>NC_092380.1:44341900-44941900 GCF_030028105.1 Mobula birostris | reverse complement strand
GATGTTCGTACGTCCTCCCCGTGACCATGTGGGTTTCCTGTCCTACGTGCTCCAGCTTCCTCCCACAGTCCAAAGACGTAGAGGGTAGCAGGTTAATTGATCATTGTACATTGACTCATGATTAGGCTAGCATTAAATCGGTGGGGATTGCTGGGCAGTGTGGCTTGAAGGTCTGGAGGGCCCATTTCATGCTGTATCTCAACAAATAAATCAATAATAAAATAATATTCAGACCGTCCAGTGATATCATGTTATTCATTCCAATGGGTTGCATTATTTCCCAAATCATAGAATCAATGCAGCATCAACCCCATTCCTCTGCCAAGTCCTTGACAGCTTTTATAAGCTTCAAACTATCCACTTCCCCAGCTCTCTCCCAGTAGCCCAACAAATTACTTCCTTTCAAATACTTAACTAGTCCTGTTTTGAGAGCTTCCATTCATCCCATCAGGCATTGCATTTCAGATCTGTTCTACTTGTTGTGTGAAAATGGTTCTTCACGTGTTGCCTTTGAACTTTGTTTTATTACAGCCACAGAAAGGGTGGGTAATGTAGCAGGATCCTCTTTTGAGTCGGTATGGGTGAAAGTCAGGAACAGGAAGGGAGCAGTTATTCTATAGGCCCCCTGGTAGCAGCAGAGATACAGAGGAGCAGATTGGGAGGCGGATTTTGGAAAGGTGCAAAAATAACAGGGTTGTTATCATGGGTGACTTTAACTTCCCTAATATTGATTGGCTCCTGATTAGTTCCAAGGGTTCAGATGGGGCAGAGTTTGTTAAGTGTGTCCAGGATGGATTCCTGTCACAGTATGTGGACAGGCCGACTAGGGGGAATGCCATACTAGATCTAGTACTAGGTAATGAACCGGATCAGGTCACAGATCTCTCAGTGGGTGAGCATCTGGGGGACAGTGACCACCGCTCCCTGGCCTTCAGCATTATCATGGAACAGGATAGAATCAGAGAGGACAGGAAAATTTTTAATTGGGGAAGGGCAAATTATGAGGCTATAGGGCTAGAACTTGCAGGTGTGAATTGGGATGATGTTTTTGCAGGGAAATGTACTATGGACATGTGGTCGACGTTTAGAGATCTCTTGCAGGATGTTAGGGATAAATCTGTCCCAGTGAGGAAGAAAAAGAATGGTAGGGTGAAGGAACCATGGGTGACAAGTGAGGTGGAAAATCTAGACAGGTGGAAGAAGGCAGCATACATGAGGCTTAGGAAGCAAGGATCAGATGGGTCTATTGAGGAATATAGGGAAGCAAGAAAGGAGCTTAAGAAGGGGCTAAGAAGAGCAAGAAGGGGACATGAGGAGGCCTTGGCGAGTAGGGTAAAGGAAAACCCCAAGGCATTCTTCAATTATGTGAAGAACAAAAGGATGACAGGAGTGAAGGTAGGACCGATTAGAGATAAAGGTGGGAAGATGTGCCTGGAGGCTGTGGAAGTGAGCGAGGTCCTCAATGAATACTTCTCTTCGGTATTCACCAAGTTGAGGGAACTTGATGATGGTGAGGACAATATGAGTGAGGTTGATGTTCTGGAGCATGCTGATATTAAAGGAGAGGAGGTGTTGGAGTTGTTAAAATACATTAGGACAGATAAGTCCCCAGGACCTGACGGAATATTCTCCAGGCTACCCCACGAGACGAGAGAAGAGATTGCTGAGCTTCTGGCTAGGATCTTTATGTCCTCGTTGTCCACGGGAATGGTACCGGAGGATTGGAGGGAGGCGAATGTTGTTCCCTTGTTCAAAAAAGGTAGTAAGGATAGTCCGGGTAATTATAGACCAGTGAGCCTTACGTCTGTGGTGGGAAAGCTGTTGGAAAAGATTCTTAGAGATAGGATCTATAGGCATTTAGAGAATCATGGTCTGATCAGGGACAGTCAGCATGGCTTTGTGAAGGACAGATCGTGTCTAATAAGCCTGATAGAGTTCTTTGAGGAGGTGACCAGGCATATAGATGAGGGTAGTGCAGTGGATGTGATCTATATGGATTTTAGTAAGGCATTTGACACGGTTCCACACGGTAGGCTTATTCAGAAAGTCAGAAGGCATGGGATCCAGGGAAGTTTGGCCAGGTGGATTCAGAATTGGCTTGCCTGCAGAAGGCAGAGGGTGGTGGTGGAGGGAGTACATTCAGATTGGAGGATTGTGACTAGTGGTGTCCCACAAGGATCTGTTCTGGGACCTCTACTTTTCGTGATTTTTATTAACGACCTGGATGTGGGGATAGAAAGGTGAGTTGGCAAGTTTGCAGACAACACAAAGGTTGGTGGTGTTGTAGATAGTGTAGGGGATTGTCAAAGATTGCAGAGAGACATTGATAGGATGCAGAAGTGGGCTGAGAAGTGGCAGATGGAGTTCAACCCGGAGAAGTGTGAGGTGGTACACTTTGGAAGGACAAACTCCAAGGCAGAGTACAAAGTAAATGGCAGGATGCTTGGTAGTGTGGAGGAGCAGAGGGATCTCGGGGTACATGTCCACAGATCCCTGAAAGTTGCCTCACAGGTGGATAGGGTAGTTAAGAAAGCTTATGGGGTGTTAGCTTTCATAAGTCGAGGGATAGAGTTTAAGAGTCGCGATGTAATGATGCAGCTCTATAAAACTCTGGTTAGGCCACACTTGGAGTACTGTGTCCAGTTCTGGTCACCTCACTATAGAAAGGATGTGGAAGCATTGGAAAGGGTGCAGTGGAGATTTACCAGGATGCTGCCTGGTTTAGAGAGTATGCATTATGATCAGAGATTAAGGGAGCTAGGGCTTTACTCTTTGGAGAGAAGGAGGATGAGAGGAGACATGATAGAGGTGTACAAGATAATAAGAGGAATAGATAGAGTGGATAGCCAGCGCCTCTTCCCCAGGGCACCACTGCTCAATACAAGAGGACATGGCTTTAAGGTAAGGGGTAGGAAGTTCAAGGGGGATATTAGAGGAAGGTTTTTTACTCAGAGAGTGGTTGGTGTGTGGAATGCACTGTCTGAGTCAGTGGTGGAGGCAGATACACTAGTGAGGTTTAAGAGACTACTAGACAGGTATATGGAGGAATCTAAGGTGGGGGCTTATATGGGAGGCAGGGTTTGAGGGTCAGCACAACATTGTGGGCCGAAGGGCCTGTACTGTGCTGTACTATTGTATGTTCTATGTTATCTTGACCCTTTACCAAGAGGAATCCTTCAAGAACACTTCATAGTCTCGTGCACTTTGACAAAAGCTCCTCTCAATCTTTCCTCCTTCAGCCTATTTAATCTTCCCATGTAACTGAAAGTCTTACTTTTGGTCAGGGTGGATTTAAATTAAACATTGAACTCGATTGGGTCAAAGACAATGGAAGCAGACAGATCAATTGTCTTTGTTTCTGCCATGTGCTTGGAAATGGAGGCTGCCATTTTGTGGAACTGTTTTACATCCTCTATTTTGTCAGGTGGAATTACTTTGCTTTCTGTGTGGACATAGTGATGTTTCAGGTAATCTGCTGGTCTGGAGATCATTTCCAAATGAGAAGTTACTTGTGAGGTGTCTTTGATATAACATAACATGCTGGTTTGTGAATATTGGGTTGGTGCCTGCCTGGAGTGATTTGATCTGTTCTGGTTACTGAAGAGAATGAAGAGTCATAAGTTACCGACTGTTACTTGCTGGGAAGAGGGCAATAAATGGATGCTGGGCAGGAGCAGAGCCAATAACAAGGTGTTAAAGGTCAATCAGACGACCTACCGCCAGTGACACTGGAACGCAATATTTGAATTGGTAAGGAACGAGTATAAAAGTGGACACTTCGAGTGTGCTATCAGTGACAACTCTCTCAAGAGACCCAGGGGCTGGGTGAAGAAAGGGTGAATCATCTGGTCAATGGAGATCCCCTATTTCAGTGATATAAGTTGAAAAAGTGGTCTGAATGTGTATGGGTGGAGAGTAAACAGTGGAATTCATGTCTAAGCTGTTGGCCCAGGGTCAACATAGTTATGTTATTGTTTGTACAGAGACAATAAAGTGCGATCTTTGATTAATTACGATTTGTGTTGTGAATTTCCTAACCTTGTTCCGTTGACAAATGGTCAACAACTTCTGAATCATTTCGGCAAATCTTTTCATAACTCCTCTCAGGCGATCACACCCTTCCGATAGTGCAGTGCTCAGAATCAACACAATACTCCAGTAGCAGCCAAACCAGTGTTTTATTAAGTTGGGAGAGAACTTACTTGTTTTTATATTCTTCGTTTCTATTCATAAATCCCAGGTGCGTTTTTAGCTGTTTTCTCAAATTGTCCTACTGCACATAAATCCCCCGTTCTTTCATTAGTGCACCTCCTTCTGAATTCTACCCTTCTAATCATATTGCATCTGCTCATTCCTCCACCCAAAGTGTAACAGTTCACACTTTCAGGCATGAGACTTCACTGTCAGGTGTCTGCTAGCTCCACCATCCTGACTTATTCCCTCTGAATTGTCATTCCCCACCTCATTGTTTCTCACTCTTCTGAATGTGCCATCTCCAAATTGTGAATTTGTGTGCTGTAGACACATTAATCCTGCAACTGCACCTTTTATTTCATACTTGTTAGTTTTGCTAACAGTTACTTTATGGCACTTTGTTCTTTTTGAAAATACATTTGCACAATATCAATCACATTGTCCTCTTCAAAAACTCATTTAAGCAAAACTTGATTTGCTTTTAACAAATTCATACTGACTTTCCTTTATGAATCTACACTCGTCCAAGAGATGATTTTTAATCCTTGAATATCCTTTTCTGATGGCTCCTTCATTACTTATATTGATATTATTATCTCAACAAAACAAAAGAGCTGGTCATTGACTTCAGGAAGGAGGCGGTGCACGTGCTCCTATATATATCAATGGTGCTGAGGTCAAGGGGATTAATAACTTCAAAGTCCTAAGAGTGAACTTCACCAAAGTCCTGTCCTGGTCCAATCATGTAGACACCATGACCAAGAAACTAGCACTAGTGCAAATCCCTGCAACATGTGGTTACCCTGTAACCTCTGTCTCAGAGGCCATCATCAGAACATCTTTCATGAGGGTGAACCCTCACAAGGCATCAGGCCCTATTGGTATACCTGGTAGGGCACCGAAAATTTCTGCCAACCAACTGGTAGAATGCTCATGGACATTATCAATCTCTCACTGCTGCAGTCAGAGGTCCACAACTGTTTCAAAAGGGCAGCAATCATACCAGTGCCCAAGAGCAGGGTGGTGTTGGGTGAAATGAAATCACCAGAGAAAATTACCGGTAGGTACAAAGCAGCTTCTCTATTCGACAAAACAAGGTACAGCTGGCATCATACAGAGATGTTTTGGTGGAAAGGTCTGCTGGCTCAATGTGGGGCTCAATATTTTATGTGTCAAGCACAAAGGACAGATCCATATTTACAAAGTATAGACAATGCTTTCTTTTGAAACCACATATAAACTTTGCACCTTCTGATTTGCATCCACCCCACAGACAGCAGCATTGTCTGGACTGGGATTCACAGCTTTTTGGAATCCATTGTTCCAAATTAAATCCACAATACATTTTCAAGGAACAGAAGACTGGTAGCCAAAGCCATTTGCTAAATGTAAATGACCTAAACCCAAAAATCACTCTAACACAGGGTGAGCTGCCTCATGTAACTATCACTCAGTTGCACTCACAAATGCTGTGATGAAGTGCTTTGAGAGGTTGGTTGTGGCCAGAATCAACGCCTGTCTAAGCAAGGAAATGGACCTGCTGCAATTTGCCTGTCACCACAACAGATCTACAGTGCTTGCAATCTCACTGGTTCTCCACTCGGCTTGGACAACAGCAATATCTACATCAGGTTACAGTTTCTTGATCCTCATTGAGGATGAGAACAACAAAGAGCTGGTTGAGGGAGGCAGAGGAATGGCTACGGGACTGCTTCGAGTCGATGGACTAGGCTGACATTCAAGGACTCATCTGTGGATCTGAATGAACACATCATGGTTGTCACGGACCTTAGTAAAACAGTCGTAGATGAGTGTATTCCCACAAAATCATTCAGAGTCTCCTCCATCCAGAAGCCCTGCATGAACCATAATCTACCAAGGGCCAGATCAGAGGCAATCAGGTCTGGTGATCAAGGAAGTTACAAGAGGGCCAGGTACAATTTCTGGAAAGCCATCTCACGGGTGAAGTAGCAATTCTGGACTAAACTTGAATCAACAAAGAGTACTTAACAGTTGTGGTAGGATTTGAATACTATCACTTTTTATAAAGTTAAGTAAGCAACATAGGTGACAACAGAGCTTCGCTTCCAGATGAGCTCAATGCCTTCTTTGTTTGCTTTGACCATCAAAACACAGAAGAACCATCACGAACACCCATAATACCTGATGATCCTGTGATGTGAGGCCAACGTGTGAGTAGCCTTCAGGAAGGTGAATCCACCAAATGCATCTGGCCCAGATGGGGTATCTGGCCAAGTGCTAAAAACCTGTGCTGATCAACTGACTGGTGTGTTCACTGAGATCACTGGAATAACTTCACTCAGCTTCACTTTCCCCATCATTTGTTATGGTTATTATTCTATTATGGATTTATTGACAATGCCCACAAGAAAATGAACCTTAGTGTTGCACATGGTGGCATATATGCACTTTAATAGTAAATTTACTTTGAACTTTGAATGTTCAGTATTAATCAACAAGCTCCAAAACTTAGGCCTCTGTACATCCCTCTGCATCCTCTGGATCCTTGACGTCCTCACTGGGGGATCACAATCGGTGCAGATTGGAAATTACATCTCCCTGCTGGCAGTCAACAGTAGCACACTCAGTGATGCATGCTTAGCCCACTGGTCTACCATGGTTGTCCAACCTGGGGTCCATGGACCCCTCAGTTAATGGTAGCGGTCCATGGCATAAAAAAGGTCGGCAATCCCGCTCTATGCCCATGACTGTGTGCCTAGGCACAGCTAAAACACCATCGATAAATTTGCCGATGACACAACTATCGTTGGCAGAATTTCAGATGGTGATGAGGAGACGTACAGGAGCAAGATAGATCAGCTGGTTGGGTGGAGTCGCAGCAACAATCTTGCACTCAACGGCAGTAAGACCATTAATTGATTGTGGACTTCAGGAAGGGAAAGTCAAGGGAACACACACCAGTACACATCACAGGATCAGAAGAGGATATCAGAACCTGAATCGGGTTTATAATCACTGGCATGTGTCATGAAATTTGTTAACTTAGCAGCAGCAGTTCAATGCAATATGTAATATAGAAGAAGAGGAAAAAATAATAAATAAGTAAATCAATTTCAGTAGACTAATATTTTAACAGGTTAAAAATCGTGCAAAAAACCCCAGAAATAATATGCATTAAAAAAGTTTGGAAGTGTTCACAGGTTCAATGTCCATTTGGGAATCGGGTGGCAGAGGGGGAGAAGTTGTTCTTGAATCGCTGAGAGTGTGCCTTCATCCTTCAAAAAACTAGATTCAGAAAAAAAGGTTATGATAGAGATCTAGAAGATTATAAGGCTAGCAGGAAGGAGCTAAAGAATGAAATTAGGAGAGCCAGAAGGGGCCATGAGAAGGTCTTGGTAGACAGGATTAAGGAAAACCCCAAAAAATTCTTTAAGTATGTGAAGACCAAGAGGATAAGACGTGAAAGAATAGGACCAATCAAGTGTGACACTGGGAAAGTGTGTATGGAACTGCAGGGTACAGCAGATGTACTTAATGAAAACTTTGCTTCGGTATTCACTACGGAAAAGGATTTTGGCAATTGTAGGGATGACTTACAGCGGACTGAAAAGCTTGAGCATATGGACATTAAGAAAGAGGATGTGCTGGAGCTTTTGGAAAGCATCAAATTGGATACGTCTCCGGGCTGGACGAGATGTACCCTAAGCTCCTCTGGGAGATGGGGGAGGAGATTGCTGAGCCTCTGACAATGATCTTTGCATCATCAGTGGGGACGGGAGAGGTTCCAGAGGATTAGAGGGTTGCTGATGTTGTTCCCTTATTCAAGAAAGGGAGTAGAGATAGCTCAGGAAATTATAGACCAATGAGTCTTACTTTAGTGGTTGGTAAGTTGATGGAGAAGATCATGAGAGGCAGGACTTATGAACATTTGGAAAGGCATAAAATGACAGGAATCTCCGCTCCATCTGCCACAACAGATGGGATCTCCTGGTTGCCACTCACTTCAGCTTTGCTTCACATTCCCATTCGGACATGTCCATACATGGCCTCCTCTTCTGCCATGATGAGGCTAAACGCAGGTTGGAGGAGTAACACCTCATATACCGTCTAGGTAGTCTCCAGTCCCTTGGTATGAACATAGAATTCTCCAACTTCTGGTAATTCCCTCCCCCTCCCTTCCCCTATCCCTATTTCACTCTGCCCCCTTCCCCAGCTGCCTATCACCTTCCTCATGGTTCCGCGTCCTTCTACTACCCATTGTGTTTTCCCTTATTCCTTCTTCACCTTTCCTGCCTATCCCCTCCCTTCTTCCCTCCCCCCACCCCTTGATCTTTCCCCTTATTGGTTTTTCACCTGGAACCTACTAGACTTCTCCTTCCCACCCTCCCCCCACCTTCCTTATAGGGCCTCTGCCCCTTCCCTCTTCAGTCCTGACGAAGGGTTCCGGCCCGAAACGTTGACTGATCGTTTGCACGGATGCTGCCTGAGCTGCTGAGTTCCTCCAGCGTGTTGTGAGTGTTGCTTTGACCCCAGCATCTGCAGAGTATTTTGTGTTTATGATTAGGAATAGTCAGCATGGTTTATCAAGGGCAGGCTGTGCTTTAATAGCCTGATTGAATTTTTTGAGGATGTGACGAAACACATTACTGAAGGTAGAGCCGTAGATGTAGTGTGTATGGATTTCAGCAAGGCATTTGATAAGGTGTCCCATGCAAGGCTTATTGAGCAAGTAAGGAGGCATGGGATCCAAGGGGACATTGCTTTGTGGATCCAGATTTGGCTTGCCCACAGAAGTCAAAGAGTGGTTGTAGATGGGTCATATTCTGTATGGAGGTCGGTGACCAGCAGTGTGCCTCAGGGCCCTCTTCTGTTTGTGATTTTTATAAATGACCTGGATGAGGAAGTGGAGGGATGAGTTAGTAAATTTGCTGATGACACAAAGGTTGGGGGTGTTGTGGATAGCGTGGAGGACTGTCAGAGGTAACAGTGGGACATCGATAGGATGCAAAACTGGGCTGAGAAGTGGCAGATGGAGTTCAACCCAGATAAGTGTGAGGTGATTCATTTTGGTAGGTCAAAAATGTTGGCAGAATATAGTATTAATGGTAAGACTCTTGGCAGTGTGGAGGAACAGAGGGACCTTGGGGTCTGAGTCCATAAGACACTCAAAGCTGCTGTGCAGGTTGACTCTATGGTTAAGAATGCATATGGTGCATTGGCCTTCATCAACTGTGGAATTGGGTTTAAGAGCCGAGAGGTAATGTTACAGCTATATAGGACCCTGGTCAGACCCCAGGATGTGGAAGCCATAGAAAGGGTGCAGAGGAGATTTACAAGGATGTTGCCTGGATTGGGGAGTATGCCTTATGAAAATACGTTGAGTGAGCTCGGCCTTTTCTCCTTGGAGCGATGGAGGATGAGAGGTGACCTGATGGAGGTGTATAAGATGATGAGAAGCATTGATCGTGTGGATAGTCATAGGCTTTTTCTCAGGGCTGAAATGGCTGACACGAGAGGACACAGTTTTAAGATGCTTGGAAGCAGGTACAGAGGAGATGTCAAGGGTAAGTCTTTTACACAGAGAGTGGTGAGTGCGGGGAATGGGCTGCCAGTGATGGTGGTGGAGACAGATACGATAGGGTTTTTTAAGAGACTCCTGGATAGGTACATAGAGCTTAGAAAAATAGAGGGCCATGGGTAACCCTAGGTAACTTCTAAAGAAAGTACATGTTTGGCAGAGCATTGTGGGCCGAAGGGCCTGTATTGTGCTGTAGGTTTTCCATGTTTCTGTACCTCCTACCTGATGGTAACAGTGAGAAAAGGGCACGCCTAGGTGCTGGAGGTCCTTAATAATGGACACTGCCTTCCTGAGACACCTCTCCTTGATGTTGTCCTGGGTACCTTGTCGGCTAGTGCCCAAGATGGAGCTGACTAAATTTTCAACCCTCTGTAGCTTCTTTTAGTCCTGTGCAGTAGCCGCCCCCCCCCATACCAGACAGTGATGCAGCCTGTCAGAATGCTCTCCACGATACAACTATAGATGTTTTTGAGTGTATTTGTTGATATGCCAACTCTCTTCAAACTCCTTATGAAGTATAGTTGCTGCCTTGCCTTGTTTATAACTGCATCGATATGTTGGGACCTGGTTAGATCCTCAGAGATCTTGACACCCAGGAACTTGAAACTGCTCACTCTCTCCACTCCTGATCCCTCTATGAGGATTGGTATGTGTTCCTTCGTCTTACCCTTCCTGAAGTCCACAATCAGCTCTTTCGTCTAACTGATGTTGAGTGTCAGGTTGTTGCTGCGGCACCACTCCGCTAGTTGGTATATCTCACTCCTATACACCTTCTCGTCACCATCTGAGATTCTACCAACAACTGTTGCATCAACAGCAAATTTATAGATGGTATTTGAGCTATGCCTAGCCACACAGTCATGGGTATAGAGAGACTAGAGCAGTGGGTTAAGCACAAACCCCTGAGGTGCACTAGTGCTGATCGTCAGCGAGGAGGAGATATTATCACCAATCCACACAGATTGTGGTCTTCTGGCTAGGAAGTTGAGGATCCAATTGCAGAGAGAGATACAGAGGTCCAGGTTCTGTAACATCTCAATTGTGGGAATGTGGGAATGATGGTGTTGAACGCTGAGCTATAGTTGCTGAACAGCATCATAGGTATTTGTGTTGTCCAGGTGGTCTATAGCTGTGTGAATAGCCATTGAGATTGTGTCTGCCATTGACCTATTGTAGCGATAGGCAAACTGCAGTGGGTCCAGGTCCTTGCTGAGGCAGGAGTTCAGTCTAGTCATGACCAACCTCTCAAAGCATTTCATCACTGTCGATTAGAGTGCTACCGGGTGATAATCATTAAGGCAGTTCACGTTATTCTTCTTAGGCACTGGTATACTTGCTGCTGTTTTGAAGCAAATGGTAACTTCCACCATAGCAGTGAGAGATTGAGAAGGTGAGCAGTTTCAAGTTCTTAGGTATTAACATCTCCGAGGATCTATCCTGGGCTAAGCGTACTGATACAATGACAAAGAAGGCACAACAGAGGCTATATTCCATTAGGAGTTTGAGGAGACATGGTATGTCACCAAAGACCCTTGCAAATTACTACAGATGTCGTGTGGAGAGCATTCTAACTGGTTGCAGCACCATCTGTCATGGAAGGTCCACTGCACAGGATCAGAAAAAGCTGCAGAAAGTTGCAACTCTGCCAGCACCATCATGGATACCCGTCCCTCCAGCATCAAGGACATCATCAAAAGGCAATGTCTCAGAAAGGTGGCATAGGTCATTGAGGACCTCCATCACTCAGGACATGCCCTCTTCTCATTGCTACCATCAAGGAGGAGGGACAGGAGCCTGAAGCCACACACTCAATGTTTCTAAAACAGCTTCTTCCCGACTGACATCACATTTCTGAATGAACAATGTACCCATGCGCACTACCGTACTTTTTTTCTCTCTCTTTTGGTACTGTCTATTTAATTATAAATTTCTTGTTGTAATTATAGTTATTTTATTATGTACTGCTGACACAAAATAATGTACAACCTATGCCAGTGATATTAAACTTGATTCTGATTCTGAATCTCACCAGTGGCTCTCCTTCCTCAGGGGGGTAAGGAAATTTGGCATGTCCCCTCTCACCCTCCCCAATGTTTATAGAGGCGCCTTAGAAAGCATTGTATTCAGATGCATCGTGGCTTGGTGTGACAACTGCTCTGTAAGTGACTGTAAGGAAAAGCAGAGGTTTGTGTACATAGCTCAGCACATCACAGAAACCAACCGCTCCTCCACGGACTCTGTTTACACTTCTCACTGCCTTGGCAAAACAGACAACACAACACTGGACAACAAAGATTTTCCTTCCTGAATACTTTTGGGTCTATCTCATGCATTTGGGGCTGCTGATTATGAAAATCACCATGAAATTTCCCCATCATGCCCCATTGTTTTTGAATTTGCCTAGATTTGTTATTTCAATTCATAATTCAAGTCAATTAAAATGTTGCCCACAATGTAAGCTGAAAGGTTTTCTATCTTGTCCAGGCATACCTGAGCAGGGTGGATTCTGCAAGGCATGACAGATTTTAGAAAGGCTATAAAAGCAAGACAAGGACAATGTTCTATGCATTGCATTCACATGTATATTGGTTTGCAATCACATTGACGTGTGTGCTCTTCGCATATAGCACATTGTATGTACTCATTATAGTAAAGGAGTTGTATTTTCAGGAGTATTTGTGATAGCTAAATGCATTGCCAATGTTGCAAAAGCCACAATATATTTGTGGCAAGTACACACTTAAATCTCAAAGACAGAGCATAATCCCTCTTATTCAGAAAGCCTATGACCTCGACTTTGGATGTAAAATTGGTGACTAAGGCAAAGACTGCACTTCTCATATTTGTTGTGCAATATGCTCTGTCGACCTGAGAGATTGGCTCAGAGATACTTTGAAGTCATTGCCGTTCCCTGTCCCGATGATATGGCAAGAGCAGAAGAATCATGTGGCAGACTGCTACTCATGTCTGACCAGTGCGTCTGGTTTCTCTGCTAAAAACAAAAAATCCATTGAATACCCAAATCTCCCTTCAGCCATGAGACCTGTGCCACATGACGATAATCTTCCAGTATCAAAGCCAACAGAGAGATGAAGTCTGGAGGAGGCAGACAAAGATATCATGATGCACGAGCCAGGAATGCAAAACAACGCTGATACTGATACAGATTTTGAACCCCTTATGTCAAGTGAGCCTCATCTGATAACTCAATCTGAGTTAAATGACCTGGTCAGAGACTTGGGTTTGTCAAAGGTTAAAGCAGAATTCCTAGGTCCCATACTCCAAGGATGGAATCTGCTGTAACCAGGCACAAAAATTTCTGTGAAGGATCTTGATACTTGAGACAGATGTTTCCCAGAATAATTGATGCCAAAATTAAGGAAGACATTCTTGTTGGTCCACAAATCAAACAGGTTCAAAAGTTCAATGGTTACATTTACTTTCAGAGAATGTTTACAATATACAACCTAAAATTCTTACTCTCCACAGACATCCATGAAACAGAACCCCAAAAAAATGAATGACAGAAAAATGTTAGAGCCACAAAGCTGCCTCTCCCCTCTCTCATGCACAAGCAGCAGCAAAGCATTAACGCTACCCCCTGCCTCTCCCCCTCTTACTACAGCTGGAAGCATTAGTATCCACCACCCACCAAGCAAGAAATAGCAAGACCCCCAAAAAGAGACCATGATCTGCAGTCCAACAAAATCTATTGTTCACCTGACAATTCGACATGCCACAGGCTCTCTCTCTCTGACTAACAAGGGACACAGAGGTGCCAACACAGCAAAACGGAAGAACAACAAAGCAGTCACTGTTGTGATGTTACAGACCGCCACGTTACATTTATTCTGAGCTTCTCCGACTAGAGAATCAGTAGCAAGCTCTCCCCCACCATCGAGAGAAAGGATCTTGGCCCGAAATGTCAACTGTACTTCTTTCCATAGTTGCTGCCTGGCCTGCTGAGTTCCTCCAGCATTTTGTGTGCGTTGCTTGGATTGCCAGCATCTGCAGATTTTCTCTTGTTTGGGAGAGAGAGATCACTCGAGGACATAAGCCTCCAACAACCAATCCACTGTTCGCAATGTTCTGTTTCTCCTGCAGTGCCTCCGTTGGCTACACCAGTGTGGAATTGGCTCGCCCACCAGGTCTCACCCTTAAGGCACGCATCTTCCAAACCACATCCTTGTGATATTGAAAAATGGCCGGTCGGTGAGCTCCAAGAGCAGGAGCAATGGCTATAAAGAACCGCATCAGTGATCATCAATGCCAGGCTATTCAAAGAACTTCTAGTGGGACACGAGAAAATCACTTGGAAGGCATTCAACAGTGTTGTTAAGAATTTTCTTGGCAACTACAGAGCACCGAACTACGTGCAACTGTTGACAACATGTGTCAAGCATACGAAATCCTGAAGTGCAACATGTCACTAAAATTCATTTTCCCATTTAGACTTCTTCCCTGCAAATCTTGGCACTGTCAGTGACGAACAAGGTGAAAGTGTCACCAGGACATTGCGGTCATGGAGAAACGGTATCAGAGCAACTAGAATCTGTCAATGCCGGCTGATTATTGTTGGACACTTAAATGAGAAGCCTCAGACACTAACTAGAAATGAAAATCATCAGCAAAATATTTTTAGCCTGGTTGCACTAAACTAAAACAACAAGCTGACTACCATAACCATAAAGAATTTATGAGGAAGCAACAACTTGCTGTCCAGCGTCAAAGACCCACACATCCCAGGCATTATCTCCTCTCCCCCTTCTCATTGGGAAGAAGATACAAAAGCTTGAAAGCACGTTCAGCCGGGCTCAAAGACAGCTTCTATCCTGCTGTTATAAGACTATTGAACGGTGTCCTAGAATGATAAGATGGAATCTTGACCTCGCAATCCACCTCATATTGGCCTTGCACCTTATTGTGTATCTCCACTGCACTTTGTTAAACTATATTCTGAATTCTGTTAGTTTTCTCTTATACTCCCTAGTGCACATTTGCAATGAAATGATCTGTATGAACTACATCAGGATCAAGTAATCTCAGTACACGTGATATTAATTATTTATTTTTAGTTATTTTTAATTTTATTTAGAGATACAGCACAAAATAGAACCTTCTGGCCTTTCAAGCCGCACCACCCAGCAGCCCCTGACGACCTTGATTTAATCCTAGCCTAATCACGGGACAACTTACAATGAGCAATTAACCTACCCAGTATACCTTTAGACCGTGGAAGGAAACTGGAGCATTTGGAGAACACACGGCATTCCACAAGGAAGACGAACTGACACTCCTTACAGGGGGTCCCAGGGTTGAACTTCAAACTCCATCATAGTGTTGCACTAATCTCTACGCCTCCATATGCCCAAATAAATAACAAACCAATTATTGAAGAAGCAGTTCCATAGATAAATTGAGGAATGGGTCTTGGAGGGATATGGGCCAAATGCAGGACATTGGGATTGGTTAGCTGGGTGATTAGGTCGAAGGGAGAGTATTCATGCTGAATTGATCTATGACTCAATGGCTCAGCTGGTCCAATTGGTCCGTTGTTGCTGCAGTGATTTTTTTTCAGGATGTCGCTAGCAAACAACGTAACTAATGGTGAATCGCTGCAGACAGTTCACAAAATGACTTCTTTTACTTCTTCTATCAAATACGATTCTGCTACAAAGCTGCGTGTTGTGGGAACCTGTAATTTACATTTTGATGGTGAGTTTTTGATAGAGAGCTAGGGCTTTACTCTTTGGAGAGAAGGAGGATGAGAGGAGACATGATAGAGGTATCAAGATATTAAGAGGAATAGAAAGAGTGGATAACCAGCGCCTCTTCCCCAGGGTACCACTGCTCAATATAAGAGGACATGGCTTTAAGGAAGGGGCAGGAAGTTCAAGGGAGATATTAGAGGAAGGTTTTTTACTCAGAGAATGGTTGGTGTGTGGAATGCACTGCCTGAGTCAGTGGTGGAGGCAGATACACTAGTGAAATTTAAGAGACTACTAGACAGGTATATGAGGAATTTAAGGTGGGGGGGTATATGGGAAGCAGGGTTTAAGTGTTGGCACAACATTGTGGGCCAAAGGGCCTGTACTGTGCTGTACTATACTATGTTCTATGTTTCTGTGCTGATTCAGCAAACTGGTGCTTTGCTGTCTCTGAGGGAGTTTGGTGAGGTTTGGAGCTGAGGGTGCAGCCTGGAGATGGGGCATAAGCCTATCAACTGTATTGTTTCTCGCCCTTTGAGGCGTCAAGCAAGGTTGAAGTTGACAAAGACGAGACGGAGGACAGGCGGGTGTTCAGTACCGTCTGTTGTGCTTGACTGATCTTCCTCTCCTTTTCACTAGCTGCTGTCTGAGGAAAGTGCAGGATTGATCAGTGCAGCTGTGGACTCATTTTGGGACACTTTGAGGTTCATGCTCCATGTGTTCCTGGATTCCGGCTACTTCTTTTCTGCTGTTTTTGAGCGGTTTGATCGGGGTGATCGATGCATATTGGCGTGCTTCTGCGGCGAATGGCCCTGTGGCCCGCTAGTGGGCTAGTGACAGAGTGCTGAACTGAACTAAACTGAATACTACTGCATCCTGGCTTGATGTTTGATATCCCATGTGTTATTCACTCACATTTTGCCATCACCACAATTTGTTCTTTTTTTGCACATTGGGTATTTTATATTTTCTTGAACGGGTTCCATGACATTTCTTTGTTTTGTAGCTGTCCATGGGAAAATGAATCTCAGAGTTGTATTCTGATTACATACTTTGATAATCAATGTACTTTGAATGATCGATATTTATGTCCTCTGTTCGAACAATTTGCATTCCTCCAGGAGGGGGGAGAAGATGGCGGCACGACGCAGCGCGCATGGCCTCTCCGGTGAAAGATATCTGTATTTGTAAGTAAGATGTTGTGCAGAATTCTGATTTGATGGAGACAGACATGAGAAGCACGGAGGAACATCTGGAGAAACTTCTGAAATGCCCACTTCGCTGCTGCTGCTACTGTGTGATCGAGAATCTCCGGAGAGGAAGGCCCCAGATCCTCGGCTTTGCCTATTGCGTGGCAGCCAGGGCCGGAGTCGAAGCACTCGGCAGAGATGGCACTCGGTGCTCAGTGTTGGAGGGCTGGTTGGAGGCTCGAAGTTTTCGGACGGACTCAGAGTCGGCTGTGGTCGGGTGCTTCCAGGGTGCTGCATCGGCAAGTTTGCGGCACTGAAGGTTCATGGCAGACAGAGTTTTCTTCCTTCTACCGTCAGCGTGAGATGATGGGACTTTCAAGACTTTGAGACCCTTTTTTCACCGTGCCCATGGTCTGTTCTTTATCAAATTACGGTATTGCTTTGCACTGTTGTAACTATATGTTATAATTATGTGTTTTTTGTCAGTTTTTCAGTCTTGGTTTGTCTTGCGTTTCTGTGATATCATTCTGGAGGAACATTGTATCATTTCTTAATGCATGCATTACTAAATGACAATAAACGAGGACTGCGTGTCCTCATAATCTAATCTAATCTAATCTAATCTAATCTAATCTAATTTTGGTATGACCACTACCACCCCCACCCCATTCCCTGTATCGGTGTCCTACCAGACCCCTATCTGAGGGAGAATGGAATACTATGGTCAGTTTCTGCAGAATTTGGATCTCTGTTGCTGTGTTCAAATGGTCTCCCTCTTCCTCGAGGCTGCTGGAGGATGTTGCTGAAGTTCTATGATTTATGGATCGGACTGGACTCTTTCATTTTTATGTCTTTTATATTCTGTGCTTTCACTCGTCCTTTCTCGTTGCCATTTGGTGCAATTTGTTAGTTTTTTTTTGTGTGGGGGGTTCGTAAGATTTGTTTTTCTGCGGTGGATGGAGTTTGATGCTCTTGTTGCTATTGCAGAATTTTTTGTGTGTGGGGGGGTTTGATGATCGTGTTGCTGTTTGGTTCGTTAGTTTTTTTGTGTGAGGGGTGTTTGATGCTTTTCTTTGACCAACTCCCATGGTTTTCTTTGTTTGGTAGCAACGGAAGGCAGGCGAAGAATCACCAAATGTGGCGAGTCTTTTTCCCTTGCGTGGGGGTTTTTCTAAATGATAAAAAAGAGATAGGGTCTAGCGAGTGGCTACCATCAGAGTGGGAACTTAGAGGCTTTGACGAGAAGAGGCTGAGGCCAAAGAAACAGGTAAGAAGGGTAGGTTTTTCCTTCTGTTATTGCTGATTTGGTCTTGGTTGCCCATTGTACCGTGCAGGCAGAATGGAGTTATGACAATGGACTGCTCCTTCTGCAGGATGTGGGAATTCATGGAACCTGATAGCCTCCCTGATGTCTACCCCTGCGGGAAGTGCAGCCAACTCCCGCTCATGAAAGACCGCATTAAGGAGCTGGAGCTGGAGTTGGATGAACTAGGGATCATCAGGAGGCAGAGCAATTAATAGATAAGTCCCTCTCAGCAACAGGTATACCCCTGTGGATACTGCTGAGGGGGATGAACTATCTGGGCAAGGCAGCAGCAGCCAGACCATGGTTGTCTCTGAGCCTCAGAATGCCAGGGTGAAGTCAGATGGAGCAATAGTCATAGGGAACTCGATAGTCTGGGGACAGATAGGAAATTCTGCAGCAACAAAAGAGATCCCATGATATTCTGTCGCCTCCTGGGTGCTAGGGTCCAGGATGTCTCTGAGCAGTTGCAGAATATTCTTGAAGGGGAAGGTGTATAGCTGGAGGTCGTGCTACGAGTTGGTACCAATGGCAAAGGCAGGAGAGGGGTAGAGATCTTGCACTGTAAGTTTAGGGAGTTAGGAAAGAGGCTGAACAGCAGGATATCTAAGGTGGTAATCTCCGGATTACTCCTGGTGCCATGAGCTGGGGAAGGTCAGAACAGGAAGATAGTGCAGATGACTGAGTGACTGAGGAGATGCTGCAGGGGCAGGGTTTCAAGTTCTTCGATCATTGGAGCCTTTTCTGGAGTGACCTGTACAAGTGAGACAGGTTGCACCTGAACATGACAGGAACCAATATCTTGGGAGGGAGGTTTGCTAATGCTGTTGGGGAGGGTTAAAATAGATTTGCAGATGGGGTGGGAATCGAAGTGAAGAGGCAGAGGATGGGGTGATTGGTGCACAAGGAGAGACAGCTTGTAATGAGTTTGTGAGGAAGGGTAGGCAGATGATAGAGCAAAGATGCACTCAGCGTGATGGTTTAAGATGTGTCTATTTTAATGCAAGAAGTATCATAAACAAGGCAGATGAACTTAGAGTGTGGATCAATACATGGAACTATAATGTTGTGGCCGTTACAGAGACTTGGATGTCTCAGGGGCAGGAATGGCTGCTGAGTGTGCCAGGCTTTAGATATTTCAAAAAGGACAAGGAGGGAGGTAAAAGAGGAGGGGGTGTGACGTTGCTGATCAGGGATAGTGTCACAGCTGCAGCAAAGGAGGAAGTCATGGAGGGATTGTCTACTGAGTCTCTGTGGGTGGAAGTCAGAAAGAAGAAGGGAACAATAACTCTACTGGGTGTTTTTATAGACCACCCAATAGTAACAGGGACATCGAGGAGCAGATAGTGAAGCAGAATCTGGAATGGTGCAATAATTATAGGGTTGTTGGGATGGGTGATTTTAACTTTCTTAGTATTGGCTGGCATCTCCTTAGTGCAAGGAGTTTAGATGAGGTGGAGTTTGTTAGGTGTGTTCAGAAAGGTTTCTTGACACAATATGTAGATACACCTACAAGAGGAGAAGCTGTACTCCATTTGGTATTGGGAATAAACCTGGTCAGGTGTCAGGTTTCTTGGTGGGAGAGCATTTTGGAGGTAGTGATCACAACTCTATCTCCTTTACCATAGCGCTGGAGAGGGATAGGAGCAGACAATTTGGGAAAACATTTAATTGGGGTAGGGAGAAATATTATGCTATCAGGTAGGAACTTGGGAGTAGATGTTCTCAGGGAAATGCACAGCAGAAATGTGGCAAATGTTCAGGGAACATTTGCATGGCGTTCTGCATAGGTATGTTCCAACAAGGCAGAGATAGAATGGTAGGGTAAAAGAACCATGGTGTACAAAGGATGTAGAAAATCTAGTTAAGAAGAAAATAAAAGCCTACAAAAGGTTCAAGAAACTAGGTACTGTCAGAACTCTAGAAAATTACAAGGTTATACGGAAGGAGTTTAAGATTTAAATTAGGAGAGCTAGAAGGGGCAACTAGAAGGACTTGGTGAGCAGGATTAAGGAAAACCTGATGAACAGTGTGAAAATAGGAACAATCAGGTGCAACAGTGGAAACATGTGCATGGAGTCAGAGGAGGTAGCGGAGGTACTTAATTAATACTTTGCTTAAGTATTCACCAGGGAAAAGGAACTTGGTGTTTATGGGGATGACTTACAATGGACAGAATGCTTGAGCATATAGACATTAAGAAAGAGGATGTGCTGGAACTTTTGAAAAGCATTAAGTAAGATAAGTCGCCGGATCTGGACAAGCTATTTCCCAGGCTACTGTGAGAAGTGAGGGAGGAGATTGCTGAGCCTCGGGCAATGATCTTTGCATCATCAATAGGGACAGAAGAAATACCAGAGGATTGGAGGGTTACAAATGTTCAAGAAAGGGAGTAGAAATAACCCAGGAAATTCCGGACCAGTGAGTCTTACTTCAGTGGTGGGCAAGTTGTTGGAGAAGATCCTGAGAGGCAGGATTTAGAAGCATTTGGAGAGACATAATCTGATTAGGGATAGTCAGCATGGCCTTACAAGCCTGATTGAATTCTTTGAATATGTAACAAAACACATTGATGAAGGTAGAGCAGTGGATGTAGTGTATATGGATTTCAGTAAGGCACTTGATAAGGTTCCCCTTGCAAGGCTCATTCAGAAAGTAAGGAGGCATGGGATCCAAGGAGACCTTGCTTTTTGGATCCAAAATTGGCTTGCCACAGAAGACAAACGGTGGTTGTAGATGGTTTATATTCTACATGGAGGTTGGTGACCAGTGGTGTTCTGCAGGGATCTGTTCTGGGACCCCTCCTCTTTGTCACGTTTATAAATGACCTGGATGAAGAAGTAGAAGGTTGGGCTAGTAAGTTTGCTGTTGACACAAAGGTTGGGGGTGTTGTGGATAGTCTGGAGGGTTGTCAGAGGTTACAGTGGGACATTAATAGGATGCAGAACTGGGCTGAGAAGTGGTAGATGGAGTTCTACCCAGATAAGTGTGAAGTGGTTCATTTTGGTAGGTCAAATTTGAAGACAGAGTATAATATTAATGGTAAGACTCTTAGCAGTGTGGAGGATCTGAGAGATCTTAGGGTCCGTGTCCATAGGACACTCAAAGCTGCTGCACAGGTTGACGTTTTTGTTAAGAAGGCATATGGTGTTGTTGGTATTCATCAACCATGGGACTGTGTTCCACAGCCGTGAGGTAACAATACGGCTATATAAAATCTTGGTCAAACCCCACTTGGAGTATTGTGTTCAGTTCTGACCACCTCACTACAGGAAGGATGTGGATACTATAGAAAGACTACAGAGGAGATTTACGAGGATGTTGCCTGGATTGGAGGGTGTACCTTATGAGAATAGGTTGAGTGAACTTGGCCTTTTCTCCTTGGAGCGACGGAGATTGAGAGGTGACCTGACAGAGGTGTATAAGATGATGAGAGGCATTGATTGTGTGGATAGTCAGAGACTTTTTCCCAGGGCTGAAATTGCCAACACCAGGGAGCATAGTTTTAAGGTGCTTGGAATTGTATAGGGGAGATTTCAGAGGTAAATTTTTCACACAGAGAGTGGTGGATGTGTGAAATGCACTGCCAGCAATGGTGATAGAGGTGGATACAATACGATCTTCTAAGAGACTCTTAGATAGGCACATGAGGCTTAGGAAAATAGAGGGCTATGCAGTAGGGAAATTTTAGACAGTTTTTAGAGTAGGTCACATGGTCGGCACAACGTTGTGGGCCAAAGGGCCTGTAATGTGCTGTAGATTTCTATGTTCTATGTCCTACCTGGAAAAGACAATTTCTGAGTTGTATACTGCATACATACATTATAATAAATGAACCTTTGAATTTCCACTGTCACTCTTCTACAATTTACACTCCTATTTCCATGTGGCTTGAGGCTTATATCTTATTCCCATAAAATCTGTAGTATGTCCCATGTTTCACTCTCAGCATTCTCCAATATCACCATTTCATGTAAGTATCTTCCTCGTTGTTCTCCTTTTATCATAATAAATGTAGTTGTCACTATGGTCTCACAATGTTCCACTCTGTGCGACATGCTCTTCATTACATTGGCATACAACATTTCAGTACAAATTGTTCTTCTCTTCTAGTGCTATGTCCTCTGTTGTAACATGAACAAAATCACCAGAGAGACACTGAAGCTAATGAGCATAAGAGTGTATTAGCCAACACAAATTGGCATCATATTGAGACTGTCTTGGAGGAAGAGGCCTCCCAACCCAATATTACATGATATTTCTATATGCTAAAGATCAAAGAGAACAACAGGACAGTTCTATAGCTACAATGCTTCTACAGTCCTTCTTTTGAACTACATATAGTTTTCACACACCTGCGCCTTCGCACCCAAAAAGAATGTTAATCAGCATTGTCTGG
This sequence comes from Mobula birostris, assembly GCF_030028105.1. Classification (NCBI taxonomy): domain Eukaryota; kingdom Metazoa; phylum Chordata; class Chondrichthyes; order Myliobatiformes; family Myliobatidae; genus Mobula; species Mobula birostris. Next base: position 44,919,546 of record NC_092380.1, on the reverse strand, counting down.
TTTGTTATCAACTCCAACCCACAGCTCCAGGAAAGCTATTGGTCAGGGCTGCATTTTAACTTTCATCTACAATCCATATTCATGTCTGAAGGATGGTTGCTGGTGAAGTTAATATTTGCTGTATACCCTAACTCCAGAATATGTCCTAAATACAAAATACTTTACTGCACAACTCCTATATTCTCTTACATGCAATGTCACTATGCAGTCACTTTGTAAATTACCCCTAATGCTGGGGTTAGAGGACCGTGTATATGTGTGAGTGGGTGGGAGGGAGGAACAGGACTTGCTTCACTGTCATTGGTTTGTTGCTTGGTGTGTTTTGTGTTATTCTGCCGAGCATCGTGGACATGCTATGTTGGTGTCAGAACGCGTGGCTACACTTGTGGGCTGCCCCCAGCACATCCTTGGGTGTGTTGGTTGTTAACGCAAGTGGCAAATCTGAATCTGAATCTAAAGAGATGCCATTCTCTGAAGATACATAAACTGCCTATGCAATTCCCCCATGACTCTTTGATCCAGACTGATATAACAACCTGTAGCGGTGTGCTACACACAGCGCTAGAATAACCACACGGAGTCGGTGAGTTAGATTTGCGATAAAGAGATTTATTCAAACTTCGCGGCCTGCTTTAAAGCCTTCCCGTTCCCGTCCTCCCTGGGGCGGGACTGCTGTGGGGAATGCATATTCCCAGACCCTTTCTGCGCGCGGGATTTTCCCCCTGCTGGTGAAGATGGCCTGGCGCCCTTTTTGGGGCCGGCCCTCTGCCTGCGCGCGCTGTTGTGAGCGGGTTCGTGGGTGCCAGAAAGTGGGTCGCCACATAGCACCCCCCCCCAGAACTGGCGATGCATCCCCCAATGTCCACAGTCTGGATCGGCCTCTGTTTGGGAGGTCTGCCCCTGCGCCGCGGCGCCTGAGCCTGGACCGGCTGCGCCAAGCCCACATGGGCCGGTTTGAGTCGGTCCACCGTGAAAACCTCCTCTCTCCCCCCAATGTCCAGCACGAACGTGGACCCGTTGTTCCTGATCACCTTAAACGGCCCCTCGTAGGGCCGCTGTAGCGGTGCCCAGTGTCCACCCCGTCGTACAAAAAGAAACTTACAGTTCTGCAGGTCTTTGGGTACGCAGGTCGGGCTCTGTCCGTGCTGTGAAGTGGGGATGGGGGCCAGGTTACCGAGCCTCTCACATAGTCTGTCCAGGACTGCTGTGGGTTCTTCCTCTTGCCCCCTTGGGGCTGGTATGAACTCTCCTGGGACTACCAGGGGTGCGCCGTACACCAACTCGGCCGACGAGGTGTGCAGATCCCCTTTCGACGTTGCGCGGATTCCGAGCAGGACCCAGGGAAGCTCGTCCACCCAGTTAGGCCCCTCCAGGTGGGCCATGAGAGCCAATTTCAGGTGACGGTGGAAGCGCTCCACTAGTCCGTTCGACTGTGGGTGGTAGGCAGTTGTGTGGTGTAGCTGTGTTCCTAAAAGGTTGGCCATAGCCGACCACAGGCTGGAGGTGAACTGGGCGCCCCTGTCGGAGGTAATGTGGGCCGGTACCCCGAAGCGGGCTACCCAGGTTGCGATCAGTGCTCGGGCACAGGATTCGGAGGTGGTGTCGGTGAGCGGGACTGCCTCTGGCCATCTGGTGAACCGGTCTATCATAGCTAGGAGGTACCGCACTCCTCTTGACACTGGCAGGGGCCCCACGATATCCACATGGATGTGGTCGAACCTCCAGCTGGTGGGTTCGAACTGCTGCGGCGGAGCCTTGGTGTGCCGCTGCACCTCGGCCGTTTGGCACTGCATGCACGTTTTGGCCCATTCACTGACCTGCTTACGCAGTCCATGCCACACGAACCTGTTGGCGACCAGCCGGACGGTTGTCCTGATGGAGGGGTGCGCTAAGTTGTGAATGGAGTCGAAAACCCGTCGGCGCCAGGCTGCTGGGACGACGGGGCGAGGTTGGCCAGTAGCTACATCACATAGTAAGGTCCTCTCACCTGGGCCTACGGGGAGGTCTTGGAGCTGTAAACCGGAGACTGCAGTCCTGTAACTGGGGATCTCAGCGTCTGCCTGCTGTGCCTCTGCCCCCTGGGACAGGACCTGTATGGTAGGTCTGGATAGTGCGTCCGCCACGACGTTGTCCTTTCCAGAGACACGCCGGATGTCCGTCGTGTACTCAGAGATGTAGGACAGATGTCGCTGCTGGCGGGACGACCAGGGGTCGGACACCTTCATGAACGCAAAGGTAAGCGGTCTGTGGTCTGTGAACGCGGTGAAGGGCCTACCTTCTAAGAAGTATCTGAAATGCCAGATTACCAGGTATAGTGCCAATAGCTCCCAGTCGAAAGCACTGTATTTGAGTTCAGGTGGTCGTAGGTGCTTGCTGAAGAATGCCAGGGGTTGCCAGCGACCCTCGATGAGTTGTTCCAGCACTCCACCGACTGCTGTGTTGGATGTGTCCACCGTGAGGGCAGTAGGAACGTCTGTTCTGGGGTGCACTAGCGTCGCGGTGTTTGCCAAGGCTTCTTTGGTTTTAACGAAAGCGGTTGCAGCCTCTTCGTCCCAGGTAATGTCCTTGCCCTTATCTGACATTAGAGTGAACAGGGGTCACATGGTTCGGGCTGCTGAGGGGAGGAAACGATGATAGAAATTCACCATACCCACGAATTCCTGCAGGCCTTTGATTGTGTTGGGTCGGGGGAAGTTGCGGACCGCGTATACCTTGGCGGGCCGCGGGGTTGCCCCGTCTTTAGTAATCCTGTGGCCCAGGAAGTCGATGGTGTCGAGTCTGAACTGGCATTTGGCTGGGTTGATTGTAAGGCTGAATTCGCTCAGGCGGGAGTAGAGCTGGCGGAGGTGGGACAGATGCTCCTGCCGACTACTGCTGGCTATGAGGATGTCGTCCAAATAGATGAATGCAAAGTCCAGGTCGCATCCCACTGCGTCCATTAGCTGCTGGAACGTCTGTGCGGCATTCTTTAGACCAAACGGCATTCGGAGGAATTCGAAAAGTCCGAACGGGGTGATAAGTGCTGTTTTGGGGATGTCGTCCGGATGTACAGGGATTTGATGGTATCCCCGGACGAGGTCTACCTTGGAAAAGATCCTTGCGCCGTGTAGGTTTGCTGCGAAGTCTTGAATGTGCGGCACAGGGTAGCGGTCTGGTGTTGTAGCCTTGTTCAGTCTGCGGTAGTCACCGCATGGTCTCCAGCCCCCCGTTACCTTGGGCACCATGTGAAGGGGGGAGGCCCATGGGCTGTTGGACCGCCGTATGATCCCCAATTCCTCTATCTTCTTGAACTCCTCCTTCGCCAGTCGGAGCTTGTCCGGGGGAAGCCTTCGAGCACGGGCGTGGAGGGGTGGTCCCTGGGTCGGGATGTGGTACTGTACTCCGTGTCTGGGCATGGCTGCCGTGAACTGCGGTGTCAGTACTGATGGGAAATCTGCCAGGACCCTGGTGAATTCGTCGTCGGACAGCGTAATGGAGTCCAGGTGTGGGGCTGGCAACTGTGCTTCACCCAGGGAGAACGTATGAAAAGTCTTGGCGTGGACTAATCGCTTCCCTTGCAGGTCGACCAGCAGGCTGTGGGCTCGTAGAAAATCCGCCCCCAGGAGTGGTTGGGCCACGGCGGCCAGTGTGAAGTCCCACGTGAACCGGCTGGAGCTGAACTGTAGCCGTACCGTGCGGGTGCCATAGGTTCGTATTGTGCTGCCATTTGCGGCCCTCAGGGTGGTTCCCGGTTCTCTGTTGCGGGTGTCGTAACTCGTTGGAGGTAAGACGCTGATCTCCGCTCCGGTGTCGACCAAAAAGCGGCGTCCCGACTGCTTGTCCCAGACGTACAAGAGGCTGTCCTGATGGCCAGCCGCCGTAGCCATCAGCGGCGGCTGGCCCTGGCGTTTCCCGGGAATTTGCAGGGTGGTCTGCAGCGGCGGGCCTCTGTGCCCCACCGCTGGTGGTAGAAGCACCATTGTTCGTTGGGCTCCTCACTCCCGTCGCCGGGTTTTGTAGGCTCTGCTGCCGGGCCTGGCCTGCTCTGTCGTTGGGCACGTGGCTTGGTGATCTGTGCAACGGATGCCCTTCTCTCTTTCCTGGCATTCCACAGCACATCTGCTCGGGCCGCCACCTCCCGGGGGTTGCTGAAATCTGCGTCGGACAGCAGCAGGCATATGTCCTCGGGCAGTTGCTCTAGGAACGCCTGCTCAAACATGAGGCAGGGTTTGTGTCCTTCAGCCAGGGCCAGCATCTCGTTCATTAATGCCGACGGCGGCCTGTCTCCCAAACCATCCAGGTGCAGTAAGCAGCGTGCTCGTTCGCGCCGTGAGAGTCCAAAAGTCCTTATGAGCAGGGCTTTGAATGCTGTGTATTTGCCGTCCTCCGGGGGCAACTGTATAAACTCCTCAACTTGTGCAGCTGTCTCCTGGTCGAGGGAGTTCAGCACGCAGTAGAAGCGAGTGGACTCCGAGATTATCTGCCGAATGTGGAATTGTGCTTCTGCTTGTTCAAACCATAATTGGGGTCGCAGTGTCCAGAAGCTTGGCAGTTTTAACGAAACTGTGTGAACAGATGCAGTGTCGGTCATCTCTGGTCCAAATATCGTTTGGGCTGTCGGGGTCACCAATTGTAGCGGTGTGCTACACACAGCGCTATAATAACCACACGGAGTCGATGAGTTAGGGTTGCGATGAAAGAGATTTATTCAAACTTTGCGGCCTGCTTTAAAGCCTTCCCGTTCCTGCCCTCCCTGGGGAGAGACTGCTGTGGGGAATGCATATTCCCAGACCCTTTCTGAGCGCGGGATTTTCCCCCGCTGGTGAAGATGGCCTGGCGCCCTTTTTGGGGCCGGCCCTCTGCCTGCGCGCGCTGTTGTGAGCCGGTTCGTGGGTGCCAGAAAGTGGGTCGCCACAAACCTATAATTTTCCTATACAGTTATATCATAAAAAATAACGACAAGTAACTTCCTGACTTCCAGCAGTTTTAAAGCTGTAGACAGCAGAAAACAGCAGTGAGGTCACAGAAAGGGTCTGATTTCTTTTAATCACGATCCTGGTGACAATCCATTTTAAAATATCTGCATTTTCTTTTCAGTTGTTTAAACTGCAATTAATAGTCTCTCTTATCTTCAGTCCCTGGCTGACACTGTCTCATTAAGAGTTGCTGTGTATCTATTGCAAATATATCTTGAGAACTATGACTTTGGTGCAGACAGCTCTCAAGCTGACTTGTAGCGTTTTGTTTTAACTGGGTGGAAAATTGGCTGACCCTGAGACGGTTTGCACCCCGCTTTGGGTCGCTGTCTTTTGCAGCACAGGCCCCTGGGAGGACAGCTCCTCACTGACAGGAGCATCCCAACAAAACACAGCACAGCACAGCACCAAGGGTTTCTCTACACAGGTGGCCAGTGGCACTGCTAGCCGGTGAGATCCTCTGCTGGACACTGAGATTGGTGAGAATGTCTCTGATTTTCACAAACATGCAAAAAGACCTGAGGATTGGTAAAAACAAAATATTTAAAATTGTTAATTATTTTTTAATTAAACATTAAAATTCATCTAAAATTATTTAAACGTACAAATACATTGAAAAACAGGGTCTACTTATCATTCCGTGGATGAGTGCATCTTTCTTTTGGTCTAGGCTGGTCACACTTAGGGGACAAATTTCCCAGCCCAACAGCTAGTGTTTCTGCAGAAGTCTATGCTGTTCTGCTGAACTCCACTGAGAACCCACAAGCTCAGCATGTGTCTGGTTATCTCAACAGAAGGCTGCTCTTCAGCTTACGCTAAAAAATTCTGAGCTTTCACATAGGAGATTTGGGGCAATGTTTATTGATTGAAGTTGGAATTGGCATTGTCACAAGTAGCAAGGTACAGTAAAAAGCTTGGATTGCATACTATTCATACATTCCAGAGTGCATTCAGGTAGAAAAGGGTAAAACAGTAACAGAATGCAGATTAAGGTGTAACAGATACAGAGAAAATGCAGTACAATTAAACAACAAGGTGCAAGTTCATAATGAGGTGGGTTGTGAGGTTAAATTGTTGTACATCCCTCACTGGAGTGGAGCCACCATCTTGAGTCTCTGCAGTTTATGCGCTGAAGCTACTGCTGTTGTACTGTCCTATTGTTCCAGACTGTGACCCAGCTAAATGAAAGAGTGATAACAAATTTCTGAAGTCAGGTTAGTGTGCAACTTTGAGGAAACTTTCAGGTGATAGACTTCCCATGCAGACACCATGCTGCTGGTGTCTATCTAGACAGTAGAGTTTGTGGTCTCAGGAGATGAAAGACCTTTCATGAAGCAGGCACTGCATTTTGCAGACATATGGTAAAGGCAATTAAGTTTCCAATGGAGAATGGTCTTGTAGTGTATTTACTATTTGAGTAATGTTGTGAACATATTGTTTAATTAAGCATTCTTGATTGGTTACATAATGCATTATGTGTTGTATGTAAGAACTACATGAAGGGCATACGTCATTATGGCTCTGCATCGTATGTGACGCCCCTCACTAAACTGAAACGAAGTAGGCATGTTTTCCTTTCAATTGACCTCTGGAGTTACAAAACATAACAGTGGTGAAGAGGTAGTTTTAAGATGAACCCAAGATGACTACCTACCTGTTGTCGTACAGCATGTTTTTCTCTTTGCAAAGGGGGAGAGATGTTTCAATTTAAAACAAGTGCAACATGTGATTCTTCAGAACGGGAGGACAATCGATTTTAAAAAAGGCAGAATACAGGTGGAATACGCTGGTTCATAAACAGTGAGTATCAGGTGATAATAATCATAAATAAAAATCAGCAGAACTGGCTGGCTACATCAGAAAGATAGGCGCGTTCAATTGCATAAGCGATAACTGGATGATGTATATTGAGCGAATTGAGCAGTATTTTGAAGCCAATAAAAAGCGAGTGCTAGTGTTATTGAGTGCAATAGGTGGAAAAACAGATAGTTTTCTTAGTAGTTTAACTGCTTTAACCAAACCAGTCAAAATAAGCAGGGAAGAGTGTAGCATATTTAATATTTCAGTAATATTTTTGAGTAATATTGTAAATATATTGTTTGATTAAGCATTCATTGTTTGTTTACATAATTCATTAAGGGTTTTATATACAAGTACATGAATGGCATATGTCATTAATTCACCATGTCATATATGCATGCCTCAATATAGTAAAGCTTTACAGATTTGAAAGTCAATTGGGGAGCTCTTTCCGAGATAGTCTGGTGCTTGGTGGTTCTTGTAGTTGTAATGCCCCGGTGAAAATTTTACTGCTAATGTTGTAGAGTATTTCATGTTATGGTTTTCTGTAGTATGGTTACCATTAAAGATAAGGGATGCTTAGGAATGTTGTGAAATCCAATCAGGAGGGTGGAACTGAGAGAAGGTTCTAGAGAACGCTGGGTGGAGAGGTTTTTGTGACGGACACTGAGGTGGGTCAAGGTCTCCTTGGCGGGAGCCGGGAGAAGACAGGAGGGAAGATGGCTGAAGTTGCTGTCCCTCTTACACAGGGTGCTTTGTGCAGATGAATGGTTTGGAGGAAGAAGGGCCAATACTCCCATGGTGGAACCCGTTTGTTCGTGATGGATTTCAAGTGAGGTTCGGAAGGTGGTGTGTGTTTTCACGCAGACCATGGGTCCAGTACATGAGTTAAAGACAACTTCAACATGACTCTAACTTATGTGCACATTTGGAATTTGTTAACTGTAATGGGCCTTTTAATTTGTTTTCTTTTCTTTTTCCTACTAACTATTCGACAAAGTTGAAATCTGTAAATATACTCTCTTTAAGATGTTGGAAAAGATTAGTAGCTCGGGTTGAATGGCTCGCCGAGCTGGCTTGTTAGCTTGCAGATGTTTCATTACCCAGCTAGGCAACATCATCAGTGTACCTATGAATGAAATGTTGGTGATCTACATTGTTTATCTTTTATGTGTCTTGTGATTGGTGAGTGTGTGAGTTTGTGGGTATATGTGCCATTTCCATTGGTTACCGATTATGTAATCCATGATTGGTTTGTTAAAATTTAATTAGGTGGTAATTGTTGTCCAGGCTGATTTTAGTATTCACACAGGTTTGAGTGGTCCAGACATCCCAACTTCCCAGTTTTGGTGGGACCTAAGTCATATGTACCCTAGATGGGAAAGGTGGTTTTCTCAATGCTGAGTCCGATGGTTGCTAGCAAGGGGCTAAAGAGCCCTAACTCTAGAGACACTCGATAAAGAGGGTCTCATCATCATCCAGACAAAGGCAGGACATTCAACCAGGCTCTTGGCGTGTGCATTGTAGGTTGTGGAATGGTTTTGGAAAGTGAAAAATTAAGTACCTTACTGCAGACTGCATAGTCCCTGACCTATTCCTGTAACCACAATACTTTGTAAGTGATCTGATTGCACTTCTGGTCAATAATGATTCTTTGGGTCTTAGCAAAGCAGGGTTCAACCATGACAGTGCAATTTTTATGTCAAAGGGAAGCGATTGCACTTCCTCTAGTTGGAAGCTGTCATAATTTGACTCCTGTTGCTTTGCACAAAACTATTTGGTTATCTGAGCAGTTGCAAATTGCATTTAACACTGTGCAATAATCTGTAAAATCTCCTAAGCACAGTTACTGAAGAAGCAGTTGTACTGTGACCTAAGGACACTACACCGAGGATCTCATCCAATGATATTTTACGGCTGCATACGTTGCCCTGCGTCATATCTGACTGTGCTAGCTATGAATCCAAACCGTATGTAAAATAATTTTCAATGCAATTACCAACCAAAAATTTCAAGCAGTGTAGTATGCCACTACATCAAGAAACAAGTTCTTGATTTAAAAGTAGCATAGTGTGTCAGAGTTGCCGATCTTCTTGCAATTCACCACTTAAAGCAAAACCCTGGTGTAGCTATTTCCTCCCATCTTATACAAACGCTCGAATTCCTGCAGAGTCTCAGTGCGGAAGCAGGAACTCATTCAATTATGCTTTGTCGTTGTGAATTCCTAGTTTCTATGGATACTGCAATCAGTGCTGGCGACAGGTTTTTTAAAAATCTGGCTACTGTTCAGTGCAATCAGCTTATTTCTCATGAACTTGTTTCTGTGGCTCCAGCTGTGAGGTTTCAGGTCCAAAAGGGAAAAAAAAACAACTAAAAATGTCAGCAGCTTAACCATAATTTTAAACCAAAAGCATTACTGGTAATTGTAGCCAGCAGAGGGATTTTGTTGAGTTTATTTGTTTTATTTGCCCTGAATCCAATTGGCCGGTTTAATTTTACTTCTTTCTCTCTTCCATCTCCTTTATCTTCTATCTTCAGTTTGGATTATTGCTTGCTTCTTGCAAATTGGCAATGAATTAATGCAGTCCTGCAATAGTGAAGGAAATCTGGGCAATGTGCGGGAGCACTCTTTTTCTTAGCTGTTCCCTTGGGATTAAGGATGACCTGGTTCTACTGTGGTTTTGTGGGTGCTAAGGTGGCTGATGAGGCCACTGTGGGATGTGCAGCCTCTGGAAAATGGAGCAGGAGATGGCAAACAGTAACTTTGATTTGCCTCATACGCTGGACTTCTGTGCATTCTGATGCGTGGACCCAATGTTCACTACCTTCCCAAATGATCCTTCCGCAGCATGAGTGGCGGTGGCCAGCCATTCCCAGGCACCAGCTGAAATGCTGCATTTTTCAAGAGGTTTTTGAGTTTAACTTTGTCTTTTCCCATGTCCACTTGATAATGTCTTCCTGTGACAGAGCTTTGCATACAGTAAGAGCAAAATCTACAGGTCAGGCTGGGTATTTCCTGTGGGAACAGAAACAGATTTACTGTTTTATGTCAAACATCTTTGTCACAACAGAGAGGGTCTTCAATTTGAAACTAAAAAGATATTCAGTGTACCTGTTCTAGAGCCCTAAACTTAAGTCAGGAGCTCAGAATCAGAATCAGAATCAGGTTTAATATCACTGACGTGAAATTTGTTTTTTTGTAGCAGCAGTACAGTATGATGCATAATTATAAATATATTTCTTATTATAATTTATTCTATATGTAAAATATGTATATAAAACATAAGTAAATAAATGAATAGTTACATGAATGAATGGATGAATAAATAAAGTCTGGATTCCAGTTAACTGGGTCATTAGTTAATTAGTTAAGTAGCAGCTGAAAGAACAAAATCTAATTGAGAAAATAGCCAAGGTTCCCTTTGTTTATTTGGGACACTCTGCCACTCTTTTGGGGCAAGTGACTGACATTACACCATGATTAGAGAGAACGATTGTTAAACAACATCAGTTGTGTATGCTTGCATTCAAAAAACAGTGATTTAGCCGGTGAGAAATAAGCAATGACAATTCAGAACTGTTTTGCTCACTGTGAATTCACGCAGAAATGACCAGGAGTGAAAATGAAATGATTTCACTACTTCAACAAGTTAGGAACTATGAAGAATTTGAAGGTATCAACAATTATCTTGAATGTTTCAATGAAAATGAAGATTGGAGGATGCAATCATTGAAAGCGTTGAATAAAGCCAGTCCATTATCTGAACTAGGTGCCTCTGCTGATTTTGTCCATTTACAGTCAATCAAAAGAACATGGCAGCATACACTGGATGAATTCTTCCACTGATAATTATTAGGAACTAATATAGAGTGTAATAGTATTGTAGTAGTATTGATAGTGTTCTAATTTATTCTGTATTTCATTTAAATACATAATTTGTTCCTCAGTTAAATGGTAGTGTGCCTTTTTATATATTTTTTAACTATTTCAGTGATGCTTTGGCTAATTGGGTCAGCCGCTTAATTGGGTCAAAATGTACTGGAAACAATGTATCCCAATTAACCAGAATCCACTGTATATGTAAAGTTAAGGAAGTAATGTCAATAGATGGAAAGAAGTAATAAGGGAGCATACATGGATTCATTGTCTGTTCAGAAATCTGATGGTGGAGGTGAGGAAGCTGTTTCTAAAATGTTGACAATGTACCGCCTCTGCGATGACAACAATGAGAAGAAGGCATGTCCTGGGTGATGGGGGTCCTTAAAGATGGATGCCATCTTTTTGAGGCATCAGTTTTTGAAGACCTAAAGCCTTATCTGTTATAAGTGTCCACTAGTATCCTCACCTCAGGGAAATTATGCTATATCAAGTAATATTTCAAATACAAGATTGAGCTCTGCAAGGCACCTAGTCCCCATTCTAACAACTTTCTACAGGAGCACCATCGAGAGTATCCCATAAGGCTGCATCATTGTGTGGTATGGAAGCTGCAAGGCATTGGACCACAAGGCCATATCATGTGCATTCTCATGAGGAGAGGATCACTGGAGTCTCCCTCCCCACTATTTGCGACATTTAGTGAGAGCATTGTATATGAAGGGCCTGAATCTTTCTGACCCACTACCATCAGGGAGGAGGTACAGGAGCATTAGGACTAGGACTGTCAGACTGGGTAACAGCTTCTTTCCTCAGGCTGTGAGACTAATGAATACCTGCCATCACCAAGTTCTCAACACAAGGATAGTGAGCTGCTTACTGTTTACCTGTGCTGTGCATCTCACATGCATTTTGAATTATATTTTATTAACTTATGTGTGGTAATATTTTGTTTGATGTGCTGTGTGTGATGTATATGCATTGTGGCCGAACCATGGCCCAGAGGAACTGTCAAGAAATGTAGAGAAGGCTTGATCCAAACTCAGAACAGCAGAGATGATTTAATGATGAGTAATCACTTTGATAATAAACCATAAAATAACAAGCCATAAGAGATCACAAAACAAGAGAGAATGGGTACTTAACATAACAAGGCAGCAAAGTAACTGGAGGCTAAGAGCAACTAGTTGAGGCTGGCTGGTTCGATGGGTGAACAAGGACTTTGGATGCGAGCAACACACATCAAAGTTGCTGGTGAACGCAGCAGGCCAGGCAACATCTCTAGGAAGAGGTACAGTTGACATTTCGGGCCGAGACCCTTCGTCAGGACTAACTGAAGGAAGAGCTAGTAAGGGATTTGAAAATGGGAGGGGGAGGGGGAGATCCAAAATGATAGGAGAAGACAAGAGGGGGAGGGATGGAGCCAAGAGCTGGACAGGTGATAGGCAAAAAGGGATATGAGAGGATCATGGGACAGGAGGCCCAGGGAGAAGGAAAAGGGGGAGGGGGGGAAAACCCAGAGGATGGGCAAGGAGTATAGTCAGAGTGACAGAGGGAGAAAAAGGAGAGTGAGAGAAAGAATGTGTGTATAAAAATAAATAACGGATGGGGTACGAGGGGGAGGTGGGGCATTAGCGGAAATTAGAGAAGTCGATGTTCATGCCATCAGGTTGGAGGCTACCCAGACGGAATATAAGGTGTTGTTCCTCCAACCTGAGTGTGGCTTCATCTTTACAGTAGAGGAGGCCATGGATAGACATGTCAGAATGGGAATGGGATGTGGAATTAACGTGTGACCACTGGGAGATCCTGCTTTCTCTGGCGGACAGAGCGTAGGTGTTCAGCAAAGCGGTCTCCCAGTCTGCGTCGGGTCTCGCCAGTATATAGAAGGCCACATTGGGAGCACCGGACACAGTATATCACCCCAGCCGACTCACAGGTGAAGTGTCGCCTCACCTGGAAGGACTGTCTGGGGCCCTGAATGGTGGTAAGGGAGGAAGTATAAGGGCATCTGTAGCACTTGTTCCGCTTACAAGGATAAGTGCCAGGAGGGAGATCAGTGGGGAGGGATGGGGGGGACGAATGGATAAGGGAGTCGCGTAGGGAGCGATCCCTGCGGAAAGCAGAGAGAGGCGGGAAGGGAAAGATGTGCTTCGTGGTGGGATCCCATTGGAGGTGGCGGAAGTTACGGAGAATAATATGTTGGACCCGGAGGCTGGTGGGATGGTAGGTGAGGACAAGGGGAACCCTATTCCTAGTGGGGTGGTGGGAGGATGGAGTGAGAGCAGATGTGCGTGAAATGGGGGAGATGCGTTTGAGAGCAGAGTTGATGGTGGAGGAAGGGAAGCCCCTTTCTTTAAAAAAGGAGGATATCTCCTTCGTCCTGGAATGAAAAGCCTTATCCTGAGAGCAGATACGGCGGAGACAGAGGAATTGCGAGAAGGGGTTGGCATTTTTGCAAGAGACAGGGTGAGAAGAGGAATAGTCCAGGTAGCTGTGAGAGTCAGTAGGCTTATAGTAGACATCAGTGGATAAGCTGTCTCCAGAGACAGAGACAGAAAGATCTAGAAAGGAGAGAGAGGTGTCAGAAATGGACCAGGTAAACTTGAGGGCAGGGTGAAAGTTAGAGGCAAAGTTAATAAAGTCAACGAGCTCAGCATGCGTGCAGGAAGCAGCGCCAATGCAGTCGTCGATGTAGCGAAGGAAAAGTGGGGGACAGATACCAGAATAGGCACGGAACATAGATTGTTCCACAAACCCAACAAAAAGGCAGGCATAGCTAGGACCCATACGGGTGCCCATAGCTACACCTTTAGTTTGGAGGAAGTGGGAGGACCCAAAGGAGAAATTATTAAGAGTAAGGACTAATTCCGCTAGACGGAGCAGAGTGGTGGTAGAGGGGAACTGATTAGGTCTGGAATCCAAAAGGAAGCGGAGAGCTTTGAGACCTTCCTGGTGGGGGATGGAAGTATATAGGGACTGGACATCCATGGTGAAAATAAAGCGGTGGGGGCCAGGGAACTTAAAATCATCGAAAAGTTTAAGAGCGTGAGAAGTGTCACGAACATAGGTAGGAAGGGATTGAACAAGGGAGGATAAAACCGTGTCGAGGTATGCAGAAACGAGTTCAGTGGGGCAGGAGCAAGCTGAGACAATAGATCTGCCAGGACAGGCAGGTTTGTGGATCTTGGGTAGGAGGTAGAAACGGGAAGTGCGGGGTGTGGGAACTATAAGGTTGGTAGCAGTGGATGGGAGATCCCCTGAGTGGATAAAGTCAGTGATGGTGTGGGAGACAATGGTCTGGTGCTCCTTAGTGGGGTCACGATCTTTGGATGTGAGCTGGGTTTAAACGGCTTCAAGTGATGAGTTGGAAATGAGCCAGGTCAAGTCTAGTTAAGTCACTTTTTATTGTCATTTCGACCATAACTGCTGGTACAGTATGTTGTAGCGTGGATGAAATTACCGGAGAGACAGAGTCACTGGTAGATACAAAGCAGCTTCTTTATTCGACACAACAAGGTACAGCAGGCATCATACGGACGGAGACGCTTTCCGTAGAAAGGTCTGCTAGCTCAATGTGGGCTTGATATTTATATGCTAAACACAAAGGCAATCGCTACTTAAAAAGTTACAGACAATGCTTAGACAATGCTTCCTTTTGAAGTTACATACAAACATCACAACTTCGGATTTCATCCTTTCCTTCTGATGCCAACATGCCTGTGTTGGTATCCACAGCCTTTCGTTCAATCCACAATACATTTATTTGGCATTTTACGTGCTAACATAGAAGACAATTAATATTTATAATGTATAGATAAGACTGTCTTCGAAACTACAGCATCAGGCACCAGAAGCATCTGGTATTTACACCTTTTAGGAAGCCCATTGTGGTGGACTCAATCCACAGTCCTTTGTCAAACAGTTAAAATAGAAGTCTAGCGGCCAAAGTCATTTAAGTGTTAACAAATCATCTACCCAAAAAGAAATCCACTCTAACACAGTACACAGTAAAAACAAGACAACGTTTTTCAGGACCATGGTGTGACATGAATAATACAAAAACTACACTGAACTACGTAAAACAACACAAAACTACACTAGACTACAGACCTACACAGGACTGCATAAAGTGCACAGAAGAGTGCAGGCATTACAATGCTAGCAGGGTGGAACTGAGAGATGCCTACCTGTGCAGTCCTGACAAAAATTTTGTTTTGTTTGGTTGTATATATGTAGAGTCAAGTGACAATAAACTTGAACTTGAAACACTAAACTACTTTAATCTCTTTCTTACGGGGCTGTAGCTGTCAATAATCATTATTTCAATAGTGGGTTTCTCCTACTAACCAAGGATGGGGTACTTCCAACTAAAGAAGCAGATTAAACACAGTTATTTTAAATGGAGTTAGTTTATTTTGCAAATTAAATTCCAACAAAGATTATAATTCCTCAAATGATTTCCAAAACACTAGTGTAATTCCTAAAGACTAGGACAGCATACCAATAAGTTGCAGATGAGCAAGTTGTCTATCACAGAAAGATATCCTTCTTAGACCAAGGTTGAGGAGTGGATTAGAATCATAGAACATTACAGCACAGAAACAGGCCTTTTGGCCCTTCTTGGCTGTGCCGAACTATTTTTCTGTCTCGTCCCACTGACCTGCGCCTGGACCATATTCCTCCATATGCCTCCCATCCATGTCACAGGCTCCCTTACCTTGAGAGCCTTGCTGACCCGGTTTATTGAGGTAGGGAAAAGAGGAGGAATAATGCACCGCTGCCTGGCTGAGTGTAGACTATCAGCCATTTTAGCAAGCTCTCTATAGTTTTTCACAGGTGCATTAGCACGGGCTATATGAACTTGATTAGGCATTTTCTCCTTGAAGAGTTCTTTAAAAATAAAACAAGGATGGGTATTTTCCAGGAGGGACAGCATGTGGTCCATTAGCTTTGTGATCCATCGCAGAGGACGAGCAAGGAAAGCAACTGTTTGGCACGCTCAGACTCCAATCGTCCAAAAGTCTGTAAAATGGGGGTTTTAAGTGATCAACATTTATCGTGTTCAGGTACGTCAGCTATAGACTCCCCATTCTCACAGCAGTGGAATTACTGAGTGACAGTACTACATAGAAATATTTGGTGTTGTCAGTGGAGATTTCCCAAAGCACAAATCGAGCCTCCACTTCAACGAACCAACCGACGGCATTTTGCTCCCAAAACTCCAGCAGTTTCAAAACTTGACCGACATGTTCAATAACTCTGGAATTGTCCTAGAGCATAGGTTTTTGCAAATAGAACAGTGAGAACATTTTATGCAACACACACAAAATGCTGGAGGAACTCAGCAGGCTAGGCAGAATCTATGGAAAAGGGTGAACAGTTAACATTTCAGTCTGAAACATTTTATGTTTCAGAAAAACTGTAGCAACTCACTTATTGAAACTTATTGACTATCAAAACCAGCCGCTTAAAATGCAACTCCAATTTAATGGTGGTGGTCGTGCATTATGTATATTTCCACCAATTACATTACCCTACCATGACCATGGTTAACTCTTACTCAAGAAAGTACAGCTTTGGACTAATTGTACTCCACCACAGATAGTTTCAGGATGGCACACAGACTGGGGGACACAGCCACAGAAACAGTGGTATGTGTTGAAATACTGATCTCTTGATGGACAAAAGCACGTTCATTTCCCCCTAAATCCACAGGACACTCACAGGGACAGAAAGGCTCAGGAATGTGTACCTGTAACAGCAACCTAGTTTGCACCGCAGTCCCGTGCAAAACCCAGACACTAATTAGTGCCAAATTACTGCATGCTTACTGTTGTCTGCAGTGTTTGCTAGGGACCAGCTCTCTATTCTTCATAGCAGTGATTTATGCAATTATCATGAGTCAAGACAGAGAGCCGGGCTCTAAGGGGTCAGTCAGATTCCACAATGAGATGGAGGATCTATGTGGCTTCCACCTGTGCCCTTGTGGAAGTACTCATTTGACTGAACAGACAATGCAGTGGAGAGGTGTTGACACTAACTGGCAGAGAGAACATATCATCTCCTGAATTGATGTGATACTTTCCCCATTCTACATTACTTGGTGTGTGAAACTGGGGACAGGTTTCTCCATATTCCTTGCCATTTCCTGCATTATAGTCAAACACACCAGAAGTTACAAACAAGCATGGTGTGCATTGTGGTGAATCTTTACTGGAGACTTCCATATTGTGGACTTCACCTGAGCCTCACAGAGAATTTGCACACCAGATTTCCTTTGGCTCCTTTCGCCTGGTTCCCCATCTCACCTCACATGCCCTCTGCCTCATGGGTCATGACCTGAGCCTGAGCTTTGCAGGAACAGACTCGAACAGAAGTTTGTCCATGTTTTTCTCACCTCCTCTCTTCTACTTCCTACAGTGACTCTTGCATACCACAGCTAAGGTTCCATTCCAGCTGCTCTGAGAGATGGACGGTAGGAGGTGTAAGCAATGTGTGGCGATACTTGCGGCTGCCCCCAGCACATCCTTTGTTGCAATGGAACGGGGCAAACCCCAATGCAGGACACAGAAACAGAGATAGAGTAATCTAAAGTGTTTATTAACGGTCACAGGGAAGGCCGGGGAGCGAGGATTAGACAGAGGAAAGCTGAGGAGTGAGGAAGGCTTGGCTGGGGATCGAACCTGGGTCGCTACGGTGGGAACGCAGCATTTAACCACCAAGTCAACAGAGAGTGTAGACAGGCGGCGGAACGAGGTAGAGCAGCGATGCAGACCAGGGTGCGAGGGTGGCTTGAGGAGAACAGCAGGCGGAAGGAAGAACGGGAAGACAGGCGGCATGCAATGCTCCTATTAACACGGAGAGACAGAGTTAACACAGGCAAACAGCGCGGAAAGAAAACTTAGAATACACAATTCTAAGCGGCCGAGAGACAGAATTAACACAGGCAATCAGCACGGGTGGACAGAGGAGCAGGAGGCAGGCAAAACTTTTCGAGACACAGGGCATTGCTGGAGCTGAACGGCAAACAGGAGACGGGCAGCAGGCAACACTAATCTTGACATGGAGCGTTACATGGAAAGGCAAACGGGAGACAATACTTTTCGTGACACAGGGCGTTGCTGGAGTTGAACGGCAAACAGGAGACAGGCAGCAGGCAACACTTATCTTGCGTAGAATGGCAAGTGGCAGATAATACTTTTCTTAACACGGTGAGATGGAGTTACATAGGTAAACCTCGGTACTGAAGTAAAACTTAGAATACGTATCTTGACATGGAGAGACAGAATTTCACATGGAACCTTGGTGCTGAAGTATAACTTAGGATACACTATTCCAAGCGTCTGGGAACGTGAATTACCACACTGGCTGAAGCAACGATCTGGCAACGAGTGGATGCAAAGCCGGGGTTATTATGCAGCAGGTTTAGAAAGGAAGCAGGTGTCGCAATCGAGGAGTCCAGGAGAACACGGAGAAAAGGGAATTAGGATAATAAGAGGAATTAACGGTCGGGACCATGACATCCATAGTTGGTGATGCATTTCACTGCATGCTTTAGTGTACATGTGAAAAATTAATCTGAAGCTGAATCTAACATTGCACTAAATGTTTTAGTTTTAATCACCGATTTGCTGACTAGTAACCAATTAATCTGGTTATTGAAATTGGAATTGCTCTGCAACCATCAAAGATATCCACCGAGCCTCCTCCCCAAACTCCCACCGTCCACAGTTTGGCAAATCAGATCTCCAACACCCTGCATGCAAACTGAAGCTGAAATGTTGAGATCCAGTACAGAATGCCACACAGTACTGGTCTGAGAAAACAGATGAGCTACTATGCAATTGCTTGGAGTCAGTCAGTAGACTGGTCTATGTTTAAAACCTCAGCTGCAAACCCAAATGAGTACGTCACTACCACCTGTTCACTGGGCTCATTATGGCTCCACACTCAGCCTCAGAATCCCTTGGTGATAGAGGAGAAAAGCAGCTGGACTTGATCAATTCAATATGCACCATACCCAAATCCCCCACTCCCAACGTGAGACCAACCTCCAGAAACAGTCGGAGTGGATCCATGGAGGCAGCCTGAACTGATCACTTATGAATCATCGAGGGATTGAAAATTCTAATACTGTGCAGTCTTCTCCATCAAGGCTCACAGATGGCCTATGGGGTTAGAAGGTGTAACTATATGCCAGGAAGTAATGGAACGATTGAAGGGAGAAGAAGTGGGATGGATAAAAATGTGAAAGAATAATAAAAGCTCATTCAAAGCAGTCATGGTAACCACAGAGGGATCACCAACCAGATTTCATCTCAAACAGAGTCAGGAAGTTTAGGTAACATACAGCTCAGATCACACAGGGTAAGTAAGAAATGACACAAGTCTCACATCCACAGCTTGAAGTAATTGCAAAGTCTTAAGAAAATATGCAGATTTAATCAAAAATGACACATTTCAAAGGGAAGAACAAATTTTAAGTGTCAGTTCAGATATTACCTAGCATTCAAATTAAAATGAAAATGTGAAAGGCTGAAAATGTTATTCTTTAATTTACATTTATCAACACAATTACAGAGGTTGATTTAATAAAAATCACCTTCCTGCAAATACCTTTCCAATCCTTTCATAATGAATTGGCTTTGTTGAAGATGGTATTGGTAAATAAGGTGAGTTTGCCTAGTTACAAAAAAGTAGTAGTGTTTTGCTATATCCTATTAAATCAGGATGATCAGGGTATATCACCATATACTGTAACCATATAACAATTACAGCACAGAAACAGGCCATCTCGGCCCTTCCAGTCCGTGCCGAACGCTTACTCTCACCTAGTCCCACTGACCTGCACTCAACCCATAACCCTCCATTCCTTTAAGCTGCATTGCCCAGGATAGCTGGGCTGTGCAATGCAGCTTAGAGGGCTAAAGGAGGCTATTCCACATTGTACAACTAAATAAATAATAATCTCACAAATACTACACTCAGTTGAGCGATTTAATTATGTCACAGAGATTTAAATGGCCAGTCTTGTAAGTTAGACATTAATGTCTGGACACTAGTTGAGTTGATTTGCTTTCTTCTGAATTTATATTAAAAATATGGCTGGCTATAGTCTGACTAATCACTGAGCTGACTAGAAATAGAGAAAATCGCAATGAAATGCTTGAAATGACATATTGAACCTCTCACTCAATGTCATCAAGACCAAGCAGATGATTATTGACTTTAGGAGAAGGAAACCAGGGGTCCATGACCCAATCTTTATCAGATGGTCAAAGGTATGTGGAGAGGGTCAGCAGCTTTAAACTTGTCAGTGTTATCGTTCAGAGGATCTGTCCTGGGTCCAGCACTTAAGTACAACTACAAAGAACGCACAACATCACTTCTAATTCTTGGAAAGTTTGCAAAGGTTCAGCATGTCATCTAAAACTTTGACAAACTTCGATTGATGTGTGGTGGAGAGTATATTGACTGATTGCTTCACAGCCTAATATGGAAACAGCAATGCCCTTGAATGTAAAATCCTACAAAAAGTGGATACGCTCCAGTCCGTCACGGGTAAAGCCCATCAATTCATCGAGCACATCTACACAAAATCCTGTTGCAGGAAAGAGGTGGCCATCACCATGGACCCACCACCCAAGCCATGCTGATTTTTCTATTATTGTGTATTGCATTGAACTGCTGCCACAAAGGCAACAAATTTCAGGATTTCCTCGTGTTTGCGTTTTTAAATTTCAGGACACCTGATTCTGATGCCCTCTTCTCACTGTTGCCATCAGGAAGAAGGTACAGGAGCCTCGGGACTTACACCACCAATTTCAGAAACAGTTATTACCCCTCAACCATCAGGCTCTTGAACCAGACAGAATAACTTCACTCAACTTCTCTCATACCATCACTGAGCTTGTCCCACTGAACTAGACTCACTTTCAAAAGACTCTTCATCTCATGTTTTCAATATTTAGTATTATTATCACTTTTCTCTCTTTCGATTTGAATTTGCCGGTTTTGTTGGATTTTTTTGGACATTGACTGTTGTCCGTCCTGTTGTGTTCAGTCTCACTGATTCTACTGTCTTTCTTGTATTTACTGTGATTGCCTGCAGAAAAACTAATCTCAGCATTGTACATGGCGACCTACAGAATATGGACTTTGATAATTTACTTTGAAATTTGAAGTTTTGATTAAATGGAGAGCCACAGAACATTGTTTTGTTTTCTTTGTACTTTTGGACAGCAACTCTAATTGTTCTATTCAAACTAAAAATAAGCTTTCCGGAAACAGAAGCTGATGGAAAAGTGGTGAATTGGAGCTGCATGGTGAGAACTGAAATAACATAAAGAAATTAAAAGAAACAAATAAAACTGGAAGCCTGCAACAGAAATTACTGCGGTAACTGGACAGAGTGACGATTCAATAGAGCGCTCTAAGACCTGAGATCCAGACACTGTAGACCACTGGTTCGGGGGGGTGGGAATCAAATTAAAGAGGCTAGGCGAGAGGAAGTTAGTTCACAACAGGGGGATGGGAACCAGTGCAGAGAGACAGAGGGGTGTAAAGTGAGGGTAGAAGCAAAAAGTACTAAGGAGAAAAGTAAAAGTGGCAGGCCGACAAATTCAGGGCAAGCATTAAAAAGGGCCACTTTTCAACATAATTGTATAAGGGCTAAGAGAGTTGTAAAACAGCGCCTGAAGGCTTTGTGTGTCAATGCAAGGAGCATTCGTAATAAGGTGGATGAATTGAAAGTGCAGATTGTTATTAATGATTATGATATAGTTGGGATCACAGAGACATGGCTCCAGGGTGACCAAGGATGGGAGCTCAACGTTCAGGGATATTCAATATTCAGGAGGGATAGACATGAAGGAAGGGGAGGTGGGGTGGCGTTGCTGGTTAAAGAAGAGATTAACGCAATAGAAAGGAAGGACATAAGCCGGGAAGATGTGGAATCGATATGGGTAGAACTGCGTAACACTAAGGGGCAGAAGACGCTGGTGGGAGTTGTGTACAGGCCACCTAACAGTAGTAGTGAGGTCGGAGATGGTATTAAACAGGAAATTAGAAATGTGTGCAATAAAGGAACAGCAGTTATAATGGGTGACTTCAATCTACATGTAGATTGGGTGAACCAAATTGGTAAAGGTGCTGAGGAAGAGGATTTCTTGGAATGTATGCGGGATGGTTTTTTGAACCAACATGTCGAGGAACCAACGAGACAGCAGGCTATTCTGGACTGGGTATTGAGCAATGAGGAAGGGTTAATTAGCAATCTTGTCGTGAGAGGCCCCTTGGGTAAGAGTGACCATAATATGGTGGAATTCTTCATTAAGATGGAGAGTGACATAGTTAATTCAGAAACAAAGGTTCTGAACTTAAAGAGGGGTAACTTTGAAGGTATGAGAGGTGAATTAGCTAAGATAGATTGGCAAATGACACTTAAAGGGTTGACGGTGGATATGCAATGGCAAGCATTTAAAGGTTGCATGGATGAACTACAACAATTGTTCATCCCAGTTTGGCAAAAGAATAAATCAAGGAAGGTAGTGCACCTGTGGCTGACAAGAGAAATTAGGGATAGTATCAATTCCAAAGAAGAAGCATACAAATTAGCCAGAAAAAGTGGCTCACCTGAGGACTAGGGGAAATTCAGAGTTCAGCAGAGCAGGACAAAGGGATTAATTAGGAAGGGGAAAAAAGATTATGAGAGAAAACTGGCAGGGAACATAAAAACTGACTGTAAAAGCTTTTATAGATATGTAAAAAGGAAAAGACTGGTAAAGACAAATGTAGGTCCCCTACAGACAGAAACAGGTGAATTGATTATGGGGAGCAAGGACATGGCAGACCAATTGAATAATTACTTTGGTTCTGTCTTCACTAAGGAGGACATAAATAATCTTCCAGAAATAGTAGGGGACAGAGGGTCCAGTGAGATGGAGGAACTGAGCGAAATACATGCTAGTAGGGAAGTGGTGTTAGGTAAATTGAAGGGATTGAAGGCAAATAAATCCCCAGGGCCAGATGGTCTGCATCCTAGAGTGCTTAAGGAAGTAGCCCAAGAAATAGTGGATGCATTAGTGATAATTTTTCAAAACTCGTTAGATTCTGGACTAGTTCCTGAGGATTGGAGGGTGGCTAATGTAACCCACTTTTTAAAAAAGGAGGGAGAGAGAAATCGGAGAATTATAGACCAGTTAGCCTAACGCCGGTGGTGGGGAAACTGCTGGAGTCAGTTATCAAAGATGTGATAACAGCACATTTGGAAAGCGGTGAAATCATCGGACAAAGTCAGCATGGATTTGTGAAAGGAAAATCATGTCTGACGAATCTCATAGAATTTTTTGAGGATGTAACTAGTAGAGTGGATAGGGGAGAACCAGTGGATGTGGTATATTTGGATTTTCAAAAGGCTTTTGACAAGGTCCCACACAGGAGATTAGTGTGCAAACTTAAATCACACGGTATTTGGGGTAAGGTATTGATGTGGATGGAGAATTGGTTAACAGACAGGAAGCAAAGAGTGGGAATAAACGGGACCTTTTTAGAATGGCAGGCAGTGACTAGTGGGGTACCGCAAGGCTCAGTGCTGGGACCCCAGTTGTTTACAATATATATTAATGACTTGGATGAGGGAATTAAATGCAGCATCTCCAAGTTTGCAGATGACACGAAGCTGGGTGGCAGTGTTAGCTGTGAGGAGGATGCTAAGAGGATGCAGAGTGACTTGGATAGGTTGGGTGAGTGGGAAAATTCATGGCAGATGCAATTTAATGTGGATAAATGTGAAGTCATCCACTTTGGTGGCAAAAATAGGAAAACAGATTATTATCTGAATGGTGGCCGATTAGGAAAAGGGGAGGTGCAATGAGACCTGGTTATCATTATACACCAGTCATTGAAAGTGGGCATGCAGGTACAGCAGGCGGTGAAAAAGGCGAATGGTATGCTGGCATTTATAGCGAGAGGATTCGAGTACAGGAGCAGGGAGGTACTACTGCAGTTGTACAAGGCCTTGGTGAGACCACACCTGGAGTATTGTGTGCAGTTTTCGTCCCCTAATCTGAGGAAAGACATCCTTGCCATAGAGGGAGTACAAAGAAGGTTCACCAGATTGATTCCTGGGATGGCAGGACTTTCATATGAAGAAAGACTGGATGAACTGGGCATGTACTCGTTGGAATTTAGAAGATTGAGGGGGGATCTGATTGAAACGTATAAGATCCTAAAGGGATTGGACAGGCTAGATGCAGGAAGATTGTTCCCGAGGTTGGGGAAGTCCAGAACAAGGGGTCACAGTTTGAGGATAAAGGGGAAGCCTTTTAGGACCGAGATTAGGAAAAACTTCTTCACACAGAGAGTGGTGAATCTGCGGAATTCTCTGCCACAGGAAACAGTTGAGACCAGTTCATTGGCTATATTTAAGAGGGAGTTAGATATGGCCCTTGTGGCTACAGGGATCAGGGGGTATGGAGGGAAGGCTGGGGCGAGGTTCTGAGTTGGATGATCAGCCATGATCATAATAAATGGCGGTGCAGGCTCGAAGGGCCGAATGGCCTACTCCTGCACCTATTTTCTATGTTTCTATGTTTCTATGTTTACGAAAGGCATCTGCTGCTGCTTTATATTACAATCTGAGAACCTGGCTCTTCTGCAGTAACAAAACGGCGGTTTCAACACCATATGTTCAATTATGATCATTGGCTACTTAGCTTGTTACCACGGGGAACTCACCGGGATGGTTAGAGCTGTGCAGACAAACAAAGTTGTGTATGGATTCAGCTTCTCTCTGTCACTTCCGATAGGAGGCGATAGGCAATCTGATAATGCATGAAGCACGTGTTTCTGCTTCCAAGTAATCGGTTGCACTTACCACACCGGCCCTGAGATCCATATCTCAGCAGCCAGGAACACCACCATTACACAATGCCTTGGTGGATTACTTCACAACAAGTCTTGCAATCATGGGCACTAGCCTCTGTAGTATCCAGGACATCTTCAAAGAGCGGTGCCTCAGAAAGGTGCGTCCATCATTAAGGACTCCCACCACCCAGGACATGCCCTCTTCTCATTGTCACCATCAGAAAGGACGTACAGAAGCCTGAAGGCACACACTCAACAATTCAGGAACAGCTTCTTCCCCTCTACCATCCTATTTCTGAATGGACATTGAACTATCGCCCAGACATCAACCTTCTCAACTTCACCACTCCTCTCTCCTGTTCCAACCTCACTCCCTCTGAACGCACTGCCCTCCACTCTCTCCGCGCTAATCCTAACCTTACCATCAAACCCGCAGACAAAGGTGGTGCCGTAGTAGTCTGGTGGAGAGACCTCTACCTCAATGAGGCCAAACAGCAGCTCTCTGACACCTCCTCTTACTTACCCCTGGAACAGGACCCCACCAAAAAACATCAAACCATTGTCTCCCATGCCATCACCACCCTTATCAACTACGGAGACCTTCCATCCTCAGCCACAAAACTCATAATTCCCACACCCCGCACTGCTCGGTTTTACCTCCTCCCCAAGACCCACAAGCCTGACTGTCCCGGTAGACCCATAGTTTCTGCCTGCTCCTGCCCCACCGAACTTGTAACTGCCTACTTGGACTCCATTTTGTCACCCATAGTTCAGTCCCTCCCCACCTACATCCGGGATACATCCCATGCCCTCCAGCCCTTCAATAACTCCAGTCCCCCGGTCCCAACCGCTTCATTTTCACTGTGGATGTCCAATCCTTATACACCTCTGTTAGAGTGGATTTCTTTTTGGGTAGATGATTTGTTTACACTTAAATGACTTTGGCCACCAGACTTCTATTTTAACTGTTTGACAAAGGACTGTGGATTGAGTCCACCACAATGGGCTCCCTAAAAGGTGTAAATACCAGATGCTTCTGGTAGTTTGACCTGATGCTGTAGTTTCGAAGACAGTGTTATCTATACATTATAAATATTAATTGTCTTCTATGTTAGCACGGGAAATGCCAAATAAACGTGTTGTAGATTTAACTTACATTTCTAAAGGCTGTGGATACCAACTCAGACACGTTGGCGTCAGAAGGAAAGGATGGTGTGATATTTTGCATGTAGCTTCAAAAGGAAGCATTGTCTATGCATTGTCTATAACTTTTTAAGTAGCAATTGCCTTTGTGTTTACATATAAATATCGAGCCCACATTGAGCTAGCAGACGTTTCTGCAGAAAGCGTCTCCGTCCATAAGATGCCTGCTGTACCTTGTTGCGTCGAGTAAAGAAGCTGCTTTGTATCTACCAGTGACTGTCTCTCAAGTAATTTCATCCACGTTACAACAACTTCCATTCCCCATCAAGAAGGCCTCAAAGCCCTCCGCCACTTTCTGGACAATAGACCTCACCAGTTCTCCACCACCACCACCCTCCTCCGGTTGGCGGAACTGGTACTCACACTTAATAACTTCTCTTTTGGCTCTTCCCACTTTCTTCAGACCATGGTGTAGCTATGGGCATTCACATGGGCCCCAGCTATGCCTGCCTCTTCATTGGTTATGTGGAACAGTCTGTGCTCCAAACCTATTCTCGTACTGCTCCCCAACTTCTCCTTCGCTACATTGACGACTACATTGGTGCTGCTTCCTGCACCCATGCTGAGCTCATCAATTTCATCGACTTTACTTCAAACTTCCACCCAGCCCTCAAATTCACTTGGTCCATCTCGGACACTTCTCTCCTCTTTCTCAATCTCTCGGTCTCCATCTCTGGAGACAGACTGTCCACTGACATCTTCTATAAACCCACTGACTCTCATCACTACCTCGACTATACTTCTTCCCACCCTGCCACATGCAAACATGCCATTCCCTATTCCCAGTTCCTCTGTCTCCACAGCATCTGCTCCCAGGATGAGGCTTTCCATTCCAGGACATCTCAAATAGAGACATAGAAACGTAGAAATTAGGCGCAGGAGTAGGTCATTCGGCCCTTCGAGCCTGCACCGCCATTCAGTATGATCATGGCTGATCATCCAACTCAGAACCCTGCACCAGCCTTCCCTCCATACCCGCTGATCCCTTTAGCCAATAGGGCCACATCTAACTCCCTCTTAAATATAGCCAATGAACTGGCCTCAACTGTTTCCTGTGGCAGAGAATTCCACAGATTCACCACTCTCTGTGTGAAGAAGTTTTTCCTAATCTCGGTCCTAAAAGGCTTCCCCTTTATCCTCAAACCGTGACCCCTCGTTCTGGACTTCCCCAACATTGGGAACAATCTTCCTGCATCTAACCTGTCCAATCCCTTGAGGATTTTATACGTTTCAATCAGATCCCCCCCTCAATCTTCTAAATTCCAACGAGTATAAGCCTAGTTCATCCAGTCTTTCATCATATGAAAGTCCTGCCATCCCAGGAATCAATCTGGTGAACCTTCTTTGTACTCCCTCTATGGCAAGGATGTCTTTCCTCAGATTAGGGGACGAAAACTGCACACAATACTCCAGGTGTGGTCTCACCAAGGCCTTGTACAACTGCAGTAGTACCTCCCTGCTCCTGTACTCGAATCCTCTTGCTATAAATGCCAGCATACCATTCGCCTTTTTCACCGCCTGCTGTACCTGCATGCCCACTTTCAATGACTGGTGTATAATGACACCCAGGTCTCGTTGCACCTCCCCTTTTCTTAATCGGCCACCATTCAGATAATAATCTGTTTTCCTGTTTTTGCCACCAAAGTGGATAACTTCACATTTATCCAAATTAAATTTCATCTGCCATGAATTTGCCCACTCACCTAACCTATCCAAGTCACCCTGCATCCTCTTAGCATCCTCCTCACAGCTAACACTGCCGCCCAGCTTCGTGTCATTCGCAAACTTGGAGATGCTGCATTTAATTCCCTCATCCAAGTCATTAATATATATTGTAAACAACTGGGGTCCCAGCACTGAGCCTTGCGGTACCCCACTAGTCACTGCCTGCCATTCTGAAAAGGTCCCGTTTATTCCCACTCTTTGCTTCCTGTCTGCCAACCAATTCTCTATCCACATCAACACCTTACCCCCAATACTGTGTGCTTTAAGTTTGCACACTAATCTCCTTTGTGGGACCTTGTCAAAAGCCTTTTGAAACTCCAAATGTACCACATCCACTGGTTCTCCCCTATCCACTCTACTAGTTACATCCTCAAAAAATTCTATGAGATTTGTCAGACATGATTTTCCTTTCACAAATTCATTCTGACTTTGTCCGATGATTTCACCACTTTCCAAATGTGCAGTTATCACATCTTTGATAACTGACTCTAGCAGTTTCCCCACCACCGATGTTAGGCTAACTGGTCTATAATTCCCTGGTTTCTTTCTCCTTCTTTTTTAAAAAGTGGGGTTACATTAGCCACCCTCCAATCCTCAGGAACTAGTCCAGAATCTAACGAGTTTTGAAAAATTATCACTAATGCACCCATTATTTCTTGGGCTACTTCCTTAAACACTCTGGGATGCAGACCATCTGGCCCTGGGGATTTATCTGCCTTTAATCCCTTCAATTTACCTAACACCACTTCCCTACTAACATGTATTTCCCTCAGTTTCTCCATCTCACTGGACCCTCTGTCCCCTACTATTTCTGGAAGATTATTTATGTCCTCCTTAGTGAAGACAGAACCAAAATAATTATTCAATTGGTCTGCCATGTCCTTGCTCCCCATAATCAATTCACCTGTTCCTGTCTGTAGGGGACCTACATTTGTCTTAACCAATCTTTTTCTTTTCACATATCTATAAAAGCTTTTACAGTCAGTTTTTATGTTCCCCGCCAGTATTCTCTCATAATTTTTTTTCCCCTTCCTAATTAAGCCCTTTGTCCTCCTCTGCTGAACTCTGAATTTCTCCCAATCCTCAGGTGAGCCACTTTTTCTGGCTAATTTGTATGCTTCTTCTTTGGAATTGATACTATCCTAATATTTCCCTTGTCAGCCACGGGTGCACTACCTTCCTTGATTTATTCTTTTGCCAAACTGGGATGAACAATTGTTGTAGTTCATCCATGCAATCTTTAAATGCTTGCCATTGCATATCCACCATCAATTCTTTAAGTGTCATTTGCCAGTCTATCTTAGCTAATTCACGTCTCATACCTTCAAGGTTACCCTTCTTTAAGTTCAGAACCTTTGTTTCTGAATTAACTATGTCACTCTCCATCTTAATGAAGAATTCCACCATATTATGGTCACTCTTACCCAAGGGGCCTCTCACGACAAGATTGCTAATTAACTCTTCCTCATTGCTCAATACCCAGTCTAGAATAGCCTGCTGTCTAGTTGGTTCCTCGACATGTTGGTTCAAAAAACCATCCCGCATACATTCCAAGAAATCCTCTTCCTCAGCACCCTTACCAATTTGGTTCACCCAATCTACATGTAGATTGAAGTCACCCATTATAACTGTTGTTCCTTTATTGTACACATTTCTAATTTCCTGTTTAATACCATCCCCAACCTCACTACTACTGTTAGGTGGCCTGTACACAACTCCCACGAATATCCTCTTTCTTTAAAGATCGTGGTTTCCCTTCTGCCGTCATCAATGATGCCCTCACCCCATCCTCCCGTCACCACAACAGGGACAGAGTTCTCCTTGTCCTCACCCACCACCCCACCAGCCTTCGGATCCAGCACATTATCCTCCGCAACTTCTGCCACCTTCAACAGGACCCCACCACTAAGCACATCTTTCCCTCTCCACCCCTCTCTGCTTTCCGCAGGGATCATTCCCTCCGCAACTCCCTGGTCCACACATCTCTCCCCACGGATCTTCCACCCGGCATTTATCCCTGTAAGCGTAAGTGCTACACCTGTCCCTACACTTTCTCTCTCACCACCATTCAGGGCCCCAAACAGTCCTTCCAAGTGAGGCAACACTTCACTTGTGAGTCTGTTGGGGTCATCTATTGCATCCGGTGCTCCCAGTGCAGCCTCCTCTACATCGGTGAGTCCCAACACAGATTGGGGGATCGCTTCGTCAAGCACCTCTGCTCCGTCTGCCACAACAGACAGGATCTCCTGGTTGCCACCCACTTCAACTCTGCTTCCCATTCCCATTCGGATATGTCCATACATGGCCTCCCCTACTGCCATGATGAGGCCAAACTCAGGTTGGAGGAGCAACACCTCATATAACGACTGGGTAGTCTCCGGCCCCTTGGTATGAACATTGAATTCTCCAACTTCCGGTAATTCCCTCCCCCTCCCTTCCCCCATCCCATTTTCACTCTGCCCCCTCCCCCAGCTGCCTATCACCTCCCTCATGGTTCCGCCTCCTTCTACTATCCATTGTGCTTTCCCGTATTCCTTCTTCAACCTTCCTGCCTATCTCCTCCCTGCTTCCCCTCCCCCACACCTTGATCCTTCCCCTTACTGGTTTTTCACCTGGAACCTACCTGCCTTCTCCTTCCCACCCTCCCCCCACTTTCTTTATAGGGCCTCTGCCCCCTCCCCCTACAGTCCTGACGAAGGGTTCCGGCCTGAAACGTTGACTGTTGGTTTCCACAGATGCTGCCCGACCTGCTGAGTTCCTCCAGCGTGTTGTGAGTGTTGCTTGAACCCATGAACACTACCTTACTACTTTTTTATTTTCTATTTTTTTGCACTACTTATTCAATTTATCTATTCAATATATAGATTAAACAGTTAAATAAGCTAACAGATTTAATAAATTTATCAACATATGCTGAAGATATTAAACTTGATTCTGATTCTGATAAGATCACTTTAACTATTTTGTTGACAATATATTCATTGTCCTTAATAGAAAGACAAGAATTCATCTTTACAAACAATCTTTGTTCTCAAGAGCAAGGGATAACTATCCAAACAGCAAGTAAGAATCGTTACTGCCCAGTTTGGGCTCTGCCAGTACAGTTTGGCCCTAGACCACAATGTAGTCTTGGTCAAAGCATTAGATGAAGAAGTAGATTCTGAGTTGAGGAGGAAGTGGCCACCAAGGCAGCTTTGACTGAGAATGGGATCTGACCAAGATCTTGACCATCGGTGGATTCTGGAAGCATTGACCCTGCAGGCAGATGAGAACAAAACATTAAGGAGTTAAAAAAAAACTTTGTTGCTTAATTAGTTATTTTGCCTTTCCAAGATTTAGACACTCAGTGTATTACATCCTGTACGTAATAAAGTGACCGCTGAGCATATGTTCATGGTCTTCTGTTGCTGCAGCCCATCCACTATAAGGTTCAACAGGTTATACAATCAGAGATGCTCGTCTGCACACCACTATTGCAACAGGTGATTATTTGAGTTACTGTCACCTTCCTGTCAGCTTGAACCAGCCTGGCCATTCTCCTCTGACCTCTCTCATTATCAAGGCCTTTTCACTCACAGAACTGTCGCTCACTGGATGTTCTTTGTTTTTTGCACCATTCTCTGTAAGCTCTAGAGACTGCTGTGCGAGAAAATCCTAGAAGATCAGCAGTTTCTGAGATACTCAAACCACCCTGTACGGCGTGAACAGTAATTCCAAATCAGTCAAAGTCACTGAGGTCACATTTCTTCCCCATTCTGATGTTTGGTCTGAAC
Organism: Mobula birostris; assembly: GCF_030028105.1. NCBI lineage: Eukaryota > Metazoa > Chordata > Chondrichthyes > Myliobatiformes > Myliobatidae > Mobula > Mobula birostris. The sequence continues at coordinate 44,888,344 of NC_092380.1, read as the reverse complement.
AAGAACTGGACTTATTGACCATGTCTGCATGCTTTTATGCATTGAGTTGCTGCCACATGACTTGCTGATTAGATATTTGCATTAATAAGCCGGTGTTTAAATGTATCTAATAAAGTGGCCACTGAGTGTGGATAATGCACCAGATTCCTACATATCAACTCTCAGTGAAAGGCTATAAGAAATGCAGAAATAGCAAGTCAGGCCAAGGTGGGTTTATTGTCCTATACACAAGTATGGTGAGCTGCAGGTACAATGAAAAACTTGCTTGCATCTACATAGGTACAGAGAATACATAGAATATGAATTATACCAAATATTGAAAAAGGACTATGAGAAAGCAAGACTTTTATACAAAAGTCATAGTCATAGTCATACTTTATTGAAGCCGGGGGAAATTGTTTTTTGTTACAGTTGCACCATAAATAATAAATAGTAATGGAACCATAAATAGTTAAATAGTAATATGTAAATTATGCCAGTAAAATTATGAAATAAGTCCAGGACCAGCCTATCGGCTCAGGGTGTCTGACCCTCCAAGAGAGGAGTTGTAAAGTTTGATGGCCACAGGCAGGAATGACTTCCTATGACGCTCTGTGCTGCATCTCGGTGGAATGAGTCTCTGGCTGAATGTACTCCTGTGCCCACCCAGTACATTATGTAGTGGATGGGAAACATTGAAATAATAATAATAAAAAATAAGCAAAGGCACAGACGGAGACAAGTCCGTGGTTGTATAAGAGGTGGTCCATAGTGGTCCATTACTGAGGTAGGGCTGGGGTTGTGCTGACCAGTTCAAGATCTGAAGGACTCAGGAGTGTAGCTATTACAAAACCTGTTGATGTGGGACCTCAGGCTTCTGAATCTGCTGCCAGATGGTAGCAGCAAGACGAGTTCATGAGCCGGATGGTGGAGATCTTTGATGATAGACACTGTTGTTCTGAGCTGCAGCTCTTGTTGTAAGTTGTCAGTCATGGGGAGGGCTGGGCTGTGCTATGATGGATCGGGCTGTGACCACACCTCTCTGCGGCCTCTTGTATCCCTGTGCGTTGAAATTGCCATTTCAAGGCATGATGCCTGCATTCGGGATACCGTTACCAGCACATCTGTAGAAGTTAGCTTGTGTTTAGTGGCATGCCAACTCTCATTAAGTTTCTAAGAAAGTAGCGGTAGTTGTGTGCTTCCTTCATGAATGTATAAGCATACTGAATCCAGGTCATCTGAGATATTAGCACCCAGCACCTCAAGTTGGGTGATGGGCATCCTTAATGATGGATGCCTCAAAAGGGTGGCATCATCAGTCCGGACCTCCATCACCCAGGACATGCCCTCTTCTCATTGTTACCATCAGGAAGGAGGCACAGGATCCTGAAGACACACACAATGATTCTGGAGCAACTTCTACCCCTCTGACATCTGATTTCTGAATGGACAGTGAACCCATGAACACTACCTCACTACATCTTTTAATTTTTATTTTTGCACTACTTATTTAATATATGTACTTTTTTTCACGACATATACCGATGGTATTAAGCTCAATTCTGACTCCTTGCTGCAAGGATGCCATGTAATCTTACAGAACGACAGCATAATGGTTAAACTGCTAGACTATTAATCCAGAGGCCTGGATGAGTGAACAGAGCCATGGATTCAAATTACCGCTTTATCCACTGCAGAATTAATATTCAATTAAGCAGAAAAAAATCTATTAATAAACAATGGAGACCACGAAAACATCAGTTTCTTAACTCACAGCTACTTTACGTGTGCCCTTTCAGGAAGGAAATCTCTCCATACCCATCAAAATACAGTTGATTCTGAACTGGTCACTGGACCAGACAAGGAGTACTCTGAATTGCATTGGTCTGTTACTTTGAAACATTATAAAAGTAAAACTGGACAAGGGTGTAGGGCAATTATTCAGATTGGTAAAATATATAAAGCAATGTTGGAAGAGGATTGTTGTTGACACTGCTTTGAATTGATAATTTTGTTGGAGTTGTGAACCAAGGAAATTTCCAGTAATTCCCTTGGCTTGTTCCATCCAGTTGCTGCTTTCTTTACGATTATATTTAATAATCTAACATATAAACTCAAATGGGACAGTGAAAGACCATAGTAAGAGACTCATGGTGTCTGGAAATTGTAAAATATTACATAGCTATCAGATTCATTTAATTTATCAATCCCAAGTAAATGTTTTGTCAAAAAGCTTCTACACTCAGTAACCACTTTATTCAGTACATCTGTACACCTGCCCATTAATGCCAATACTTAACCGACCAATCATGTGGCAGCAACTCAATGCACAAAAGTATGCAGACAGAGGTCAAGAGGTTCAGTTTTTGTTCAGACCAAACACCAGAATTGGGAAGAAATGTGATCTAAGTGACTTTTGACCGTGGAACAATTGCTGGTGCCAGACAGGGTGGTTTGAGTATTTCAGAAACTGCTGCTCTCCTGGGATTTTCATACACAACAGTCTCTAGAGTTTAAAGAGAATGGTATAAAAAACAAGAGCATCCAGTGAGCAGCAGCTCTGTGGGTGAAGATGCCTTGTTAATATGAGAGTGTTCAGTAGAGAACGACCAGACTTGTTCAGACTGATAGGAAGGTGACAGTAACTCAAGTAATCATTTGTTGCAACAGTGGTGTGCAGAAAACCATCTCTGGTTGTACAACACGTCAAACTTGTAAGTGGGTGAGCTATGGCAGCAGACCACAAACACACCGAGGATACACTCAGTGGCCACTTTATTGGATACAGGAGGCCAGTGGGTATATGTAAACCATGTTTCCTGAGCATAAATCTTTTGTCAGTTGTTGAAAATGGATCGACAGTCTTCACCATGGCAGTAACTGCTAAAGTAGGAAGGGTCCTGATGAAGGGTCTCGGCCGGAAAGGTCGACTGTACTCATTTCCATGGATGCTGCCTGGTCTGCTGAGTTCCTTCAGCATTTTGGTGTGCTGTAGTAGGAAGTGTGTGTTTTCTGAGATAATTATAACAACTCTTCTAGTTCCAGTACATGCTCTGAGAAATTACATAATAAAATGAAATGAAATTAACCAGAGACTTTGTGTAAACGGTTTAATAAAGAACAATCCAGGTCCGTTCCAAAGAAGGAATTGTAAGGAGCAATCAACCTATTAACCTCAGCTCTGACTGCAGCAGGCAACAATGGAAATATTTCTATGCCTCAGTCTTAACCCAGTTATAGCTGGCAGCCTTATTAGGGCAAGTCTGAAGATCTTAACTGTCTATTCTGAAGCATAGGGCACTTTATTGGATCGGGGAGGCGAATTCCTCATTCCAATCTATTTCACTGTGTTCTGCCATAAACACATTAATTCATTTATGATTGCTTCATTCCTGAATGTTAGCTCAGCATCTGGTGTGTGTGTGTGTGTGTGTGTGTGTGTGTGTGTGTGTGTGTGTGTGTGTGTGTGTGTGTGTGTGTGTGTGTGTATGTGTGTGTGTGTTTGAGTGTCTGTGTGTGTGTTTGAGTGTCTATATGTGTTTTGTGTGTGTGTTTGAGTGTCTATGTATGTTCTATGTGTGTGTGTTTGAGTGTCTATGTGTGTTTCGTGTGTATGTGTTTGTGTTTGAGTGTGTGTGTGTTTGTGTTTGAGTGTGTGTGTGTTTGTGTTTGAGTGTGTGTGTGTGTGTGTGTTTGAGTGTCTATGTATGTTTTATGTGTGTGTGCGCACGTGTGTATGTTTGAGTGTCTATGTGTGTTTTATGTGTGTGTATGTAGGTTTTGGGGCAGAGGTTGAATTGGGGATATAAGAACACAATGATCAGGTGCAAAAGAATAAAACTACAACTTTCTCTTCAGCAGATCAACATTCTCATCCCTCCAATAAGTGAGTACCTGATAGGGGAAGTTTATTATCCTACACACTTGTGTTGACATGATGCTCTGGAATTCAGTACATTGAGGAACATATTCATATTCATAAGCTTGATGGGTTGAAATATATAAAACTGAAACTTTATCTAAAATGTTGCTTTACCTCGGTGGAAATGATTCATACTCCACAGCACAGCATTGCTTTAAAAGAGCAAAGGCTGCCTCATCACATAAGTTTGTGTGGTTCAGTCAGTGATTTGGAATGTGTTGACTCTGACGTATGAACAGCACCCCCTGTTCACTGAGCAGACATTTTCCTGCCTGTATTAGTGCACTTTTATACTCAATGAGATCTGTCGAACAAAGCCCATTACTCTTTGCTGGACTTCTGAACAAAACAACCACCACCATGTCCCTTTGAATAGTCAGTTCTGTGGGACTGTTAGTCAATTCCAACAACACAACCACCCACTACACTGAAGGCAGAGAAACCTTACATTACGTGTACAACTTCTCTGTGCAGCCTGCAGTTGTAGTTCAGTGAACTGGCTGTGGTGACACTCCAGCACTGGGAGAGACTGGAACTTCTTCAAGGTAACATGTGGGAGATCACTGCTAAAATCATTTCGAGTATCCTGTGAAGGATTCAACAAGATTGAGAATGATACAAAGGCTTCCAGATGCTGGATTGAAGCTCCCAATTTTCTCGAGGAGTGGAAGTCCTTCACACAGCCAGTTGGAGCAGATGGTTTTGAAGATCAATGTCAAGTGGGTTACTCCGTGTACCTGAACATACTGCAGGCCGATGTTTGCAGCCCTCACACATATCAAAGCAATTTAAACATGCATTGGTATGTGGAGGACAGAAGATTCCAGATCTTCACAGCATGAGGTTCTCAGACTAGTTCACTTTGCAGGAGACACAACTAGTTAAAGAGTTATGCAGCACAGAAACAGGTCCTTCATTCCATCAGGACCATGCTAGTCCCACTTGTCCATGTTTTCCCTGCATTCCTCTAAACCTTTCATATCCATGGACTTGTCCAAATCTTGTTATTTTACTGATCTCAGCCACTTCCCTGGAAGTTTGTTCCACATTCATAATTCACTCTGTGTGAAGCCATCGCCCCTCGGGTCCTATTTAACTTTTCCCCTCTCATCTTAGGCACATGCCATCTAGTTATCTGTTCCCTTCCCCTGGAAGAAAGACTGTGTGCATGCATCCTGCGCCCTTCACAACTTCCTAAGCCTCTAGGTGTATCTCTCTTAGTCTCCTATGTTCCAAGAAATGAAGTTCCAGTAACTGCACACCTCTCCCCATCGTTCAGGTCCTCGAGTCCCAGAAACACCCCTGTAACTCATCCTTGTGCTCTTTCCAGTTAGTGGTGTCTTTCGTATGACAGGGTGACTAAAACTACACAATGTAGAAGGCTTTGATAGATCAGGCTTTGGCAAAAAAAAGTTGATGGATGGACAAAACCAAATGGTTGGAGAATTGAAAAGCTCACAGATCAAGGAGGAGTCTAACATCAGATTGGCATAGCCTTTGTGAGCAGTTTGGCAACACACCTGTCCTGTTGTATCATCATGACAAGACCACATGGTCCACTGGTCTAAACTAATTCTGCTGGGAGACAGAATAATTCAATACCACTGATTGGAGGTGGAGTTAGCACAAACCTATGTCTCTTTGACATATTCCATTGTTCCCAATCCCACAATCTCCTTGGTGTTTATATGATGAAATAATGGAAGCAAACATCTCTTAATCTCACCCATTTCCCTCACTGCAAACATAACAACTTGTCTATTATCTTTCAGAGAACTAAAAATTTAATCTCAACAAACCATAATGGATGGCTGTGAAGATGATGTACACTTTGTGTGCAATAGAATTTGGCTTAAAGGTGTACCTGCTCAAGGTGAGGAACTAGGCTTGAGTAACCGGCCGTCACTATGAGAGAGCGCACACTGGTTCTACACAAGAGGACTCAGCGTATCATATGACTTTGCTGAGACACATAACAGTGTTTGTTGCATTACAGATCACCCAGAAATCTTATATACAATATCTAGAGTCCATCACCAACTTAACATGGGACAGACAGTACATAGTTGAGAGACGATAGTAAGGGGGTCAGATAGGCGATTCTGTGGACGCAGTCCAGAGACCCAGATGGCAGTTTGCCTCCCTGGTGCCAGGGTCCGGGATATTTCTGATCGTGTCCAAGATATCCTGAAGTGGGAGGGTGAGGAGCCAGAGGCCGTGGTACATATAGGTACCAATGACATAGGTAGGAAAAGGGATGAGGTCCTGAAAGGAGAATATAGGGAGCTAGGAAGGGAGTTGAGAAAAAGGACCGCAAAGTAATCTCGGGATTACTGCCACGCGACAGTGAGAGTAGGAATGCGATGAGGTGGAGGATAAATGCGTGGCTGAGGGATTGGAGCAGGGGGCAGGGATTCAAGTTTTTGGATCATTGGGACCTCTTTTGGCGCAGGCATGACCTGTACAAAAAGGACGGGTTACACTTGAATCCTAGGGGGACCAATATCCTGGCAGGGAGATTAGCGAGGGCTACTGAGGTGACTTTAAACTAGAATGGTTGGGGGGTGGGAATCAAATTAAAGAGGCTAGGCGAGAGGAAGTTAGTTCACAACAGGGGGATGGGAACCAGTGCAGAGAGACAGAGGGGTGTAAAGTGAGGGTAGAAGCAAAAAGTACCAAGGAGAAAAGTAAAAGTGGCAGGCCGACAAATCCAGGGCAAGCATTAAAAAGGGCCACTTTTCAACATAATTGTATAAGGGCTAAGAGAGTTGTAAAACAGCGCCTGAAGGCTTTGTGTGTCAATGCAAGGAGCATTCGTAATAAGGTGGATGAATTGAAAGTGCAGATTGTTATTAATGATTATGATATAGTTGGGATCACAGAGACATGGCTCCAGGGTGACCAAGGATGGGAGCTCAACGTTCAGGGATATTCAATATTCAGGAGGGATAGACATGAAGGAAGGGGAGGTGGGGTGGCGTTGCTGGTTAAAGAAGAGATTAATGCAGTAGAAAGGAAGGACATAAGCCGGGAAGATGTGGAATCGATATGGGTAGAGCTGCGTAACACTAAGGGGCAAAAGACGCTGGTGGGAGTTGTGTACAGGCCACCTAACAGTAGTAGTGAGGTCGGAGGTGGTATTAAACAGAAAATTAGAAATGTGTGCAATAAAGGAACAGCAGTTATAATGGGTGACTTCAATCTACATGTAGATTGGGTGAACCAAATTGGTAAAGGTGCTGAGGAAGAGGATTTCTTGGAATGTATGCGGGATGGTTTTTTGAACCAACATGTCGAGGAACCAACTAGAGAGCAGGCTATTCTGGACTGGGTTTTGAGCAATGAGGAAGGGTTAATTAGCAATCTTGTTGTGAGAGGCCCCTTGGGTAAGCGTGACCATAATATGGTGGAATTCTTCATTAAGATGGAGAGTGACATAGTTAATTCAGAAACAAAGGTTCTGAACTTAAAGAGGGGTAACTTTGAAGGTATGAGACGTGAATTAGCTAAGATAGATTGGCAAATGACACTTAAAGGATTGACGGTGGATATGCAATGGCAAGCATTTAAAGGTTGCATGGATGAACTACAACAATTGTTCATCCCAGTTTGGCAAAAGAATAAATCAAGGAAGGTAGTGCACCCGTGGCTGACAAGAGAAATTAGGGATAGTATCAATTTCAAAGAAGAAGCATACAAATTAGCCAGAGAAAGTGGCTCACCTGAGGACTGGGAGAAATTCAGAGTTCAGCAGAGGAGGACAAAGGGCTTAATTAGGAAGGGGAAAAAAGATTATGAGAGAAAACTGGCAGGGAACATAAAAACTGACTGTAAAAGCTTTTATAGATATGTAAAAAGGAAAAGACTGGTAAAGACAAATGTAGGTCCCCTACAGACAGAAACAGGTGAATTGATTATGGGGAGCAAGGACATGGCAGACCAATTGAATAATTACTTTGGTTCTGTCTTCACTAAGGAGGACATAAATAATCTTCCAGAAATAGTAGGGGACAGAGGGTCCAGTGAGATGGAGGAACTGAGCGAAATACATGTTAGTAGGGAAGTGGTGTTAGGTAAATTGAAGGGATTGAAAGCAGATAAATCCCCAGGGCCAGATGGTCTGCATCCTAGAGTGCTTAAGGAAGTAGCCCAAGAAATAGTGGATGCATTAGTGATAATTTTTCAAAACTCGTTAGATTCTGGACTAGTTCCTGAGGATTGGAGGGTGGCTAATGTAACCCCACTTTTTAAAAACGGAGGGAGAGAGAAACTGGGGAATTATAGACCGGTTAGCCTAACGTCGGTGGTGGGGAAACTGCTGGAGTCAGTTAAAAAAGATGTGATAACAGCACATTTGGAAAGCGGTGAAATCATCGGACAAAGTCAGCATGGATTTGTGAAAGGAAAATCATGTCTGACAAATCTCATAGAATTTTTTGAGGATGTAACTAGTAGAGTGGATAGGGGAGAACCAGTGGATGTGGTATATTTGGATTTTCAAAAGGCTTTTGACAAGGTCCCACACAGGAGATCAGTGTGCAAACTTAAAGCACATGGTATTGGGGGTAAGGTATTGATGTGGATGGAGAATTGGTTAGCAGACAGGAAGCAAAGAGTGGGAATAAACGGGACCTTTTCAGAATGGCAGGCGGTGACTAGTGGGGTACCGCAAGGCTCAGTGCTGGGACCCCAGTTGTTTACAATATATATTAATGACTTGGATGAGGGAATTAAATGCAGCATCTCCAAGTTTGCAGATGACACGAAGCTGGGTGGCAGTGTTAGCTGTGAGGAGGATGCTAAGAGGATGCAGAGTGACTTGGATAGGTTGGGTGAGTGGGCAAATTCATGGCAGATGCAATTTAATGTGGATAAATGTGAATTTATCCACTTTGGTGGCAAAAATAGGAAAACAGATTATTATCTGAATGGTGGCCGATTAGGAAAAGGGGAGGTGCAACGAGACCTGGGTGTCATTATACACCAGTCATTGAAAGTGGGCATGCAGGTACAGCAGGCGGTGAAAAAGGCGAATGGTATGCTGGCATTTATAGCGAGAGGATTTGAGTACAGGAGCAAGGAGGTACTACTGCAGTTGTACAAGGCCTTGGTGAGACCACACCTGGAGTATTGTGTGCAGTTTTGGTCCCCTAATCTGAGGAAAGACATCCTTGCCATAGAGGGAGTACAAAGAAGGTTCACCAGATTGATTCCTGGGATGGCAGGACTTTCATATGAAGAAAGACTGGATGAACTGGGCTTGTACTCGTTGGAATTTAGAAGATTGAGGGGCGATCTGATTGAAACGTATAAAATCCTAAAGGGATTGGACAGGCTAGATGCAGGAAGATTGTTCCCGATGTTGGGGAAGTCCAGAACAAGGGGCCACAGTTTGAGGATAAAGGGTAAGCCTTTTAGGACCGGGATTAGGAAAAACTTCTTCACACAGAGAGTGGTGAATCTGTGGAATTCTCTGTCACAGGAAACAGTTGAGGCCAGTTCATTGGCTATATTTAAGAGGGAGTTAGATATGGCCCTTGTGGCTACGGGGGTCAGGGGGTATGGAGGGAAGGCTGGGGCGGGGTTCTGAGTTGGATGGTCAGCCATGATCATAATAAATGGCGGTGCAGGCTCGAAGGGCCGAATGGCCTACTCCTGCACCTATTTTCTATGTTTCTATGTTTCTATGACTGTCCTTTCAATTATAGAATGATGTGCTAAGTCTAGTTTGACACTTGCAGACCCCCAGCCACTGGGGAAGGTGCGATTGCCTATCAATTAGCTTCCACTGGCACAAGACTCATAAACTCCCAGGACCATCTGGGTGCTGCTGTAAATGTTTATTCTTCTGTTCTGCCACCTTGGCCCAGGATACCAATGCTCAGAGGGCCATGAAGGACCTCACAGTAACCTAGCAATTCTACTTTCAGTTACATTACTGATGTTGCAGTGGTTCCACAGAGGACAAATCTCTCCGAGCATGTTGAAAATACATCTGTGATCTCACCTCCGCCATAAATTTTGAACCTCTTTGGTGGAATTTTGCAGAGCTCATCCAAGATGCTTCTAGCTGTGGAATCAATGGGCCTGCCCTGTGCTGTCCAATCTGTTTGCAACCATGACAGCACCAATAGCTAAAGCCTCTGAAGTTAGGACCTCACTGTTTCCAGATGCTGCAGATGATCAGAGATACACCACTCTCAGCTAGCATGAAGGTTGGGGGGGGGGGTAAAGCAAGTTATGTCTACTGTCTCGATGTACTGTAGCTACATCAGTAAATTCAGGTGTGAGCAAGAGATCAAATGCAAATGCATCAGCAATGTAAAGCATTTGGAACTTCTGTGCTGCCGTTCCCAGCCATTCGGTGCAGAACACATTGACACATGACTAGAGTTAGTAGGTAGTTCTTTATGTTTAAGGCAGTTTCACCAGCTTAAACATCACAAAAGCTCTAATAGAAAGCATCCTATCTGAACTCATAGCCAGTAGGTATGGCAATAGCTCTGCCCAAAGCCTCAAGAAATTGTAGAGAAAAGCCAATGCAGCCCAGTTCATAGTTCCCGTTGCCTCAGGTAAGAAGCCACCATAACCAAAGAGCCTCCCACACCAGCCATTCTCTCATCTGTCCCCTCCTAATCAGGCAAAAGGTACAAAACCTTGAAAACATATACGGCCAGGCATCTACCCCACTGTAAAATAAGTTTCTTGAACAGATCTCTTGTACAATGAAGATGAAAAATTGATCTTCCAATCAAACACGTCATAGACTGTCAATGTACCTGCACCGTACACACTCTGTAACTGCGAGAATACAGTCTGTATTCTGTATCTGTACCCACAGTGTACCTGCACCGTACACACTCTGTAACTGCGAGACTACAGTCCGTATTCTGTATCTGTACCCACAGTGTACCTGCACCGTACACACTCTGTAACTGCGAGACTACAGTCTGTATTCTGTATCTGTACCCACAGTGTACCTGCACCGTACACACTCTGTAACTGTGAGACTACAGTCTGTATTCTGTATTTGTACCCACAGTGTACCTGCACCGTACACACTCTGTAACTGTGAGACTACAGTCCGTATTCTGTATCTGTACCCACGGTGTACCTGCACCGTACACACTCTGTAACTGCGAGACTACAGTCTGTATTCTGTATTTGTACCCACGGTGTACCTGCACCGTACACACTCTGTAACTGCGAGACTACAGTCCGTATTCTGTATCTGTACCCACAGTGTACCTGCACCGTACACACTCTGTAACTGTGAGACTACAGTCCGTATTCTGTATCTGTACCCACAGTGTACCTGCACCGTACACACTCTGTAACTGCGAGACTACAGTCTGCATTCTGTATTTGTACCCACGGTGTACCTGCACCGTACACACTCTGTAACTGTGAGACTACAGTCCGTATTCTGTATCTGTACCCACAGTGTACCTGCACCGTACACACTCTGTAACTGCGAGACTACAGTCTGCATTCTGTATTTGTACCCACGGTGTACCTGCACCGTACACACTCTGTAACTGCGAGACTACAGTCTGTATTCTGTATCTGTACCCACAGTGTACCTGCACCGTACACACTCTGTAACTGTGAGACTACAGTCTGTATTCTGTATCTGTACCCACAGTGTACCTGCACCGTACACACTCTGTAACTGCGAGACTACAGTCCGTATTCTGTATTTGTACCCACAGTGTACCTGCACCGTACACACTCTGTAACTGTGAGACTACAGTCTGCATTCTGTATCTGTACCCACAGTGTACCTGCACCGTACACACTCTGTAACTGTGAGACTACAGTCTGTATTCTGTATTTGTACCCACAGTGTACCTGCACCGTACACACTCTGTAACTGTGAGAATACAGTCCGTATTCTGTATCTGTACCCACGGTGTACCTGCACCGTACACACTCTGTAACTGTGAGACTACAGTCTGTATTCTGTATCTGTACCCACAGTGTACCTGCACCGTACACACTCTGTAACTGCGAGACTACAGTCTGTATTCTGTATCTGTACCCACAGAGTACCTGCACCGTACACACTCTGTAACTGTGAGACTACAGTCCGTATTCTGTATTTGTACCCACGGTGTACCTGCACCGTACACACTCTGTAACTGCGAGACTACAGTCCGTATTCTGTATCTGTACCCACGGTGTACCTGCACCGTACACACTCTGTAACTGCGAGACTACAGTCTGCATTCTGTATTTGTTCCCACAGTGTACCTGCACCGTACACACTCTGTAACTGCGAGACTACAGTCTGTATTCTGTATCTGTACCCACAGTGTACCTGCACCGTACACACTCTGTAACTGCGAGACTACAGTCTGTATTCTGTATCTGTACCCACGGTGTACCTGCACCGTACACACTCTGTAACTGCGAGACTACAGTCTGCATTCTGTATTTGTACCCACGGTGTACCTGCACCGTACACACTCTGTAACTGCGAGACTACAGTCTGTATTCTGTATCTGTACCCACAGTGTACCTGCACCGTACACACTCTGTAACTGTGAGACTACAGTCTGTATTCTGTATCTGTACCCACAGTGTACCTGCACCGTACACACTCTGTAACTGCGAGACTACAGTCCGTATTCTGTATCTGTACCCACGGTGTACCTGCACCGTACACACTCTGTAACTGTGAGACTACAGTCTGCATTCTGTATCTGTACCCACAGTGTACCTGCACCGTACACACTCTGTAACTGTGAGAATACAGTCCGTATTCTGTATCTGTACCCACAGTGTACCTGCACCGTACACACTCTGTAACTGTGAGACTACAGTCTGTATTCTGTATTTGTACCCACAGTGTACCTGCACCGTACACACTCTGTAACTGTGAGACTACAGTCCGTATTCTGTATCTGTACCCACAGTGTACCTGCACCGTACACACTCTGTAACTGCGAGACTACAGTCCGTATTCTGTATCTGTACCCACGGTGTACCTGCACCATACACACTCTGTAACTGCGAGACTACAGTCCGTATTCTGTATCTGTACCCACAGTGTACCTGCACCGTACACACTCTGTAACTGTGAGACTACAGTCTGTATTCTGTATCTGTACCCACAGTGTACCTGCACCGTACACACTCTGTAACTGTGAGACTACAGTCTGTATTCTGTATCTGTACCCACAGTGTACCTGCACCGTACACACTCTGTAACTGTGAGACTACAGTCCGTATTCTGTATCTGTACCCACAGTGTACCTGCACCGTACACACTCTGTAACTGTGAGACTACAGTCCGTATTCTGTATTTGTACCCACAGTGTACCTGCACCGTACACACTCTGTAACTGTGAGACTACAGTCTGCATTCTGTATCTGTACCCACGGTGTACCTGCACCGTACACACTCTGTAACTGCGAGACTACAGTCTGCATTCTGTATTTGTACCCACGGTGTACCTGCACCGTACACACTCTGTAACTGCGAGACTACAGTCTGCATTCTGTATTTGTACCCACGGTGTACCTGCACCGTACACACTCTGTAACTGCGAGACTACAGTCCGTATTCTGTATCTGTACCCACAGTGTACCTGCACCGTACACACTCTGTAACTATGAGACTACAGTCTGCATTCTGTATCTGTACCCACAGTGTACCTGCACCGTACACACTCTGTAACTGCGATACTACAGTCTGCATTCTGTATTTGTACCCACAGTGTACCTGCACCGTACACACTCTGTAACTGTGAGACTACAGTCCGTATTCTGTATTTGTACCCACAGTGTACCTGCACCGTACACACTCTGTAACTGCGAGACTACAGTCCGTATTCTGTATTTGTACCCACAGTGTACCTGCACCGTACACACTCTGTAACTGTGAGACTACAGTCCGTATTCTGTATCTGTACCCACGGTGTACCTGCACCGTACACACTCCGTAACTGTGAGACTACAGTCTGCATTCTGTATCTGTACCCACGGTGTACCTGCACCGTACACACTCTGTAACTGCGAGACTACAGTCTGCATTCTGTATTTGTACCCACGGTGTACCTGCACCGTACACACTCTGTAACTGCGAGACTACAGTCTGCATTCTGTATTTGTACCCACGGTGTACCTGCACCGTACACACTCTGTAACTGCGAGACTACAGTCCGTATTCTGTATCTGTACCCACAGTGTACCTGCACCGTACACACTCTGTAACTGTGAGACTACAGTCTGTATTCTGTATCTGTACCCACAGTGTACCTGCACCGTACACACTCTGTAACTGTGAGACTACAGTCTGTATTCTGTATCTGTACCCACAGTGTACCTGCACCGTACACACTCTGTAACTGTGAGACTACAGTCCGTATTCTGTATTTGTACCCACAGTGTACCTGCACCGTACACACTCTGTAACTGTGAGAATACAGTCTGTATTCTGTATCTGTACCCACGGTGTACCTGCACCGTACACACTCTGTAACTGCGAGACTACAGTCCGTATTCTGTATCTGTACCCACAGTGTACCTGCACCGTACACACTCTGTAACTGTGAGAATACAGTCTGTATTCTGTATCTGTACCCACGGTGTACCTGCACCGTACACACTCTGTAACTGTGAGACTACAGTCCGTATTCTGTATCTGTACCCACAGTGTACCTGCACCGTACACACTCTGTAACTGTGAGACTACAGTCTGTATTCTGTATCTGTACCCACAGTGTACCTGCACCGTACACACTCTGTAACTGTGAGAATACAGTCTGTATTCTGTATCTGTACCCACAGTGTACTTGCACCGTACACACTCTGTAACTGCGAGAATACAGTCCGTATTCTGTATCTGTACCCACGGTGTACCTGCACCGTACACACTCTGTAACTGCGAGAATACAGTCCGTATTCTGTATCTGTACCCACGGTGTACCTGCACCGTACACACTCTGTAACTGTGAGACTACAGTCTGTATTCTGTATCTGTACCCACAGTGTACCTGCACCGTACACACTCTGTAACTGTGAGACTACAGTCTGCATTCTGTATCTGTACCCACAGTGTACCTGCACCGTACACACTCTGTAACTGTGAGACTACAGTCCGTATTCTGTATTTGTACCCACAGTGTACCTGCACCGTACACACTCTGTAACTGCGAGACTACAGTCTGTATTCTGTATCTGTACCCACGGTGTACCTGCACCGTACACACTCTGTAACTGCGAGACTACAGTCTGCATTCTGTATCTGTACCCACAGTGTACCTGCACCGTACACACTCTGTAACTGTGAGACTACAGTCCGTATTCTGTATCTGTACCCAGAGTGTACCTGCACCGTACACACTCTGTAACTGCGATACTACAGTCCGTATTCTGTATTTGTACCCACGGTGTACCTGCACCATACACACTCTGTAACTGCGAGACTACAGTCCGTATTCTGTATTTGTACCCACAGTGTACCTGCACCGTACACACTCTGTAACTGCGATACTACAGTCCGTATTCTGTATTTGTACCCACAGTGTACCTGCACCATACACACTCTGTAACTGTGAGACTACAGTCCGTATTCTGTATCTGTACCCACGGTGTACCTGCACCGTACACACTCTGTAACTATGAGACTACAGTCTGCATTCTGTATTTGTACCCACAGTGTACCTGCACCGTACACACTCTGTAACTATGAGACTACAGTCTGTATTCTGTATCTGTACCCACAGTGTACCTGCACCGTACACACTCTGTAACTGCGAGACTACAGTCCGTATTCTGTATCTGTACCCACAGTGTACCTGCACCGTACACACTCTGTAACTGTGAGACTACAGTCCGTATTCTGTATCTGTACCCACAGTGTACCTGCACCGTACACACTCTGTAACTGTGAGACTACAGTCTGTATTCTGTATCTGTACCCACAGTGTACCTGCACCGTACACACTCTGTAACTGTGAGAATACAGTCTGTATTCTGTATTTGTACCCACGGTGTACCTGCACCGTACACACTCTGTAACTGCGAGACTACAGTCTGCATTCTGTATCTGTACCCACAGTGTACCTGCACCGTACACACTCTGTAACTGTGAGACTACAGTCTGTATTCTGTATCTGTACCCACAGTGTACCTGCACCGTACACACTCTGTAACTGCGAGACTACAGTCTGTATTCTGTATCTGTACCCACAGTGTACCTGCACCGTACACACTCTGTAACTGTGAGACTACAGTCCGTATTCTGTATCTGTACCCACAGTGTACCTGCACCGTACACACTCTGTAACTGTGAGACTACAGTCCGTATTCTGTATTTGTACCCACAGTGTACCTGCACCATACACACTCTGTAACTGTGAGACTACAGTCCGTATTCTGTATCTGTACCCACGGTGTACCTGCACCGTACACACTCTGTAACTGCGAGACTACAGTCCGTATTCTGTATTTGTACCCACGGTGTACCTGCACCGTACACACTCTGTAACTGTGAGACTACAGTCTGCATTCTGTATCTGTACCCACAGTGTACCTGCACCGTACACACTCTGTAACTGTGAGACTACAGTCTGTATTCTGTATTTGTACCCACGGTGTACCTGCACCGTACACACTCTGTAACTGCGAGAATACAGTCTGTATTCTGTATCTCTACCCACAGTGTACCTGCACCGTACACACTCTGTAACTGTGAGACTACAGTCTGTATTCTGTATCTGTACCCACGGTGTACCTGCACCGTACACACTCTGTAACTGCGAGACTACAGTCCGTATTCTGTATCTGTACCCACAGTGTACCTGCACCGTACACACTCTGTAACTGTGAGACTACAGTCCGTATTCTGTATTTGTACCCACAGTGTACCTGCACCGTACACACTCTGTAACTGTGAGACTACAGTCTGTATTCTGTATCTGTACCCACAGTGTACCTGCACCGTACACACTCTGTAACTGCGAGACTACAGTCTGCATTCTGTATTTGTACCCACAGTGTACCTGCACCGTACACACTCTGTAACTGCGAGACTACAGTCTGTATTCTGTATCTGTACCCACGGTGTACCTGCACCGTACACACTCTGTAACTGTGAGACTACAGTCTGTATTCTGTATTTGTACCCACAGTGTACCTGCACCGTACACACTCTGTAACTGTGAGACTACAGTCCGTATTCTGTATTTGTACCCACGGTGTACCTGCACCGTACACACTCTGTAACTGTGAGACTACAGTCCGTATTCTGTATTTGTACCCACGGTGTACCTGCACCTTAGACACTCTGTAACTGCGAGACTACAGTCCGTATTCTGTATCTGTACCCACGGTGTACCTGCACCGTACACACTCTGTAACTGTGAGACTACAGTCCGTATTCTGTATTTGTACCCACGGTGTACCTGCACCGTACACACTCTGTAACTGTGAGAATACAGTCCGTATTCTGTATCTGTACCCACGGTGTACCTGCACCGTACACACTCTGTAACTGTGAGACTACAGTCTGTATTCTGTATCTGTACCCACAGTGTACCTGCACCGTACACACTCTGTAACTGTGAGACTACAGTCTGCATTCTGTATCTGTACCCACAGTGTACCTGCACCGTACACACTCTGTAACTGTGAGACTACAGTCTGCATTCTGTATCTGTACCCACGGTGTACCTGCACCGTACACACTCTGTAACTGCGAGACTACAGTCTGTATTCTGTATCTGTACCCACAGTGTACCTGCACCGTACACACTCTGTAACTGTGAGACTACAGTCTGTATTCTGTATCTGTACCCACGGTGTACCTGCACCGTACACACTCTGTAACTGTGAGACTACAGTCCGTATTCTGTATCTGTACCCACGGTGTACCTGCACCATACACACTCTGTAACTGTGAGACTACAGTCCGTATTCTGTATTTGTACCCACAGTGTACCTGCACCGTACACACTCCGTAACTGTGAGACTACAGTCCGTATTCTGTATCTGTACCCACAGTGTACCTGCACCGTACACACTCTGTAACTGCGAGACTACAGTCTGTATTCTGTATCTGTACCCAGAGTGTACCTGCACCGTACACACTCTGTAACTGCGATACTACAGTCCGTATTCTGTATTTGTACCCACAGTGTACCTGCACCATACACACTCTGTAACTGTGAGACTACAGTCCGTATTCTGTATCTGTACCCACAGTGTACCTGCACCGTACACACTCTGTAACTGTGAGACTACAGTCCGTATTCTGTATCTGTACCCACAGTGTACCTGCACCGTACACACTCTGTAACTGTGAGACTACAGTCCGTATTCTGTATTTGTACCCACGGTGTACCTGCACCGTACACACTCTGTAACTATGAGACTACAGTCTGCATTCTGTATTTGTACCCACAGTGTACCTGCACCGTACACACTCTGTAACTATGAGACTACAGTCTGTATTCTGTATCTGTACCCACAGTGTACCTGCACCGTACACACTCTGTAACTGCGAGACTACAGTCCGTATTCTGTATCTGTACCCACAGTGTACCTGCACCGTACACACTCTGTAACTGTGAGACTACAGTCCGTATTCTGTATCTGTACCCACAGTGTACCTGCACCGTACACACTCTGTAACTGCGAGACTACAGTCTGCATTCTGTATCTGTACCCACAGTGTACCTGCACCGTACACACTCTGTAACTGTAAGACTACAGTCTGTATTCTGTATCTGTACCCACAGTGTACCTGCACCGTACACACTCTGTAACTGCGAGACTACAGTCTGTATTCTGTATCTGTACCCACAGTGTACCTGCACCGTACACACTCTGTAACTGTGAGACTACAGTCCGTATTCTGTATCTGTACCCACAGTGTACCTGCACCGTACACACTCTGTAACTGTGAGACTACAGTCCGTATTCTGTATTTGTACCCACAGTGTACCTGCACCATACACACTCTGTAACTGTGAGACTACAGTCCGTATTCTGTATCTGTACCCACGGTGTACCTGCACCGTACACACTCTGTAACTGCGAGACTACAGTCCGTATTCTGTATTTGTACCCACGGTGTACCTGCACCGTACACACTCTGTAACTGTGAGACTACAGTCTGCATTCTGTATCTGTACCCACAGTGTACCTGCACCGTACACACTCTGTAACTGTGAGACTACAGTCTGTATTCTGTATTTGTACCCACGGTGTACCTGCACCGTACACACTCTGTAACTGCGAGAATACAGTCTGTATTCTGTATCTCTACCCACAGTGTACCTGCACCGTACACACTCTGTAACTGTGAGACTACAGTCTGTATTCTGTATCTGTACCCACGGTGTACCTGCACCGTACACACTCTGTAACTGCGAGACTACAGTCCGTATTCTGTATCTGTACCCACAGTGTACCTGCACCGTACACACTCTGTAACTGTGAGACTACAGTCCGTATTCTGTATTTGTACCCACAGTGTACCTGCACCGTACACACTCTGTAACTGTGAGACTACAGTCTGTATTCTGTATCTGTACCCACAGTGTACCTGCACCGTACACACTCTGTAACTGCGAGACTACAGTCTGCATTCTGTATTTGTACCCACAGTGTACCTGCACCGTACACACTCTGTAACTGCGAGACTACAGTCTGTATTCTGTATCTGTACCCACGGTGTACCTGCACCGTACACACTCTGTAACTGTGAGACTACAGTCTGTATTCTGTATTTGTACCCACAGTGTACCTGCACCGTACACACTCTGTAACTGTGAGACTACAGTCCGTATTCTGTATTTGTACCCACGGTGTACCTGCACCGTACACACTCTGTAACTGTGAGACTACAGTCCGTATTCTGTATTTGTACCCACGGTGTACCTGCACCTTACACACACTGTAACTGCGAGACTACAGTCCGTATTCTGTATCTGTACCCACGGTGTACCTGCACCGTACACACTCTGTAACTGTGAGACTACAGTCCGTATTCTGTATTTGTACCCACGGTGTACCTGCACCGTACACACTCTGTAACTGTGAGACTACAGTCCGTATTCTGTATCTGTACCCACAGTGTACCTGCACCGTACACACTCTGTAACTGTGAGAATACAGTCCGTATTCTGTATCTGTACCCACGGTGTACCTGCACCGTACACACTCTGTAACTGCGAGACTACAGTCTGTATTCTGTATCTGTACCCACGGTGTACCTGCACCGTACACACTCTGTAACTGCGAGGATGCAGTCTGTATTCTGTATCTGTACCCACGGTGTACCTGCACCGTACACACTCTGTAACTGTGAGACTACAGTCTGCATTCTGTATCTGTACCCACGGTGTACCTGCACCGTACACACTCTGTAACTGCGAGACTACAGTCCGTATTCTGTATTTGTACCCACAGTGTACCTGCACCGTACACACTCTGTAACTGCGAGACTACAGTCTGTATTCTGTATTTGTACCCACAGTGTACCTGCACCGTACACACTCTGTAACTGTGAGACTACAGTCCGTATTCTGTATCTGTACCCACGGTGTACCTGCACCGTACACACTCTGTAACTGCGAGACTACAGTCTGTATTCTGTATCTGTACCCACAGTGTACCTGCACCGTACACACTCTGTAACTGCGAGACTACAGTCTGCATTCTGTATTTGTACCCACAGTGTACCTGCACCGTACACACTCTGTAACTGTGAGACTACAGTCTGTATTCTGTATCTGTACCCACAGTGTACCTGCACCGTACACACTCTGTAACTGTGAGACTACAGTCTGTATTCTGTATCTGTACCCACAGTGTACCTGCACCGTACACACTCTGTAACTGCGAGACTACAGTCTGTATTCTGTATCTGTACCCACGGTGTACCTGCACCGTACACACTCTGTAACTGTGAGACTACAGTCTGTATTCTGTATTTGTACCCACGGTGTACCTGCA
This sequence comes from Mobula birostris, assembly GCF_030028105.1. Taxonomy (NCBI): domain Eukaryota; kingdom Metazoa; phylum Chordata; class Chondrichthyes; order Myliobatiformes; family Myliobatidae; genus Mobula; species Mobula birostris. The sequence continues at coordinate 44,867,475 of NC_092380.1, read as the reverse complement.
CCGTACACACTCTGTAACTGCGAGACTACAGTCTGTATTCTGTATCTGTACCCACAGTGTACCTGCACCGTACACACTCTGTAACTGCGAGACTACAGTCCGTATTCTGTATCTGTACCCACAGTGTACCTGCACCGTACACACTCTGTAACTGCGAGACTACAGTCCGTATTCTGTATCTGTACCCACAGTGTACCTGCACCGTACACACTCTGTAACTGCGAGACTACAGTCTGCATTCTGTATTTGTACCCACGGTGTACCTGCACCGTACACACTCTGTAACTGTGAGACTACAGTCTGTATTCTGTATCTGTACCCACAGTGTACCTGCACCGTACACACTCTGTAACTGCGAGACTACAGTCTGTATTCTGTATCTGTACCCACAGTGTACCTGCACCGTACACACTCTGTAACTGTGAGACTACAGTCCGTATTCTGTATCTGTACCCACAGTGTACCTGCACCGTACACACTCTGTAACTGTGAGACTACAGTCCGTATTCTGTATTTGTACCCACAGTGTACCTGCACCATACACACTCTGTAACTGTGAGACTACAGTCCGTATTCTGTATCTGTACCCACGGTGTACCTGCACCGTACACACTCTGTAACTGCGAGACTACAGTCTGCATTCTGTATCTGTACCCACAGTGTACCTGCACCGTACACACTCTGTAACTGCGAGAATACAGTCTGCATTCTGTATCTGTACCCACGGTGTACCTGCACCGTACACACTCTGTAACTGTGAGACTACAGTCTGCATTCTGTATCTGTACCCACAGTGTACCTGCACCGTACACACTCTGTAACTGTGAGACTACATTCTGTATTCTGTATTTGTACCCACAGTGTACCTGCACCGTACACACTCTGTAACTGCGAGAATACAGTCTGTATTCTGTATCTCTACCCACAGTGTACCTGCACCGTACACACTCTGTAACTGTGAGACTACAGTCTGTATTCTGTATCTGTACCCACGGTGTACCTGCACCGTACACACTCTGTAACTGCGAGACTACAGTCCGTATTCTGTATCTGTACCCACGGTGTACCTGCACCGTACACACTCTGTAACTGTGAGAATACAGTCCGTATTCTGTATCTGTACCCACGGTGTACCTGCACCGTACACACTCTGTAACTGCGAGACTACAGTCTGTATTCTGTATCTGTACCCACGGTGTACCTGCACCGTACACACTCTGTAACTGCGAGACTACAGTCTGTATTCTGTATCTGTACCCACGGTGTACCTGCACCGTACACACTCTGTAACTGCGAGACTACAGTCTGCATTCTGTATCTGTACCCACGGTGTACCTGCACCGTACACACTCTGTAACTGCGAGACTACAGTCCGTATTCTGTATTTGTACCCACAGTGTACCTGCACCGTACACACTCTGTAACTGTGAGACTACAGTCCGTATTCTGTATCTGTACCCACGGTGTACCTGCACCGTACACACTCTGTAACTGCGAGACTACAGTCTGTATTCTGTATCTGTACCCACAGTGTACCTGCACCGTACACACTCTGTAACTGCGAGACTACAGTCTGTATTCTGTATTTGTACCCACAGTGTACCTGCACCGTACACACTCTGTAACTGTGAGACTACAGTCTGTATTCTGTATCTGTACCCACAGTGTACCTGCACCGTACACACTCTGTAACTGCGAGACTACAGTCTGTATTCTGTATCTGTACCCACGGTGTACCTGCACCGTACACACTCTGTAACTGCGAGACTACAGTCTGTATTCTGTATCTGTACCCACGGTGTACCTGCACCGTACACACTCTGTAACTGTGAGACTACAGTCTGTATTCTGTATTTGTACCCACGGTGTACCTGCACCGTACACACTCTGTAACTGCGAGACTACAGTCTGTATTCTGTATCTGTACCCACGGTGTACCTGCACCGTACACACTCTGTAACTGCGAGACTACAGTCTGTATTCTGTATCTGTACCCACGGTGTACCTGCACCGTACACACTCTGTAACTGCGAGACTACAGTCTGTATTCTGTATCTGTACCCACAGTGTACCTGCACCGTACACACTCTGTAACTGCGAGACTACAGTCCGTATTCTGTATCTGTACCCACAGTGTACCTGCACCGTACACACTCTGTAACTGCGAGACTACAGTCTGCATTCTGTATTTGTACCCACGGTGTACCTGCACCGTACACACTCTGTAACTGTGAGAATACAGTCTGTATTCTGTATCTGTACCCACAGTGTACCTGCACCGTACACACTCTGTAACTGCGAGACTACAGTCCGTATTCTGTATCTGTACCCACAGTGTACCTGCACCGTACACACTCTGTAACTGCGAGACTACAGTCCGTATTCTGTATCTGTACCCACAGTGTACCTGCACCGTACACACTCTGTAACTGCGAGACTACAGTCCGTATTCTGTATCTGTACCCACAGTGTACCTGCACCGTACACACTCTGTAACTGCGAGACTACAGTCTGCATTCTGTATTTGTACCCACGGTGTACCTGCACCGTACACACTCTGTAACTGTGAGAATACAGTCTGTATTCTGTATCTGTACCCACAGTGTACCTGCACCGTACACACTCTGTAACTGTGAGAATACAGTCTGTATTCTGTATCTGTACCCACAGTGTACCTGCACCGTACACACTCTGTAACTGCGAGACTACAGTCCGTATTCTGTATCTGTACCCACAGTGTACCTGCACCGTACACACTCCGTAACTGCGAGAATACAGTCTGTATTCTGTATCTGTACCCACGGTGTACCTGCACCGTACACACTCTGTAACTGCGAGACTACAGTCCGTATTCTGTATCTGTACCCACGGTGTACCTGCACCGTACACACTCTGTAACTGTGAGACTACAGTCCGTATTCTGTATTTGTACCCACGGTGTACCTGCACCGTACACACTCTGTAACTGCGAGACTACAGTCTGTATTCTGTATCTGTACCCACAGTGTACCTGCACCGTACACACTCTGTAACTGTGAGACTACAGTCTGCATTCTGTATCTGTACCCACAGTGTACCTGCACCGTACACACTCTGTAACTGTGAGACTACAGTCTGTATTCTGTATCTGTACCCACAGAGTACCTGCACCGTACACACTCTGTAACTGCGAGACTACAGTCCGTATTCTGTATCTGTACCCACAGTGTACCTGCACCGTACACACTCTGTAACTGCGAGACTACAGTCTGTATTCTGTATTTGTACCCACAGTGTACCTGCACCGTACACACTCTGTAACTGCGAGACTACAGTCCGTATTCTGTATTTGTACCCACAGTGTACCTGCACCGTACACACTCTGTAACTGCGAGACTACAGTCCGTATTCTGTATTTGTACCCACAGTGTACCTGCACCGTACACACTCTGTAACTGTGAGACTACAGTCTGCATTCTGTATCTGTACCCACAGTGTACCTGCACCGTACACACTCTGTAACTGTGAGAATACAGTCTGTATTCTGTATCTGTACCCACGGTGTACCTGCACCGTACACACTCTGTAACTGCGAGACTACAGTCCGTATTCTGTATCTGTACCCACGGTGTACCTGCACCGTACACACTCTGTAACTGTGAGAATACAGTCTGTATTCTTTATCTGTACCCACGGTGTACCTGCACCGTACACACTCTGTAACTGCGAGACTACAGTCCGTATTCTGTATCTGTACCCACAGTGTACCTGCACCGTACACACTCTGTAACTGCGAGACTACAGTCTGTATTCTTTATCTGTACCCACAGTGTACCTGCACCGTACACACTCTGTAACTGTGAGACTACAGTCTGCATTCTGTATCTGTACCCACAGAGTACCTGCACCGTACACACTCTGTAACTGCGAGACTACAGTCCGTATTCTGTATCTGTACCCACGGTGTACCTGCACCGTACACACTCTGTAACTGTGAGACTACAGTCTGTATTCTGTATCTGTACCCACGGTGTACCTGCACCGTACACACTCTGTAACTGCGAGACTACAGTCTGTATTCTGTATCTGTACCCACGGTGTACCTGCACCGTACACACTCTGTAACTGCGAGACTACAGTCTGTATTCTGTATCTGTACCCACGGTGTACCTGCACCGTACACACTCTGTAACTGCGAGACTACAGTCTGTATTCTGTATCTGTACCCACAGTGTACCTGCACCGTACACACTCTGTAACTGCGAGACTACAGTCTGCATTCTGTATCTGTACCCACAGTGTACCTGCACCGTACACACTCTGTAACTGCGAGAATACAGTCTGTATTCTGTATCTGTACCCACAGAGTACCTGCACCGTACACACTCTGTAACTGCGAGACTACAGTCCGTATTCTGTATCTGTACCCACAGTGTACCTGCACCGTACACACTCTGTAACTGCGAGACTACAGTCTGTATTCTGTATCTGTACCCACGGTGTACCTGCACCGTACACACTCTGTAACTGCGAGACTACAGTCTGTATTCTGTATCTGTACCCACGGTGTACCTGCACCGTACACACTCTGTAACTGCGAGACTACAGTCTGTATTCTGTATCTGTACCCACGGTGTACCTGCACCGTACACACTCTGTAACTGCGAGACTACAGTCTGTATTCTGTATCTGTACCCACAGTGTACCTGCACCGTACACACTCTGTAACTGCGAGACTACAGTCTGCATTCTGTATCTGTACCCACAGTGTACCTGCACCGTACACACTCCGTAACTGTGAGACTACAGTCTGCATTCTGTATCTGTACCCACAGTGTACCTGCACCGTACACACTCTGTAACTGCGAGACTACAGTCCGTATTCTGTATCTGTACCCACAGTGTACCTGCACCGTACACACTCTGTAACTACGAGACTACAGTCCGCATTCTGTATCTGTACCCACGGTGTACCTGCACCGTACACACTCTGTAACTGTGAGACTACAGTCCGCATTCTGTATCTGTACCCACAGTGTACCTGCACCGTACACACTCTGTAACTGTGAGACTACAGTCTGTATTCTGTATCTGTACCCACGGTGTACCTGCACCGTACACACTCTGTAACTGCGAGACTACAGTCCGTATTCTGTATCTGTACCCACGGTGTACCTGCACCGTACACACTCTGTAACTGCGAGACTACAGTCTGCATTCTGTATTTGTTCCCACAATGTACCTGCACCGTACACACTCTGTAACTGTGAGACTACAGTCCGTATTCTGTATCTGTACCCACAGTGTACCTGCACCATACACACTCTGTAACTGCGAGACTACAGTCCGTATTCTGTATCTGTACCCACAGTGTACCTGCACCGTACACACTCTGTAACTGCGAGACTACAGTCCGCATTCTGTATTTGTACCCACGGTGTACCTGCACCGTACACACTCTGTAACTGCGAGACTACAGTCCGCATTCTGTATTTGTACCCACGGTGTACCTGCACCGTACACACTCTGTAACTGCGAGACTACAGTCCGTATTCTGTATTTGTACCCACAGTGTACCTGCACCGTACACACTCTGTAACTGTGAGACTACAGTCCGTATTCTGTATCTGTACCCACGGTGTACCTGCACCGTACACACTCTGTAACTGTGAGAATACAGTCCGTATTCTGTATCTGTACCCACAGTGTACCTGCACCGTACACACTCTGTAACTGTGAGACTACAGTCTGCATTCTGTATCTGTACCCACGGTGTACCTGCACCGTACACACTCCGTAACTGCGAGACTACAGTCCGTATTCTGTATTTGTACCCACGGTGTACCTGCACCGTACACACTCCGTAACTGCGAGACTACAGTCTGTATTCTGTATCTGTACCCACGGTGTACCTGCACCGTACACACTCTGTAACTGCGAGACTACAGTCTGTATTCTGTATCTGTACCCACGGTGTACCTGCACCGTACACACTCTGTAACTGCGAGAATACAGTCTGTATTCTGTATCTGTACCCACGGTGTACCTGCACCGTACACACTCTGTAACTGTGAGACTACAGTCTGCATTCTGTATCTGTACCCACGGTGTACCTGCACCGTACACACTCTGTAACTGCGAGAATACAGTCTGTATACTGTATCTGTACCCACGGTGTACCTGCACCGTACACACTCTGTAACTGTGAGACTACAGTCTGCATTCTGTATTTGTACCCACAGTGTACCTGCACCGTACACACTCTGTAACTGCGAGACTACAGTCTGTATTCTGTATCTGTACCCACGGTGTACCTGCACCGTACACACTCTGTAACTGCGAGAATACAGTCTGTATTCTGTATCTGTACCCACGGTGTACCTGCACCGTACACACTCTGTAACTGCGAGACTACAGTCCGTATTCTGTATCTGTACCCACGGTGTACCTGCACCGTACACACTCTGTAACTGCGAGACTACAGTCCGTATTCTGTATTTGTACCCACAGTGTACCTGCACCGTACACACTCTGTAACTGTGAGACTACAGTCCGTATTCTGTATTTGTACCCACGGTGTACCTGCACCGTACACACTCTGTAACTGTGAGACTACAGTCCGTATTCTGTATCTGTACCCACGGTGTACCTGCACCGTACACACTCTGTAACTGTGAGACTACAGTCCGTATTCTGTATCTGTACCCACGGTGTACCTGCACCGTACACACTCTGTAACTGCGAGACTACAGTCTGCATTCTGTATCTGTACCCACAGTGTACCTGCACCGTACACACTCTGTAACTGCGAGACTACAGTCTGCATTCTGTATCTGTACCCACAGAGTACCTGCACCGTACACACTCTGTAACTGTGAGACTACAGTCCGTATTCTGTATCTGTACCCACAGTGTACCTGCACCGTACACACTCTGTAACTGTGAGACTACAGTCTGCATTCTGTATTTGTACCCACAGTGTACCTGCACCGTACACACTCTGTAACTGCGAGACTACAGTCTGTATTCTGTATCTGTACCCACGGTGTACCTGCACCGTACACACTCTGTAACTGCGAGAATACAGTCTGTATTCTGTATCTGTACCCACGGTGTACCTGCACCGTACACACTCTGTAACTGTGAGAATACAGTCCGTATTCTGTATCTGTACCCACAGAGTACCTGCACCGTACACACTCTGTAACTGTGAGACTACAGTCTGCATTCTGTATCTGTACCCACGGTGTACCTGCACCGTACACACTCTGTAACTGTGAGACTACAGTCTGCATTCTGTATCTGTACCCACAGTGTACCTGCACCGTACACACTCTGTAACTGCGAAACTACAGTCCGTATTCTGTATCTGTACCCACAGTGTACCTGCACCGTACACACTCTGTAACTGTGAGACTACAGTCCGTATTCTGTATCTGTACCCACAGTGTACCTGCACCATACACACTCTGTAACTGTGAGACTACAGTCCGTATTCTGTATCTGTACCCACAGTGTACCTGCACCGTACACACTCTGTAACTGCGAGAATACAGTCTGTATTCTGTATCTGTACCCACAGAGTACCTGCACCGTACACACTCTGTAACTGCGAGACTACAGTCCGTATTCTGTATCTGTACCCACAGTGTACCTGCACCGTACACACTCCGTAACTGTGAGACTACAGTCCGTATTCTGTATCTGTACCCACGGTGTACCTGCACCGTACACACTCTGTAACTGTGAGACTACAGTCTGCATTCTGTATCTGTACCCACAGTGTACCTGCACCGTACACACTCTGTAACTGCGAGACTACAGTCTGTATTCTGTATTTGTACCCACGGTGTACCTGCACCGTACACACTCTGTAACTGTGAGACTACAGTCCGTATTCTGTATTTGTACCCACAGTGTACCTGCACCGTACACACTCTGTAACTGTGAGACTACAGTCTGTATTCTTTATCTGTACCCACAGTGTACCTGCACCGTACACACTCTGTAACTGTGAGACTACAGTCTGCATTCTGTATCTGTACCCACGGTGACCTGCACCGTACACACTCTGTAACTGCGAGACTACAGTCCGTATTCTGTATCTGTACCCACAGTGTACCTGCACCGTACACACTCTGTAACTGTGAGACTACAGTCCGTATTCTGTATTTGTACCCACGGTGTACCTGCACCGTACACACTCTGTAACTGCGAGACTACAGTCTGTATTCTGTATCTGTACCCACAGTGTACCTGCACCGTACACACTCTGTAACTGTGAGACTACAGTCTGCATTCTGTATCTGTACCCACAGTGTACCTGCACCGTACACACTCTGTAACTGTGAGACTACAGTCTGTATTCTGTATCTGTACCCACAGAGTACCTGCACCGTACACACTCTGTAACTGCGAGACTACAGTCCGTATTCTGTATCTGTACCCACAGTGTACCTGCACCGTACACACTCTGTAACTGCGAGACTACAGTCTGTATTCTGTATTTGTACCCACAGTGTACCTGCACCGTACACACTCTGTAACTGCGAGACTACAGTCCGTATTCTGTATTTGTACCCACAGTGTACCTGCACCGTACACACTCTGTAACTGCGAGACTACAGTCCGTATTCTGTATTTGTACCCACAGTGTACCTGCACCGTACACACTCTGTAACTGTGAGACTACAGTCCGTATTCTGTATCTGTACCCACGGTGTACCTGCACCGTACACACTCTGTAACTGTGAGACTACAGTCTGCATTCTGTATTTGTACCCACAGTGTACCTGCACCGTACACACTCTGTAACTGCGAGACTACAGTCCGTATTCTGTATTTGTACCCACAGTGTACCTGCACCGTACACACTCTGTAACTGTGAGACTACAGTCTGCATTCTGTATCTGTACCCACAGTGTACCTGCACCGTACACACTCTGTAACTGTGAGAATACAGTCTGTATTCTGTATCTGTACCCACGGTGTACCTGCACCGTACACACTCTGTAACTGCGAGACTACAGTCCGTATTCTGTATCTGTACCCACGGTGTACCTGCACCGTACACACTCTGTAACTGTGAGAATACAGTCTGTATTCTTTATCTGTACCCACGGTGTACCTGCACCGTACACACTCTGTAACTGCGAGACTACAGTCCGTATTCTGTATCTGTACCCACAGTGTACCTGCACCGTACACACTCTGTAACTGCGAGACTACAGTCTGTATTCTTTATCTGTACCCACAGTGTACCTGCACCGTACACACTCTGTAACTGTGAGACTACAGTCTGCATTCTGTATCTGTACCCACAGAGTACCTGCACCGTACACACTCTGTAACTGCGAGACTACAGTCCGTATTCTGTATCTGTACCCACGGTGTACCTGCACCGTACACACTCTGTAACTGTGAGACTACAGTCTGTATTCTGTATCTGTACCCACGGTGTACCTGCACCGTACACACTCTGTAACTGCGAGACTACAGTCTGTATTCTGTATCTGTACCCACGGTGTACCTGCACCGTACACACTCTGTAACTGCGAGACTACAGTCTGTATTCTGTATCTGTACCCACGGTGTACCTGCACCGTACACACTCTGTAACTGCGAGACTACAGTCTGTATTCTGTATCTGTACCCACAGTGTACCTGCACCGTACACACTCTGTAACTGCGAGACTACAGTCTGCATTCTGTATCTGTACCCACAGTGTACCTGCACCGTACACACTCTGTAACTGCGAGAATACAGTCTGTATTCTGTATCTGTACCCACAGAGTACCTGCACCGTACACACTCTGTAACTGCGAGACTACAGTCCGTATTCTGTATCTGTACCCACAGTGTACCTGCACCGTACACACTCTGTAACTGCGAGACTACAGTCTGTATTCTGTATCTGTACCCACGGTGTACCTGCACCGTACACACTCTGTAACTGCGAGACTACAGTCTGTATTCTGTATCTGTACCCACGGTGTACCTGCACCGTACACACTCTGTAACTGCGAGACTACAGTCTGTATTCTGTATCTGTACCCACGGTGTACCTGCACCGTACACACTCTGTAACTGCGAGACTACAGTCTGTATTCTGTATCTGTACCCACAGTGTACCTGCACCGTACACACTCTGTAACTGCGAGACTACAGTCTGCATTCTGTATCTGTACCCACAGTGTACCTGCACCGTACACACTCTGTAACTGCGAGACTACAGTCTGCATTCTGTATCTGTACCCACAGTGTACCTGCACCGTACACACTCCGTAACTGTGAGACTACAGTCTGTATTCTGTATCTGTACCCACAGTGTACCTGCACCGTACACACTCTGTAACTGCGAGACTACAGTCCGCATTCTGTATCTGTACCCACAGTGTACCTGCACCGTACACACTCTGTAACTACGAGACTACAGTCCGCATTCTGTATCTGTACCCACGGTGTACCTGCACCGTACACACTCTGTAACTGTGAGACTACAGTCCGTATTCTGTATCTGTACCCACAGTGTACCTGCACCGTACACACTCTGTAACTGTGAGACTACAGTCTGTATTCTGTATCTGTACCCACGGTGTACCTGCACCGTACACACTCTGTAACTGCGAGACTACAGTCCGTATTCTGTATCTGTACCCACGGTGTACCTGCACCGTACACACTCTGTAACTGTGAGACTACAGTCCGTATTCTGTATTTGTACCCACAGTGTACCTGCACCGTACACACTCTGTAACTGCGAGACTACAGTCTGTATTCTGTATCTGTACCCACGGTGTACCTGCACCGTACACACTCTGTAACTGCGAGACTACAGTCCGTATTCTGTATCTGTACCCACGGTGTACCTGCACCGTACACACTCTGTAACTGCGAGACTACAGTCTGCATTCTGTATTTGTTCCCACAGTGTACCTGCACCGTACACACTCTGTAACTGCGAGACTACAGTCCGTATTCTGTATCTGTACCCACAGTGTACCTGCACCGTACACACTCTGTAACTGCGAGACTACAGTCCGTATTCTGTATCTGTACCCACAGTGTACCTGCACCGTACACACTCTGTAACTGCGAGACTACAGTCTGCATTCTGTATTTGTACCCACGGTGTACCTGCACCGTACACACTCTGTAACTGCGAGACTACAGTCCGCATTCTGTATTTGTACCCACGGTGTACCTGCACCGTACACACTCTGTAACTGCGAGACTACAGTCCGTATTCTGTATTTGTACCCACAGTGTACCTGCACCGTACACACTCTGTAACTGTGAGACTACAGTCCGTATTCTGTATCTGTACCCACGGTGTACCTGCACCGTACACACTCTGTAACTGTGAGAATACAGTCCGTATTCTGTATCTGTACCCACAGTGTACCTGCACCGTACACACTCTGTAACTGTGAGACTACAGTCTGCATTCTGTATCTGTACCCACGGTGTACCTGCACCGTACACACTCCGTAACTGCGAGACTACAGTCCGTATTCTGTATTTGTACCCACGGTGTACCTGCACCGTACACACTCTGTAACTGCGAGACTACAGTCTGTATTCTGTATCTGTACCCACGGTGTACCTGCACCGTACACACTCTGTAACTGCGAGACTACAGTCTGTATTCTGTATCTGTACCCACGGTGTACCTGCACCGTACACACTCTGTAACTGCGAGAATACAGTCTGTATTCTGTATCTGTACCCACGGTGTACCTGCACCGTACACACTCTGTAACTGTGAGACTACAGTCTGCATTCTGTATCTGTACCCACGGTGTACCTGCACCGTACACACTCTGTAACTGCGAGAATACAGTCTGTATACTGTATCTGTACCCACGGTGTACCTGCACCGTACACACTCTGTAACTGTGAGACTACAGTCTGCATTCTGTATTTGTACCCACAGTGTACCTGCACCGTACACACTCTGTAACTGCGAGACTACAGTCTGTATTCTGTATCTGTACCCACGGTGTACCTGCACCGTACACACTCTGTAACTGCGAGAATACAGTCTGTATTCTGTATCTGTACCCACAGTGTACCTGCACCGTACACACTCTGTAACTGTGAGACTACAGTCCGTATTCTGTATCTGTACCCACGGTGTACCTGCACCGTACACACTCTGTAACTGCGAGACTACAGTCCGTATTCTGTATTTGTACCCACGGTGTACCTGCACCGTACACACTCTGTAACTGTGAGAATACAGTCCGTATTCTGTATCTGTACCCACAGAGTACCTGCACCGTACACACTCTGTAACTGTGAGACTACAGTCTGCATTCTGTATCTGTACCCACGGTGTACCTGCACCGTACACACTCTGTAACTGTGAGACTACAGTCTGCATTCTGTATCTGTACCCACAGTGTACCTGCACCGTACACACTCTGTAACTGCGAAACTACAGTCCGTATTCTGTATCTGTACCCACAGTGTACCTGCACCGTACACACTCTGTAACTGTGAGACTACAGTCCGTATTCTGTATCTGTACCCACAGTGTACCTGCACCGTACACACTCTGTAACTGCGAGAATACAGTCTGTATTCTGTATCTGTACCCACAGAGTACCTGCACCGTACACACTCTGTAACTGCGAGACTACAGTCCGTATTCTTTATCTGTACCCACAGTGTACCTGCACCATACACACTCTGTAACTGCGAGACTACAGTCTGTATTCTGTATCTGTACCCACGGTGTACCTGCACCGTACACACTCTGTAACTGCGAGACTACAGTCCGTATTCTGTATTTGTACCCACGGTGTACCTGCACCGTACACACTCTGTAACTGTGAGACTACAGTCCGTATTCTGTATTTGTACCCACAGTGTACCTGCACCGTACACACTCCGTAACTGTGAGACTACAGTCCGTATTCTGTATCTGTACCCACGGTGTACCTGCACCGTACACACTCTGTAACTGTGAGACTACAGTCTGCATTCTGTATCTGTACCCACAGTGTACCTGCACCGTACACACTCTGTAACTGCGAGACTACAGTCTGTATTCTGTATTTGTACCCACGGTGTACCTGCACCGTACACACTCTGTAACTGTGAGACTACAGTCCGTATTCTGTATTTGTACCCACAGTGTACCTGCACCGTACACACTCTGTAACTGTGAGACTACAGTCTGTATTCTGTATCTGTACCCACAGTGTACCTGCACCGTACACACTCTGTAACTGCGAGACTACAGTCTGTATTCTGTATCTGTACCCACGGTGTACCTGCACCGTACACACTCCGTAACTGTGAGACTACAGTCTGCATTCTGTATCTGTACCCACGGTGACCTGCACCGTACACACTCTGTAACTGCGAGACTACAGTCCGTATTCTGTATCTGTACCCACAGTGTACCTGCACCGTACACACTCTGTAACTGCGAGACTACAGTCTGTATTCTGTATCTGTACCCACAGTGTACCTGCACCGTACACACTCTGTAACTGCGAGACTACAGTCTGTATTCTGTATTTGTACCCACAGTGTACCTGCACCGTACACACTCTGTAACTGTGAGAATACAGTCCGTATTCTGTATCTGTACCCACAGTGTACCTGCACCGTACACACTCTGTAACTGTGAGACTACAGTCTGCATTCTGTATCTGTACCCACAGTGTACCTGCACCGTACACACTCCGTAACTGTGAGACTACAGTCCGTATTCTGTATCTGTACCCACAGTGTACCTGCACCGTACACACTCTGTAACTGTGAGACTACAGTCTGCATTCTGTATTTGTACCCACGGTGTACCTGCACCGTACACACACTGTAACTGCGAGACTACAGTCTGTATTCTGTATCTGTACCCACGGTGTACCTGCACCGTACACACTCTGTAACTGTGAGACTACAGTCCGTATTCTGTATCTGTACCCACGGTGTACCTGCACCGTACACACTCTGTAACTGCGAGACTACAGTCTGTATTCTGTATCTGTACCCACGGTGTACCTGCACTGTACACACTCTGTAACTGCGAGAATACAGTCTGTATTCTGTATTTGTACCCACAGTGTACCTGCACCGTACACACTCTGTAACTGTGAGAATACAGTCCGTATTCTGTATCTGTACCCACAGTGTACCTGCACCGTACACACTCTGTAACTGTGAGACTACAGTCTGCATTCTGTATCTGTACCCACAGTGTACCTGCACCGTACACACTCTGTAACTGTGAGACTACAGTCTGTATTCTGTATTTGTACCCACAGTGTACCTGCACCGTACACACTCTGTAACTGTGAGACTACAGTCTGTATTCTTTATCTGTACCCACAGTGTACCTGCACCGTACACACTCTGTAACTGTGAGACTACAGTCTGCATTCTGTATCTGTACCCACGGTGTACCTGCACCGTACACACTCTGTAACTGCGAGACTACAGTCCGTATTCTGTATCTGTACCCACAGTGTACCTGCACCGTACACACTCTGTAACTGCGAGACTACAGTCCGTATTCTGTATCTGTACCCACAGTGTACCTGCACCGTACACACTCTGTAACTGCGAGACTACAGTCTGTATTCTGTATCTGTACCCACAGTGTACCTGCACCGTACACACTCTGTAACTGCGAGACTACAGTCTGCATTCTGTATCTGTACCCACGGTGTACCTGCACCGTACACACTCTGTAACTGTGAGACTACAGTCCGTATTCTGTATCTGTACCCACGGTGTACCTGCACCGTACACACTCTGTAACTGCGAGACTACAGTCTGTATTCTGTATTTGTACCCACAGTGTACCTGCACCGTACACACTCTGTAACTGCGAGACTACAGTCTGTATTCTGTATCTGTACCCACAGTGTACCTGCACCGTACACACTCTGTAACTGCGAGACTACAGTCTGTATTCTGTATCTGTACCCACAGTGTACCTGCACCGTACACACTCTGTAACTGCGAGACTACAGTCCGTATTCTGTATCTGTACCCACAGTGTACCTGCACCGTACACACTCTGTAACTGCGAGACTACAGTCCGTATTCTGTATCTGTACCCACAGTGTACCTGAACCGTACACACTCTGTAACTGTGAGACTACAGTCCGTATTCTGTATCTGTACCCACGGTGTACCTGCACCGTACACACTCTGTAACTGCGAGACTACAGTCCGTATTCTGTATCTGTACCCACGGTGTACCTGCACCGTACACACTCTGTAACTGTGAGAATACAGTCTGTATTCTGTATCTGTACCCACGGTGTACCTGCACCGTACACACTCTGTAACTGTGAGACTACAGTCTGCATTCTGTATCTGTACCCACGGTGTACCTGCACCGTACACACTCTGTAACTGTGAGAATACAGTCTGTATTCTGTATTTGTACCCACAGTGTACCTGCACCGTACACACTCTGTAACTGTGAGACTACAGTCTGTATTCTGTATCTGTACCCACGGTGTACCTGCACCGTACACACTCTGTAACTGCGAGACTACAGTCCGTATTCTGTATCTGTACCCACGGTGTACCTGCACCGTACACACTCTGTAACTGTGAGAATACAGTCTGTATTCTGTATCTGTACCCACAGTGTACCTGCACCGTACACACTCTGTAACTGTGAGACTACAGTCCGTATTCTGTATCTGTACCCACGGTGTACCTGCACCGTACACACTCTGTAACTGTGAGACTACAGTCTGCATTCTGTATCTGTACCCACGGTGTACCTGCACCGTACACACTCTGTAACTGTGAGAATACAGTCTGTATTCTGTATTTGTACCCACAGTGTACCTGCACCGTACACACTCTGTAACTGTGACACTACAGTCTGCATTCTGTATTTGTACCCACGGTGTACCTGCACCGTACACACTCTGTAACTGTGAGACTACAGTCTGCATTCTGTATCTGTACCCACGGTGTACCTGCACCGTACACACTCTGTAACTGTGAGAATACAGTCTGTATTCTGTATTTGTACCCACAGTGTACCTGCACCGTACACACTCTGTAACTGTGAGACTACAGTCCGTATTCTTTATCTGTACCCACGGTGTACCTGCACCGTACACACTCTGTAACTGTGAGACTACAGTCTGTATTCTGTATTTGTACCCACAGTGTACCTGCACCGTACACACTCTGTAACTGCGAGACTACAGTCCGTATTCTGTATCTGTACCCACAGTGTACCTGCACCGTACACACTCTGTAACTGCGAGACTACAGTCCGTATTCTGTATCTGTACCCACAGTGTACCTGCACCGTACACACTCTGTAACTGCGAGACTACAGTCCGTATTCTGTATCTGTACCCACGGTGTACCTGCACCGTACACACTCTGTAACTGCGAGACTACAGTCCGTATTCTGTATCTGTACCCACAGTGTACCTGCACCGTACACACTCTGTAACTGCGATACTACAGTCCGTATTCTGTATCTGTACCCACGGTGTACCTGCACCGTACACACTCTGTAACTGTGAGACTACAGTCCGTATTCTGTATTTGTACCCACGGTGTACCTGCACCGTACACACTCTGTAACTGCGAGACTACAGTCCGTATTCTGTATCTGTACCCACGGTGTACCTGCACCGTACACACTCTGTAACTGCGAGACTACAGTCTGTATTCTGTATCTGTACCCACAGTGTACCTGCACCGTACACACTCTGTAACTGCGAGACTACAGTCCGTATTCTGTATCTGTACCCACAGTGTACCTGCACCGTACACACTCTGTAACTGTGAGAATACAGTCTGTATTCTGTATCTGTACCCACAGTGTACCTGCACCGTACACACTCTGTAACTGCGAGACTACAGTCTGTATTCTGTATCTGTACCCACGGTGTACCTGCACCGTACACACTCCGTAACTGTGAGACTACAGTCCGTATTCTGTATCTGTACCCACGGTGTACCTGCACCGTACACACTCCGTAACTGTGAGACTACAGTCCGTATTCTGTATCTGTACCCACAGTGTACCTGCACCGTACACACTCTGTAACTGTGAGACTACAGTCCGTATTCTGTATCTGTACCCACGGTGTACCTGCACCGTACACACTCTGTAACTGTGAGAATACAGTCCGTATTCTGTATCTGTACCCACAGTGTACCTGCACCGTACACACTCTGTAACTGCGAGAATACAGTCTGTATTCTGTATCTGTACCCACAGTGTACCTGCACCGTACACACTCCGTAACTGCGAGACTACAGTCCGTATTCTGTATCTGTACTCACGGTGTACCTGCACCGTACACACTCTGTAACTGTGAGACTACAGTCCGTATTCTGTATCTGTACCCACAGTGTACCTGCACCATACACACTCTGTAACTGTGAGACTACAGTCCGTATTCTGTATCTGTACCCACGGTGTACCTGCACCGTACACACTCTGTAACTGTGAGACTACAGTCCGTATTCTGTATTTGTACCCACAGTGTACCTGCACCGTACACACTCTGTAACTGCGAGACTACAGTCCGTATTCTGTATTTGTACCCACAGTGTACCTGCACCGTACACACTCTGTAACTGCGAGACTACAGTCCGTATTCTGTATCTGTACCCACAGTGTACCTGCACCGTACACACTCTGTAACTGCGAGACTACAGTCCGTATTCTGTATCTGTACCCACAGTGTACCTGCACCGTACACACTCTGTAACTGTGAGACTACAGTCTGTATTCTGTATTTGTACCCACGGTGTACCTGCACCGTACACACTCTGTAACTGTGAGACTACAGTCTGTATTCTGTATCTGTACCCACGGTGTACCTGCACCGTACACACTCTGTAACTGCGAGACTACAGTCCGTATTCTGTATTTGTACCCACGGTGTACCTGCACCGTACACACTCTGTAACTGCGAGACTACAGTCCGTATTCTGTATCTGTACCCACAGTGTACCTGCACCGTACACACTCTGTAACTGTGAGACTACAGTCTGCATTCTGTATCTGTACCCACAGTGTACCTGCACCGTACACACTCTGTAACTGCGAGAATACAGTCTGTATTCTGTATTTGTACCCACAGTGTACCTGCACCGTACACACTCTGTAACTGTGAGACTACAGTCTGCATTCTGTATCTGTACCCACAGTGTACCTGCACCGTACACACTCTGTAACTGTGAGAATACAGTCTGTATTCTGTATCTGTACCCACAGTGTACCTGCACCGTACACACTCTGTAACTGCGAGACTACAGTCCGTATTCTGTATCTGTACCCACAGTGTACCTGCACCGTACACACTCTGTAACTGTGAGACTACAGTCTGTATTCTGTATCTGTACCCACGGTGTACCTGCACCGTACACACTCTGTAACTGCGAGACTACAGTCCGTATTCTGTATTTGTACCCACAGTGTACCTGCACCGTACACACTCTGTAACTGCGAGACTACAGTCTGTATTCTGTATTTGTACCCACGGTGTACCTGCACCGTACACACTCTGTAACTGTGAGACTACAGTCTGTATTCTGTATCTGTACCCACAGTGTACCTGCACCGTACACACTCTGTAACTGTGAGACTACAGTCCGCATTCTGTATCTGTACCCACGGTGTACCTGCACCGTACACACTCTGTAACTGTGAGAATACAGTCTGTATTCTTTATCTGTACCCACGGTGTACCTGCACCGTACACACTCTGTAACTGTGAGACTACAGTCTGCATTCTGTATCTGTACCCACAGTGTACCTGCACCGTACACACTCTGTAACTGCGAGACTACAGTCCGTATTCTGTATCTGTACCCACGGTGTACCTGCACCGTACACACTCTGTAACTGTGAGACTACAGTCTGTATTCTGTATTTGTACCCACAGTGTACCTGCACCGTACACACTCTGTAACTGTGAGAATACAGTCTGTATTCTGTATCTGTACCCACAGTGTACCTGCACCGTACACACTCTGTAACTGTGAGAATACAGTCTGTATTCTGTATCTGTACCCACAGTGTACCTGCACCGTACACACTCTGTAACTGTGAGACTACAGTCTGTATTCTGTATTTGTACCCACAGTGTACCTGCACCGTACACACTCTGTAACTGTGAGACTACAGTCTGTATTCTGTATCTGTACCCACAGTGTACCTGCACCATACACACTCTGTAACTGTGAGACTACAGTCTGCATTCTGTATCTGTACCCACAGTGTACCTGCACCGTACACACTCTGTAACTGTGAGACTACAGTCTGTATTCTGTATCTGTACCCACAGTGTACCTGCACCGTACACACTCTGTAACTGTGAGACTACAGTCCGCATTCTGTATCTGTACCCACGGTGTACCTGCACCGTACACACTCTGTAACTGTGAGACTACAGTCCGTATTCTGTATCTGTACCCACGGTGTACCTGCACCGTACACACTCTGTAACTGCGAGAATACAGTCTGCATTCTGTATCTGTACCCACGGTGTACCTGCACCGTACACACTCTGTAACTGCGAGACTACAGTCCGTATTCTGTATTTGTACCCACGGTGTACCTGCACCGTACACACTCTGTAACTGTGAGACTACAGTCTGTATTCTGTATTTGTACCCACAGTGTACCTGCACCGTACACACTCTGTAACTGCGAGACTACAGTCTGCATTCTGTATCTGTACCCACAGTGTACCTGCACCGTACACACTCTGTAACTATGAGACTACAGTCCGTATTCTGTATTTGTACCCACAGTGTACCTGCACCGTACACACTCTGTAACTGTGAGACTACAGTCCGCATTCTGTATTTGTACCCACAGTGTACCTGCACCGTACACACTCTGTAACTGTGAGACTACAGTCTGCATTCTGTATCTGTACCCACAGTGTACCTGCACCGTACACACTCTGTAACTGTGAGACTACAGTCCGTATTCTGTATCTGTACCCACAGTGTACCTGCACCGTACACACTCTGTAACTGCGAGACTACAGTCTGCATTCTGTATTTGTACCCACGGTGTACCTGCACCGTACACACTCTGTAACTGTGAGACTACAGTCCGTATTCTGTATTTGTACCCACGGTGTACCTGCACCGTACACACTCTGTAACTGCGAGACTACAGTCTGTATTCTGTATTTGTACCCACAGTGTACCTGCACCGTACACACTCTGTAACTGCGATACTACAGTCTGTATTCTGTATTTGTACCCACAGTGTACCTGCACCGTACACACTCTGTAACTGCGAGACTACAGTCTGTATTCTGTATCTGTACCCACAGTGTACCTGCACCGTACACACTCTGTAACTGCGATACTACAGTCTGTATTCTGTATTTGTACCCACAGTGTACCTGCACCGTACACACTCTGTAACTGCGAGACTACAGTCTGTATTCTGTATCTGTACCCACAGTGTACCTGCACCGTACACACTCTGTAACTGTGAGACTACAGTCCGTATTCTGTATCTGTACCCACGGTGTACCTGCACCGTACACACTCTGTAACTGTGAGAATACAGTCTGTATTCTGTATCTGTACCCACAGTGTACCTGCACCGTACACACTCTGTAACTGTGAGAATACAGTCTGTATTCTGTATCTGTACCCACGGTGTACCTGCACCGTACACACTCTGTAACTGTGAGACTACAGTCCGTATTCTGTATCTGTACCCACGGTGTACCTGCACCGTACACACTCTGTAACTGCGACACTACAGTCCGTATTCTGTATCTGTACCCACAGTGTACCTGCACCGTACACACTCTGTAACTGTGAGACTACAGTCCGTATTCTGTATCTGTACCCACAGTGTACCTGCACCGTACACACTCCGTAACTGTGAGACTACAGTCTGTATTCTGTATTTGTACCCACAGTGTACCTGCACCGTACACACTCTGTAACTGCGAGACTACAGTCTGCATTCTGTATCTGTACCCACAGTGTACCTGCACCGTACACACTCTGTAACTGCGAGACTACAGTCCGTATTCTGTATTTGTACCCACGGTGTACCTGCACCGTACACACTCTGTAACTGTGAGACTACAGTCCGTATTCTGTATCTGTACCCACAGTGTACCTGCACCGTACACACTCTGTAACTGCGAGACTACAGTCCGTATTCTGTATCTGTACCCACAGTGTACCTGCACCGTACACACTCTGTAACTGCGAGACTACAGTCCGTATTCTGTATCTGTACCCACAGTGTACCTGCACCGTACACACTCTGTAACTGTGAGAATACAGTCTGTATTCTGTATCTGTACCCACAGTGTACCTGCACCGTACACACTCTGTAACTGTGAGAATACAGTCTGTATTCTGTATCTGTACCCACAGTGTACCTGCACCGTACACACTCTGTAACTGCGAGAATACAGTCTGCATTCTGTATCTGTACCCACAGTGTACCTGCACCGTACACACTCCGTAACTGCGAGACTACAGTCTGTATTCTGTATCTGTACCCACAGTGTACCTGCACCGTACACACTCTGTAACTGTGAGACTACAGTCCGTATTCTGTATCTGTACCCACGGTGTACCTGCACCGTACACACTCTGTAACTGTGAGACTACAGTCTGTATTCTGTATTTGTACCCACAGTGTACCTGCACCGTACACACTCTGTAACTGTGAGACTACAGTCCGTATTCTGTATCTGTACCCACAGTGTACCTGCACCGTACACACTCTGTAACTGCGAGACTACAGTCCGTATTCTTTATCTGTACCCACGGTGTACCTGCACCGTACACACTCCGTAACTGCGAGAATACAGTCCGTATTCTGTATCTGTACCCACGGTGTACCTGCACCGTACACACTCTGTAACTGCGAGACTACAGTCCGCATTCTGTATCTGTACCCACAGTGTACCTGCACCGTACACACTCTGTAACTGCGAGACTACAGTCCGTATTCTGTATCTGTACCCACAGTGTACCTGCACCGTACACACTCTGTAACTGTGAGACTACAGTCTGTATTCTGTATCTGTACCCACAGTGTACCTGCACCGTACACACTCTGTAACTGCGAGACTACAGTCCGTATTCTGTATTTGTACCCACAGTGTACCTGCACCGTACACACTCTGTAACTGCGAGACTACAGTCTGTATTCTGTATCTGTACCCACAGTGTACCTGCACCGTACACACTCTGTAACTGCGAGACTACAGTCCGCATTCTGTATCTGTACCCACGGTGTACCTGCACCGTACACACTCTGTAACTGTGAGACTACAGTCTGTATTCTGTATCTGTACCCACGGTGTACCTGCACCGTACACACTCTGTAACTGTGAGACTACCGTCCGTATTCTGTATCTGTACCCACAGTGTACCTGCACCGTACACACTCTGTAACTGCGAGACTACAGTCTGCATTCTGTATTTGTACCCACAGTGTACCTGCACCGTACACACTCTGTAACTGTGAGACTACAGTCTGCATTCTGTATCTGTACCCACAGTGTACCTGCACCGTACACACTCTGTAACTGTGAGACTACAGTCTGTATTCTGTATTTGTACCCACAGTGTACCTGCACCGTACACACTCTGTAACTGCGAGACTACAGTCTGCATTCTGTATTTGTACCCACAGTGTACCTGCACCGTACACACTCTGTAACTGCGAGACTACAGTCCGTATTCTGTATCTGTACCCACAGTGTACCTGCACCGTACACACTCTGTAACTGCGAGACTACAGTCCGTATTCTGTATTTGTACCCACGGTGTACCTGCACCGTACACACTCTGTAACTGCGAGACTACAGTCCGTATTCTGTATTTGTACCCACGGTGTACCTGCACCGTACACACTCTGTAACTGTGAGACTACAGTCTGTATTCTGTATCTGTACCCACAGTGTACCTGCACCGTACACACTCTGTAACTGCGAGACTACAGTCTGCATTCTGTATCTGTACCCACGGTGTACCTGCACCGTACACACTCTGTAACTGCGAGACTACAGTCTGCATTCTGTATCTGTACCCACGGTGTACCTGCACCGTACACACTCTGTAACTGCGAGACTACAGTCCGTATTCTGTATCTGTACCCACGGTGTACCTGCACCGTACACACTCTGTAACTGTGAGACTACAGTCCGTATTCTGTATCTGTACCCACGGTGTACCTGCACCGTACACACTCTGTAACTGTGAGAATACAGTCCGTATTCTGTATCTGTACCCACGGTGTACCTGCACCGTACACACTCTGTAACTGCGAGACTACAGTCCGTATTCTGTATCTGTACCCACAGTGTACCTGCACCGTACACACTCTGTAACTGCGAGACTACAGTCTGTATTCTGTATCTGTACCCACAGTGTACCTGCACCGTACACACTCTGTAACTGCGAGACTACAGTCTGTATTCTGTATCTGTACCCACAGTGTACCTGCACCGTACACACTCTGTAACTTGGAGACTACAGTCTGTATTCTGTATCTGTACCCACAGTGTACCTGCACCGTACACACTCTGTAACTGCGAGACTACAGTCCGTATTCTGTATCTGTACCCACAGTGTACCTGCACCGTACACACTCTGTAACTGTGAGACTACAGTCTGCATTCTGTATCTGTACCCACAGTGTACCTGCACCGTACACACTCTGTAACTGCGAGACTACAGTCTGTATTCTGTATCTGTACCCACAGTGTACCTGCACCGTACACACTCTGTAACTGTGAGACTACAGTCTGTATTCTGTATTTGTACCCACAGTGTACCTGCACCGTACACACTCTGTAACTGTGAGACTACAGTCCGTATTCTGTATCTGTACCCACAGTGTACCTGCACCGTACACACTCTGTAACTGCGAGACTACAGTCTGTATTCTGTATCTGTACCCACAGTGTACCTGCACCGTACACACTCTGTAACTGCGAGACTACAGTCCGTATTCTGTATCTGTACCCACGGTGTACCTGCACCGTACGCACTCTGTAACTGTGAGACTACAGTCTGCATTCTGTATCTGTACCCACGGTGTACCTGCACCGTACACACTCTGTAACTGCGAGACTACAGTCCGTATTCTGTATCTGTACCCACGGTGTACCTGCACCGTACACACTCTGTAACTGTGAGACTACAGTCTGTATTCTGTATTTGTACCCACAGTGTACCTGCACCGTACACACTCTGTAACTGCGAGACTACAGTCTGTATTCTGTATCTGTACCCACGGTGTACCTGCACCGTACACACTCTGTAACTGCGAGACTACAGTCCGTATTCTGTATCTGTACCCACGGTGTACCTGCACCGTACACACTCTGTAACTGTGAGACTACAGTCCGTATTCTGTATTTGTACCCACGGTGTACCTGCACCGTACACACTCTGTAACTGCGAGACTACAGTCCGTATTCTGTATCTGTACCCACGGTGTACCTGCACCGTACACACTCTGTAACTGTGAGACTACAGTCCGTATTCTGTATCTGTACCCACAGTGTACCTGCACCGTACACACTCTGTAACTGCGAGACTACAGTCTGTATTCTGTATCTGTACCCACGGTGTACCTGCACCGTACACACTCTGTAACTGTGAGACTACAGTCCGTATTCTGTATCTGTACCCACGGTGTACCTGCACCGTACACACTCTGTAACTGCGAGACTACAGTCCGTATTCTGTATTTGTACCCACGGTGTACCTGCACCGTACACACTCTGTAACTGCGAGACTACAGTCTGTATTCTGTATTTGTACCCACAGTGTACCTGCACCGTACACACTCTGTAACTGCGAGACTACAGTCCGTATTCTGTATCTGTACCCACAGTGTACCTGCACCGTACACACTCCGTAACTGTGAGACTACAGTCCGTATTCTGTATCTGTACCCACAGTGTACCTGCACCGTACACACTCTGTAACTGCGAGACTACAGTCTGCATTCTGTATCTGTACCCACAGTGTACCTGCACCGTACACACTCTGTAACTGTGAGAATACAGTCTGTATTCTGTATCTGTACCCACAGTGTACCTGCACCGTACACACTCTGTAACTGCGAGAATACAGTCTGTATTCTGTATTTGTACCCACAGTGTACCTGCACCGTACACACTCTGTAACTGCGAGACTACAGTCTGTATTCTGTATCTGTACCCACAGTGTACCTGCACCGTACACACTCTGTAACTGCGAGAATACAGTCTGCATTCTGTATCTGTACCCACAGTGTACCTGCACCGTACACACTCTGTAACTGCGAGACTACAGTCTGCATTCTGTATTTGTACCCACAGTGTACCTGCACCGTACACACTCTGTAACTGTGAGACTACAGTCCGTATTCTGTATTTGTACCCACGGTGTACCTGCACCGTACACACTCTGTAACTGTGAGACTACAGTCCGTATTCTGTATCTGTACCCACAGTGTACCTGCACCGTACACACTCTGTAACTGTGAGACTACAGTCTGTATTCTGTATTTGTACCCACGGTGTACCTGCACCGTACACACTCTGTAACTGCGAGACTACAGTCTGTATTCTGTATCTGTACCCACAGTGTACCTGCACCGTACACACTCTGTAACTGTGAGACTACAGTCCGTATTCTGTATCTGTACCCACGGTGTACCTGCACCGTACACACTCTGTAACTGCGAGACTACAGTCTGCATTCTGTATCTGTACCCACGGTGTACCTGCACCGTACACACTCTGTAACTGCGAGACTACAGTCCGTATTCTGTATCTGTACCCACGGTGTACCTGCACCGTACACACTCTGTAACTGCGATACTACAGTCCGTATTCTGTATCTGTACCCACAGTGTACCTGCACCGTACACACTCTGTAACTGTGAGACTACAGTCTGTATTCTGTATCTGTACCCACGGTGTACCTGCACCGTACACACTCTGTAACTGTGAGACTACAGTCTGTATTCTGTATTTGTTCCCACAGTGTACCTGCACCGTACACACTCTGTAACTGTGAGACTACAGTCCGTATTCTGTATCTGTACCCACAGTGTACCTGCACCGTACACACTCTGTAACTGTGAGAATACAGTCTGTATTCTGTATTTGTACCCACAGTGTACCTGCACCGTACACACTCTGTAACTGCGAGACTACAGTCCGTATTCTGTATCTGTACCCACGGTGTACCTGCACCGTACACACTCTGTAACTGTTAGACTACAGTCTGCATTCTGTATTTGTACCCACGGTGTACCTGCACCGTACACACTCTGTAACTGTGAGACTACAGTCCGTATTCTGTATCTGTACCCACAGTGTACCTGCACCGTACACACTCTGTAACTGCGATACTACAGTCCGTATTCTGTATCTGTACCCACAGTGTACCTGCACCGTACACACTCTGTAACTGTGAGACTACAGTCTGTATTCTGTATCTGTACCCACAGTGTACCTGCACCGTACACACTCTGTAACTATGAGACTACAGTCCGTATTCTGTATTTGTACCCACAGTGTACCTGCACCGTACACACTCTGTAACTGCGAGACTACAGTCTGTATTCTGTATCTGTACCCACGGTGTACCTGCACCGTACACACTCCGTAACTGTGAGACTACAGTCTGTATTCTGTATCTGTACCCACAGTGTACCTGCACCGTACACACTCTGTAACTGCGAGACTACAGTCTGTATTCTTTATCTGTACCCACGGTGTACCTGCACCGTACACACTCTGTAACTGCGACACTACAGTCTGTATTCTGTATCTGTACCCACAGTGTACCTGCACCGTACACACTCTGTAACTGCGAGAATACAGTCTGTATTCTGTATTTGTACCCACAGTGTACCTGCACCGTACACACTCTGTAACTGTGAGACTACAGTCCGTATTCTGTATTTGTACCCACAGTGTACCTGCACCGTACACACTGTGTAACTGTGAGAATACAGTCTGTATTCTGTATCTGTACCCACGGTGTACCTGCACCGTACACACTCTGTAACTGCGACACTACAGTCTGTATTCTGTATCTGTACCCACAGTGTACCTGCACCGTACACACTCTGTAACTGCGAGAATACAGTCTGTATTCTTTATCTGTACCCACGGTGTACCTGCACCGTACACACTCTGTAACTGCGACACTACAGTCTGTATTCTGTATCTGTACCCACAGTGTACCTGCACCGTACACACTCTGTAACTGCGAGACTACAGTCCGTATTCTGTATTTGTACCCACAGTGTACCTGCACCGTACACACTCTGTAACTGTGAGAATACAGTCTGTATTCTGTATCTGTACCCACGGTGTACCTGCACCGTACACACTCCGTAACTGCGAGACTACAGTCCGTATTCTGTATCTGTACCCACAGTGTACCTGCACCGTACACACTCCGTAACTGTGAGACTACAGTCTGTATTCTGTATCTGTACCCACAGTGTACCTGCACCGTACACACTCTGTAACTGTGAGACTACAGTCCGTATTCTGTATTTGTACCCACGGTGTACCTGCACCGTACACACTCTGTAACTGTGAGACTACAGTCCGTATTCTGTATTTGTACCCACAGTGTACCTGCACCGTACACACTCTGTAACTGTGAGACTACAGTCCGTATTCTGTATCTGTACCCACAGTGTACCTGCACCGTACACACTCTGTAACTGTGAGACTACAGTCCGTATTCTGTATCTGTACCCACGGTGTACCTGCACCGTACACACTCCGTAACTGCGAGAATACAGTCTGTATTCTGTATCTGTACCCACAGTGTACCTGCACCGTACACACTCTGTAACTGTTAGACTACAGTCCGTATTCTGTATCTGTACCCACGGTGTACCTGCACCGTACACACTCTGTAACTGCGAGACTACAGTCCGCATTCTGTATTTGTACCCACGGTGTACCTGCACCGTACACACTCTGTAACTGTGAGAATACAGTCCGTATTCTGTATCTGTACCCACAGAGTACCTGCACCGTACACACTCTGTAACTGTGAGACTACAGTCTGCATTCTGTATCTGTACCCACAGTGTACCTGCACCGTACACACTCTGTAACTGTGAGAATACAGTCTGTATTCTGTATTTGTACCCACAGTGTACCTGCACCGTACACACTCTGTAACTGTGAGACTACAGTCTGTATTCTGTATCTGTACCCACAGTGTACCTGCACCGTACACACTCTGTAACTGCGAGACTACAGTCTGCATTCTGTATCTGTACCCACAGTGTACCTGCACCGTACACACTCCGTAACTGCGAGACTACAGTCCGTATTCTGTATTTGTACCCACAGTGTACCTGCACCGTACACACTCTGTAACTGTGAGACTACAGTCCGCATTCTGTATCTGTACCCACAGTGTACCTGCACCATACACACTCTGTAACTGCGAGACTACAGTCCGTATTCTGTATCTGTACCCACAGTGTACCTGCACCGTACACACTCCGTAACTGCGAGACTACAGTCTGCATTCTGTATTTATTCTACTTATACTTGTTCAATATATTTTTCTATGGCATGATCTATCTGGCTTTATACAAACACAAGCTATTCACTGAACCTCAGTACATGGGACAACAATAAACCAGTTACCTATTATCACCTCCTTCATTGTTACAATGCTGCTATGGCACCATCCAGAATGCACATCGGCTGGGAAAAGCCGTTCCAAAAGATGTTTCCAAGACTATGATATCAACACAGGATTGGGGGAACAGCATAATCACCAAATTGATTTGAAATCTGACTCCATGCCAAATTGAATAGCATTGCCTTTTCTCCATTCCTTCTTCTTCTTCTTCCTGCTCCCTGAACTCCTGGTGGAGTTGTCGGGGAGCCGTCATGACAAGCTTTGCACCAGCTTGGTGTGCTCATCATGCGACATGTCTTGGGCGTCTGAAACCTGGTGGAGCCCATCCCTCTCCGGGTTTGACCACAACCGATTTCCTCCAACTAGGTGGCTCGCATTGGTCGTGAACACGTGGCCGTTATAGTTCATCTGAGAACCTTTCCGTCCCGGCCGGTGACTTCATCATGGAAGTCATTCGCCCAGTGGTGCCGTGTTAACACCACCCCCTCACGTGGTTTAGCCTGCCAGCTGAAGCGGTTTACCAGGGTATGGCACTTGGAGCCAACACGTGAGAGAGTTCAGAGATGGATGAGGACCAGTGATGCCCGTCCATGCCAGACATCAAAGATACTACCTTTATCCAGAGTCCCCTGTACATTGTCACTACATAAAATCCTAAACTCTCGGTTCACATGTAGCCTATGAACTGCAGCATCTTTCGAAGGATTGTAGATAACAGCTTTGCCAGCATGTTTAGATCAAAGTCGAAAATGACACTTCAAAACTTGCTGACTGGGCAACTCTAGTCTGGAGCTTGTCCGTTAGTCCCATTTTCTCTGAAGGGTCAGACCAGCCCCTCTGGAATTTCAGGTGATAGATCCTCCCCCATAGAGCATCTCAAAGTCCACTGCTCTAAAGTCAGCAATAATCCATCTGCTGGCTCATTTGGTCCTGTCTAGTAGCTACAAATCTAGATATCTTCCAAAGGAAATGGAAGGGAAACATTAAAGAGAAGGAAACAAGCACGCACACAGAGAATTATTGAGCTGAGATAGAACCACTGGATAAAAGAATTCAGCACTGAGCCAGTTCCACAATTCCCTCACAGCCTTCTGATTTTTTCCAGTCAAATACCTGCCCGATGTTATAATTTAATCCCCTTCATTAGCCTTGCAATTACCTATCAAAATGTAGTTTTAGCAAAATATGCCTCTGAAGACACAATTACTGTACTTGAGAAGATATTAAATCTTTACCCTCCAGTGATTGACAGTTCAGCCACTGAAAATGGTTTCTCTTTTCTTCTGTCACAATTATTCATGACCTTGAGAACACCTATCAACTCTTCTGTTGACCTTCTCTGTTCCAAAGTAAATAATTACTGTGTTTCCACTTTATTCTATATTCAATTCAATAGCAAGACTCTGATTTGCATTTACATAAGGATTTACATTCAACCCTGTCCCTTTATCCAGCTCTCCTTATTAATGGCGACCTGGGGCATATTTCTGGTTTAAATAATCACTCACACACAAAATGAAGTGGGAGAATAGCTCATCTGTTTTTCTTTGTGACTTTGTTAAGGGAGGAATATTTTCTAAGTTAGCTGCCTCATAGTTACAGTGATCTGGGTTAAATCCTTTCCCTGGTGCTGCTCACACATTCTCCCGATGAGCAAATGGATTTCCTCCAGGTGTTCTGGTCTCTTCACGCATCCTGGAGATGGAACATTAATTGGCAACTATAAATTACCCCTAATGTGTAAGTGAGCAGTAGAATTTGGGGACACCAGGTGAGAAAATGGGGAGAATAAAATGGATTTGTGTAAGATTGGTGTGAATAAGTGCTTGATGGTTGACATTGACTTGATAGACAGTTTCCACATCACCTACCACTTGGAGCCCTTTGATCTTCACTGAGACTTCATCAACCCACTTTGTTTATTAAACACAAGGTACACCCATGTTCCCAAGTCCTGAAGAAGGGGCCATGGCCCAAAAAGTCGACTGTCTATTCATTTCCATAGACGCTGCCTGACCTGCTGAGCTCCTTCAACATTGTGTGTGTGTTGCTTTGGATTTCCAGCATCTGCAGATTTTCTCATGCTTATGCACCCAGGCTTCCTACTAACATGTAGCTTGCTTGTTTGGTAAATAGTATACAGCAAAGCAGAAAGAAAATGAAACTTCTATTGGCCAAGTTGCACTGGATCAGGCCCAAGAAACGGTCACACCTTGTACAAGTCCCAGAACCTCACCAACCCTTTGTGGTTACATGGCTCCCAAGAATCTCAAAGCATAACCACCACAGATAACCTGAAACATAGAAACATATGCAGCAAGTAAGGCTTCGTGATGATAATCCACCACAGATTGTCCCAATGACATCTTCACTACTCTTCCTCTTAATTGCCCTCTCACAGAAACCTTACTTTCATACAGTTTATTCTGTTTGACCTTACACTAGAACGAACAATCTCACGAACCACCTTACCTCCTCAAGCAATAGTGCACCTTTCTGTTTATCCTTTATCAACTATGCTTTCCTTTTTAAACTTTGTTACATCAGATATGGACCTGAAACAGTATCCATTTCAGACTTTGGCACATAAGGTTATAAGATTTTTGATTACCCAAAGGTTCTCTTTAGTCCTAAATTGCTTCTAATGTAATGCTGTTAGTGCATTTGGATTTTCCCAATTTGAAAATGTTCCTGTTTCCTTCAGATTCCTCAGCAGAGAAAATCTGGTTTTAATCCTGAAAAGTAGAACACCCTCAAGAAATTATGATGCAAAACAATAAGATGTTGATTCCAACTCATTTGTAATTCTTTAACATCCTCCACAGCTGCCATTGATAGATAAGTTCATGTTTTGAAACTTTCCCATGGAATTTCAATTGGAATTGGATTATTATTGGCATGCGTGCTGAGAGACAGGGAAAAACTTTGTGTGCTTGCCATCATGTCATACAGAAGTACACGAGGTAGTAAAGAGTTAAGAAAATGTAGAATAGATTGCCGTGCAGACAGAGAAAGTGTGGTGCAGGGAGACAAATAAAGTGCAAAAAAGGGAAGAGGAGAGAATGACCAGAGAAGAGCAGTCCTTGTTTATGTCTGTAAGGAGTTTGCATGTTCTCCCAGTGGCTGCCTGGGTTTCCTCCAGGTGCTCTGGTTTCCTCCCAATGTCCAAACGCATACAGTTAGTTGGTTAATTGGTTATTATAAATTTTCTCATGATTAGGTGAGGATTAAATCAGGGGATTGCTTGGGAGCATAGCTCAAAGGGCCAGAAAGGGCTATTCTGCACAGTATCTCAATAAAAATGTTTTAAAATGTTGCCTGCTTTCCCGAGTGAGCAGGCAGTATAGACAAGAAGGTAGAGAGGAGGCAAAATGCATGATGGCCTTGGTTGCATTCACAGCTCTGTGCAGTTTGAGCAGAGCAGTGGCCAGACCAAGCTGTGATTCAGCCAGGGAGCAGGCTTTCTATGTTGCCTCTGTAAACATTTGTAAGAATCAAACAAAAGAGCAATCATCAACCAAAGATCCTTTGCAACCAGGAGAAGCACCGACCCATCTCTGCCAGCCCAAATTCTGACAAATTTTCTCAGCCAGGATTTACCTAAACGTGTCATAAGGAGGTGGCTGGGAACGGACCCAAGTGTAAGACACAGACACTGAAGTACTAGGGACAGGACTAGGATACAGACTGAGGGCAAGGACATGGACATGAAAACCGGGAACCCAGAACAGAACTGGACAAGAGAGCTAGGAGCCTGGGCTTGGACTTCGTGCCAGAGACTGGACAAGGACCCAATACCTGGGTCTTGCCTCTGGCTCGGATCCCAGAACTAGGCAAGGACAAGACTTGGCAGGCAGGCAGGACGAGGCTGGAGTCTTGAGGCTAGAGACGAGGCTTGGCAGGAGTCTTGAGGCTGGAGGATAGAAGCTTGGCAGGAGGCTAGAGGCTAGAGGCGAGGCTTGGCAGGAGTCTTGAGGCTGGAGGATAGAAGCTTGGCAGGAGGCTAGAGGCTGGAGGCTTGGCAGGAGGCTAGAGGCTGGAGGCTTGGCAGGAGGCTAGAGGCTGGAGGCTTGGCAGGAGGCTAGAGGCTGGAGGCTTGGCAGGAGGCTAGAGGCTGGAGGCTAGAGGCTAGAAGCTTGGCAGGAGGCTAGAGGCTAGAGGCTTGGCAGGAGGCTAGAGGCTAGAGGCTTGGCAGGAGGCTAGAGGCTAGAGGCTTGGCAGGAGGCTAGAGGCTAGAAGCTTGGCAGGAGGCTAGAGGCTGGAGGCTAGAGGCTAGAAGCTTGGCAGGAGGCTAGAGGCTAGAGGCTTGGCAGGAGGCTAGAGGCTAGAGGCTTGGCAGGAGGCTAGAGGCTAGAGGCTTGGCAGGAGGCTAGAGGCTTGACAGGAGGCTAGAGGCTTGACAGGAGGCTAGAGGCTTGACAGGAGGCTAGAGGCTAGGCAGGAGGCTAGAGGCTGGAGGATAGAAGCTTGGCAGGAGGCTAGAGGCTAGAGGCTAGGCAGGAGGCTAGAGGCTGGAGGATAGAAGCTTGGCAGGAGGCTAGAGGCTAGAGGCTTGGCAGGAGGCTAGAGGCTAGAGGCTTGGCAGGAGGCTAGAGGCTTGGCAGGAGGCTAGAGGCTAGAGGCTAGAGGCTTGGCAGGAGGCTAGAGGCTTGGCAGGAGGCTAGAGGCTTGGCAGGAGGCTAGAGGCTTGGCAGGAGGCTAGAGGCTAGAGGCTTGGCAGGAGGCTAGAGGCTAGAGGCTAGAGGCTTGGCAGGAGGCTAGAGGCTAGGCAGGAGGCTAGAGGCTAGAGGCTTGGCAGGAGGCTAGAGGCTAGAGGCTAGAGGCTTGGCAGGAGGCTAGAGGCTAGGCAGGAGGCTAGAGGCTAGGCAGGAGGCTAGAGGCTAGGCAGGAGGCTAGAGGCTAGGCAGGAGGCTAGAGGCTAGAGGCTAGGCAGGAGGCTAGAGGCTAGGCAGGAGGCTAGAGGCTTGGCAGGAGGCCAGAGGCTAGAGGCTTGGCAGGAGGCTAGAGGCTAGGCAGGAGGCTAGAGGCTAGGCAGGAGGCTAGAGGCTTGGCAGGAGGCTAGAGGCTTGGCAGGAGGCTAGAGGCTTGGCAGGAGGCTAGAGGCTTGGCAGGAGGCTAGAGGCTTGGCAGGAGGCTAGAGGCTTGGCAGGAGGCTAGAGGCGAGGCTTGGCAGGAGTCTTGAGGCTAGAGGCTAGGCAGGAGGCTAGAGGCTGGAGGATAGAAGCTTGGCAGGAGGCTAGAGGCTAGAGGCTTGGCAGGAGGCTAGAGGCTAGAGGCTAGAGGCTTGGCAGGAGGCTAGAGGCTAGAGGCTAGAGGCTAGAGGCTTGGCAGGAGGCTAGAGGCTAGAGGCTAGAGGCTAGAGGCTAGAGGCTAGAGGCTTGGCAGGAGGCTAGAGGCTAGAGGCTTGGCAGGAGGCTAGAGGCTTGGCAGGAGGCTAGAGGCTTGGCAGGAGGCTAGAGGCTTGGCAGGAGGCTAGAGGCTTGGCAGGAGGCTAGAGGCTTGGCAGGAGGCTAGAGGCGAGGCTTGGCAGGAGTCTTGAGGCTAGAGGCTAGGCAGGAGGCTAGAGGCTGGAGGATAGAAGCTTGGCAGGAGGCTAGAGGCTAGAGGCTTGGCAGGAGGCTAGAGGCTAGAGGCTAGAGGCTTGGCAGGAGGCTAGAGGCTAGAGGCTAGAGGCTAGAGGCTTGGCAGGAGGCTAGAGGCTAGAGGCTAGAGGCTAGAGGCTAGAGGCTAGAGGCTTGGCAGGAGGCTAGAGGCTAGAGGCTTGGCAGGAGGCTAGAGGCTAGAGGCTTGGCAGGAGGCTAGAGGCTAGAGGCTAGAGGCTTGGCAGGAGGCTAGAGGCTTGGCAGGAGGCTAGAGGCTTGGCAGGAGGCTAGAGGCTAGAGGCTTGGCAGGAGGCTAGAGGCTTGGCAGGAGGCTAGAGGCTTGGCAGGAGGCTAGAGGCTTGGCAGGAGGCTAGAGGCTTGGCAGGAGGCTAGAGGCTTGGCAGGAGGCTAGAGGCTAGAGGCTTGGCAGGAGGCTAGAGGCTTGGCAGGAGGCTAGAGGCTA
Source organism: Mobula birostris (assembly GCF_030028105.1). NCBI lineage: Eukaryota > Metazoa > Chordata > Chondrichthyes > Myliobatiformes > Myliobatidae > Mobula > Mobula birostris. The sequence goes on along the minus strand of NC_092380.1, from coordinate 44,832,800 downwards.
GAGGCTAGAGGCTTGGCAGGAGGCTAGAGGCTAGAGGCTTGGCAGGAGGCTAGAGGCTAGAGGCTTGGCAGGAGGCTAGAGGCTAGAGGCTTGGCAGGAGGCTAGAGGCTTGGCAGGAGGCTAGAGGCTTGGCAGGAGGCTAGAGGCTAGAGGCTAGAGGCTAGAGGCTAGAGGCTAGAGGCTAGAGGCTTGACAGGAGGCTAGAGGCTAGAGGCTTGACAGGAGGCTAGAGGCTAGGCAGGAATCTGGAGGCTAGAGGCTTGGCAGGAGGCTAGAGGCTAGAGGCTAGGCAGGAGGCTAGAGGCTAGGCAGGAGGCTAGAGGCTAGGCAGGAGGCTAGAGGCTTGGCAGGAGGCTAGAGGCTTGGCAGGAGGCTAGAGGCTTGGCAGGAGGCTAGAGGCTTGGCAGGAGGCTAGAGGCTTGGCAGGAGGCTAGAGGATAGAAGCTTGGCAGGAGGCTAGAGGATAGAAGCTTGGCAGGAGGCTAGAGGATAGAAGCTTGGCAGGAGGCTAGAGGATAGAGGCTAGAGGCTTGGCAGGAGGCTAGAGGATAGAGGCTAGAGGCTTGGCAGGAGGCTAGCAGCTAGAGGCTAGAGGCTTGGCAGGAGGCTAGCAGCTAGAGGCTAGAGGCTTGGCAGGAGGCTAGAGGCTTGGCAGGAGGCTAGAGGATAGAAGCTTGGCAGGAGGCTAGAGGATAGAGGCTAGAGGCTTGGCAGGAGGCTAGAGGATAGAGGCTAGAGGCTTGGCAGGAGGCTAGAGGATAGAGGCTAGAGGCTTGGCAGGAGGCTAGCAGCTAGAGGCTAGAGGCTTGGCAGGAGGCTAGCAGCTAGAGGCTAGAGGCTTGGGAGGAGGCTAGAGGCTTGGGAGGAGGCTAGAGGCTTGGGAGGAGGCTAGAGGCTAGAGGCTTGGCAGGAGGCTAGAGGCTAGAGGCTTGGCAGGAGGCTAGAGGCTAGAGGCTTGGCAGGAGGCTAGAGGATAGAAGCTTGGCAGGAGGCTAGAGGATAGAAGCTTGGCAGGAGGCTAGCGGCTAGAGGCTAGAGGCTTGGCAGGAGGCTAGAGGCTTGGCAGGAGGCTAGAGGCTTGGGAGGAGGCTAGAGGCTAGAGGCTTGGCAGGAGGTTAGAGGCTTGGCAGGAGGTTAGAGGCTTGGCAGGAGGTTAGAGGCTTGGCAGGAGGCTAGAGGCTTGGCAGGAGGCTAGAGGCTTGGCAGGAGGCTAGAGGCTTGGCAGGAGGCTAGAGGCGAGAGGCTAGAGGCTTGGCAGGAGGTTAGAGGCTTGGCAGGAGGCTAGAGGCTTGGCAGGAGGCTAGAGGCTTGGCAGGAGGCTAGAGGCGAGAGGCGAGAGGCGAGAGGTTTGGCAGGAGGCTAGAGGCGAGAGGCTAGAGGTTTGGCAGGAGGCTAGAGGCGAGAGGCTAGAGGCTTGGCAGGAGGCTAGAGGCGAGAGGCTAGAGGCTTGGCAGGAGGCTAGAGGCGAGAGGCTAGAGGCTTGGCAGGAGGCTAGAGGCGAGAGGCTAGAGGCTTGGCAGGAGGTTAGAGGCTTGGCAGGAGGCTAGAGGCTTGGCAGGAGGCTAGAGGCGAGAGGCGAGAGGCGAGAGGTTTGGCAGGAGGCTAGAGGCGAGAGGCTAGAGGCTTGGCAGGAGGCTAGAGGCTTGGCAGGAGGCTAGAGGCGAGAGGCTAGAGGTGAGAGGCTAGAGGCTTGGCAGGAGGCGAGCGGCTTGGCAGGAGGCGAGAGGCGAGAGGCTTGGCAGGAGGCTGGAGTTTTCAGACTTGAGGCTAGGCAGGCTCCTCCTGGGCAGGGTACGGTACTCCTGGTCAGGGCATGGATCACCACCCGACAGAGGCAAGGGACAGGAAGGGACAGAACCAATTGCAGGTAACAGCAAGACAGACTGGCTTACCCAATGGAGGCAAGGGACAGGAAGGGAGCTAGGTACAGGGTGGCTTCAGGACAAGACAAGGCTTCAGGCAGTACAAGGCAAGACAGAACTTCATGCAAGGCGAGAGTTACCAGCAAGACAAGGCAGGGCTTCAGGCATTGCAAGTCAAAATGAGAACTTCAGGCAAGGCGAGAGTTACTGGCAAGGCTTCAGGCGAGGAAACAGAAGGCAGAGGAAGGGATACAAGGAGTAAGGACAAGAACAATCCAGCCACCACACCCTGGTCTCTGAAGGTATTTATGCAGCCAGCCCCCAACTAGCATCAGCTGCCTCAATTATAGCTCAACAAGAACAGTAACAGGGTAGACAGGAAAACTTGGAGCAAGGGTCGATGGACCGGACTGTGAACCCGAACACGGATTTCACGGACCGGACCATGACAAAAAACCACTTACACCAAGACATGTGATTCAACACTGATAACTGCACTTATATGGAACTGTTCGAATGGAACCATGACCAGTGCCTCACTGAATGACATATTGTATATCACTTTCTGCTGAGTTTGATAATTATTGTTGTCCAAAATTGAAATCAATTCAGCATATGAAATTCCACTGCACGAAAGCTGCCTCAGTTCATTCCTGGTTTACAACTTTCAAATGCTAAGACACATTTTTGGTTAGTACCTTTCACCTTTTGCATAGAACTCAAAAGAAGAAACTCCTTTCCATCAGACTGATTACACCTGAACCTACTTTCCATCATACTGCTTAAACCTGATACTTATTTCAGTCGTACTCCCTACACCTGAAACTCCTTTCCATCATACTGATGACACCTGAAGTCTTTCCATCATACAGCTTGCACATGAAACTACTTTCCATCATACTGATTACACCTGAAAATGTCATGGTCCAGTCCGTGAAGTCTGCATTCCGGTTCACAGTCTGGGTCTTCCGGCTGTCCCTTGTTTCAGTTGGGCTTAATCATGGGCACCTGATGCTCGTCTTGAGGCTGGGAATATAAGTAGCCCTGGGATCAAGTGTGGGGCTGGTTTGTCTTGTCAGTATCCCCTTGGAGCAACCTGCTGGTAGAAGGCTAGAGCAGCCATTTGTGATCTCTAGGCCAGGTGGGAGGATCACCACTTCATGGAGCCTTGTTGTCTTTAGTCAGAGCAGTCATCGTGGCATGGATTCAGCTGTTTCTGGGGCCAGCTGAGTGGCTGTCTGCCACTCCAAGCTGGACGTGGATTTGGCTGTTTCCATAGCTAGCCAAGGTTGCTGGCTGCCCCAAGACTTGGAACCACCCTAGATTGAGCTCCCTCCCTGTCCTTGCCTCTGTGGGGTAAGTCAGTGTCTTTGCCGTTACCCTGCAGTTGAATCTGTCCCTTCCTGTCCTCGCCTCCATTGGGTAAGTCATGCTGTCACCCTAAGGCTGGACTGTTCCCTTCCCCTCTCCATCTGAATCCATGACAATTTCCTCAGCGGTTTACCTTGGCAGTCATCCCAGTTCCGCATACTAGGAAGCATTCCGGCCCGGCATCCAAGGAAGGGGCCCAGCCCTGAGTCCTAAACAGGGTCCTGGCACTATGTTCCAAGAAGGTGTACCTCCTCCTGCCCAGGAAAGCCTTGTAGAACCCAAGCCCCGTCTAGTCCTGTAGCCAAGCCTCGAAGAACCTAAGCCTCATCTAGTCCTGTAGCCGGGCCTTGAAGAATCTAAACCATGTCCGGTCCTGTAGCCATGTCATGTCCTCGCCTAGTTCCGGGATCCGAGCCTGAGTCAAGACACAGGTTCTGGGTCCTTGTCCAGTCTTTGGCTCAGAGTCCAAACCCAGGCTCCTAGTTCCCGGTTCCTTGTCCTGGTCCCACTTTCCCAGCCAAAGTCCTAGCCCAAGTCTGTTTTCCTGTCCCAGCTCCTAGTCTGTGTCCAGTCCCATCCCTAACACTAGTCCAGTCCAGTTCCCAGTACTTCAGCGTCTGTGTCTTGCATTTGGGTCCATCGTCAGCGCACCCCCATCACGGAAACTCCTTCTCATCATATTGATTAAACCTGAAACATTTCCATCATACTGTTACACCTGAAACTCCTTTCCATCATACTGTTTAAACCTGAAACTCTTCTCATCAAAATGTTACACCTGAAACTCCTTTATGTCATACTGCTTACAACTGAAGCTCCTTTACCTCATACTGTTACACCTGAAACTCCTTTCCATCAGTTGCTTACACCTGTAACTCCTTTCCATCATCATCCTTACACCCGAAACTGCTTTCCATCATTCTTTGTAAACCTGAACCTCCTTTCCATCAGTTGCTTACACCTGTAACTCCTTTCCATCGTCATCCTTACACCCGAAACTGCTTTCCATCATTCTTTATAAACCTGAAACTCTTTTCCATCATATGGCTTACACCTGAATCTCCTTTCCCTAATAATGATTACACCTGAAGCTCCTTCCCATCATACTGTTTACACCTGAAATCCTTCCCATTATACTGCGTAAAACTGAAATTCCTTCCCATTATTCTGCTTAAACCTGAAACTCCTTTCCATCATATTGCTTAAAACTGAAACTCCTTTCTGTCATACTAATGATACCTTTAAACTCCTTTCCAGCATACTCCTTACATCTGAAACTCGTTTCCATCATACTGATGACAAGCGAAACTCCTTTCCATCATACTAATGAAGCCCGAAAATCCTTTCCATCATACTGTTACACATGAAACTCCTTTCCATCATATTCCTTACACCTGTAATTCCTTTTGATCATTCTGACTAAACCTGAAACTCCTTTCTATCATACTGCTTAAATCTGATACTTATTTCAATTGTACTCCCTACACCTGAAACTCCTTTCCATCATACTGATGACACCTGATTCACTTTTCCATCATACTGATTACACCTGAAACTCCTTTCCATCATTCATTCATGGATAAAGATAGATCTGGTCCTAGGGTTGAGGTTCTGAACTGGAAGAAGGCCAAATTTGAAGAAATGAGAAAGGATCTAAAAAGCATGGATTGGGACAGGTTGTTCTCTGGCAAAGATGTGATTGGTAGGTGGGAAGCCTTCAAAGGAGAAATCTTGAGAGTGCAGAGTTTGTATGTTCCTGTCAGGATTAAAGGCAAAGTGAATAGGAATAAGGAACCTTGGTTCTCAAGGGATATTGCAACTCTGATAAAGAAGAAGAGAGAGTTATATGACATGCATAGGAAACAGAGAGTAAATAAGATGCTTGAGGAGTATAAGAAGTGCAAGAAAATACTTAAGAAAGGAATCAGGAGGGCTAAAAGAAGACGAGGTTGCCTTGGCAGTCAAAGTGAAGGATAATCCAAAGAGCTTTTACAAGTATATTAAGAGCAAAAGGATTGTAAGGGATAAAATTGGTCCTCTTGAAGATCAGAGTGGTCGGCTATGTGTGGAACCAAAGGAAATGGGGGAGATCTTAAATAGGTTTTTTGCATCTGTATTTACTAAGGAAACTGGCATGAAGTCTATGGAATTAAGGGAAACAAGTAGTGAGATCATGGAAACTGTACAAGTTGAAAAGGAGGAGGTGCTTGCTGTCTTGAGGAAAATTAAAGTGGATAAATCCCCAGGACCTGACAGGGTGTTCCCTCGGACCTTGAAGGAGACTAGTGTTGAAATTGCAGGGACCCCGGCAGAAATATTTAAAATGTCGCTGTCTACAGGTGAGGTGCCGGAGGATTGGAGAGTGGCTCATGTTGTTCCGTTGTTTAAAAAAGGATCGAAAAGTAATCTGGGAAATTATAGGCTGGTAAATTTAATGTCGGTAGTAGGTAAGTTATTGGAGGGAGTACTAAGAGACAGAATCTACAAGCATTTGGATAGACAGGGACTTATTAGGGAGAGTCAACATGGCTCTGTGCGTGGTAGGTCATGTTTGACCAATCTACTGGAGTTTTTCGAGGAGGTTACCAGGAAAGTGGATGAAGGGAAGGCAGTGGATATTGTCTACATGGACTTCAGTAAGGCCTTTGACAAGGTCCTGCATGGGAGGTTAGCTAGGAAAATTCAGTCACTAGGTATACATGGAGAGGAGGTAAATTGGATTAGACATTGGCTCGATGGAAGAAGCCAAAGAGTGGTAGTAGAGAATTGCTTCTCTGAGTGGAGGCCTGTGACTAGTGGTGTGCCACAGGGATCAGTGCTGGGTCCATTGTTATTTGTCATCTATATCAATGATCTGGATGATAATGTGGTAAATTGGATCAGCAAATTTGCTGATGATACAAAGATTGGAGGTGTAGTAGACAGTGAGGAAGGTTTTCAGAGCCTGCAGAGGGACTTGAACCAGCTGGAAAAATGGGCTGAGAAATGGCAGATGGAGTTTAATACAGACAAGTGTGAGGTATTGCATGTTGGAAGGACAAACCAAGGTAGAACATACAGGGTTAATGGTAAGGCACTGAGGAGTGCAGTGGAACAGAGGGATCTGGGAATACAGATACAAAATTCCCTAGAAGTGGCGTCACAGGTAGATAGGGTCGTAAAGAGAGCTTTTGGTAGATTGGCCTTTATTAATCAAAGTATTGAGTATAAGAGCTGGAATGTTATGATGAGGTTGTATAGGGCATTGGTGAGGCCGAATCTGGAGTATTGTGTTCAGTTTTGGTCACCAAATTACAGGAAGGATATTAATAAGGTTGAAAGAATGCAGAGAAGGTTTGCAAGGAAGTTGCTGGGACTTGAGAAACTCAGTTACAGAGAAAGGTTGAATAAGTTAGGACTTTATTCACTGGAGCGTAGATGAATGAGGGGAGATTTGATAGAGGTATATAAAATTATGATGTGTATAGATAGAGTGAATGCAAGCAGGCTTTTTCCACTGAGGCAAGGGGAGAAAAAATCCAGAGGACATGGGTTAAGGGTAGGGGGGAAAAATTTAAAGGGAACATTGGGGGGGGGGCTTCTTCACACAGAGAGTGGTGGGAGTATGGAATGAGCTGCCAGACGAGGTGGTAAATGTGGGTTCTTTTTTAACATTTAAGAATAAATTGGACAGATACGTGGATGGGAGGTGTATGGAGGGATATGGTCCATGTGCAGGTCAGTGGGACTAGGCAGAAAATGGTTCGGCACAGCCAAGAAGGACCAAAAGGCCTGTTTCTGTGCTGTAGTTTTTTCTATGGTTTCTATGGTTTTTCTAAACCTGAAACTTATTTCCATTATACTGCTTAAAGCTGAAATTCCTTTCCACAACACAGTTTACACCTGAAACTCCTTTCCATTATACTGACTAAACCTGAAACTCCTTTCCATCATACTGCTTACACCTGAAACTCCTTTCCATCATTCTTCTTAAACCTGAAACTCCTTTCCATCATTCTTCTTAAACCTGAAACTCATTTCCATCATTCTTCTTAAACCTGAAACTCCTTTCCATCATACTGATTAAACCTGAAACTCCTTTCCATCATACTGATTACACCTGAAACTCCTTTCCATCATTCTTCTTAAACCTGAAACCCATTTCCATCATTCTTCTTAAACCTGAAAATCCTTTCCATCATACTGCTTACTCCTGAAACTCATTTCCATCAGACTGGCTTAACCTGAGACTCCTTCCCATCAAACTGTTACACCTTGAACTCCTTTCCACAATACTGCTTACACCTGAAACTCCTGTCCATCGTATTGCTTACACCTAAAACTCCAGTCCACCATACTGTTTACACCTGAAATCCTTCCCATCATACTGCGTAAAACTGAAACTCCTTTCCATCATATTGTTATGGTCTGGTCCATGAAGTCTGCATTGCGGTTCACAATCCAGTCTGTTAATTCCTTATTCTGGGTTTTCCTGTTTTCCCTTGTTCCATTGGGTGCCTTAATTGAGGCACCTGATTCTCATTTTGTGCTGGCACATAAATACCTCTCAAACCAATGATTCCCTGCTGGACTGTTCCCTTCTCCTTCCTTCTGGAGCCTTGCCACACCAAGATCAGGAACTATCTGTCATTGAGTTTGGAATTATCTCTTTGTGGCTCCGTGTTTTGTGTCCATGTCAAAGAAAAGTCCTGGTCATACGTCCTGTTCCCTAGGAGGGGTTCTGACTCTGTGTTCTGTGTTCCTGTGTTCCAAGTTCCAGGTGCCGTGTTCCAGTCCTGTCCAAGTCAAGGCTTCGTATTCTTGTCCAGTGCAGGAGTCTCTCATCCAGTCCAGGATGCCTTCGGCAGTTCCCTCAGCAAATGTCCTTAGCAGTCATCCTGGCCCCGCGTCCCAGGAAGGGTCCCGGCCCTGCGTCCCAGGAAGGGTCCCGGCCCCATGTCCCAGGAAGGTCCCCAGCCCCGCGCTCCAAGGAGGAGTTCCGGCTTCGTACCCAAGAGCCTTACCAAGTTGAGCCATACCTAGTCCTGGAGTACCTCGTCCAAGGCTCTGAGCATCCAGTCCATGTCCAAGGCTCTGTGTTCCTGTGTTCCAAGGCCAAGTCCAGGCACTGTGTTCCAGCCCCGTCCAAATCTGAGCTTCGTGTCCTCGCCCAGCCCAGGAGTTCTTCACCCAGCCCAGTGCCGGAGATTCCTCGTCCTGTGCTGGGGTACCTCGTCCTGTCCTTGCCAAGATTCTAGTCCCGAGTCCTAGCCTAGACCCGGGTTCCGGTTCCAAGTCAAAACCCTGGTTCCAAGTCCCAACCAAGACCTAGGTTCCGGGTCCTTATCCAGACTCTGGTTCCGGAGTTCTGAGTTCCTAGTCCAGGCTCCTTGTTCCCAGTTCCACATCCGGGTCCCGTGCTTCTAGCCCAAGTCCTAGCCCAGGCCCTGAATCCTAGTCTCGTCCAGGGCCTGTGTCAATGTCCAGCATCATTTCTTCCCTGGCTTTCTTGACAAAGCCAGTCCTGTTCTTGGCAGTTCAGTTTCTGTGTCTTGCATTTGGGTCCACCATCAATGCCCACCGTGTAACACTTACTGCTTACACCCGAAACTCATTTCCATCATACTGACTAAACCTGAAACCTTTCCATCATACTGCTTACACCTGGAACTCCTTTCCATCACACTGCTTACACTTGAAACTCCTTTCCATCATACTGACTAAACCTGAAACTCCTTTCCATCACAGTGCTTACACCTGAAACTCCTTTCCATCACACTGCTTACACCTGAAACTCCTTTCCATCACACTGCTTACACCTGAAACTCCTTTCCATCACACTGCTTACACCCGAAGCATCTGGACAGTGAAGATGCATACATCAGGATACTCTTCTTTGACTATAGCTCAGCATTCAATACTATCATCCTCTCAAAACTGACCATTAAGCTCCAAGACCTCGACCTGAATACTGCTTGTGCTTCTAGATCCTGGATTTCCTCTCTTGCTGACCCCAGTCAGATCGGATTGGCAACAACATCTCCTCGCATCTCCTCCACAATCTCCATCAGCTCAGCTGCACCACAAGGCTCTGATCTTCTTGCTTCACACTCATGACTGTAAGGCTATGCACAGCTCCAATTCCATACTTAAGTTTGCTGACAACACCACAGTTGTTGGCTGAATCAAAGGTAATGCTAAATGGAGATTGGAAATCTGACTGAGCGGTGCCACAGCAACGACCACTCACTCAATGTCAGCAAGACCAAGAAGCTGATTGTTGACTACAGGAGGAGGAAGCTGTAGGTCCGTGAGCCAGTCCTTTTGCAGAATCAGAGGTGGAGAGCGTCAGCAACTTCAGATTCCCTGATAATATCATTTCAGAGGATCTTTCCGAGTCCAGCACCACAGTGCCTCTACATCTTACAAGTTTGCAAAGATTGGGCATGTCATCTGAAACTTTGACAAACTTCTATAGATGTGTGGTAGAGTGTACATAGACTTTTGCTTCATGGCCTGGTATGGAAACACCAATGTTCTTGAATGGAAAAGCCTACAAAAAAAATAGTGGATACAGTCCAGTCCATCGCAGGTAAAGTTCTCCTGGCCATTCAGCACACCTACATGGAGTGCTGACACAGGGAAGCAGCATTCATCATCAGGGACTTCCACCACCCAAGCCAGGCTCTCTTTCCACTGCTGCCATCATGAAGGAGATACAGGAGCCTCAGCACCAGCTTTAGGAACAGTTATTACCCCTCAAACTTCAGACCAGAGAGGCTATTTCACCCATGCAAGCATTGAACAACCTATGGACTCACTTTCAAGGATAGTTCATCTCATGCTTTTGATATTTATTGCTTATTTATCCATTATTATTATTTGTTTTTTTTCTCTTTTTGTGTTTGCAGTTTGTTGCTTTTTTCACACTGGTTTTCCCATCCTGTTGAGTCTGATCTTTCATTGATTCTGTTGTGTTTCATTGCACTTATTGTGAAAATGAATCTCCGGGTTGGATATAGAGACGTATATGTACTTTCTCTTTGAAATTTGAACTTTGATATAAACCTTGTTCATTCACAATGCTCGCTTTTCAATGTCTGAAAGAAATAAACATCTTTTCCTTGACAGCTGTTAAGGATCTTATAGGACATTTTGCTAAGTTTATTCATGGTACTAGTGGATATTAGCTCAATATTTTTGCAAACAACATAAAATCATGGTTGACATTTTGTATGTAAAACAAAACAGGCTTCATTATTGATGAGCCCAGTAAAATCACATGATGTAACATTTCAAACCGGTTGATGACTAACTTTGTTTGATTTCCCTGAAAGCTAATTGAAGGCATTTCATTCCCCTGGCTTTCCAGAGCATTTCGAGCCTGTATATTAGGGAAAATGCATCATGTACGAGATAGTGCTTATGAAATAAACATGAATTACAGCTTTGGTGACCATGTGGCTAATTTTTTTGACTCAGCTTCTTACTTTCTTATGCCATCCAATTTAACACATGGTCGGCTACTTTGTCACTGTTTGCAAAACTCAGTAGCTGGAAAATAGTATTTGCAAATATTTCATCCCCATCCACATCTCATACAAATAAAGCAAAATAAAATTATCGTATTATTATTCATGAAAAGTAATAACAAATGTTATTACCGAACTATTTCAGCAATTCACTGCAAAATTAACTTGGTTTTCAGTAGTTGCAATGAAATTTCATTTTGAGAGCACCGTGATTTTGAGGCAGCCACTCAAACATTTTCCACAATAAGTGGCCAAGTGAGCCATCAGTTATAAAAAAAATAATTTATCCACTGGGAAACCAGCCCCAATCTTTCAATGAAAATGAGATATGGATCATAAAAGCATTGGTTCTGTGACCCATACTCCAAGCACAGCATATAAAAGATATTGAGCAGAAGTCTGCCTAGTAGTGCTAATTACATCAGAAAGGAATTTCAGCATATTGTTCTCTACCACTGAATTGTTTCATTTCATAAACATTGAATGTGCAGAACTATACAAGATAAAACTGTGCAGAGTGATTAGTTCTACTGATTAGGGAAGCATTGCCACTTGTATTTTTTATTCCTTGATAACATGAGCCAGAATGCAATGAGTATATTTTTGGAATAAAGTAATTCCTGGCCACAATGACATAAAGACATTGTGACATAAAATACACCCAACACCTGACTCTCAAAATGGATGTAACACACACAAAATGCTGGAGGAACTCAGCAGGCCAGGCAGCATCTATGGAAAAGAGTAAACAGTCAATATTCTGGGCTGAGATCCTTCAGCAGGACATCAGATCAAAATGGACATTCTGTTCTGATCTCTGTCATGGGAAGAAATTCTAAGTGGACTAAAGAAAAGGTGCAAAATGCCCTCAAAATCTCCTGAAGAAGTGTAACGTCCCTACCAATACCTTGGCAACCTGGCCGATGAATACTTGAAAAAGTGAAAGGATATTTACATAACATGATGGACTAACTCGATGGGTCAGGCATTCAGCACGTAACTGATGTCGCAGAAGTTCCATGGATGCTCAAGGCAGACTGCAGATGTTTAAAATCTGGAGCCACACACAATGACACTGAACAAACTTAGCAAACCAGGCAATATCCGAGGAGGAACATGAGCAGTCAACGTTTCAGGTGGAGTCCCTTCAGAGTCCAGATGTCAGCTGGTCATTTCCTTCTGTAGATGCTGCCTGACTTGCTGAGTTCTTTCAGCAACCCATCTGTGGCTCCATTTCCAGTACCTTCACTCTCATGTCTTGAAGGCCCTGAGCACGAACTCCAGGTCCATGCATTGGAAGCAGACAGAAGCAGTACATAAACCCTGGAAAGTATATATTACCTCCCAAAGTGGAAGACCTGTCTTCTCCTGTCTTTTCCATGGCAAAGCGTGTGAACCCCGTGTTGACCTCAGTAAACACAGAAGTGAGTCATGGCCGATCTCCATGAACCAAAGTTCAAAGTTCAAAAATTTCTAAATTAATTTGACGATCAAAATATATACATATATGTCTCCATATACAACCCTGATATTCATTTTCTTGCAGGCATACTCCATAAATCCATAATAGAATAATAACCATGATAATCACTTAAGAAAGGAAAGCAGGAAACCATAACAATTCACTTAAGCTTGCAATTCTTTCTGGAATTCAATGCAGTTTAACCTTGTAAAATTGCTATGTTTTCAATTTTCAGTCCCATTTCCATGACTTTCACAAGATTTATCACATTAGGAGAAGAAAGGTGGTCTGAACTGTGAATTTTCATTGCCGAAGGTGATCTCACAGCCAGGATCCTCTGTCATCATAACTGACAAACCACACACAATATTTATGATACTATTCATCAGTAAACCTGACAACTCTGCTTTTCAACTTTGCGATGGAAACTAAAGTTTGGGAAGAGAATTTTAGGATTAAGCTCTTTGATGTATCTGTCACTAAACTTTCAGCTTCTTGGGATTCTTTACCTGCCTCTTGATTGGGGCTCATAATGTGGAACAATGTGGTGTGGGTGAAGCTCATGAAATCCGAACCAAAACCAGATATCACAAGCTAAGCTAACCCCTGCTCAGAGTCTATACAGGATGAATTTTCGACTTGTGTAGCAAAACCTTGAACTAACTGAACCTTAGTATACTCTACAGATAGTTGTACTTTTACACAATGGTCATGTTCCTCAGAAACTTCATTCTATAGAAAATCAAGATATAGTAGAACTGACAGTGTTCCCTTATCCATCAATCATGTTGTACAAATTTGCATTACGGAAATGCGTTATAGCAGAACTACCCGTTGTTTCTGGAATTATCCCTACTTTTAAGATGGTCAGTGTAGAGATTCAAACGTATTTACTAACTATCATGAAGTAGCATTTGTGATTGCTTTCAAAAATACCTGTGCAGACTGTAGGAAGCTGTGTTACAATTCAGTTGTGTGCCTATTGTACACCTAAAAGTACTTATTGGGCCACAAAAGTAGTGATCTAGAAAGTTTTCCTGAACATAATTCAACAATTACTTCTCTGAGTCCTTTATGTCATTGACGTTGAACAATTTTTGGTTTAGCACATTTACATTTTGCAAATGATTTCAGCTACGATCTTCAAATCTGAGTGTAAATTGTAGTATCAATTTAAAACGCACCTCTGAACAATCGATTCCTGAAAGCCTTGAATCATAGACCAGATAATGTTGAGTAAAATTCATTTAGATGTCTGTGGTGTGGGTGTGAACCAGGAAGTGTGAAGTTTGTGCATAGCTTCAAAGAAAGCTTTGTAGAAACATTGTAAATATGGAATTGTCTTTTGATGCTTAGCACATAAAATATCGAGCCCCACATTGGTGCAGCAAGACCTTTCCACTGAAGGCGGCTCCATATAATGCCTGCTGTTCTTGTTTTATCAAGTAAAGAAGATGTTTCATATCTGCCAGTACATTTCTCCAGTGTTTTCATTCATACAACAATTGTTATATATCAATTTTCATTGGCTAATTGAAATGTCCTGTGATTCACACTCTAATGCTTTTGTACCTCTGTACAACTTTCTTACAAGCTTTTCTCTGGTTGAGGACCTACAGAATAATCCTTGTTGTGCAATCACAACTCTATCATTCCTTTTAGAGATAGATTCTGTCCTCGACCACTCCAGGGTATCCTCTCTCTGTCCCTTATTGGCATATCTGCTTAACCAACACACTACTGTCTCTCCTTTCTTTCTTATTATGATAAATAATTCATTTTTGTGCTATTTTAATTAGCACAACAATTCTATCCATGACAGAAGATAGAGTAAAACATTACCTTAAATTAAAACAATTTCTGTGGGTTCTTCTATCTGTAGTAGGTTGCAATCTTGAAGATTCAATATCAAATCTGAAAGAGATCATCTTCTGACCTGCATGTTTATGTCTTTTGTTTTCTAATCTAAGATGGGCTGCATCTTAGTTTATGTTTTACTTTGAATATGATTCATGATAGAAAGATTGCACCTTTCACAGCCTTGGACACCACAAAACAATTCTTTCTTTTTTAAATCTTTTTATTGAATAAGTATACAAAAAGGTAAGCCATATAGGCACTAATACACTGTTAGAATATAATAAAATTACGGGAGATATTAATACAAAAAAATGATACAAACAATGTAATTTAAACATAACATACTAAGGTAACATAAAAGTATACTAATTTTTATATATATATATCAATAGAGAAAAGGAAAAAAAAACCCAAAAAAAACCACCGTGCAACTAACTAAAAGCAAAGCAAAGCAATGGGCTAATTTGGAACCAAGCAGAGTTAAAAAACTTAAAACCACGTCCTCAATCCCGACCTCCATTACTACAAAACAATTCACAGTTCATGAAATTCTTTTGAAGCACACCACCGTTTAAATTTTTATAGGTACATTTTGACATTGACACAGAAAAGGAAGATAGGGATCACTCCACATCACTCTCAACTATTACATTACATTTCCATTCTTTTTTAGATTAGGTTAGATTGTGAGGACACTCAGTCCTCGTTTATTGTCATTTAGAAATGCATGCATTAAAAATGATACAATGTTCCTCCAGTATGATATCACAAGAAAACACAGGACAAACCAAGACTAAAACTGACAAAACCGCATAATTATAACATATAGTTACAACAGTGCAAAGCAATACCATAATTTGAAAAGAGCAGACCATGGGCACAGTAAAAAAAAAGTCTCAAAGTCCCGATAGCCCCAACATCTCACGCAGACAGTGGAAGGTAGAAACTCTCCCTGCCATGAGCCTCCAGCGCCACAAACTTGCCGATGCAGCATCCTGGAAGCACCTGACCACAGCCGACTCCGAGTCCGTCCGAAAACTTCGAGCCTCCGACCAGCCCTCCAACGCCGAGCACCGAGCATCATCTCTGCCGAGCACTTCAACCCTGCCCCGGCTGCTGAGCAACAAGCAAAGCCGAGGAATCGGGACTTTCCCCTCCGGAGATTTCGGCAGTGAAACAGGCATTTCAGAAGTTTCATCAGATGTTCCTCTGTGCTCTCACGTCTGCCTCCATCAAATCAGAATTATACATGGCACCCTACTTGACAAATAACAGATATTCATCACCAGAGTGGCCGCACGCGCTGCGTCGCGTCACCACCTTCTCCTCATTCTTGCACCAAGTTTGAATGCATGCACTCCTTACCACCTGAAGAAATTAATAAGAAAACTGGAGTGATACAGTGGAGGAGCAATACAATATTAAACAGTCTCCCTCTTTCAACTTCCTGTACTTTGAGATCATATACTTAGAGTTCCCTGGACAGTGCAGATGAAGTTGTGCCCATTGTGCTAAAAGTACCATTTGTGTTAATTTCTGACAAACCACCTGGCAATCTTCTGTTCAGTATATCCCCTTGGATATTATGTCTTTGTGAATAAGGCTGTTATTGTTAAAAGTGTTGAAAAACACAGGAAAGGAGGTTATATAATTGTTTGTGTAATGACCCTATTTTCCAGTCTTCCACAAGTACATTGTAAGGAAATCACCTGTCATATCTTGTGAGTGAAATAACTCCAGTTAATCCAAGGTCATTTCATTAATGAGTAAGAATGCTGCTAAGGAAACAAGTGGGCACATTGATCCAATTTTATTTCCTTTGCTTCCTACAAGTGTGAAATAATAATTAAGCAGTAGGAACGTGAGATTTCATCAGGTCACCCAAATGCCAGTCAGCAGAGTTGAAATATCATCAGTTTTAGCTGTTCCCATTAGTTTTATTGCACTCATTTGCCAAAAGAAAAGCTTGTTGAGGCTGAGCTTCACTCCTTGCTTTAATGTCGCCAGGTACAGCTGTGTGGCACTTTCAAACTACTTTTACCAGGGGAGTTTGCTTCATAAGGATTGAAGAAAATTAAATTGCTTTACTCACCACTCTGAAAGTATCAACTATCCTGAAAATTCGCAATGGACCTTGCTGGGCTTCAGCAAAAGAAGAGATTTGAGCAAACTGTGTGGCTTGGGATTACACTATATCTCTGGCTGTGTGTGGTCTGATTGTAGCTGATCTTCTACCTCAAGACCACCTTCATTCACACTCTTATCATTTGAATCCTCTACATTCAGAAATCACACTGACTTTTAATCAATCACTAAGCCTCTATAGCCCCCCAGTATAAAATTCCAAAGTTTTTCCACTCCTACAAAGCAATTCAACTTATCCCAGTCCTAAATATGCTTCCTTTATTATAGAGAATCTAATGCTGAGCTCAAATCTGCTCAGCTAGAAAAAGCATATTTTGGTAGTTGGTGTGGTAAGTGCACCACCTAATGGAGTATTTGAAAAGTAGATCAGTTTATTCCCTAGCAGGAACGAACAGTCCTGATAAAGGGCTTTGTCCTGAAACGCCAACTTTTTATTCTGCCTGATTACAGAGATGCTGCCTGACTTGCTAATTTCCTCCAGCAGTTTGTGCGTATTGCTCAAGCTTTTCAGCACCTGGGAATCTCTTGTTTAACAGTCTAGGAAATCATCATCAGATAAATGAGTGGTACTCAGCTCAATACATCATGAACATATCCCCCTCACCATTAGCAATATTTACAAGAGATGTTGCCTCGAGAAGGATCACAAAGGCTCCCGGCCATCTTGCATGCCTCCCTCACTGCTACCATCAGGTGGGAAGTGCCAAAGCCTGAAGTCCCACAGCACCAAGTTCAAGAACAGCTACTTCTCTTCAACTACTCCGCCTCTTGAACCAACTAGTAAAGTCTTAATCATTACCGCTACAACCACTTTTCACTAAAACGGATTTTTTTTTGTTCCATTTGTGTTTCCTTTCAAAAAATTGTGTATAATTTGTGTTTATGTTTTTCCTGTCAATGGTGTTTATATGATGCCTTGTACCTGCAATGAAGTTTTATTGCACCTGGGCATACATGTCCAATAAACTTGATTTTGACTGTCAGTAAAATCAGAATCAGGTTTTTTATCACTGATGTATGTCATGAAATTTGTTGTTTTTGTGGTAGCAGAACAGTACAAGGCATAAAAAAAATTAAGTTTCAATAAATGAATTGAGGGAATTTGAGCTCTGTTCCTGGCAGTCACAAATTTGAAATCCCAGCAGTTCCATTACTGTATAAACCCTTACACTCAGTTTTTTTTAACACAATGTTGGTTTGCTGCCAACTAAGTCACTCAGACGTGAGATTCATGAGTGTCTGCAAATTGAAGACTTTAAAATAAGTTGTTTGCTTTCTCTAAATGAGAATTTTATAGCAGATTTTACTTGGCATGGTTTCAATTTGCATCAACTGTTTATTAACAGGAAGGAATGGTAACTTTACTTTGATCAACTGTAGGTGAGAAGACACAAAAATACCTGCTGCAGCATGATTTAGATAATCATAGGAATGTATTCATTTCTGAAATAAGTATATGAATGCTGTCTGCAATTCTAGTCATCAGTACTGAAAAGATGGCTAATTTTGGCATTCACAAGAAGAGTTGTGATTCTCTGCAGAACATCGTGAGGAGATTGTTTCGGCATCCTTCCCGTTTAACTTAACCAAACTAAGTTCACAGTGATTTATATTAAAATAATCTGGGTGTATTTCAAATTCATGAAACTTTTCATAGTTCAAAGGTTATTTACACAGCTGTACATACAGTAATGGAGCCATATAAAGAACCATAGAAAAACTACAGCACAGAAACAGGCCTCTTGGCCCTTCTTGGCTGTGCCGAACCATTTTCTGCCTAGTCCCACTGACCTGCACACGGACCATATCCCTCCATACACCTCCCATCCATGTATCTGTCCAATTTATTCTTAAATGTTAAAAAAGGACCCGCATTTACCACCTCATCTGGCAGCTCATTCCATACTCCCACCACTCTCTGTGTGAAGAAGCCCCTCCTAATGTTCCCTTTAAACTTTTCCCCCCTCACCCTTAACCCATGTCCTCTGGTTTTTTTCTCCCCTTGCCTCAGTGGAAAAAGCCTGCTTGCATTCACTCTATCAATACCCATCATAATTTTATATACCTCTATCAAATCTCCCCTCATTCTTCTACACTCCAGGGAATAAAGTCCTAACCTATTCAACCTTTCTCTGTAACTGAGTTTCTCAAGTCCCAGCAACATCCTTGTAAACCTTCTCTGCAGTCTTTCAACCTTATTAATATCTTTCCTGTAATTTGGTGATCAAAACTGAACAGAATACTCGAGATTCGGCCTCATGCCCTATACAACCTCATCATAACATTCCAGCTCTTATACTCAATACTTTGATTAATAAAGGCCAATCTACCAAAAGCTCTCTTTACGACCCTATCTACTTGTGACACCACTTTTAGGGAATTTTGTGTCTGTATTCCCAGATCCCTCTGTTCTACTGTACTCCTCAGTGCCTTACCATTTACCCTGTATGTTCTACCTTGGTTTGTCCTTCCGAAGTGCAATACCTCACACTTGTCTGTATTAAACTCTATCTGCAATCTTTCAGCCCATTCTTCCAGCTGGTCCAAGTCCCTCTGCAAGCTTTGAAAACCTTCCTCACTGTCCACTACACCTCCAATCTTTGTATCATCAGCAAATTTGCTGATCCAATTTACCACATTATCATCCAGATCATTGATATAGATGACAAATAACAATGGACCCAGCACTGATCCCTGTGGCACACCACTAGTCACACACCTCCACTCTGAGAAGCAATTCTCTACTACCACTCTTTGGCTTCTTCCATTGAGCCAATGTCTAATCCAATTTACTACCTCTCCATGTATACCTAGCGACTGAATTTTCCTAACTAACCTCCCATGTGGGATCTTGTCAAAGGCCTTACTGAAGTCCATGTAGACAACATCCACTGCCTTCCCTTCATCCACTTTCCTGGTAACCTCCTCAAAAAACTCCAATAGGTTGGTCAAACATGACCTACCACGCACAAAGCCATGTTGACTCTCCCTAATAAGTCCCTGTCTATCCAAATGCTTGTAGATTCTGTCTGTTAGTACTCCCTCCAATAACTTACTCACTACCGACGTCAAATTTACCGGCCTATAATTTCCTGGATTACTTTTCGATCCTTTTTTAAACAACGGAACAACATGAGCCATTCTCCAATCCTCCGGCACCTCACCTGTAGACAGCAACATTTTAAATATATCTGCCAGGGCCCCAGCAATTTCAACACTAGTCTCCTTCAAGGTCCGAGGGAACACCCTGTCAGGTCCTGGGAATTTATCCACTTTAATTTGCCTCAAGATAGCAAGCACCTCCTCTTTTTCAATCTGTATAGGTTCCACAATCTCACTACTTGTTTCCCTTAATTCCATAGACTTCATGCCAATTTCCTTAGTAAATACAGATGCAAAAAACCCATTTAAGATCTCCCTCATTTCTTTTGGTTCCACACATAGCCGACCACCCTGATCTTCAAGAGGACCAATTTTATCCCTTACAATCCTTTTGCTCTTAATATACCTGTAAAAGCTCTTTGGATTATCCTTCACTTTGACTGTCAAGGCAACCTCATGTCTTCTTTTAGCCCTCCTAATTTCCTTCTCAAGTATTTTCTTGCACTTTTTATACTCTTCAAGCATCTTATTTACTTCCTGTTTCCTATACATGTCATACAACTCTCTCTTCTTCTTTATCAGAGTTGCAATATCCCTTGAGAACCAAGGTTCCTTATTCCTATTCACTTTGCCTTTAATCCTGACAGGAACAGACAAGCTCTGCACTCTCAAAATTTCTCCTTTGAAGGCTTCGCACTTACCGATCACATCCTTGCCAGAGAACAACCTGTCCCAATCCACGCTTTTTAGATCCTTTCTCATTCCTTCAAATTTGACCTTCTTCCAGTTCAGAACCTCAACCCTAGGACCAGATCTATCCTTGTCCATGATCAAGTTGAAACTAATGTTGTTATGATCACTGGAACCAAAGTGCTTCCCTACACACACTTCTGTCACTTGTCCTAGCTCATTTTCTAACAGGAGATCTAATATTGCATCCCCTCTATATATTGATTTAGAAAACTTTCCTGAACACAATTTACAAACTTTCATCCATCTAGACCCCTAACAGTATGGGAGTCCCAATCAATATGTGGAAAATTAAAATCCCCTACCACCACAACTTTATGTTTCCTGCAGTTGCCTGCTATCTCTCTGCAGATTTGCTCCTCCAGTTCTCGCTGCTGATGATGATGGAGATGATTGGTTGTCCATCATACCCAACAATGACAGGAAACCTATGTGAGAGAGTTTTTAAAGTGGAAAGTCCATTGCATTTGGGCAATTCCACTCGCTGGACGTTGGAAATCTGAGTAATCATCACTACTGGGAACTGCCTTGGTTACAGAGGAGGACCATACTTCTTCTGTGCCTTGTCATGCCCTTTGCTCCCCACGAAGCATTGCGGTACCACCTTCCTGGCCGTTAGATCTTACTATTGGTCTCATCCACTCAGCCCACTGGAGCTGACTTTGGATGTCAGGTGAGCCATGTCCTGATCACACTGGGGAATGACGTTTCCCCAGCTACACTCACCTGGCTTAGCCATGTATGGGTATGGCTGCTGTCACATTCAAGCAACTACTTGGAGCCACAGGTGAGCACAGGGTGCCTGGTGATGACCAGAGGTGACTGAGCTGGCCCTGAATGTACATGACAAGCCCCTTCACCAGTGGTGCTACCCCCTCCCTGGACAGCCCATGCTCCTCTGGATACTGAGTTATGGAGCGTTGTAACGGGAGAATTAACAAAGGTTTATCAGAGAAATGAAGAAAGATTGAATTAAATAGTGAGGTGAAGAAAAGATACATTGACAAACTAATGACAGGAGGCAGCTAATGAGGATTATTAGCCTCTCTGTCCTCCCCTATTTGCAGCTATGTAGAAGACAAAATTGAGGCATTTGTAATTGCTTTCAACCCTAAGGGTCAATTGGATAGTCCATCCTGAACTCCTGCTGATGCCCCTCATAGTAACCAGCTCTCTGCCAGTTCAATTTACCATATGTGATATCATCGAAATACTGTCTGCACTGGAGATAGCAAAGACTGCGAGGTTCAAAAGCATTTGGATATAAGTGCTGAAAAAATGTATTCAGAACCCAGTACTCATCAATACAGCTCTAGCATTTCTATCTGCAGACAGCACAGACAGGTCAAGACCACAAACAGCAAACCAACTCCAGCTGAAATGAAGTTCTCTATCAGTCAACCCCCTATTCAATAAAGTAAGTTGGGGATCACTGGGGACCCGAGTCACCCCAATCACAAACTGTTCCAGCTGCTACCATCTGGGAAACGGTACCACAATATTAAAGCCAGGACCAACAGGCTCCGGGACAGCTTCTTTCACCAGACCATCAGACTGATTAACTCACGCTGACACAATTGCATTTCTAAGCTATATTGACTGTTCTGTTGTTTACTTGCTGTACATACTATTTATTACAAATTACTATAATTTGCACATTGCACATTCAGACAGAGATGTAACGTAAAGATTTTTACTCCTCATGTATGTGAAGGATGTAAGAAATAAAGTCAATTCAATTCAATAAGTAGCGGAATGTATCAGAACAATGCGATATTTAAGTGAACTTTTCTTGCAGGTTTCAATTTAGCTTGGACCACTCAGTTCTAGATCAGTTCTATAACCCCAGTTCAGCATCAAAAACCAAAGAAAAGTTGAAGTCAGAGTAGAGCTTTCCATTGGCTGGAATCTGATCCTATATTCTAGAGATTATATTCTACGTTCTATTTTCTATTTTCTACCTCATGCCTTGTCTGGATGGTACACAAAACAAGAGCTTTTCACAACATCTCAGTACATGTGACAGTAATAAGCCAATATCAATAGCCAATACATATAAAGTTGGCTGTGATTGTTATCTCAGCTTCAAAACATTACTGAGTGATGTCTTCAGAACAGTTTCCTCACTCCAGTTACTTCCAGTTGCTAAAATTGAGATGTTCACTAATAATTGACTGAGGAGTTGCAAACATCGAAGCAATCTACGACTCCACACAGCTTGAACTTAGTAGCTTCTTGGCCTGTTATGATGTGGACAGTAACACTTCTGCTACAGAGGTGTCAGGAAATCTGGGTGATGGGGTGGTAAATTGGATTAGTAAGTATGCAGATGATACTAAGATAGGTGGCGTTGTGGATAATGAAGTAGGTTTTTAAAGCTTGCAGAGAGATTTAGGCCAGTTAGAAGAGTGGGCTGAAAGATGGCAAATGGAGTTTAATGCTGATAAATGTGAGGTGCTACATTTTGGTACGACTAATCAAAATAGGACATACATGGTAAATGGTAGGGCATTGAAGAATGCTGTAGAACAGAGGGATATCGGAATAATGGCGCATAGTTCCCTGAAGATGGAATCTCATGTGGATAAGGTGGTGAAGAAAGCTTTTGGTATGCTGGCCTTTATAAATCAGAGCATTGAGTATAGGAGTTGGGATGTAATGTTGAAATTGTACAAGGCATTGGTAAGGCTAAATTTGGAGTATTGTGTACAGTTCTGGTCACCGAATTATAGGAACGATGTCAACAAAATAGAGAGAGTACAGAGGAGATTTACTAGAATGTCACATGGGTTTCATCACCTAAGTTACAGAGAAAGGTTGAACAAGTTGGGTCTTTATTCTTTGGACTGTAGAAGGTTGAGGGGGGACTTGATAGAGGTATTTAAAATTATGAGGGGGATAGATAGAGTTGACGTGGATAGGCTTTTTCCATTGAAAGTAAGAGAGATTCAAACAAGAACACATGAGTTAAGAGTTAAAGAGCAAAAGTTTAGGGGTAACATGAGGGGTAACTTCTTTACTCAGAGAGTGGTAGCTGTGTGGAACGAGCTTCCAGCAGAAGTGGTTGAGGCAGGTTCGATATTGTCATTTAAAGTTAAATTGGATAACTTTATGGACAGGAGCGGAATGGAGGGTTACGGGCTGAGTGCAGGTCGGTGGGACTAGGTGAGAGTAAGCGTTTGGCACGCACTAGAAGGGCCGAGATGGCCTGTTTCCATGCTTTAATTGTTATATAGTTACATATGGAAACCATAATTTCTTCCAAGAGAGAAGCCATCGTTGCAATTCTCTGACCGTTTACGATCTGAGATGCCTTCAGTCGGAACCCTAACAAAACCAAGCACAGAAACACTTCGGCTAGAAGAGCTATACCTGTCCTTCCATTGGCTGCATGGCCTTGTTCTGAAGCTTCTCTAATACCACTTCTATGGTCCATTTCTGCACTGATGCTGCCTCCTTCCTGCACATGTGCAGGACTCATCAATTTTGTCACCCATGTTACAATCTTCCACTCTGCTCTCAAATTCACATAGAGCATTACAGCACAGAAACAGGCCCTTTGGTCCATCTAGTCAATGCCAGCCTGTTGTTCTGCCTATTCCCATCAACCTGCACTTGAACCATAGCCCTCCATTCCCCTTCCATCATGCGCTTATCCACACTTCTCTGAAAGGAGAAGATGATGGTGCGACGACATCACACGCGGCCTCCCCGGTGATGAATATCTGTTACCTGTCAAGTAGGGGACCGTGCACAATCCTGATTTGATGGAGACAGACGTGAGAGCATAACGGAACATCTGGAAAACTTCTGAAATGTCTGCTTTGCTACCGCTGCTACTGTGTGGTAACTGGAATCTCTGGAGCTGAAGGCCTCGAAATCCTCGGCTTTGCGTGTTTCAGCAGCCAGGGAGAAGTCGAAGGCGCTCGGCAGAGGATGGCGCTCGGGAGACGGTATCGGAGAGGCTGGTTGGAAGCTCAGCATTTTCGGACGGATGGTCTCAGGGTCGGCTGTGGACGGCTGCTTCCAAGGTATCGGCAAGTTGACGGTGCCTGAAGGTTTATGGCAGGGAGTTTCTCCCTTTTGCCGCCTGCTATCGGGGACTCGGGAGTCAATCGACTCGGGACTTTGAGACTTATTTTACCATGCCTATGGACTGTTCTTCATCAAATTATGGTATTGCTTTGCACTGCTGTAACTATATGTTATAATTATGTGGTTTTGTCAGTGTTAGTCTTTGTTCTGTCCTGCTTTTTGTGCTATCACGCTGGAGGGTTAATGCATGTATGCATTTCTAAATGACAATAAAAGAGGACTGAGTGTTCTCATAACCTAAATGTTACGATCACTTCTGCTGGCAGCTCGCTCCACACTCACACCACTCTTGGAATGAAGAAGTTCTCCTTTATGTTTCTATTTATTCATTTATTTGTTTATTTATTCAGCTGCAACACAGAGTTGTTCCTTCTGGCACTCCAAGCTGTGCCGACCAGTAACCCCCAATTTAATCTGAGCCTAATCCCGAGGTAATTTACAATGACCAATTAACCTACCAACCGGTACATCTTTGGACTGTGGGAGGAAACCAGAGCACCTGGAGGAAACCCACGCAGTCACAGGGAGAACATACAAACTCCTTGCAGGCAGCGGCAGGAATTGAACCCAGGTCACTGGTACTGTAAAGTGTTGTTCTAACCTCTACACTACCATGCCACCCCACATTCCCCTTAAATAATTCAACTTTTACCCTTAAACTATGACGACACATAGTCCTCTTTTATTGTCATTTAGTAATGCATGCATTAAGAAATGATACATTATTTCCTCCGGTGTGATATCACAAAACACAGGACAAACTAAGACTGAAAAAACTGACAAAACCACATAATTATAACATTTAGTTACAAACAGTGTAACAATACCATAACTTGATGAAGAAGTCCGTGAGCACAGTAAAGTTCAAAGTTTCTCAAATGTCCCACATCTCACGGGAGAAGGAAAAAAAAACTCTCCCTGCCATGCCGACCACATTCTGACTCTAAGACATCCAAAAACTTCGAGCTCTGATCAGCTCTCCGACACTGAGTACTGAGCGCCATCTCTGTCTGAACGATGATCTATGACCTCTACTTCTAGTCTCACTCAACTTCAGTGGAAAAAGTCTGATTGCATTTGCCCTATCTATACCCCTCTAATTTTGTATACCACCATTAACCTCCCCTCATTCTCCTACACTCCAGAGACTAAAGTCCTAACCTTTTCTATATCTGTCTATATCTCAGATCCCCAAGACCCAGCAACATCCTTATAAATTTTCTTTGTACTTTTTCAATCTTATCGATATCTTTCCTGTAGCTAGGTTAACAGAACTGTGCACAATACTACAAATTAGGCCTCATCAGTGTCTAACACAACTTCAACATAACATCCCAACTCATGTTCTCAATACTTTTGATCTACAAAGGCCAAATGGTCAAAAAGTCTCTTTACGACCCTCTCTACCCTTGATGCTTCTTTAAAGGAATTATGGATCTGCATTCCCAGATCTCTGTTCTATCACCCTCGGCACTGTGTAAATCCTACACTGTTGGCTCTCCCAAAGTGCAACTTCTCACACTTGTCTGCAGTAAGTTCAATCTATTATCTTACAGCCCATTTTTCCAGTTGTCCACTATGTCCCCAACTTTGGCGTCACCTGCAAGGAATAATTCTGACACCTCTCTCCCTTTTCTAAATCTCTTGATAGGAGACAAACTCACTGACTAACACAGCAACACACCCTCCCACCTGGTTACCTAGGCGGACACCATCCCTTTCTCTCAGTTCTTCCATCTCCACTGCACCTTCTCTGAAGATGATGATTTCCATTCAGAAACATCTACAATATCCTCCTTTTTCATGAAATGTGGCCTTCCCTCTATTATAGTTGATGGAGCCCTTACAATTTCTGCATTTCCGAACTTCTAATCTCATCCGCTACACCCCGGTCAGAACACAGGTAGGAATCTTCTCCTGAACCTCACTGTTCACCCTACCAGCCTCTACATCCAGCAAATCTACCTTCATTAAATTTTCCAGCTGCAACAAGATTCCACCATCTGTCACATCTTCCCTTTTCCCCAGCCCCTTCCACTTTCTGTAGGGACCACTGCCTCTGTAACTCTTGGGTCTGCTCTGTTCTCTTCACCCATCCATCCCCAACCACTAGCACTTTTGCCTGCAGCCATAGGAAGTGTAACGCATACCACTACACCTTCTCCCTCAGCACCATGCAGGGACCTAAACAACCCCTCCAGGTTAGGGAACCTAGACCCAAACGTGTTAATGAACTGGAACTGCATCTCGATGACATTCGACTCACAGGAGAATGAGGAGTTGATAGGTAGGATCTACAGTGAGGTAGTCACCCTTAGGTTGTAGGAGGGAGGTAGCTGAGTGACTGTCACAAAGAGGGAAAGGGAAAAGTCTCACAGTGCAGAGTACCCCAGTGGCCATTCCCCTCACTAATACGTATACAGCTTTGAAGACTGTTGGGCAGGACAACTTACCAGGGGAAGCTACAGCAACCAGCTCACCAGCACTGGTCTGGCCCTGTGTCTCATGAGGAAAAAAAGGGAAGAGGAAGAGTGTAGCAGTGATAGGGGATTCCATTGTTAGAGGAGCAAGCTGCAGAATTTGTGGATGTGAAAAAGACACTCAGGTGGTATGGTGTCTCCCAAGTGCCAGGGACAGGATGTCTCGGATCAGGTCCACGGCATTCTAAAGGGAAGGTAAAGGCCGGAAGACATAGTACATATTGGTACCAACAACATAGGAAGGAAAAGAGAGGAGGTCCTGAAGTGAGAATATAGGGAGTTAGGCAGAAAGCTGAAAAGCAGGACCTCCAGGGTAGTAATCTCTGAATTGCTACCTGTGCCATGCACCAGTGAAGGTAAGAAAAGAATGATTTGGCAGATGTGTGGCTGAGGAATTGGTGCAGCTGGCAAGGGTTCAGATTTCTGTATCATTGGGATCTATTCTGGGGAAGGTATGACCTCCACAAAGAGGAGAGATTATATCTGAACCCGAGGGGGACCAACATCCTTGCAGGCAAGGTTTGTTAGAGCTGTTGGGGAGGGTTTAAGCTAATTTGGCAGGGGGATCTGAACCAGAATGATAGGGCTGAGGATGGGATAGTATACAAGTAAACGCATTGTACAGTGAGACAGTGAGGAAAGATAGGCAGATGATAGGGCAAAATTGGAGTCAGTGGGTTGAGTTGAAGTGTAACATGGGGGAAAGTTCGAAAAGAGTGACAAATACAGGACCGAAGGTCTTATATTTGAATGCGCGCAGTATACAAAATAAGGTGAATGATCTTATAGCACAGTTGGAAAATGGTAGGTATAACGTTCTGGGCATCAGTGAGTTGTGCCTTGAAGAAGATCATAGTTGGGAGCTAAACATCCAAGGATACACATTGTATATAGGACAGGCAGGTAGGGTGGTTCTGTTGGCAGAAAATGAAATCAAATATTTAGAAAGATGTGACATAAGATCGGAAGATGTAGAATCCTTGTGGGTAGAATTAAGAAACTGCAAGTGTGAAAAGATCCTGAAGGGAGTCATATACAGGCCTTCGAACAGTAGCCAGGATGTGGGATATAAACTACAATGGAAGATAGGAATAGTAAGGGTATTATTCACAGCAGATGCCATCTCATTGACTCTCCACTCAGCCTTTGGATCATCTTGACAGCAAAGATGCATAAATCAGAATGCTCTTTATCAACTACAGCTCAGCATTCATTGCTGTATCACTCCCTGAAGCACAAGATCAGGTCCTTAATATAATGAAAGCAATGTACTTAAATGGAACCATAAAGAACACTGCTGTTAACTTCCCTCTTGCCACAAAGGCAACTATTCCTTCCTTCAAATTCCTGAAAACCTTTTATTATAACTCTTCTATTTTATGTCACAGCAACCTGTGCTGCTAGCCCTTTTTATTCCAAGGACTTTCACCAGATATGTCTGTAAGAAATACTTCATCAAATTTCTTTTGAAAGTCTCTGTCCATCAGGTCAATCAGTGAAGGCAAGTAAAAGATCAGTCACAGGCTTGTTGAGTGGAGGGGTGGTGCGAATTGCCTACTTCTGCTTTTATGTTTTTTCTACTTCTGATCAGATGTTAGAGCTGGTGCTCGATACCCAAATCACCTTCCTATTGTCATGAGAAGTGCATAGATTCACACTGAGTCGCTCTTACCTGCCTCAACATTCTTCGGCATAGGTAGTTAAACAGGAGTTACTCTGGAGGCTCCAGCCAATCAGATTAACATCTATATTCTTAGAAGAAGCAAGCCTGACACAGAGAGATCTGTCCATTTATGCTGCTGCATACTTCTGAATCTCATGGCACTATACTACTCTGTTTCCACATTTACCCACCCTCACCCCTCGAACTCAAGGTGTTCTCAATTGCAAATCAAAAGAAGAGCAAGAGAACGAAAGTTGTCTGAGCTGTTATGTCTGACAGGATATATTCAAGGAGAAAGATACTAGTATATTTCAATTATATTTCAAGGCTCAAAGGCTTTGAATCCAAAGACTGGGCCATATTCGTAGATTCAGAATCAGAATCGGGTTTAATTGTCGTTGGAATATGTCATGAAATTTGTTGTTATGTGGCAGCAATACTTAATAATAAAAACTGTAAATTACAATAAGAAGTATATATACTGCATAAAAAAATTAAATAAGTAGAGCAAAAAGAGAGGGAAAGGTACTGAGGGAGTGTTCATGGGTTCATTGTTCATTCAGAACTCTGATGGCAGAGGGGAAGGAGCTGTTCTTGAATCGTTGAGTGTCTTCACCCCGCTGATGGTCGCAATGAGAAGAGGGCATTTCCTGGGTGATTGGGTTCTTAATGATGAATGCCACATTTTTGAAGCATTGCCTTTTGAAGGAGTCCTGGATGCTGGGAAGGCTAGTACTAGAGATGGAGCAGGAAGAGTTTACAACTTTCTGCAGCTTTTTTCAATCCTGTGCAGTGGATCCTCCAAACCAGATGGAGATCCATCCAGTGAGAATGCTCTGCACAGTACATCTGTAGAAATTTGTGAGGGTCCTTGGTGACATTCCAATTCTCCTTAAACTCCTAGTGAAGCATAGCCATTGTCGTGCCTTCTTTGTTGGGTGCAGGATAGATCCTCAGAGATATTGACACCCAAGAACTTGAAATTGCTCACCCTTTCCACTTTTAGTCCCTCTATGAGAGTGTCCCCTCGACTTACCTTTCCTGAAGTCCACAATCAAGTCCTTGGTCTTACTGATGCTGAGTGGGAGGTTGTTTCTGCAATGGCACTCCACCAGCTGATCTGTCTCACTCCTGTACGCCTCCTCGTCACCATCCGAGATTCTGCCAACAATACTTGTGTCATTGGCAAATTTATAGATGGCATTTGAGCTGTGCCCAGCCACACAGTCGTGGGTGTAGAAAGAACAGAGCATTGGGCTAAGCAAGCATCCTTAAGGTGTGCCAGTACTGCTTGTCAGCAAGGAGCAGATGCTGTTTTCAATCCGCACAGACTGTGCCCTCCTTGTCAGGAAGTCAAGAACCCAGTGTCTGAGGGAGGTGCAGAGCTTGGAGTTTGCTGATCAGAACGAAGGGCATGAAGATACTGAATGTTGTGCTGTAACCGATAAACAGCAGCAAGAGACATTGAGGCAGATAACTTGATCTTTTATTTTTTATTTTTTTGAATTTATTTAGTGATATAGCATGGTAACAGGTTCTTCTGGCCCAATAAGCAAATGCCACACAATTACATCCATGTCAGCAAATAACGTAGGAGGAAACCAGGAGGAAACTGGTAACACACATCAAAGTTGCTGGTGAACGCAGCAGACCAAGCAGCATCTCTAGGAAGAGGTACAGTTGGCGTTTCAGGCTGAGACCCTTCGTCAGGACTAACTGAAGGAAGAGCTAGTAAGAGATTTGAAAGTGGGAGGGGCAGGGGAGATCCAAAATGATAGGAGAAGACAGGAGGGGGAGGGATGGAGCCAAGAGCTGGACAGGTGATAGGCAAAAGGGGATACGAGAGGATCGTGGGACAGGAGGTCCAGGGAGTAAGACAAGGGGGAGGGGGGGGGAACCCAGATCATGGGCAAGGGGTATAGTCAGAGGGACAGAGGGAGAAAAAGGAGAGAGAGAGAGAAAGAAAGTGTGTATATAAATAAATAACGGATGGGGTACAAGGGGGAGGTGGGGCATTAGCAGAAGTTAGAGAAGTCAATGTTCATGCCATCAGGTTGGAGGCTACACAGACAGAATATAAGGTGTTGTTCCTCCAACCTGAGTGCGGCTTTACAGTAGAGGAGGCCGTGGATAGACATATCAGAATGGGAATCGGATGTGGAATTAAAATGTATGGCCACTGGGAGATCCTGCTTTCTCTGGCGGACGGAGCGTAGGTGTTCAGTAAAATGATCTCCCAGTCTGCGTCGGGTCTCACCAATATATAGAAGGCCACATCGGGAGCACCGGACTCAGTATATCACCCCAGCCGACTCACAGGTGAAGTGTCGCCTCACCTGGAAGGACTGTCTGGGGCCCTGAATGGTAGTGAGGGAGGAAGTGTAAGGGCATGTGTAGCACTTGTTCCGCTTACAAGGGTAAGTGCCAGGAGGGAGATCAGTGGGGAGGGATGGGGGGGACGAATGGACAAGGGAGCTGTGTAGGGAGTGATCCCTGCGGAAAGCAGAGGGGGGGGAGGGAAAGATGTGCTTAGTGGTGGGATCCCGTTGGAGGTAGCAGAAGTTACGGAGAATAATATGTTGGAGCCGGAGGCTGGTGGGGTGGTGGGTGAGACCAGGGGAACGCTATTCCTAGTGGGGTGATGGGAGGATGGAGTGAGAGCAGATGTACGTAAAATGGGGGAGATGCGTTTGAGAGCAGAGTTGGTGGTGGAGGAAGGGAAGCCCCTTTCTTTAAAAAAGGAGGACTTCTCCCTCGTCCTGGAATGAAAAGCCTCATCCTGAGAGCAGATGCGGTGGAGACGGAGGAATTGTGAGAAGGGGATGGCATTTTTGCAAGAGACAAGGTGAGAAGAGGAATAGTCCAGATAGCCGTGAGAGTCAGTAGGCTTATAGTAGACATCAGTAGATAAGCTGTCTCCAGAGACAGAGACAGAAACAGAAAGATCTAGAAAGGGGAGGGAGGTGTCGGAAATGGACCAGGTAAACTTGAGGGCAGGGTGAAAGTTGGAGGCAAAGTTAATGAAGTCAATGAGCTCAGCATGCATGCAGGAAGCAGCGCCAATGTAGTCATCGATGTAGCAAAGGAAAAGTGGGGGACAGATACCAGAATAGGTTTGGAACATCGATCATTCCACAAAGCCAACAAAAAGACGGACATAGCTAGGACCCATACGGGTGCCCATAGCTACACCTTTAGTTTGGAGGAAGTGGGAGGAGCCAAAGGAGAAATTATTAGATTACGGACTAATTCCGCTAGACGGAGCAGATTGGTGGTAGAGGAGAACTGATTATGTCTGGAATCCAAAAAGAAGCAGAAAGCTTTGAGACCTTGCTGATGGAGGATGGAAGTATCCAAAAAGAAGCGGAGAGCTTTGAGACCTTTGAGAAAGGGGCTTCCCTTCCTCCACCATCGAAAGGGGCTTCCCTTCCTCCACCGTCAACTCTGCTCTCAAATGCATCGCCTCCATTTCACGCACATCTACCCTCACTCCATCCTCCTATCACCCCACTAGGAATAGGGTTCCCCTAGTCCTCACCTACCACCCCACCAGCCTCCGGGTCCAACATATTATTCTCCGTAACTTCCGCCACCTCCAACAGGATCCCACCACTAAGCACATCTTTCCCTCCCCCCCCTCTGCTTTCCGCAGGGATCACTCCCTACACAGCTCCCTTGTCCATTCGTCCCCCCCATCCCTCCCCACTGATCTCCCTCCTGGCACTTACCCTTGTAAGCGGAACAAGTGCTACACATGCCCTTACACTTCCTCCCTCACTACCATTCAGGGCCCCAGACAGTCCTTCCAGGTGAGGCAACACTTCACCTGTGAGTCGGCTGAGTTGATATACTGCGTCCGGTGCTCCCAATGTGGCCTTCTATATATTAAGACCATAAGACCATAAGACAAAGGAGCAGAAATAGGCCATTCAGCCCATCGAGTCTGCTCCACCATTTTATCATGAGCTGATCCATTTTATCCTATTTAGTCCCACTGCCCCGCCTTCTCACCATAACCTTTGATGCCCTGGCTACTCAGATACCCTTCAATCTCTGCCTTAAATACGCCCAATGACTTGGCCTCCACTGCTGCCCGTGGCAACAAATTCCATAGATTCACCACCCTCTGACTAAAAAAATTTTTTCTCATTTCTGTTCTGAAAGGGCGCACTTCAATCCTGAAGTCATGCCCTCTTGTACTAGACTCTCCCATCATGGGAAACAACTTTGCCACATCCACTCTGTCCACGCCTTTTAACATTCAAGATGTTTCTATGAGGTCTCCCCTCATTCTTCTAAACTCCAAGGAATACAGTCCAAGAGCGGACAAACGTTCCTCATATGTTAACCCTCTCATTCCCGGAATCATTCTAGTGAATCTTCTCTGTATCCTCAGCACATCCAACGTCAGCACATCCTTTCTTAAATAAGGAGACCAAAACTGCCCACAGTACTCCAAGTGAGGTCTCACCAGCGCCTTATAGAGCCTCAACATCACATCCCTGCTCCTATACTCTATTCCTCTAGAAATGAATGCCAACATTGCATTCGCCTTCTTCACTACTGACTCAACCTAGAGGTTAACTTTAAGGGAATCCTGTACGAGGACTCCCAAGTCCCGTTGCATCTCAGAACTTTGAATTCTTTCCCCATTTAAATAATAGTCTGCCCGTTTATTTTTTCTGCCAAAGTGCATAACCATACACTTTCCAACATTGTACTTCATTTGCCACTTCTCTGTCCATTCTTCCAATCTATCCAAGTCTCTCTGCAGACTCTCCGTTTCTTCAGCACTACCAGCCCCTCCACCTATCTTCGTATCGTCAGCAAACTTAGCCACAAAGCCATCTATTCCATAATCCAAATCGTTGATGTACAATGTAAAAAGAAGCAGCCCCAACACGGACCCCTGTGGAACACCACTGGTAACCGGCAGCCAACCAGAATAGGATCCCTTTATTCCCACTCTCTGTTTCCTGCCAATCAGCCAACACTCTATCCACGTATGTAACTTTCCTGTAATTCCATGGGCTCTTATCTTGTTAAGCAGCCTCATGTGTGGCACCTTGTCAAAGGCCTCCTGAAAATCCAAATATACAACATCCACTGCATCTTCCCTGTCTAGCCTACTGGTAATTTCCTCAAAAAATTGTAATAGGTTTGTCAGGCAGGATTTTCCTTTAAGGAATCCATGCTGAGTTCTGCCTATCTTGTCATATGCCTCCAGGTACTCTGTAACCTCATCCTTGACAATCGATTCCAACATCTTCCCAACCACCGACGTCAAGCTAACAGGTCTATAATTTCCTTTTTGCTTCCTTACCCCCTTCTTAAATAGCGGAGTGACATTTGCAATCTTCCAGTCTTCCGGAACCATGCCAGAATCTATCGACTTTTGAAAGATCATCGCTAATGCCTCTGCAATCTCCACAGCTACTTCCTTCAGAACACGCGGGTGCATTCCATCTGGTCCAGGAGATTTATCGACCTTTAGCCTATTCAGCTTCCTGAGTACTTTCTCTGTCATAATTGTGACTGCACACACTTCTCTTCCCTGCCACCCTTGAGTGTCCGGTATCCTGCTGTCTTCCTCAGTGAAGACCGATGCAAAATACATGTTCAGTTCCTCTGTCATCTCCTCATCTCCCATTACAATTTCTCCGGTATCATTTTCTATCAGTCCTATATCTACTCTCACCTGTCTTTTACTCTTTATATACTTGAAAAAGCTTTTAGTATCCTCTTTGATATTATTTGCTAGTTTCCTTTCATAGTTAATCTTTTCTCTCTTAATGACCTTCTTGGTTTCCTTTTGTAAGGTTTTAAAGACTTCCCACTAATTTTTACTTCCTTGTATGTCCTCTCCTTTGCTTTAACTTTGGCTTTGACTTCTCTCGTCAACCACGGTTGCATCCTTTTTCCACTCGAAAATTTCTTCTTTTTTGGAATATACCTGTCTTGCACATTCCTCATTTCTCGCATAAACTCCAGTAACTGCTGCTCTGCCGTCTTTCCCTCCAGTATCTCCTTCCAGTCAACTTTGGCCAGTTCCTCTCTCATGCCACTGTAATTTCCGTTACTCCACTGAAACACCGACACATCAGATTTCGGCTTCTCTTTTTCTAATTTCACAGTGAACTCAATCATGTTATGATCATTGCCTCCTAAGGGTTCCTTCACCTCAATCTCTCCAATCACCTCCAGTTCATTACACAATACCCAATCCAGTACAGCCGATCCCCTAGTGGGCTCAACAACAAGCTGTTCTAAAAAGCCATCTCGCAGACATTCTACAAATTCTCTCTCTTGAGATCCAGTGCCGACCTGATTTTTCCAATCTATTCGCATGTTAAAATCCCCCACAATTATCATAACACTGCCTTTCTGACAAGCCTTTTCTATTTCCTGTTGTAATTTGTAGTCCACATCACTGCAGCTGTTTGGAGGCCTATAAATAACTGCCATCAGGGTCCTTTTACCCCTGCTATTCCTTAGCTCAACCCATAAAGATTCTGCACCTTCCGATCCTATATCACCTCTTTCTAATGATTTAATATCATTTCTTACCAATAAAGCCACGCCTCCCCCTCTGCCTACCTTCCTATCCTTCCGATACACTGTGTATCCTTGGACGTTCAGCTCCCAGAGACATGCATCCTTAGCGAGACCCGACGCAGACTGGGAGATCGTTTTGCTGAACATCTATGCTCTGTCTGCCAGAGAAAGGAGGATCTCCCAGTGGACACACATTTTAATTCCACATCGAATTCCCATTCTGATATGTCTATCCACGGCCTCCTCCACTGTAAAGATGAAGCCACACTCAGGGTGGAGGAACAACACCTTATATTCCGTCTGGGTAGCCTCCAACCTGATGGCATGAACATTGACTTCTCTAACTTCCGCTAATGCCCCACCTCCCCCTTGTACCCCATGGGTTATTTATTTATACATACATTCTTTCTCTCTCTCTCTCTCCTTTTTCTCCCTCTGTCCCTCTGACTATACTCCTTGCCCATCCTCTGGGTTTCCCCCCTCCCCCTTTTCCTTCTCCCTGGGCCTCCTGTCCCATGATCCTCTCATATCCCTTTTTCCAATCACTTGTCCAGCTCTTGGCTCCATCCCTCCCCCTCCTGTCGTCTCCTATCATTTTGGATCTCCCCCTCCCCCTCCCACTTCCAAATCTCTTACTAGCTCTTCCTTCAGTTAGTCCTGACGAAGGGTCTCGGCCGAAATGTCGACTGTACCTCTTCCTAGAGATGCTGCCTGGCCTGCTGCGTTCACCAGCAACTTTGATGTGTGTTGCTTGAATTTCCAGCATCTGCAGAATTCTCGTGTTTAAGGAAACTGGTATGATTGATACCCTTTTGAAGCAGATGGGAATCTCTGACTGCAGCAGTGTGAGGCTGAAGTTGTCAACTGTCCAGCCAGCTAGCTGGCAGAGATTTTCAGTCCCCTGCCAGGTACGTCAGGGCTTGTTGCATTCTGGTGATTCACTCTGTTGGACTCTGAGGCAGATTGCAAAGTTGCCAGATGCAGTGGGGATTCACACAGACATAGTGTTATTCTCCCTTTCAAAGCAGGCATGAAAAGCGTTGGAGCTCATCAGGAAGTAAAGTAACACTGCTACTTAAGTTATTATGCTTCATCTTATTGGAAGCAATGGTATAGGAAAATACAACATCTGTCACATGTGGGGTTCTGTCTCTAACTTCACATGAGTTGCCTCTTCACTCTCATGACGGCCTTCTGTCGATCGTGTCTGAACTTCTTGCCATTCATGAACACCACAGATCAAACCCTTAGCAGCTTTCGAATCTCCTGGTTCATCTCAGGCTTCTGGTTTGGGAAGACGCAATATATTTACAAAGGCACACACTCCTTCACACAGGTCTTGATAAAGTTGGTGACGGCAAAGCATATTGATTCAGATCCAACAATGAATCATTAAGCTACACCAACACTGGAGGAGCTGAGCAACGTAATCAGTAGTCACAAAACTGCACACCCTGATACTTCCCTGTCATTGCAGGGGATTTCAACCAGGCCAGCTTGAAGAAGTCTCGATACCACATATCACCTGTAGAACCAGAGAAGCCAACACACCTGACCACTATCATACCACCAGCAAAAACACTTATCAAGCCATCACACGCTCTCACTAGAAAGTTCAATCACCTGGCTGTACTTCTACTCCCAGGGTATAGACAGAGACTGCAGCACCAGTGGTGAGGTCAAAGAAGGTATGGTCAAGGGAGATGGAGGAATGCTTACTGAACTGCTTCGAGTTGGTGAACTGGACGGTATTCAGGACCTCATTTTCGAGTCTGAATGAATACGCCACAGTTGTCACCGACTTCATCATGACCTGTGTGAATGAGTGCGTGCCTTCGAGAACATACCAGACATACCGAAACCAAAATCCATGGATGAACCAGGAGATTCTAGTCTGTTGAGGGCTAGAACTGTAGCATTCAATGCCGATGGTCCAGAACTATACAAGAAGCCCATACAACCTACAGGAGGCTACCTTAAGGGGGAGAGAACCGTGCCAGTTGAGGTTAGAGACAGAATCAGATGCACGCCAGCTCTGGCAGAGTTTGCAGGCTATTACCTGCTACAAAGCAAAACCTAACATCACGCACAGCTGTGACACTTCACTCCCAGATGAGCTCAATGCCTTTTATGCATGCTTTGAAAGCGAGAATAAGATTACACCTGTACCCTGTAATCTCTGTCTCAGAGACTGTCGTCAGAACATCTTTCAAGAGCGTGAACCCTCACAAAGCATCAGGCCTTGATGACGCTCTGAAAACCTGTGCCAACCAACTGGTAGGAGTGTTCAAGGACATCTTCAATCTCTTGCTGCTGCAGTCAGAGCTTTCCACCTGTTTCAAAAGGGCAACAATCATATCGGTGCCCAAGGAGAGCACAGTGAGCTGCTTCAATGACTGTCATCCAGTAGCACTCACACCTACTGTGATGAAGTGTTTGAGAGTTTGGTCATGGCTAGAATTAACTCCTGCCTCAGCAAGCACGTGAGCCACTGCAACTTGCTTATCCGCACAATAGGTCTACAGAGGATGCAACCTCACTGGCTCTCCACTCATCTTGCATCACCTCGACAATAGCAATGCCTATATAAGGCTGCTGTTTATTGACTACAGCTCAGCGTTCAGCACAGCGTCAGTTCTAATCAACAAGCTTTAAAACATGGGCTGCTGTACCTCCCCCTGCAACTGGATTCTCAACTTCCTTATTAGGAGACCACAGTCAGGGCAGGTTAGTAATAACACCTCCTCCACGCTGACAATCAACACAGAGGGACACACATCAAGGATGTGTGCTTAGCCCACTGCTCTACTTTATCTACACTCATAACTGTGTGGCTAGCCACATCTTAAATAGCATCTATAATTTTGCCAGTGACAGCACTGTTCATGGGAGAACCTCAGAAGGCATACGAGAGAGATGGATTGGCTAAGTGAGTAATGTCACAACAATAACTTTGCACTCAATGTCAGCAAGACCAAGGAATTGATTGTGTATTTCAGGAAGGGGAAATGGTCAGCAGATTAAAATTCCTGGGCATCAACGTCTCAGAGGATCTATTTTGAGCCCAACATATGGACGCAATCATAAAGAAACATACAGGCAGCTCTACTTCATTAAAGTTTGAGAAAATTTAGTACGTCACCAAGGAGTCTTGCAAATGTTTACAGATACATGGTGAAGAGCGTTCTGACTGATTGCTTGGTAAGGAGTCTCCAATATACAGAATCACGAGGGAATGCAATGGCTTCAGGCACAGCAAGCTGAAAGATTCAAAGTACATTTATTATCCATGTATGCAGTATACAACCCTGAGATTCATCGTCCCACAAACAGCCTCAAAACAAAAAAACACCATGGAACCCGATCAAAGAAAACACCCAACACCCAAAAAAAGAACAAATCGCACAAATGGCATAAAACGAGCAAACACACGCGGAATATCAAACATCAATCCGCAGGGTCCTTGAAACAGTCCAGGAAAGCTTGGTCTAGTTCAAGCCAATGCCGTGTCGTTTGTTGACTGCAGGACACAGAGGCAGTCCGCCCCAATCAAAATAGTGTTAAACAACAATAAAAAAGGGAGTAACCTGAAACCAGAAACACGTACAACCTGACCGCAGAGTCAGTTCAACCCACAGACCACACTGATCAAACCCTGCCTGCTTATGCATCATGTGTCCGTATTGTGCTGTACTGTTGCAAAATACCTCTGAAAACGTTGTAATGTAATTAAGTCACCAGAGAGATGCAGCAGTCTTTTATTTGACAAAATGAGACACCCTTCTGAAGGAAGAGGTCTGGTCGACCCAATGTTACATAGCACTTTCTGTGCTAAATATCAAAGGACAATTCTGTATTTACAATGTAAATACAATGTTTTCTTTGAATTTCATATAACTTTCACACCTCCTTCTTTGCATCCACACTCCAGACATGCAAAATGAATGTTAATCAACAGTATCTCGTTTATCAATTAACTGCTGTTCACAGTTCTAGGATCCTATTGTCCAGAGCTGCATTTTGAACTTAATCTACAATTCACATTCAGGTCTAACGATTGGTTGCTGAAACTAGCTTCTGAAGTTAATATTTTGCTAAATACCCAAAATCCAGAATATGCCCTAATACAAAATAATCTCACTTTGTTTTGCACACAAACAACTGTCTACAACTGACTCCTCCTCCACAATAAATTTGCATTTATGTCACACGTTTCACTAATTGCTTGTACTGAAAACGTAATTATTGCAAGATAACCGAAATAATATTTATTTTTTGGAAATATTTGGTTTATTCCAATCTGTTCAGACATATGACCAAAGGCATGCATTCTTCATGCCATTATACAAGTGAGAGGTGTTGCAGTTTGGAAGGACAAATTAGGGTAGGTCTTACATGGTGAGTGGTGGGGCACAGAGGAGTGTGGTAGAACAGAGGGATCTGGGAATACAGATCCATAATTCCTTGAAAATGGCGTCAGGTAGATGGGAGTGTAGTGGAGAGTAAGGAAGACCATCAGATCTTGCAGTGGGATCTGAACCAGCTGGAAACATGGACTGAAAAATGTCAGATGGAATTTAATGCAGACACGTGCAAGGTGATGCACTTCAGTAGGACCAACCAGGGTAGGTCTTACACAGTGACCAGAAGGGCACTGAGGAGTGTGGTAGGACAAAGGGATATGGGAATATAGGTCCATAATTCATTGTAAGTGGCACCACAGGTAAATAGGAAGACTTTGTCACATTGGCCTTCATAGATCGAAGTACTGAGCATGGGACTTGGGACATTATCTTGAAGTTGTATAAGACATTGGTGAGGCCTATTTTGGAGTATTATGGACAGTTCTGGTCACCTACTTACAGGAAAGATGTAAAAAGGTTGAAACAGTACAGAGAAAATTTACAAGGATGTTGTTGGAACTGGAGAACTTGAGTTTAAGGAAAAGGTTAAATGGGTTAGGATTGTATTTCCTAGAACATAGAAGATTGAGGGGAGATTTGATAGAAGGGTACAAAATCATGAGGGGAATAGAAGGTAAAAATGAAATGCTTAAGGGGAACTACTGTGTATTTAATATCTCAGTAATATTTGAGTAATCTTGTGCATACGTGTGTGTGTATGTATATATATATATATATATATATATATATATATATAGATTAAACATTCTTGTTCATTTAAATAAGACCATAAGATATAGGAGTAGAAGTAGGCCATTCGGCCCATCGAGTCTGCTTCGGCATTCAATCATGGGCTGATCCAATTCTTCCAGTCATCCCCACTCCCCTGCCTTCTCCCCATACCCTTTGATGCCCTGGCTAATCAAAAGCCTATCTATCTCTGCCTAAATACACCAAATAACTTGGCCTCCACAACCACTCGTGGCAACAAATTCCACAGATTTACCACCCTCTGACTAAAGTAATTTCTCTGCATCTCTGCTCTAAAAGGACATCCTTCAATCCTGAAGTCGTGCCCTCTTGTCCTAGGCTCTTCTACCATGGAAAATAACTTTTCCATATCTAATCTGTTAAGGCATTTTAACATTCGGAATGTTTCTATGAGATCCCTAGAGAACTCCAGGAAATACAGCTCAAGAGCTACAGACGTTTCTCATACGGTAACCCTTACATTCCTGGAATCATTCTCGTGAATCTTCTCTGAACCCTCTCCAATGTCAGTATATCCTTTCTAAAATAAGGAGCCCAAAACTGCACACAATAGTCCAAGTGTGGTCTCACGAGTGCTTTATAGAGCCTCAACATCACATCCCTGCTCTTATATTCTATACCTCTAGAAATGAATGCCAACATTGCATTCGCCTTCTTCACCACCGACTCAACCTGGCGGTTAACCTTTCGGGTATCCTGCACAAGGACTCCCAAGTCCATTTGCAGCTCTGCATTTTGAATTCTCTCCCCATCTAAATAATAGTCTGCCCGTTTATTTCTTCCACCAACGTGCATGACCATACACTTTCCAACATTGTATTTCATTTGCCATTTCTTTGCCCATTCCCCTAAACTATTTAAGTGTCTCTGCAGACTCTCTGTTTCCTCAACACTACCTGCTCCTCCACCTATCTTAGTATCATCGGCAAATTTAGCCACAAATCTGTTAACCCCATAGTCCAAATCATTGACATACATCATAATAAGCAGTGGTCCCAACACCGACCCCCATGGAACTCCACTGGTAACTGGCAACGAGCCAGAATAGAATCCCTTTATTCCCAATTTCTGTTTTTTGCCGATCAGCCAATGCTCCACCCATGCTAGTAACTTCCTTGTAATTCCATGAGCTCTTATCTTGCTAAGCAGCGTCATGTGTGGCACCTTGTCAAAGGCCTTCAGAAAATAATTCCTTATGGCTTATACGTAAAAATCCATGAATTGCATATGCCATCACTCTACCATGATATGTTCATGCCTCGCCTAAAGCAAACGTTAAGTTAGATCTGCGTTTCCCAGACTCCTGTGTCTTCCTTTGCATTAGTTTAATATTTCGGCAGGGTATTTTTAAAATGAACCCAAGACAGCTACCAACCTGTTAAAGCACAGCGAGACGTTCAAACAAAAAATCTGCAGTCAGAGCAACGTCAAGTGAAAAACACAGCCAAACACATGCAGAGGTGGTTGAGTTGCAACACACATTCTTCCGAAGGGAAGACACAATTTTTAAAAAAGACAGCAAATGGAGCAATTCATGGGTTCATAAAGAGTGAGTACCGGGTGATAATAATCATTAAAAAAGCATAAATGGCTAGCTATGTTGGTAAAATTGACAGGTTTGATTACTCAAAAAATAACTAGAATATGCATACTGAGCTAATTCAACAACATTTTGAAGCAAATGAAATAGCCAATGAGAAACAAGTACCAATTTTGCTAAGTTCATTGGGTTTAAAGGCATGTAGTTTGCTTTGCTTAACTGTCTCAACCAAACCAGCAGAAATGAGATTTGCTGACATTGTTAAAGTAATGTAGGAACACTTAGAACCAAAGCCATTATTGATTGCAGAATGCTTTACCTACAAAGGGCATGTCGGGTAGACAAAAATAAATGGTCTGCACGGGGATGAGAAAAAGATTTTTAAAAATCAAGTTTCGGTTTCAAAAAGAGCACTAACCTGCATGCTGTTGATGAAAAATCTGATAATGATGAGCGTAACACAGGTTTGTGTAGCCTTGAGATTTATAGTGTGAAAATTAGCAATAGCTAGCAATATGACTTACACCAGAAGTGAACGTCAGATTAATTAAAATGGAATTGGACACTCATTCAGCCAGAGACTCATTCCTCCGAGATGCAGCACAGAGCATTATAGGAAGTCATTCTTGCCTGTGGCCATCAAACTTTACAACTCCTCCCTTGGAGGGTCAGACACCCTGAGCTGATAGGCTGGTCCTGGACTTATTTCATAATTTACTGGCATAATTTACATATTACTATTTAACTATTTATGGTTCCATTACTATTTATTATTTATGGTGCAACTGTAAGGAAAACCAATTTCCCCCAGGATCAATAAAGTATGACTATGACTATTCAGCTGTTTCAGTCATTCTACAAAATGTCATTCTTCACAGATACCAAACTGAAGCCTACAGATATTCAACCAAGAACTTATACTGGAGAAAAGATAACTCCTTTGGGAATGATATTCATGACAGTGAAATACAACAACCAACAAACCACATTGAGCTTGTATGTGGTAAAAACAAAAGAACCAGCATTGTGGGGACGTGATTGGCTGAGCAATTACAACTTGATTGACGATGCACCCACTATTTGCACGCCATAACCCCTGCAATGAAGCCAACTGAAAGCAAATTAAGAAAGGTACTGGATGACGCCACAACTGTCTCCAAGTCGAACACCATGAACTGTTGTCCAACAGAGGATAATCAGATGTTGGTGCCAACCTGCTTGTAAAAGTAGATGCAAAGACCAATGGATGAATGGAGTCAATGGAAATATGAAAATGGAAGATTCATCAGATAATGTTTTGGGTGAGGAAACCAAGAGGAGAGATCAGATCGTAAAAGGAGCAATATAAGGATTAATAGGAGAATACTCTAGTGAACTAAATGCACCTTCCCAAGATCAAGATGCACGAACTAGAAGAAGAAAAAGGAGGAAGAAGAAAGATGGCTATCACTGTCAGAACCACTTCCTGCAGTCCCAGAGTCAACTCCTACAGCCTCCATGAAGGAGGGCCCAGAACCTGAGATTGTTTCACAGCCACAAGTCTCACCTGCCAAGCAGAGTGATCCCCTTGTGAGGAAATCCATTATCCCACGAAAGTAAGAAAGCCTCCACATCAAAGAAATCTTCAGGCCTGAATGGGCCAATTTAAAATTACAATGCTGTGGATGTTTGCATATAGTAGTTGCATTATATAATATACTGTTTATAGAGATGAGATGTATTCTCTATTGAGTTGGAGTTTATAGCTAAACAGGGAGGAGTGCAGCATATTTCAGTAAGATTTGAGTAATCTTGTATATATGTATATGTATATATGTAGGTTGATTAAGCATTCTAGTTTATTTAAATAATTTAAAATAATTTATTACAAATTATATGTATAAATACATGAATAGCATACGTCATCACGCTATCACGATACGTGTACGTCTCACCTAAAATAAACTCAAAGTTAGACCCGCATTTCCCCAACTCCCATGTTTTCCTTTGAATTAGTTTATTGTTTTGAAGTTAGAAAACAGGAACTTCTTCACTCAGAGGGTGATGAGAGTGTGGAACAAGCTGGTGGATCTGGGGTCAATTTCAACATTTAAGAGACATCTGGATAGGTACATGGATGGGAGGGGAATGGATGGCGATGGTTTGGATGCAGATCAATGGGACTAGGCAAATTAATTGTTCGCACAGACTAGGTGGGCTGAACAACCTGTTTCTGTGCTGTAGCGTTCTATTACTCTATGACTCACCCATTGCATTTAGATTTAAGCTCTGAAAGCATAGTCGGAATGCGGGTTAACATTCGGCTTACACTTTTAGAGTTGTAGAGTAGTAAAAGTATAGAATACTAACCCGACTTCCATACATATTTGAAAATTCTCATTCACCTTGAATCCACAATTATCTGAAGAAGCTCTCTTTGATTTACAAAAATAATTTACATTTTACCTTTGGCTTTCCTTGTTCCAAATAAACAAGGTAATTGGTTCCAAGGATACTATAGTTAGGAATCAAATGGGAAAATCTCGGTTTGCAGGAGCTAATATAACTTCATATTGGGGTGAAACTGGATTTACCAACGTTGCTGTATACATTCTTCGCCTAAAAAGATAGCTTGCAAATAATTTACGTGAAATTTACCTGTAAGCAGTTAATTCAATGATGACGTGTTACCTTTTTGTTTCGCAATTTTGAAAGCACACAAAATTTATGAAAATAGAAAAGCATAATTTATTAACCAATTTCCTCTTCTTAAACTATTTGTGCCTAGAAATTGGTTTGTCCTAAACAGGAGTGCAAACCTGCACTGTGCAGATGTCTTTAACCTGCTCTTGCTGGTCAAGATGGAATATGATTTTCCATTGCTAAGATGTAGAAACACTGATGTGTTTAAAACATACAACAATTACTCTCCATTGGGAATACAGTGCTCACAAAGATTAGCGTTCAATACTAAGCTATTTCTGTATGAATTCATGTTGGGTTTCAATGCATTGGGCAGCATTATAGCGCAGTGATTAGCAACGTTATTTAGTAATGTTATTACTGCACCAGGGACCAGAAGATTGGGGTTCCATTCCTGCCACTGTCTGTTCGGACTTTGTATGTGCTCCCCATGACTGCATGGATTTCCTCTGGGTGCTCTGGTTTCCTCCCACATTCCAAAGATGTTTGGTTGGCATTAGTAAGTTATGGATGTGTTATGTTGGCACTGGAAATGCCCAGCACAATCCTCGCTGATTTGATTTGACACAAATGACACATTTCACTGTATGTTTTGACGTACATGTG
This sequence comes from Mobula birostris, assembly GCF_030028105.1. Classification (NCBI taxonomy): domain Eukaryota; kingdom Metazoa; phylum Chordata; class Chondrichthyes; order Myliobatiformes; family Myliobatidae; genus Mobula; species Mobula birostris. Next base: position 44,787,942 of record NC_092380.1, on the reverse strand, counting down.
ACAAGTAAAATTAATCTCTTTCAAAAAGACACAATATTGTTACAAGTATATTTATCTACCAAAGAAGCATGACTGGGTGCCTGTGGATTTTGAACATGAATTTCAAAAAAGTGAGCATGCAGTGGGCTTGAGATCAGCTGAACTGTTGGCTTGTCGACTTTGATTGCGAGTTTTGAAAAAGCAAGCAGGGTTAGTCGAGACATTCATCAGGCTTGAAATCATTGTGTAATTAGGTACTTGGCAAGGGCCAATAAAAGGAAGTTAGGTTTAAGTGGAGTGACTATTGTTGGACTGGACAGTGTTAGAGTGGAGAGCTTCAGGCTTTGGCTCAAGACGCTTTGGCAAGATGAGGCAGAGGCTTGGTTTTTGATAAGATTATTTGCTTCTTCTTTCTTGTTGTACAATTAGAACAGTGGGAAATCCAGGCAGGATAGAGCAATGTTTCTCTTGCAGGAGTTGGAAGGCAGGGAAACCTCCAGTGTCCTTAATGACTATACTTGCAAGAAATGCATCCAGCTGCAGTGTCTTACAGACTGCGTTAGAGAAGCAGAGATACAGCTGGATGAACTATGGCTTATCCAGGAGGCTGAGGCGTTGATTGACTGGAGATACAGGGAAGTAGTTACACCTAACGTGCAGGACACAGGTAACTTGGTGACCATCGAGAGGGAATGGGGATGGGCACCCAGTGCAGGGTATTCCCCGTGTATGTTCCCCACAGTAGCAAGTATGCTACTTTGTTTTTGGGGGGGATGGGGGGATAACTAAACAGAGGAAAGCCACAGCAGTCCAGTCTCTGGAATTGAGTCTGGTTCTGTGATTCAGGAGAGAATGGGGGAGAAGAGGCGATAGGGGATTCATTGGTCAGGCGCACAGACAGGAGGTTCTCTGAACGAGAATGACAATCCTATATTGAATGTTGCCTCCCAGGTGCCAGGGTCAGGGAAATCTTGGTATGAGTGGGAGGGTGAGCAGTCAGAAGTCATGGTCCACATTGGTACCAAAGACATAGGTAGGAAAGGAGACGAGGTCCTGCAATGTGTATTCAAGGAGTTAGGTACCAGGGGCGTTCAGGTCTATGATCTCAGGTTTGCTACCTGTGCCATGTGCTAGTGAGGCAAGGAATAAGAAGATAATACAGTTTAACACATGGATAAGGAAATCGTGCAGGAGGGAGGGCTTCAGATTTTTGGATCATTGAGCCCTCATCTAGGGAAGGTGGGACCTGTTCAGACAGGACCAACTGAACCTGAACTGGAGGGGGAGCTAATATCTTCGCTGGAAAGTATGCTTGTGCTGCTCTGGGAGGTTTCAGTTAGAGCTGCAGAGAGATGAGAAGCAGAGTCCTATGGCAGATAGCGGAGTGATTTTGGGGTCAGTATTGTTAAGCATGCATACAGTACAAAGACAAGATTCGAAAGATTGAGCATGGCAGGAATAACTTTCTGTGTACGGGGCCTATCAGTGGCATCAACAGAGCTCTGTGAACTAAATAAAAGTACAGAAGGGATAAACGGGGCGACCATTGTCGGCTATGTGTAAAGCACCTGCTAAGGTTTCCTTTTTTTTTCTCTCTGTTACTGTACAATTTAAATAGCTGTGGTGTGTTCCTCGTGCCGGGTGTTGGAGTCTTGGAGACCCAGAGCCTCCTAGGGAACTACATTTGCGCGAAGTGCATCTGACTGCAGCTCCTTGAAGGCCCAGTTCAGGGATCTGGAGCAGCAGCTGGATGACCTTCGGCTTGTACGGGAGAGCGAGGAGATAAAGCTACGGGGAAGTAGTCACCCCGAAGCTGCAAGAGGCGAGCAGCTGGGTGACCGTCAGGAGAAATGGAAATAGGAAGTTAGAGCAGAGCACCCCTGTGGCCATTTCCCTCAAAAACAAGTATACCCCTTTGGATACGCTTATGGGGTATGACCTCCAGGCAATGCAACGGCAACTGGGTTACAGGCACTGGGCATGGGTTCATGGTGCAGAAGGGAAAGAGAGAGAAGAAGGGAGCGGTAGTGATAGGGGACTCGATAGTGAGGGGAACAGACAGGAGATCTGTGGATGTGAATGGGACACCCGGATGGTATGTTGCCTCCCAAATGCCAGGGTCAGGGATGGCTCAGACTGCATTCTCAACATTTTGGGGAGGAAGGGAGAACAGCCAGATGTCTTGGTATGTGTTGGTACTAATGACATAGGAAGGAAAAGCAAAGAGGTCCTGAAAAGAGAATTTAGAGAGCTAGGTAGAAAGCTGAGAAGCAGGACCTCCCGGGTAGTAATTTCTGGATTGCTGCCTGTGCCACGCACCAGTGAGGGTAGAAACAGGATGATCTGGCAGATAAATGCGTGGCTGAGAAGCTGGTGCAGGGGGCAGGGCTTCAGGCCCTTGGATCATTGGGATCTCTTCTGGGGGGGTATGACTTGTTCAAAAGTGACAGATTGCACTTGAAAAAGAGGGGGACCAATATTCTAGCAGGCAGGTTTGTTAGAGCTCTTGGGGAGGGTTTAAACTAACTTGGTAGAGGAGTGGGAACCGGAGTGAAGGGACTCAGGATAGGACGGATAGTAAAAAAGTAAAGTCAGACCGTCAGGAGGGCAGGCAGGTGATTTAGTTGCAGCCAACAGGCTGAGTATCAAAACATTAGGGATGCAGAATCAGCAAAGATAGCAAATACAGTACTGAAGGTGTTGTATCTAAATGCACGTTGTTACGTACCCCGTAACTGGGTTGCCAAACCAGCAGAAATGGACCACTTTGTTGGAGTCTGGTTTAACAGAAACTAATAAAGTTTTATTAAAGAAATAAGTAACACAGTACTCTAATCGTAAGGATATAAATGCAACAGGTTAGCAATGATAAAACACACATGTACACGGAAGTAGGGTAATAGGAATCAACCAAGCTCTATCGCAGTCTAGGGGTAAAATGATCAGTCTCAAGTGACGCAGAGTTCAGTTCAGCTTAGTACAGTTTGCAGTAATCGCTGTTGTGCTGTTGGAGAGAGAGAGAGAATGCAAATTTTGATTCAAACAGACCTTTGATGTTCTTCACAGTTAGCTTTCAGGCGAACCCTTTTATGTCTTCTGTGGTCACCGTCTGTGACCCCTTCGTTCCAGATACGACCATTCTTCCGCGGTGAACCCGGCACCCAGGCAAGGGCGGACACACACACCAGGTTCCCGCCGATCGTCCCTTTTCATCCTATCAGTCTATGGTCGGTTCCTTCGAACCAGACCTCCAACTCCCACCAACTTGTGGGGACACACCGCTTTTCCAGGGTCTCGTTGTCTCGTGATCTTGTGGTGTGTGTTGTGCCTTAGCGAACCTGTTCTTTTTATCCCCCTGCTGGGGTATCGCCTGTCCATCAAACTTCAAAGAGTTCAGGTTCAAAGCAACCGGTCTGTCAATATTCTGAATTGTGTTTCTTTCTCGTTAATCTCTCTCTTCTCTCTTATTAGCATTTTGAGTGTTTCTCCATTGTCTCACTTCTCTCTCTCTCTCATTAGCATCAATCTTCTGATAACTTGGTTTTTCGTCACAGCGTATATAAGAAATAAGGTGGATGATCTTGTTGTAATAATACAGATTATCAGGTATGATGTTGTGACCATCACTGGATTGTGGCTGAAGGATGGTTGTAGTTGGGAGCTGAATGTCCTAGGTTACACATTGTATCGGAGGGATAGGAAGGTAGGCAGAGGGAGAGGCATGACTCTACTGGTAAAGGATGGCATCAAATCAGTAGAAAGATGTGACATAGGAGTGGAAGATGTTGATTCCTTGTGGGTTGAGTTAAGAAACTGCAAGGGTAAAAGGGCATTGATGGCAGTTATACACAGGCCTCCCAACAGTGGCTGGGAGGTGGACCACAGGTTACAACAGGAAATAGAAAAGGCATGTCAGAAGGGCAATGGATATTTTAATATGCAGGACGGTTGGGAGAATCAGGTTGGTAACGGAGTGTGAGTTAGTTGAATGCCTAAGAGATGGCTTTTTAGATGGCTTTGTCATTGAGCCTTCTAGGGGGTCAGCTATACTGGATTGGGTGTTATGTAATGGACCAGAGGCGATTAGGGAGCTTGAGGTGAAAAAAAACCTTTAGGAACCAGTGATTACAATATAATTGAATTCAACTTGAAATTTGATAAGGAGAAAGTAAAGTCTGAAGTAGCAGTATTTTACTGGAGTAAGGGAAATTACAGTGGTATGAGAAAGAAGTTGGCCAAAGTAAATTGGAAGGAGCGGCTGGCAGGGATGTCAGCAAAGCAGTAATTGCATGCATTTCTGGGAAAAATGAGGAAGGCGCAGGACATGCATATTCCAAAAATGAAGAAATACTCAAATGGTAAAATAGTACAACCGTGGCTGACAAGGGAAGTCAAAGCTATTGTAAAAGCAAAAGAAAAGGCATACAACAAAGCAAAAACGAATGGGAAGATAGAAGACTGGGAAGTTTTTATAAACCTACAGAGAGAAACTAAAAAAATCATTAGAAGGGAAAAGATGAAATATGAAAGCAAGCTAGCAAATAATATCAAAGTGGATATTAGAAGTTTTTCAAGTATGTTAAAAATAAAAGAGAAATGAGAGTGGATATAGGACCGCTAGAAAATGAGGCAGGAGAAATACTAACAGGGGACAAGGACATGGCTGATGAACTAAATGAGTATTTTGCGTCAGTCTTCACTGTGGAAGACACTAACAATATGCCTGATGTTGTAGTGTGTGAAGGAGGAGAAGTGGGTGCAGTTACAATTACATGAGAGAAGGTGTTCAAAAAGCTGAAAGACCTAAGGGTACATAAGTCATCCGGACCAGATGAACTGCACCCCAGGGTTCTGAAAGAGGTAGCATTAGAGATTGTGGTGGCACTAGAAATGATCTTTCAAAAATCATTGGACTATGGCATGGTGCCAGAGGACTGGAAAACTGCAAATGTCACTCCACCCTTTAAGAAAGGAGGAAGGCACAGAAAGAAAATTATAGACCATTCAGCCTGAACTCAGTGGTTGGGAAGTTGTTAAGAGTCAATTGTGATGGAGTACTTGGTGACACAGGACAAAATAGTACAAAGTCAGCATGGTTTCCTTCAGGGAAAATCCGGCCTGACGAACTTGTTAGAATTCTTTGAGGAGATTACAAGTAGGATAGATAAAGGGGATGCAGTGGATATTGTATATTTGGACTTGCAGAAGGCCTTTGACATGGTGCCACACATGAGGTTGCTTAACAAATTAAGAGCCCATGGTATTAAATGAAATTTACTAACATGGTTAGGGCATTGGCTGATTGGAAGGAGGCAGCGGGTGGGAATAAAAGTATCCTTTTCTGGTTGGCTGCCAGTGACTAGTGGTGCTCCATAGGAGTTGGTGCTGTGATCACTTCTCTTTATGCTGTATATAAATGATTTAAATGATGGAATAGATAGCTTTGTTGCCAAGTTTGCAGATGATACGAAGGTTGGTAGAGGGGCAGGTAGAGTTCAGAATCAGAATCAGGTTTATTATCACCACCATGTGACGTGAAATTTGTTAACTGAGCAGCAGCAGTTCAATGCAATATACAATCTAGCACAGAGAAAAAATACAATAAATAAAATAAAACATAAAAATAATAATTAAGCAAGTAAATCAATTACATATATTGAATATATTATAAATCGTGCAAAAACAGAAATACTGTATATTTTTTAAAAATTGAGGTAGTGTCCAAAGCTTTGTTGTCCACTTAGGAATCAGATGGCAGAGGGGAAGAAGCTGTTCCTGAATCACTGAGTGTGTGCCTTCAGGCTTCTGTACCTCCTACCTGATGGTAACAGTGAGAAAAGGTCATGCCCTGGGTGCTGGAGGTCCTTAACAATGGATGCTGCCTTTCTGAGACACCGCTCCCTAAAGATGTCCTGGGTACTTTGTAGGCTAGTTCCCAAGATGGAGCTGACTAGATTTACAACCTTCTGCAGCTTCTTCCGGTCCTGTGCAGAAGCCCCTCCATACCAGACAGTGATGCAGCCTGTCAGAATGCTCTCCACAGTACAACTATGGAAGTTTTTGAGTGTATTTGTCGACATGGCAAATCTCTTCAAACTCCTAATAAAGTATAGCCACTGTCTTGCCTTCTTTATAACTACATTGATATGTTGGGACCAGGTTAGATCCTCAAAGATCTTGACACCCAGGAACTTGAAGCTTCTCAATCCCTCCAATTCTAATCCCTCTATGAGGATTGGTATAGTGTTGAGGAAACAGGTAGGATTCAGATGGACTGAGACAGATTTGAAGAATGGGAAAAAAATTGGCAAGTGAAATACAATGTTGGAAAATGCATGTTCATGCACTTTGGTAGTAGAAATAAATGTGCAGATTTCCAACACATTTTCTAAACAGGGAAAAATCCAAAAGTCTTAGATGCAAAAGGACTTGGGAGTCCTTGCGCAGAACACCCTGAAGGTTAACTTGCAGGTTGAGACGGTGGTGAGGAAGGCAAATGCCATGTTAGCATTCATTTCAAGAGGTCTAAAATACTAGAGCAGGGATGTGATGCTGAGGCTTTATAAGACACTGGTGAGGCCTCACCTTGAGTATTGGGAACAGTTTCAGGCCCCTCATCTTAGAAAAGATGTGTTTGCATTGGAGATGCTCCAGAGGAGGTTCACAAGGATTATTCCAGGAATGAAAGGGTTATCACACGAGGAATGTTTGATGGCTCTGGGTCTGTACTCGCTGGAATTCAGAAGGATGAGGGGGGATCTCATTGAAACCTTTCAAATGTTGAAAGGCCTAGACAGAATAGATGTGGAAAGGATGTTTCTCATGGTGGGAGAGTCTAGGACAAGAGGGCACAGCCTCAGGATAGAGGGGTGCCCTTTCAAAACAGAAATGCGAAGAAATTTCTTTAGCCAAAGGATGGTAAATTTGTGGAATTTGTTGCTAGAAGGAGAAAGGAGAAGACGGCAGCGCGACGCAGCGTGGGTGGCCGTTCTGAATTAATATCGATATGTGTAACTAGGGGGCCGTGCATCAATCCGGATTTGATGGGGACAGCCGTGAAAGCGCAGAGGAATATCTGGAGAAACTTCTGAAATGCCTGCTACGCTGCCGCTGCTACTGTGCGATCAAGCATCTCCAGAGACGAAGGCCCCAAATCCTCGGCTTTGCGTATCACCTGTTGCCGGGGCCGGGGTCGAAACGCTCAGCAGAGATGGTGCTCGGTGCTCGGTGTCGAATAGGTGGTCGGAGGCTCGGAGTTTTTCGGACAGACTCAGAGTCGGACTGTGGTCAGATGCTGCATCGGCAAGTTGGCGCTGGGGTTTACCGTCTACGTGAGATGATGGGACTTTCGAGGGACTCTGAGACTTTTACTGTGCCATGGTCTGTTCTTATCAAATTATGGTATTGCTTTACATTGTTGTAACTATATGTTATAACTATGTGGTTTTTGTTAGTTTTTAAGTCGGTTTGTCATGTGTTTTCGTGATATCATTCTGGAAAAACATTTTTATCATTTCTTAATGCATGCATTACTAAATGACAATAAAAAGGAACTGCGTGTCCTCATAATCATAATACATGCAGCTGTGGAGACCAGGTCGTTGGATGTATTTAGGGCAAAAATTGATAGGTTCTTGACTGGACACGGCATCAAAGGTTACAGAGAGAAGACCGGGAACTGGAGGTTGAGGAGGAGGAAAAAAAGGATCAGCCATGATTGAATGGCGGAACAGACTCGATGGGCCAGTTGGCCTAATTCTGCTCCTGTGTCTTATGGTCTCATGGTCTTTTTCAATGCAAGAAGTATTGTAGGACAGGCAAGTGAGTTTAAAGCATGGATCAGCACATAGAATATTGTAACCTTTAGTGAAACTTGGTCGCAAAAGGGGCAGGATTGAGAGCTCAGTGCTCTAGGTTCCATTGATAGAGAGTGAGTTATTAAAGGGGGAGGGCCAGGCATTACAAGTCTGTGAAAGTGTCACCACTGTGCTCAGACAGGACAGACTGTGGGAGGTGGGGGGGGGGAGGGCTCGTCTTCTGATACTATATGGGTGAAACAGTGGAACGAGAAAGGGATTTCTTATTCCTTCCAGTAGATGGCAGTGCACTCCAACACAGAGACCACTCCAGGGTCCAATTTTAGCATCCTGTACGTTACTTTTACAATCGCAAGTCATTGCAGAATAATAGGAACATCAAGCATTGCGGGACTATCCCATCAGTGAGCTGTTCATTAGCAATGAGCTGGACTTGTATGTAGTGGTATAGTTGTTGTGCTGTTGCCTGGACTTGAGGCATAGCATTGGACAGTGCGTGGTCCAAAAAAACACACCAGTGATGGTACTGGATACTTTTATTGTGATCGTAGGACATCGGTAACATAGAACACTGCAAGCCTGGTTCACTGGTTCATTGGCGAGACTGATGGCAGGGAAGCTGTGCTGCCTCAATTGTGATGAGGACGAGGCGTAGGCCGTGGGGTTGCCTGCTGCAGTCACCCAAGGCGGTGGAATCTGTCCTGGATTGGGTTTGGTCCCTCCCATCTTTGCTGCCCTCTAGTGTTCGCTCGGTCCTGCCCTCTAGTGTTCGCTCAGTCCTGCCCTCTAGTGTTCGCTCGGTCCTGCCCTCTAGTGTTTGCTCGGTCCTGCCCTCTAGTTTTCGCTCGGTCCTGCCCTCTAGTGTTCGCTCAGTCCTGCCCTCTAGTGTTCGCTCAGTCCTGCCCTCCAGTGTTCGCTCGGTCCTGCCCTCCAGTGTTCGCTCGGTCCTGCCCTCTAGTGTTCGCTCGGTCCTGCCCTCTAGTGTTCGCTCGGTCCTGCCCTCTACTGTCCGCTCAGTCCTGCCCTCTAGTGTTCGCTCGGTCCTGCCCTCCAGTGTTTTTTCGGTCCTGCTCTCTAGTGCTCGCTCAGTCCTGCCCTCTAGTGTTCGCTCGGTCCTGCCCTCTAGTGTTCGCTCGGTCCTGCCCTCCAGTGTTTGCTCGGTCCTGCTCTCTAGTGTTCGTTCAGTCCTGCCCTCTAGTGTTCGCTCGGTCCTGCCCTCCAGTGTTCGCTCGGTCCTGCCCTCTAGTGTTCGTTCGGTCCTGCTCTCCAGTGTGTGCTTGGTCCTGCCCTCTACTGTTCGCTCGGTCCTGCCCTCTAGTGTTCGCTCGGTCCTGCCCTCTAGTGTTCGCTCGTTCCTGCCCTCTAGTGTTCGCTCGGTCCTGCCCTCTAGTGTTCGCTCAGTCCTGCCCTCTAGTTTTCGCTCAGTCCTGCCCTCTAGTGTTCGCTCGGTCCTGCCCTCTAGTGTTCGTTCGGTCCTGCCCTCCAGTGTTTGCTGGATCCTGCCCTCTAGTGTTTGCTCGTTCCTGCCCTCTAGTGTTCGCTCGGTCCTGCCCTCTAGTGTTCGCTCGGTCCTGCCCTCTAGTGTTCGCTCAGTCCTGCCCTCTAGTGTTCGCTTGGTCCTGCCCCCTAGTGTTCGCTCGGTCCTGCCCTCTAGTGTTCGCTCGGTCCTGCCCTCCAGTGTTTGCTCGGTCCTGCCCTCTAGTGTTCGCTCGGTCCTGCCCTCTACTGTTCGCTCGGTCCTGCCCTTTAGTGTTCGCTCGGTCCTGCCCTCTAGTGTCCGCTCGGTCTTGCCCTCCAGTGTTCGCTCGGTCCTGCCCTCCAGTGTTTGTTCGGTCCTGCCCTCCAGTGTTCGCTCGGTCCTGCCCTCCAGTGTTCGCTCAGTCCTGCCCTCTAGTGTTCGCTCGGTCCTGCCCTCCAGTGTTCGCTCGGTCCTGCCCTCCAGTGTTTGCTCGGTCCTGCCCTCCAGTGTTCGCTCGGTCCTGCCCTCCAGTGTTCGCTCGGTCCTGCCCTCCAGTGTTCGCTCGGTCCTGCCCTCCAGTGTTTGCTCGGTCCTGCTCTCTAGTGTTCGTTCGGTCCTGCCCTCTAGTGTTCGCTCAGTCCTGCCCTTTAGTGTTCGCTGGATCCTGCCCTCTAGTGTTCGCTCAGTCCTGCCCTTTAGTGTTCGCTGGATCCTGCCCTCTAGTGTTCGCTCGTTCCTGCTCTCTAGTGTTCGTTCGGTCCTGCCCTCTAGTGTTCGCTCGGTCCTGCCCTCTACTGTTCGCTCGGTCCTGCCCTCTAGTGTTTGCTGGATCCTGCCCTCTAGTGTCCGCTCAGTCCTGCCCTTTAGTGTTCGCTCGTTCCTGCCCTCTAGTGTTTGCTCGGTCCTGCCCTTTAGTGTTCGCTCGGTCCTGCCCTCTAGTGTTTGCTCAGTCCTGCCCTCCAGTGTTCGCTCGGTCCTGCTCTCCAGTGTTCGCTCGGTCCTGCCCTCCAGTGTTCGCTCGGTCCTACCCTCTAGTGTTCGCCTGGTCCTGTCCTCTAGTGTCCGCTCAGTCCTGCCCTTTAGTGTTCGTTCGTTCCTGCCCTTTAGTGTTCGCTCGGTCCTGCCCCCTAGTGTTCGCTCGGTCCTGCCCTCTAGTGTTCGCTCGGTCCTGCCCCCTAGTGTTCGCTCGGTCCTGCTCTCTAGTGTTCGCTCGGTCCTGCTCTCTAGTGTTCGCTCGGTCCTGCCTTCTAGTGTTCGCTCGGTCCTGCCCTCTAGTGTTCGCTCGGTCCTGCACTCCAGTGTTTGCTCGGTCCTGCCCTCCAGTGTTCGCTCGGTCCTGCCCTCTAGTGTTCGCTCGGTCCTGCCCTCCAGTGTTCGCTCGGTCCTGCCCTCTAGTGTTCGTTCGGTCCTGCCCTCTAGTGTTCGCTCGATCCTGCCCTCTAGTGTTCGCTCAGTCCTGCCCTCTAGTGTTCGCTCGGTCCTGCTCTCCAGTATTTGCTTGGTCCTGCCCCCTAGTGTTTGCTCGGTCCTGCCCTCTAGTGTTCGCTCAGTCCTGCCCCCTAGTGTTCGCTCGGTCCTGCTCTCCAGTGTTCGCTCGGTCCTGCCCCCTAGTGTTCGCTCGGTCCTGCTCTCTAGTGTTCGCTCGGTCCTGCTCTCTAGTGTTCGCTCAGTCCTGCTCTCTAGTGTTCGCTCGGTCCTGCCCTCTAGTGTTCGCTCAGTCCTGCCCCCTAGTGTTCGCTCGGTCCTGCTCTCCAGTGTTCGCTCGGTCCTGCCCCCTAGTGTTCGCTCGGTCCTGCTCTCTAGTGTTCGCTCAGTCCTGCTCTCTAGTGTTCGCTCGGTCCTGCTCTCTAGTGTTCGCTCGGTCCTGCACTCCAGTGTTTGCTCGGTCCTGCCCCCTAGTGTTTGCTCGGTCCTGCCCTCTAGTGTTCGCTCAGTCCTGCCCTCTAGTGTTCGCTCGGTCCTGCTCTCTAGTGTTCGCTCGGTCCTGCTCTCTAGTGTTCGCTCGGTCCTGCTCTCTAGTGTTCGCTCGGTCCTGCTCTCTAGTGTTCGCTCGGTCCTGCCCTCTAGTGTTCGCTCAGTCCTGCCCTCTAGTTTTCGCTCGGTCCTGTCCTCTAGTGTCCGCTCAGTCCTGCCCTTTAGTGTTCGTTCGGTCCTGCCCTCTAGTGTTCGCTCGATCCTGCCCTCTAGTGTTCGCTCAGTCCTGCCCTCTAGTGTTCGCTCGGTCCTGCTCTCCAGTATTTGCTTGGTCCTGCCCCCTAGTGTTCGCTCGGTCCTGCCCTCTACTGTCCGCTCAGTCCTGCCCCCTAGTGTTCGCTCGGTCCTGCCCTCTAGTGTTCGCTCGGTCCTGCTCTCCATTGTTCACTCGGTCCTGCCCTCTAGTGTTCGCTCGGTCCTGCCCTCTAGTGTTCGCTCGGTCCTGCCCTCTAGTGTTCGCTCAGTCCTGCCCTCTAGTGTTCGCTTGGTCCTGCCCCCTAGTGTTCGCTCGGTCCTGCCCTCTAGTGTTCGCTCGGTCCTGCCCTCCAGTGTCTGCTCAGTCCTGCCCTCTAGTGTTCGCTCGGTCCTGCCCTCTACTGTTCGCTCGGTCCTGCCCTTTAGTGTTCGCTCGGTCCTGCCCTCTAGTGTCCGCTCGGTCTTGCCCTCCAGTGTTCGCTCGGTCCTGCCCTCCAGTGTTTGTTCGGTCCTGCCCTCCAGTGTTCGCTCGGTCCTGCCCTCCAGTGTTCGCTCGGTCCTGCCCTCCAGTGTTCGCTCGGTCCTGCCCTCCAGTGTTCGCTCGGTCCTGCCCTCCAGTGTTTGCTCGGTCCTGCTCTCTAGTGTTCGTTCGGTCCTGCCCTCTAGTGTTCGCTCAGTCCTGCCCTTTAGTGTTCGCTGGATCCTGCCCTCTAGTGTTCGCTCAGTCCTGCCCTTTAGTGTTCGCTGGATCCTGCCCTCTAGTGTTCGTTCGGTCCTGCCCTCTAGTGTTCGCTCGGTCCTGCCCTCTACTGTTCGCTCGGTCCTGCCCTCTACTGTTCGCTCGGTCCTGCCCTCTAGTGTTTGCTGGATCCTGCCCTCTAGTGTCCGCTCAGTCCTGCCCTTTAGTGTTCGCTCGTTCCTGCCCTCTAGTGTTTGCTCGGTCCTGCCCTTTAGTGTTCGCTCGGTCCTGCCCTCTAGTGTTTGCTCAGTCCTGCCCTCCAGTGTTCGCTCGGTCCTGCTCTCCAGTGTTCGCTCGGTCCTGCCCTCCAGTGTTCGCTCGGTCCTACCCTCTAGTGTTCGCCTGGTCCTGTCCTCTAGTGTCCGCTCAGTCCTGCCCTTTAGTGTTCGTTCGTTCCTGCCCTTTAGTGTTCGCTCGGTCCTGCCCCCTAGTGTTCGCTCGGTCCTGCCCTCTAGTGTTCGCTCGGTCCTGCCCCCGAGTGTTCGCTCGGTCCTGCCCTCTAGTGTTCGCTCGGTCCTGCCCCCTAGTGTTCGCTCGGTCCTGCTCTCCAGTGTTCGCTCGGTCCTGCTCTCTAGTGTTCGCTCGGTCCTGCCTTCTAGTGTTCGCTCGGTCCTGCCCTCTAGTGTTCGCTCGGTCCTGCACTCCAGTGTTTGCTCGGTCCTGCCCTCCAGTGTTCGCTCGGTCCTGCCCTCTAGTGTTCGTTCGGTCCTGCCCTCTAGTGTTCGCTCGATCCTGCCCTCTAGTGTTCGCTCAGTCCTGCCCTCTAGTGTTCGCTCGGTCCTGCTCTCCAGTATTTGCTTGGTCCTGCCCCCTAGTGTTCGCTCGGTCCTGCCCTCTAGTGTTCGCTCAGTCCTGCCCCCTAGTGTTCGCTCGGTCCTGCTCTCCAGTGTTCGCTCGGTCCTGCCCCCTAGTGTTCGCTCGGTCCTGCTCTCTAGTGTTCGCTCGGTCCTGCTCTCTAGTGTTCGCTCAGTCCTGCTCTCTAGTGTTCGCTCGGTCCTGCCTTCTAGTGTTCGCTCGGTCCTGCACTCCAGTGTTTGCTCGGTCCTGCCCCCTAGTGTTTGCTCGGTCCTGCCCTCTAGTGTTCGCTCAGTCCTGCCCCCTAGTGTTCGCTCGGTCCTGCTCTCTAGTGTTCGCTCGGTCCTGCCTTCTAGTGTTCGTTCGGTCCTGCACTCCAGTGTTTGCTCGGTCCTGCCCTCTAGTGTTCGCTCGGTCCTGCCCTCTAGTGTTTGCTCAGTCCTGCCCTCTAGTTTTCGCTCGGTCCTGTCCTCTAGTGTCCGCTCAGTCCTGCCCTTTAGTGTTCGTTCGGTCCTGCCCTCTAGTGTTCGCTCGATCCTGCTCTCCAGTGTTCACTCGGTCCTGCCCTCTAGTGTTCGCTCGGTCCTGCCCTCTAGTGTTCGCTCGGTCCTGCCCTCTAGTGTTCGCTCAGTCCTGCCCTCTAGTGTTCGCTCGGTCCTGCTCTCCAGTATTTGCTTGGTCCTGCCCCCTAGTGTTCGCTCGGTCCTGCCCTCTACTGTCCGCTCAGTCCTGCCCCCTAGTGTTCGCTCGGTCCTGCCCTCTAGTGTTCGCTCGGTCCTGCTCTCCAGTGTTCACTCGGTCCTGCCCTCTAGTGTTCGTTCGGTCCTGCCCTCCAGTGTTTGCTCGGTCCTGCCCTCTAGTGCTCGCTCGGTCCTGCCCTCTAGTGTTCGCTCGGTCCTGCCCTCTAGTATTCGTTCGGTCCTGCCCTCCAGTGTTTGCTCGGTCCTGCCCCCTAGTGTTCGCTCGATCCTGCCCCCTGGTGTTCGCTCGGTCCTGCCCTCTAGTTTTCGCTCGGTCCTGCCCTCTAGTGCTCGGTCAGTCCTGCCCTCCAGTGTTTGCTCGGTCCTGCCCTCTAGTGTTCGCTCAGTCCTGCCCCCTAGTGTTCGCTCGGTCCTGCCCTCTAGTGTTCGCTCAGTCCTGCCCCCTAGTGTTCGGTCGGTCCTGCCCTCTAGTTTTCGCTCGGTCCTGCCCCCTAGTGTTCGTTCGGTCCTGCTCTCCAGTGTTTGCTCGGTCCTGCCCCCTAGTGTTCGTTCAGTCCTGCCCTCCAGTGTTTGCTCGGTCCTGCCCTCTAGTGTTCACTCGGTCCTGCCCTCTAGTGTTCGCTCAGTCCTGCCCTCCAGTGTTTGCTCGGTCCTGCCCCCTAGTGTTCGCTCGGTCCTGCCCTCTAGTTTTCGCTCGGTCCTGCCCTCTAGTGTTCGCTCAGTCCTGCCCTCTAGTGTTCGCTCGGTCCTGTCCTCTAGTGTTCGCTCAGTCCTGCCCTCCAGTGTTTGCTCGGTCCTGCTCTCTAGTGTTCGCCTGGTCCTGCCCTCTCGTGTTCGCTGGGTCCTGCCCTCCAGTGTTCGCTCAGTCCTGCTCTCTAGTGTTCGCTCGGTCCTGCCCTCTAGTGTTCGTTCGTTCCTGCCCTCTAGTGTTCGCTCGGTCCTGCCCTCTAGTGTTCGCTCGGTCCTGCCCTCCAGTGTTCGCTCGGTCCTGCCCTCCAGTGTTTGCTCGGTCCTGCTCTCTAGTGTTCGTTCGGTCCTGCTCTCCAGTGTGTGCTTGGTCCTGCCCTCTACTGTTCGCTCGGTCCTGCTCTCCAGTGTGTGCTTGGTCCTGCCCTCCAGTGTTCGTTCGGTCCTGCCCTCTAGTGTTCACTCGGTCCTGCCCTCCAGTGTTCGCTCGGTCCTGCCCTCCAGTGTGTGCTTGGTCCTGCCCTCTACTGTTCGCTCGGTCCTGCCCTCTAGTGTTCGCTCGGTCCTGCCCTCCAGTGTTTTCTCGGTCCTGCTCTCTAGTGTTCGTTCGGTCCTGCTCTCCAGTGTGTGCTTGGTCCTGCCCCCTAGTGTTCGCTCGGTCCTGTCCTCCAGTGTTTGCTCGGTCCTGCCCTCTAGTGTTTGCTCAGTCCTGCCCTCTAGTGTTCGCTCAGTCCTGCCCTCCAGTGTTCGTTCAGTCCTGCCCTCTAGTGTTCGCTCGGTCCTGCCCTCTAGTGTTTGCTCGGTCCTGCTCTCTAGTGTCCGCTCAGTCTTGCCCTTTAGTGTTCGCTCGGTCCTGCCCTCTAGTGTCCGCTCAGTCCTGCCCTTTAGTGTTCGCTCGGTCCTGTCCTATAGTGTTCGCTCGGTCCTGCTCTCCAGTGTTTGCTCGGTCCTGCCCTCTAGTGTTCTCTCAGTCCTACCCTCTAGTGTTCGCTCGGTCCTGCCCTCTAGTGTTCACTCGGTCCTGCCCTCTAGTGTTCGCTCGGTCCTGTCCTCTAGTGTTCACTCGGTCCTGCCCTCTAGTGTTCGCTCAGTCCTGCCCTCCAGTGTTTGCTCGGTCCTGCCCCCTAGTGTTCGCTCGGTCCTGCCCCCTAGTGTTCGCTCGGTCCTGCCCTCTAGTTTTCGCTCGGTCCTGCCCTCTAGTGTTCGCTCAGTCCTGCCCTCTAGTGTTCGCTCGGTCCTGTCCTCTAGTGTTCGTTCGGTCCTGCCCTCCAGTGTTTGCTCGGTCCTGCCCTCTAGTGTTCACTCAGTCCTGCCCTCTAGTGTTCGCTCGGTCCTGCCTTCTAGTGTTCGCTCAGTCCTGCTCCCTAGTGTTCGCTCGGTCCTGCCCTCTAGTGTTCGCTGGGTCCTGCCCTCCAGTGTTCGCTCAGTCCTGCTCTCTAGTGTTCGCTCGGTCCTGCCCTCTAGTGTTCATTCGTTCCTGCCCTCTAGTGTTCGCTCGGTCCTGCCCTCTAGTGTTCGCTCGGTCCTGCCCTCCAGTGTTCGCTCCGTCCTGCCCTCCAGTGTTTGCTCGGTCCTGCTCTCTAGTGTTCGTTCGGTCCTGCTCTCCAGTGTGTGCTTGGTCCTGCCCTCTACTGTTCGCTCGGTCCTGCCCTCTAGTGTTCGCTCGGTCCTGCCCTCCAGTGTTTTCTCGGTCCTGCTCTCTAGTGTTCGCTCAGTCCTGCCCTCCAGTGTTCGCTCAGTCCTGCCCTCTAGTGTTCGCTCGGTCCTGCCCTCTAGTGTTTGCTCGGTCCTGCTCTCTAGTGTCCGCTCAGTCTTGCCCTTTAGTGTTCACTCGGTCCTGCCCTCTAGTGTCCGCTCAGTCCTGCCCTTTAGTGTTCGCTCGGTCCTGTCCTATAGTGTTCGCTCGGTCCTGCTCTCCAGTGTTTGCTCGGTCCTGCCCTCTAGTGTTCTCTCAGTCCTGCCCTCTAGTGTTCCCTCGGTCCTGCTCTCCAGTGTTCGCTCAGTCCTGCCCCCTAGTGTTCGCTCGGTCCTGCCCTCCAGTGTTCGCCTGGTCCTGCTCTCTAGTGTTCGCTCGGTCCTGCCCTCCAGTGTTCGCCTGGTCCTGCCCTCTAGTGTTCGCACGGTCCTGCCCTCCAGTGTTCGCTCGGTCCTGCCCTCCAGTGTTCGCTTGGTCCTGCCCTCCAGTGTTTGCTCGGTCCTGCCCTCTAGTGTTCGCCTGGTCCTGCTCGCTAGTGTTCGCTCGGTCCTGCCCTCCAGTGTTCGCCTGGTCCTGCCCTCTAGTGTTCACTTGATCCTGCCCTCCAGTGTTCGCTCAGACCTGCCCTCTAGTGTCTGCTCAGTCCTGCCCTCTTTGTGGAAGAACAAGCTGGACACTCAGGAACCTGGGCTATGTTTTTCTTTGTGACTATGTTTGTCTGAAATCATAACGTGCTATTTGTAATATGTGCTATGTGCAGTGTGTTGTGGGTTGTTGGTACAGTACTGTGTTTTGCATCTTGGCTCCAGAGGAACGTTGTTTTGTTTGGCTGTATTCGTGTATGGTTGAATGATAATTAAACCTGAACTTGAATCACAGAGCACCAGTAGTCAGTGGGATTTAGGGGAGTAAATATGTAGAGATCAGACAATTTCAAGGAACATGAGATTGTAACAGTAAACACAAGAAATTCTGCAGATGCTAGAAGTCCAAAGCAACACACACAAAATGCTGGAGGAACTCAGCAGGTCAGGCAGCACCTATGGAAGTAAATAAACAGTCGACATTTCGGGCAAAGACTCTTCTTCAGGACTTAAAAGGAAGGGGGAAGACAGAATGAAAAGGTGAGGGCAGGGGAAGGAGGATAGCTAGAAGGTGATAGGTGAGGCCAGGTGAGTGGGAAAGGTGAAGGGCTGGAGAGGAAGGAATCTGATAGGAGAGGTGAAAGGCAGGAGGAGGGGACCCACATGGAGGTGAGAGGCAGGGGAGAAGGGATAAACAACAGAGTGGGTAATAGGAGAAGAGGGCGGGGGAGGGGGAGGGAAAACAATTTTTACCAGAAGGAGAAATCGATATTCATTGCTTCCATTTTGGAGGCTACCCAGATGGAATACAAGATGTTTCTCCTTCATCCTGAGAGTGGGCTCATCGTGGCACAAGAGGAGGCCACGGACTGACACGCCAGAACAGGAGTGGTTTGTCAAATATGTTCAGGAAAAATTCCGTCATGAATATATAGAGGTCCCAACTAGAGAGAGTGTGATATTGGATCTCCTATCAGGGAACAAGACAGGACAGGTGACAGAAGTGTATGTAGTGGAACAATCTGGATCTAACACTTATTTATTATTTATTTAGCGATAATGCACAGAATAGACCTTTCCAGCTGTTTGAGACACACCAGCCTAACAGCCCCGATTTAACACGGACCTAATCACAGGGCAATTCACAATGACCAATAACCTACCCGGTACATCTTTGGACTGTGGGAGGAAACCGGAGCACCCGGGGAGAACCCGCACATGTCATGGTCTGGTCTGTGAAGTCCGTATTCCGGTTCATGGTCCGGTCCATCGACCCTTGCTCCAAGTTTTCCTGACTACCCTGTTTCTGTTCTTGTTGAGCTAATTGAGGCAGCTGATGCTCGTTGGGGCTGGCTGAATAAATACCTTCAGAGACCAGGGCATGGCTGCTGGATTGTTCTTGTCCTTACTCCTTGTATCCCTTCCTCTGCCTTCTGTTTCCTTGCCTGAAGCCCTGCTTTGTCTTGCCGGTAACTCTCGCCTCGCCTGAAGTTCTTATCTCACCTTGCATTCCTGAAGCCTTGCCTTGTCTTCCCAGTTACTCTCGCCTCATCTTGCCTGCAGTCTTATCCTGGAGCCACCCTGTACCTAGCTCCCTTCCCGTCCCTTGCCTCCGCCCAGGTAAGCCAGGCTGTCTTGCCGTTACCTGGGGTTGGTTCTGTCCCTTCCTGTCCCTTGCCTCTGTTGGGTGGTGGTCCGCGCCCTGCCCAGGTGTACCACGCCCTGCCCAGGTGTACCGCGCCCTGCCCAGCTGAACTGCACCCTGCCCAGGAGGAGCCTACCAAGCCTCGCCTCAAGTCTCCTGCCTCCAGCCTTGCCTCACCTCAAGTCTCCTGCCTCCAGCCTCGCCTCACCTCACCTCGTCTCTTGCCTAGTCTCTAGCCTGAAGACTCCAGCCTCCTGCCTGGCCTCTAACCTGAAGACTCTAGCCTCCTGCCTAGCCTCTAGCCTGAAGACTCCAGCCTCCTGCCTAGCCCCAAGCCTGAAGACTCCAGCCTCCTGCCTAGCCCCAAGCCTGAAGACTCCAGCCTCCTGCCTAGCCCCAAGCCTGAAGACTCCAACCTCCCGCCTAGCCCCAAGCCTGAAGACTCCAGCCTCCTGCCTAGCCCCAAGCCTGAAGACTCCAACTTCCCGCCTAGCCCCAAGCCTGAAGACTCCAGCCTCCTGCCTAGCCCCAAGCCTGAAGACTCCAACCTCCCGCCTAGCCCCAAGCCTGAAGACTCCAGCCTCCTGCCTAGCCCCAAGCCTGAAGACTCCAACCTCCCGCCTAGCCCCAAGCCTGAAGACTCCAGCCTCCAGCCTCTTGCCAAGCCTAGCCAAGTCTCTAGCCTCTAGCCTCAAGCCTGAGGACTCCTGCCTCCTGCCAAGCCAAGTCGCTAGTCTCTAGCCTCAAGGCTGAAGATTTCAGCCTCGTCCTGCCTGCCTGCCAACTCTTGTCCTTGCCTAGTTCTGGGGTCTGAGCCAAAGGCAAGACCCAGGTATTGGGTCCTTGTCCAATCTCTGGCTCGGAGTCCAAGCCCGGGCTCCTAGCTCTCTTGTCCAGTCCTGTTCCAGGTTCCTGGTTTTGCTGTCCATGTTCTTGCCATTGACCTGTATCCAAGTCCGGTCCTTAGTAGTTCAGTGTCTGTGTCTTGCACTTGGGTCCGTTCCCAGCCACCGTCTTATGGCAGCGCATTCCATGGGGAGGACATATAGACTCCTTACAGATGAGGCCAGAATTGAACTCCGAACTCCGATGCCCTGAGCTGTAATAGCATCACGTCACTGTGACATCCATGTGTCTTATGTTAACTCCAAAGTGTTCCACTACATACAAATCTGTCACCTGACCTGATAATTATGGAGAAGGACAGGTCTGGAGCTCGGGCTGAGATCCCAGACTGGAGAAAAGTCAATTTTGAAGGCATCAAAAAGGATCTGGCAAGTGTGGATTGGGATAGGTTGTTTTCTGGTAAAGGGATGTTTAGTAAGTGGGATGCCTTCAAAAGTGGAAGTTCAAAATCAGACTCAGGTTTCATGTTACCAGCATTTGTCGTGAAATTTGTTGTCTTTGCAGCAGCAGTATAATCCAATACACAATAATAAAAACTGTGAATATATATATATAAATAATAGCTAAATTAAATAAGTGGTGCATAAAATTGTCCATGGGCTCAATATCCATTCAGAAATCATAGGGCAGAGAGGGGAAGAAGCTATTCCTGAATTGTTGAGTGTGTGCCTTCAGGCTCCTGTACCTCCTCCCTGATGGTAGCAACAGAGGGCATGTCCTGCGTGATGGGGGTCCTTAATGATGGATGCTACCTTTTTGAGGCATCACTCCTTGAAGATGTCCCGGATGCCATGGAGGCTAGTGTCCATGATGGAGATGTCTGAGTTTACAACTTTCTGCAGCTTATTTCAATCCTGTGCCATAGTCCCTCCCTCTACATACCCAGAAAATGATGCAGCCAGTTCGAATGCTCTCATGGTACGTCTGTAGAAATTTGTGAGTGTCTTTGGTGACATGAGAAATCTCCTCAAATTCCTAATGAAATATAATTGCTGTCATGTCTTCTTTGTAGCTGTATTGATATGTTGGGCCCAGGTTAGATCCTCAGAGATGCTGACACCCAGAAATTGAAGTTGCTCACTCGTTCAACTTCTGATCCCTCTATGGTGTGTGTTCCCTTGTGTTACCCTTCCTGAAGTCCACAATCAGTCCTCTGGTCTTAGTGACATTGACTGCAAGGTTGCTGCTGCAACACCACTCAATCTGAGTCTACTGTTCAAAGAAACAAAACAATGAGATTGCCTGCTCCCAGAGACATACTCTTTTTTCAAATGTGGCCTCCACAGCTTGTTGGGCAAGAGAAGTGGCAAGGCTGATTGGATTGACTGCTGTAGATGGACTCAGACTTGTCAAGGACAAAAGCGTGGTTGAGAATAACATTTGCATTCGATTGTATTTGAAGGGTGACCACCAAGTCATTATTGAAATATTCATTGATGCAAATGAGAAAATGAACTACACAATATTGACAAAACAAAGGGTATTTACATAAAGGTTCATGGAAAGATCGGGAAAACATGGAACATTTACGTAATTTTGGGAGCCACCTCTCAACAGAGGTAGACGTTGATGATGAAATTCAGTCTCCTTCAGTACATAAGTACAGCACTTGGACACCTGAGGAAGATGTTTGAAGATCAAGGTATCAATCTAAGGATAATAATCATCTTCTGCTGATCCTTGCCTTCTTTTTTTGTCTAACACTTGGACTGTCTACAGCAGTCACCCAAGGTACTGGAGAGATACCATGAAAGCTGTTTCCACAAAATCCTCTAGCTGAACCTATTCCTTCAACCAAATGCCATGATTGCCTGAGGCACCAAGTATGGAATATTTTCTTTTCTGTAAGTCTCTCTGTGAAGGTCATGGATCTCTTGATATGAACACATTTAGTTCACATGTTGGGCCCTGCCCAAGAAATTTTCTGTAGTTAAAAACTGAAGTCTGCTAAATTAAAGACTTTAATGTTTAAAGAGTGTGGGTTAATTAAAGACCATTAATCTGTAGAGGCTGAGATTAATCAGGAATAATCAGGTTGAAGTGTGTCAGCCGAACAATTGTATTTTTGAGGAGATATGCCAGAGGCAGTCTACATAGATTTTAGCTGTGGATATTAGACAAAGTCACATGGCAGAATAGCTAGGAAAATAAAATCCCAAGGCATTTTAATAGCTGTTCATAATAAAACTCGACTCTGGTGGGAAGCAAAGGTTAATGCTGAAAGGAGATTTAGTGATTGGAGGGTGTTCTGCAGGGCTAAAAAAAAGCCTTAAATGAAGAGAACATAATTAGGATGTATGAAGTTGGTGCACAGTGCATAATAAAAGGAGATATCAATGGAGTGATTAAACAGCCCAGGTGTCACATATGTATTTCAGTCTAGGGAAGTGTGAGGTAATTAAGGGCAATCAGAAAAATGAAAGCACAAGGAATTAAGAAGGGAGTGGAACAGAGGCAGGGACAAGCAGATAAGTTGAAGAAGAGTTTTTTGCCTTAATTGGTCAATAAAAAGAATATAAAAGCTATAAAATAATTAAGCTATAAAATTGATATACAAATAGTTAGGTCTAGAGTACTATTTACAATTTTGGTTACCACTCTGATAGGGCTGGAGAGTTTACAGAAGAAACTGATGAGGAAATTGCCAGTCTAAACAATTTGAGTTATGGAAGATAGACTATAAACTGGGGTTGCTTTCTTTAGAAGGTAGGAGGCAATGTGTACACAATGATGGAGTAATAGAAAGTATATTTTCAATGCGGAGATTTCAATAACTTAAGAATCATAGATGTAAATTAATTGGTAGAACCAAAAGGCATTTTCACCCAAAGAGCATTGATTGTGTGGAGCATACTACCTGAAATTGTATGAAGAAAATCTTTCTTCATATTTAAGATACCCTGATAATTGTTGATGTGCTACAACAAATTCCTTATTTTCAACGGAATGGTCAATAGAACATATTGATCTTAAAACAATGCTTCCACAACTATCTACTAACAGTTTCTCCAGTAAAGGATACCTTATCAAGGAACCCTTAAGGCAAGGGTATTGCCTCATAGCCAGGTACCAGCTCCTTCAGCTGATGAATAAGTGTTCTCCAATAGGTTGAAAATGTTCTCTACTAGGGGAACTTCGAAGTACATCATCGTGTGTGGCTTGCCATAATATCACTAAGATAACTGAGTCCACGAGCCCATAGCTCTCCCAGTCGTAGGGCCCAACATTGGACTAAATGTGACAGATCTACAACCTTCACAGATAGACTTGAGAAGGTCACTGCTGTTGATGACAGTGGCTTCAGCCAGTTGGATCCCAAACTCTGGAACTCTGTACCCATGCTTCTTGGTTTCTGGCCTCTATCTCCTACCATGAGTTGCTGACAGTTTTGGTTGCCAAAGCTTCTGTGAAGCACTTTGATTCACTACTTTGAAGGTCCTACATAAAAAATATAGCATAGCGAGGGGGTAGAGACAGGTGGAGGAGGGAAGAGTGGAAGTAGCAGAAGCAGCTGGGAGATGATAGGTGGAGATGACAAAAGGCAATGAGGATAGAATCCAGTCAGAAAGGAAGCTGAAGCATGAAATCAAGTCAGGAGGGTTACGGGTCAATTATTGGCACATGTACTGAAATACAGTGAACATTGTTTGTTTACTTGCCATCCACACTGATCATTCCATAAAGATAGTAGGAAAAGAGTCAAAGTCAAGTTCATTGTCATCTACACAAGTACATGTACGCACAGGTGCAATGAAAAACATTTTTGCAGCAATAACACAGGCACATTGCATCATATAGGTAGCATTCGCAAGAAAACCATAAATTGTACACAATTTTCACAAGAAAGAACAAAACCAAGATCTATTTTAGAGCAAAATGATCGGTCATAGTGTTGCTAAACAGTAGTGATTAAAGCCTTGCTGGCTGGTTGAAAGGAAGTAGCTCTTCTTGAACCTGGTGTTTCTGTGCCTGATGGCAGCCGTGAGAAGGTGGAATGGCTCGGATCTTTAACGTTCTCTGCTTGAGGCAGCGGCTCTAAATACTACCGATCATGAGCAGAATGTGTCTTTGATATATTGGGCTAAACCCTCTTACTCTCTGCTGTTTCTTCTGCTACTGTGCATTTCAATTGTCTTACCAAACCGTGATGCAGCCAGTCAGAGTCAATAACAATAACGACCAACT
The DNA here is from genome assembly GCF_030028105.1 of Mobula birostris. Classification (NCBI taxonomy): domain Eukaryota; kingdom Metazoa; phylum Chordata; class Chondrichthyes; order Myliobatiformes; family Myliobatidae; genus Mobula; species Mobula birostris. Next base: position 44,764,580 of record NC_092380.1, on the reverse strand, counting down.
CTAGAGTTTACAGAGAATGGTGTGAAAAATAAAAAAAAATTCCAATGAGAGGTAGTTCGGTTCACCAAAGCACCTTCTCAATGCAGGCTACCAGAGGAGAATGGCCAGATTGGTCCAGGCTGACAGAGGAGAATGGTCAGATTGGTTCAGGCTGTCAGAGGAGAATGGTCAGATTGGTTCAGGCTACCAGAGGAGAATGGTCAGATTGGTTCAGGCTACCAGAGGAGAATGGTCAGATTGGTTCGGGCTGTCAGAGGAGAATGGTCAGATTGCTTCAGGCTGTCAGAGGAGAATGGTCAGATTGGTTCAGGCTGTCAGAGGAGAATGGCCAGATTGGTTCAGGCTGTCAGAGGAGAATGGTCAGATTGGTTCAGGCTATCAGAGGAGAATGGTCAAATTGGTTCAGGCTGTCAGAGGAGAATGGTCAGATTGGTTCAGCCTACCAGAGGAGAATGGTCAGATTGGTTCAGGCTACCAGAGGAGAATGGCCAGATTGGTTCAGGCTGTCAGAGGAGAATGGCCAGATTGGTTCAGGCTGTCAGAGGAGAATGGTCAGATTGGTTCAGGGAATCAGAGGAGAATGGTCAGATTGGTTCAGGCTGTCAGAGGAGAATGGTCAGATTGGTTCAGGCTACCAGAGGAGAATGGCCAGATTGGTTCAGGCTGTCAGAGGAGAATAGTCAGATTGGTCCAGGCTGACAGAGGAGAATGGTCAGATTGGTTCAGGCTGACAGAGGAGAATGGTCAGATTGGTTCCGGCTACCAGAGGAGAATGGCCAGATTGGTTCAGGCTGTCAGAGGAGAATGGCCAGATTGGTTCAGGCTGTCAGAGGAGAATGGTCAGATTGGTTCAGGCTATCAGAGGAGAATGGTCAGATTGGTTCAGGCTGTCAGAGGAGAATGGTCAGATTGGTTCAGGCTACCAGAGGAGAATGGCCAGATTGGTTCAGGCTGTCAGAGGAGAATAGTCAGATTGGTTCAGGCTACCAGAGGAGAATGGCCAGATTGGTTCAGGCTGTCAGAGGAGAATAGTCAGATTGGTCCAGGCTGACAGAGGAGAATGGTCAGATTGGTTCAGGCTGACAGAGGAGAATGGTCAGATTGGTTCCGGCTACCAGAGGAGAATGGCCAGATTGGTTCAGGCTGTCAGAGGAGAATAGTCAGATTGGTCCAGGCTGACAGAGGAGAATGGCCAGATTGGTTCAGGCTGTCAGAGGAGAATGGTCAGATTGGTTCAGGCTACCAGAGGAGAATGGCCAGATTGGTTCAGGCTGTCAGAGGAGAATAGTCAGATTGGTTCAGGCTACCAGAGGAGAATGGTCAGATTGGTTCAGGCTGACAGAGGAGAATAGTCAGATTGGTCCAGGCTGACAGAGGAGAATGGCCAGATTGGTTCAGGCTGTCAGAGGAGAATGGTCAGATTGGTTCAGGCTACCAGAGGAGAATGGCCAGATTGGTTCAGGCTGTCAGAGGAGAATGGTCAGATTGGTTCCGGCTACCAGAGGAGAATGGCCAGATTGGTTCAGGCTGTCAGAGGAGAATAGTCAGATTGGTCCAGGCTGACAGAGGAGAATGGTCAGATTGGTTCAGGCTACCAGAGGAGAATGGCCAGATTGGTTCAGGCTGTCAGAGGAGAATGGTCAGATTGGTTCAGGCTACCAGAGGAGAATGGTCAGATTGGTTCAGGCTGACAGAGGAGAATGCCAGATTGGTTCAGGCTGTCAGAGGAGAATGGTCAGATTGCTTCAGGCTGTCAGAGGAGAATGGTCAGATTGGTTCAGTCTGTCAGAGGAGAATGGTCAGATTGGTTCAGGCTGTCAGAGGAGAATGGTCGGATTGGTTCAGGCTACCAGAGGAGAATGGTCAGATTGGTTCAGGCTGTCAGAGGAGAATAGTCAGATTGGTTCAGGCTACCAGAGGAGAATGGCCAGATTGGTTCAGGCTGTCAGAGGAGAATAGTCAGATTGGTCCAGGCTGACAGAGGAGAATGGTCAGATTGGTTCAGACTGACAGAGGAGAATGGTCAGATTGGTTCCGGCTACCAGAGGAGAATGGCCAGATTGGTTCAGGCTGTCAGAGGAGAATAGTCAGATTGGTCCAGGCTGACAGAGGAGAATGGCCAGATTGGTTCAGGCTGTCAGAGGAGAATGGTCAGATTGGTTCAGGCTACCAGAGGAGAATGGCCAGATTGGTTCAGGCTGTCAGAGGAGAATAGTCAGATTGGTTCAGGCTACCAGAGGAGAATGGTCAGATTGGTTCAGGCTGACAGAGGAGAATGGTCAGATTGGTTCAGGCTGACAGAGGAGAATGGCCAGATTGGTTCAGGCTGTCAGAGGAGAATGGTCAGATTGCTTCAGGCTATCAGAGGAGAATGGTCAGATTGGTTCAGGCTGACAGAGGAGAATAGTCAGATTGGTCCAGGCTGACAGAGGAGAATGGCCAGATTGGTTCAGGCTGTCAGAGGAGAATGGTCAGATTGGTTCAGGCTGTCAGAGGAGAATGGTCAGATTGGTTCAGCCTATCAGAGGAGAATGGTCAGATTGGTTCAGGCTACCAGAGGAGAATGGCCAGATTGGTTCAGGCTGTCAGAGGAGAATGGCCAGATTGGTTCAGGCTGTCAGAGGAGAATGGTCAGATTGGTTCAGGCTATCAGAGGAGAATGGTCAGATTGGTTCAGGCTGTCAGAGGAGAATGGTCAGATTGGTTCAGGCTACCAGAGGAGAATGACCAGATTGGTTCAGGCTGTCAGAGGAGAATAGTCAGATTGGTTCAGGCTGACAGAGGAGAATGGTCAGATTGGTTCAGGCTGACAGAGGAGAATGGCCAGATTGGTTCAGGCTGTCAGAGGAGAATAGTCAGATTGGTTCAGGCTACCAGAGGAGAATGGTCAGATTGGTTCAGGCTGACAGAGGAGAATGGTCAGATTGGTTCAGGCTGACAGAGGAGAATGGCCAGATTGGTTCAGGCTGTCAGAGGAGAATGGTCAGATTGGTTCAGGCTGACAGAGGAGAATGGTCAGATTGGTTCAGGCTATCAGAGGAGAATGGTCAGATTGGTTCAGGCTGACAGAGGAGAATAGTCAGATTGGTTCAGGCTGACAGAGGAGAATAGTCAGATTGGTTCAGGCTACCAGAGGAGAATGGTCAGATTGGTTCAGGCTGACAGAGGAGAATGGTCAGATTGGTTCAGGCTGACAGAGGAGAATGGCCAGATTGGTTCAGGCTGTCAGAGGAGAATGGTCAGATTGCTTCAGGCTATCGGAGGAGAATTGTCAGATTGGTTCAGGCTGACAGAGGAGAATGGTCAGATTGGTTCAGGCTATCAGAGGAGAATGGTCAGATTGCTTCAGGCTGACAGAGGAGAATGGTCGGATTGGTTCAGGCTACCAGAGGAGAATGGTCAGATTGGTTCAGGCTGTCAGAGGAGAATAGTCAGATTGGTTCAGGCTACCAGAGGAGAATGGCCAGATTGGTTCAGGCTGTCAGAGGAGAATAGTCAGATTGGTCCAGGCTGACAGAGGAGAATGGTCAGATTGGTTCAGACTGACAGAGGAGAATGGTCAGATTGGTTCCGGCTACCAGAGGAGAATGGCCAGATTGGTTCAGGCTGTCAGAGGAGAATAGTCAGATTGGTCCAGGCTGACAGAGGAGAATGGCCAGATTGGTTCAGGCTGTCAGAGGAGAATGGTCAGATTGGTTCAGGCTACCAGAGGAGAATGGCCAGATTGGTTCAGGCTGTCAGAGGAGAATAGTCAGATTGGTTCAGGCTACCAGAGGAGAATGGTCAGATTGGTTCAGGCTGACAGAGGAGAATGGTCAGATTGGTTCAGGCTGACAGAGGAGAATGGCCAGATTGGTTCAGGCTGTCAGAGGAGAATGGTCAGATTGCTTCAGGCTATCAGAGGAGAATGGTCAGATTGGTTCAGGCTGACAGAGGAGAATAGTCAGATTGGTCCAGGCTGACAGAGGAGAATGGCCAGATTGGTTCAGGCTGTCAGAGGACAATGGTCAGATTGGTTCAGGCTGTCAGAGGAGAATGGTCAGATTGGTTCAGCCTATCAGAGGAGAATGGTCAGATTGGTTCAGGCTACCAGAGGAGAATGGCCAGATTGGTTCAGGCTGTCAGAGGAGAATGGCCAGATTGGTTCAGGCTGTCAGAGGAGAATGGTCAGATTGGTTCAGGCTATCAGAGGAGAATGGTCAGATTGGTTCAGGCTGTCAGAGGAGAATGGTCAGATTGGTTCAGGCTACCAGAGGAGAATGACCAGATTGGTTCAGGCTGTCAGAGGAGAATAGTCAGATTGGTTCAGGCTGACAGAGGAGAATGGTCAGATTGGTTCAGGCTGACAGAGGAGAATGGCCAGATTGGTTCAGGCTGTCAGAGGAGAATAGTCAGATTGGTTCAGGCTACCAGAGGAGAATGGTCAGATTGGTTCAGGCTGACAGAGGAGAATGGTCAGATTGGTTCAGGCTGACAGAGGAGAATGGCCAGATTGGTTCAGGCTGTCAGAGGAGAATGGTCAGATTGGTTCAGGCTGACAGAGGAGAATGGTCAGATTGGTTCAGGCTATCAGAGGAGAATGGTCAGATTGGTTCAGGCTGACAGAGGAGAATAGTCAGATTGGTTCAGGCTGACAGAGGAGAATAGTCAGATTGGTTCAGGCTACCAGAGGAGAATGGTCAGATTGGTTCAGGCTGACAGAGGAGAATGGTCAGATTGGTTCAGGCTGACAGTGGAGAATGGCCAGATTGGTTCAGGCTGTCAGAGGAGAATGGTCAGATTGCTTCAGGCTATCGGAGGAGAATTGTCAGATTGGTTCAGGCTGACAGAGGAGAATGGTCAGATTGGTTCAGGCTATCAGAGGAGAATGGTCAGATTGCTTCAGGCTGACAGAGGAGAATGGCCAGATTGGTTCAGGCTGTCAGAGGAGAATGGTCAGATTGGTTCAGGCTACCAGAGGAGAATGGCCAGATTGGTTCAGGCTGTCAGAGGAGAATGGTCAGATTGGTTCCGGCTACCAGAGGAGAATGGCCAGATTGGTTCAGGCTGTCAGAGCAGAATAGTCAGATTGGTCCAGGCTGACAGAGGAGAATGGTCAGATTGGTTCAGGCTACCAGAGGAGAATGGCCAGATTGGTTCAAGCTGTCAGAGGAGAATGGTCAGATTGGTTCAGGCTACCAGAGGAGAATGGTCAGATTGGTTCAGGCTGACAGAGGAGAATGCCAGATTGGTTGAGGCTGTCAGAGGAGAATGGTCAGATTGCTTCAGGCTGTCAGAGGAGAATGGTCAGATTGGTTCAGGCTGTCAGAGGAGAATGGTCAGATTGGTTCAGGCTACCAGAGGAGAATGGTCAGATTGGTTCAGGCTGACAGAGGAGAATGGTCAGATTGGTTCAGGCTGACAGAGGAGAATGGCCAGATTGGTTCAGGCTGTCAGAGGAGAATGGTCAGATTGCTTCAGGCTATCGGAGTAGAATTGTCAGATTGGTTCAGGCTGACAGAGGAGAATGGTCAGATTGGTTCAGGCTATCAGAGGAGAATGGTCAGATTGCTTCAGGCTGACAGAGGAGAATGGCCAGATTGGTTCAGGCTGTCAGAGGAGAATGGTCAGATTGGTTCAGGCTACCAGAGGAGAATGGCCAGATTGGTTCAGGCTGTCAGAGGAGAATGGTCAGATTGGTTCCGGCTACCAGAGGAGAATGGCCAGATTGGTTCAGGCTGTCAGAGGAGAATAGTCAGATTGGTCCAGGCTGACAGAGGAGAATGGTCAGATTGGTTCAGGCTACCAGAGGAGAATGGCCAGATTGGTTCAAGCTGTCAGAGGAGAATGGTCAGATTGGTTCAGGCTGTCAGAGGAGAATGGTCAGATTGCTTCAGGCTATCAGAGGAGAATGGTCAGATTGGTTCAGGCTGACAGAGGAGAATGGTCAGATTGGTTCAGGCTATCAGAGGAGAATGGTCAGATTGGTTCAGGCTGACAGAGGAGAATAGTCAGATTGGTCCAGGCTGACAGAGGAGAATGGCCAGATTGGTTCAGGCTACCAGAGGAGAATGGCCAGATTGGTTCAAGCTGTCAGAGGAGAATGGTCAGATTGGTTCAGGCTACCAGAGGAGAATGGTCAGATTGGTTCAGGCTGACAGAGGAGAATGCCAGATTGGTTGAGGCTGTCAGAGGAGAATGGTCAGATTGCTTCAGGCTGTCAGAGGAGAATGGTCAGATTGGTTCAGGCTGTCAGAGGAGAATGGTCAGATTGGTTCAGGCTACCAGAGGAGAATGGTCAGATTGGTTCAGGCTGACAGAGGAGAATGGTCAGATTGGTTCAGGCTGACAGAGGAGAATGGCCAGATTGGTTCAGGCTGTCAGAGGAGAATGGTCAGATTGCTTCAGGCTATCGGAGTAGAATTGTCAGATTGGTTCAGGCTGACAGAGGAGAATGGTCAGATTGGTTCAGGCTATCAGAGGAGAATGGTCAGATTGCTTCAGGCTGACAGAGGAGAATGGCCAGATTGGTTCAGGCTGTCAGAGGAGAATGGTCAGATTGGTTCAGGCTACCAGAGGAGAATGGCCAGATTGGTTCAGGCTGTCAGAGGAGAATGGTCAGATTGGTTCCGGCTACCAGAGGAGAATGGCCAGATTGGTTCAGGCTGTCAGAGGAGAATAGTCAGATTGGTCCAGGCTGACAGAGGAGAATGGTCAGATTGGTTCAGGCTACCAGAGGAGAATGGCCAGATTGGTTCAAGCTGTCAGAGGAGAATGGTCAGATTGGTTCAGGCTGTCAGAGGAGAATGGTCAGATTGCTTCAGGCTATCAGAGGAGAATGGTCAGATTGGTTCAGGCTGACAGAGGAGAATGGTCAGATTGGTTCAGGCTATCAGAGGAGAATGGTCAGATTGGTTCAGGCTGACAGAGGAGAATAGTCAGATTGGTCCAGGCTGACAGAGGAGAATGGCCAGATTGGTTCAGGCTGTCAGAGGAGAATGGTCAGATTGGTTCAGGCTACCAGAGGAGAATAGTCAGATTGGTCCAGGCTGACAGAGGAGAATGGCCAGATTGGTTCAGGCTGTCAGAGGAGAATGGTCAGATTGGTTCAGGCTACCAGAGGAGAATGGCCAGATTGGTTCAGGCTGTCAGAGGAGAATTGTCAGATTGGTTCAGGCTACCAGAGGAGAATGGTCAGATTGGTTCAGGCTGACAGAGGAGAATGGCCAGATTGGTTCAGACTGTCAGTGGAGAATGGTCAGATTGGTTCAGGCTGTCAGAGGAGAATGGTCAGATTGCTTCAGGCTGTCAGAGGAGAATGGCCAGATTGCTTCAGGCTGTCAGAGGAGAATGGTCAGATTGGTCCAGGCTGACAGAGGAGAATGGCCAGATTGGTTCAGGCTGTCAGAGGAGAATGGTCAGATTGGTTCAGGCTACCAGAGGAGAATGGTCAGATTGGTTCAGGCTGACAGAGGAGAATGGCCAGATTGGTTCAGACTGTCAGTGGAGAATGGTCAGATTGGTTCAGGCTGTCAGAGGAGAATGGTCAGATTGCTTCAGGCTGTCAGAGGAGAATGGCCAGATTGCTTCAGGCTGTCAGAGGAGAATGGTCAGATTGGTTCAGGCTGACAGAGGAGAATGGTCAGATTGGTTCAGGCTGACAGAGGAGAATGGTCAGATTGGTTCAGGCTACCAGAGAAGAATGGTCAGATTGGTTCAGGCTACCAGAGGAGAATGGTCAGATTGGTTCAGGCTGTCAGAGGAGAATGGTCAGATTGGTTCAGGCTGTCAGAGGAGAATGGTCAGATTGGTTCAGGCTGTCAGGGGAGAATGGTCAGATTGGTTCAGGCTGTCAGAGGAGAATGGTCAGATTGCTTCAGGCTGTCAGAGGAGAATGGTCAGATTGGTTCAGGCTATCAGAGGAGAATGGTCAGATTGGTTCAGGCTATCAGAGGAGAATGGTCAGATTGCTTCAGGCTGTCAGAGGAGAATGGTCAGATTGGTTCAGGCTATCAGAGGAGAATGGTCAGATTGGTTCAGGCTGTCAGAAGGCAACAGTGACTCAAATAACCACATGCTACAACAGTGGTTTGCAAAAGAGCATCACTGAATATACAACACGACAAACCTTGAAGTGGATGGACAACGTGAAGTGGACGGACAACAGCAGAAGACCATGAACATGTGGCCAGTGGCCACTTTATTAGGTACAGAAAGCACCTAATAAAGTAGCCACTAGTGAATATCCTGAGAACCATTCATTGTTCCATTACCTGCCAACCTTTGATTCTAATTTACCCTCTAATCCCATTGAAGTTATCCCTCATTGATTTGTTCTTTTTCTTTCTCTAATGCTAATCTAAACTTCTTCAGAACTGACACTTGACACTACAAATTTCTCTAAATCAGGTCAACAATGTTTCCTTCCTTAAGCCAAAAACATGCTGATCAGAAGTATCAGAAACATTTAAGAAATTCAGAAACACAAGAAAGTCTGTGGATGCTAGAAAACCAAAATAACACACACAAAATGCTGGAGGAATTCAGCAGGTCGGGCAGTATCCATAGAAATGAACAGACAGTCGCTACTTTGTGCCACGACCCTTCCTCAGGACAGCTCTAAGCAATTCAGTTTAGATTTGATCTGGTATCAATAATGGTTCTGTTTACATGTCAGGAACGTAGGCACTTTACAATTTCAGGTAGCTGTGTACATTTAGAGTATCAAAGATTTGAAAGTTTCAGAACCAATAACATGGACTTGAACATCACAAAAACCAAGGAGCTGATAGTAGACTTCAGGAAATCAAAGCACGTCGAGCACTCTGCTCTACACATATACGGGAAAGAGGTGGAGAGAGTAGAGAGTTTCAAGTTCCTCGGCGTCCACATCTCGGCTGACCTCACCTGGACTGCCCATATCTCTTATCAGGTGGCGAAGGCCCAACAGAGGCTCTACTTCCTAAGGAAGCTAAAGCACGCTCTCCTCCCTCATCACCTGCTGATCAACTTCTATCGGACAACTATAGAGAGTCTCCTGACGTATTGCTGTGCAATGTGGTTTGCCAGCTGTACAGAACAGAACAGGAAGGACTTGCAGCGGGTGGTGAGGGTAGCAGAGCGGGTTATTGGCACAACATTACCCTCCCTCAGAGACATTTATACTGGCAGATTTCAAAAGAAGGCTACTTGTATTTCAAAGGATCCCACTCATCCTGGACATCACCTGTTTTCCCCTCTACCTTCTGGGAAGAGGTACAGAGCATTAAGGATGAAAACAAAGAGACTCCTTAACAGCTTCTACCTACAAGCAGTGAAATGTATAACACCTCCTTCCCTTCTCCTGCCTCCCTCCTAAGATGGCAGCAGCTAAATGCATCACACTTCCAGGAATGGCAGGTGTGCAATAGTCCTACCCCCCCCCCCCCATCCATATATTATTAATTTTGGACTGCACTCCTGAGGTTTTAGAGTTTATTTTATGTATATATTCTTTGTCATGCTGCGAAACATTGAGCTGCTAAACTGCGTTTCATTGCTCCACAACAATGACAATAAAGATATTCTATTCTATTCTAATATTTTATTCAAGTTCTTGCATGTGCTGGTTGCTTAGTATGGTAAACGAATACAAAGGACTGTCCAACACAGGGTCAGGTCCCTTGGCACATGATACCTGTGCACGTCATGATGCCAATCTTATCTAATCCCATCTGCATGCATATAGTCTGTAACCCTCTTTGTCTTGACTGTTTATGTGTTGGGCTGAACTCCCATTAAATGTTACTGTCATGTCTACCACCACTGCCTTCACTGCCTTCCCCAGCAGCATGATCCAGGCACCTTCCACTCTGTGTATCCACCCGACCCCCACCCCTCCAAAGCCGCCACATCCTTGCTACGATGCCCTGATTCACAATACTCCATATACGGTTTAACTAAAGTTTTATATAGTTGCAATCTGACTACCAAACTCTTATGCTCAATACCCAACTAATGAAGTCAAGCATGCTGTACACTCTTTATAACCATCCTCTCCACATGTGTTGCCACTATTGACGATGGACTTGGATTCTTCTGTATATAAATGCTTCTCAGGCTACTGCCATTTACTATACATTTTCCTCTTGAACCTGAAATCCCAGAATGTGTCACTTCACACATCTGAATTAAATTCCATCTGCCATTTCTTCATCAAATTTCCAATGAATTTGATATAATCTTCTTTATTCCTGGTTTGCAAGTTCACCATTTATACTGCTCTTTCTCAGTCTTTATTCTCTTTCTTTCTTTTTCAATCTTTTTATTAATTTCGAAGTATAGAAACAAAACATAGCAATAATACAAATAGTAGGAGAAATATTGTTACACTTAGGAAAAGTAATTGTAAAATCAAATAGTGTAAGTTAACAAAGCTCCCAATCATGTAGGATTGACAACGGATAATACAAATCAAAAAAAAACTGAAAAAAAAACATGAAAAAGAAAAAAAAAACAAAACCAAAAAAAAAAACAAACCCCATCCCCAAAGAAAAACAAAATTAATCAACTAAACTAAAAGACTTGGGCAAAACTAACAACTTAAAAATGGAAAAGAAGAAAACCTCAGTGTCGACAACTCCATTCCCCTCCAACAACAGTACAGAGAGCTAAAACAAGTTTGGAAATAATCAAATTACATCAGATGAAAATGCTGAATGAATGGCCTCCAAGTTTTTTCAAACTTAATGGAAGGGTCATAAACTGCACTTCTAATTTTCTCCAAATTCAAACACCCCATAGTTTGTGAAAACCAATGAAATACCTTAAGAGGGTTAATCTCTTTCCAATTCAACAAAATGGACCTTCTAGCCATTAAAGTAAGAAATGCAATCATCCTTCGTGATGAAGAGGTTAAATTATTTAAGTCTATCATTGGTAATCCAAAGATAGCAGTAATTGGATGAGGTTGTAAGTCTATGTTTAGGACTGTTGAAATAATATCGAAAATATCTTTCCAATATTTCTCCAACAAGGGACATGACCAAAACATGTGGGTTAAAGAAGCTATCTCGAAATGACATCTGTCACATATTGGATTAATATAAGAGTAATAACGAGATAGTTTATCTTTGGACATATGAGCCCTGTGCACTACTTTAAACTGTATCAACCTATGCTTAGCACATACAGAGGATGAATTCACCAACTGAAGAATTTTACCCCATTTCTCAGTCGGTATATTAACCTCAAGTTCTCTTTCCCAGTCAGCTTTAATTTTATTAGAAGCATCAGGACATAAATTCATAATTATATTATATATAATTGCTACTACTATAATTGCTCTTGAACTTTTAGCAATTGCTATTCGTGACTCACCAAATATTGTTGGTATTACCCGTGAAAACGAAATACATAAATTATCATTATATGCAGATGATTTTTTTGTTATACATCTCTAACCTGGAGAAGTCAATTCCTGCTATCTTAGATCTGTTAGCTTAATTTAGTAACTTCTCTGGTTACAAATCAAATCTTAATAAGAGTGAATTATTCCCTTTAAATAAGCATTTACTTACTTATGGACGTTTACCATTTAAATTGGTTACTGATTCATTTATATATTTAGGGATAACAATTACGAAAAAATATAAAGATTTATTTAAAGCTAATTTTTTACCTTTAATTGATCAGATTAAACTTTTATTTACCAAATGGTCGCCAATCTCTTTGTCTTTGATTGGTCAGATTAATGCTATTAAGATGATCATTTTGCCCAAATTTTTGTATATATTCCAATCGGTTCCAATTTTCATCCCAAAATCTTTTTTTGATAACGTAGATTCAAAAATTTCCTCATATATTTGGCAGAATAAAAATCCTAGATTAGGTAAAAGGTATCTACAGAAATCTAAAAAGGAGAGGGGGCTCGCCCTCCCGAATTTTAGATTTTATTACTGGGCAATTAATATTCAATATTTAAAATTTTGGTTACAAGATTTGGACGTATCTTTAAACCCTCATTGGGTAAATCTTGAATCTAATTCATTACAAGGGTTTTCCTTGGGTTCGGTTTTAGGAACTTCACTTCCTTTTACTTCTTTTAAATTATATAAACAAATGAATAACCCAATAGTTAAGCATTCTTTACGGATATGGTTTCAATTCCGAAGATTTTTTGGGTTTAATCAATTTATTTTAGCAAGTCCCATTATATCAAATTTTCTTTTTCAACCTTCCACGATGGATCAAGCTTACTTTGATTGGAAAACCAAAGGTATAATATCTTTTCGCGATTTAGTTTTGGATAATTGTTTTATGTCTTTTGATCAACTCTCTAATAAATATAATTTACCCAGATCTCACTTTTTTAGATATTTACAGATTAGAAACTTTTTAATTACTGTTTCCCCTAATTTTCCACACCCATATCCAATGGACATTTTGGAAAAAATCTTAGATTTAAATCTCTCTCAGTCTTTATTCTCATGCCCTCAAAGCTGTTGCTAAATGTTTAGTCATCATTATAATTATGTGCCATGTCGTATGACATGGGTGATCATGGTCCCATGACCATGATTGTTCCTTGCAATTTTTTCTATGGAAGTGATTTGCCATTGCCTTCTGGACAGTGTCCTTACAAGGCAGTGTCTTTCCCAGCCATTATCAATACTCTTCAGATATTGTCTATCTGGTATCAGTGGTCACATAACCAGAACTTGTGATGTAGAACAGCAGCTCATATGACCATCTACCCCCTGCTCCCATGGCTTCACATGACCCTGATCAGGGGGATAAAGAGGTGCCACACCTTGTCCAAAGCTGACCAGCAAGCTGGCAGAGTGAAGGGCATCTCACACCTCCTTTGGTAGAGACGTATCTCCACCCCGCCACTTTAGTTTACAATATACTTTGTTTTACAATAATTAGCATCATTTGAGTTTTATAGTTTTGCAACAGAAAATTGAATTGTTGATAATGTTTCTGATGATCTTATAGTTACAGTAACTGGTTTGATAATTTCCCTCACAATGAAACTACAAACGAGTGAGAACATATAAATCATTCTGTTTTCCCTATTGTGATGGAAATAAAGCATCTTAGAATGTGAATTGTACCCCAAAAGCTATTTCTCACTTTAACTTGCTTGGTTAAGTTGTTACTTGTTTTAAAGTATTATAGATAGACAGATGGACAGATACTTATTGATCCCAAAGGAAATTACTGTGTCACAGTAGCATTACAAGTGCACAGATGTACAAATATTAGTAGAGAAGTAAGAAAGAATAAAAATAAGTTAGTTCAAACAGTCTAACAAGAGGGGTCATCACTTCCCCGGCTGTAGGTAGACTCATTATAGAGTCTAATGGCCGAGGGTAAGAATGGCCTCACCTAGTGTTCTTTGGAGCAGCACAGTCGTCTTCGTCTATTACTAAAAGTGCTCCTCTGTTCAGCCAAGGAGGCATGCAGAGGGTGAGAAACATTGTTCAGAATTGCCAGGATTTTCGGTAGGGCCCTTTGCTCTACCACAGTGTGTCCGGTTTGACTCCTATAACAGAGCCAGCTTTCTTATCAGTTTGTTAAGCTGGGTGGCATCACCTGTGTTGATGCCATTGCCCCAGCACACCACCGCATAGAAGATCGTACTTGTGACAACAGACTGATAGAACATGTGAAGGAGAGGCCTGCATACTCCAAAGGATCATAGTCTCCTCAGGAAACAGAGGCGACTCTGGCCCTTCTTGTACACAGCCTCTGTGTTGTTGCTCCACTCAAGTCCGTCATTCAAGTGCACCCCCAGGTACTTGTAGGTTCTCACCACATCCACGTCCTCACCATCAATAGTAACAGGGAGCAGAGCAGGTTTAGTCTTCCTAAAGTCCATCACCATCTCCTTTGTCTGACTGATGTTGAGCTGCAGATGATTCAGCTTGCACCATTTGACAAAGTCCTCCACCAGGGCCCTGTATTCATCCTCACATCCTCTCTTTATACACCCAACTATTGCTGAGTTGTCATGGAATTTCTGCAGATGACATGACTCAGTGTTGTATCTAAAGTCTGAGGTATACAGGGTAAACAGGAAGGGAACCAATACAGTTCCCTGTGGGGTCCCAGTGCTGCATATAGCCATGTCTGACACACAGCTCTGAAGCTGCACAAACTGTGGTTTGCCAATCAAGTAGTCCGTTATCCAGGAATCAATGAAAGTGCCAACCTGCATTGAACAGAGCTTTTCCCCCAGCAATGAGAGCTGTGTGGTATTGAAGGCACTTGAGAAATCAAAAAACATGATCCTCCCAGAGATGTCCAGCTTATCCAAATGGGAGTAGGCTCTGTTCAGCAGATATTTGACAGCATCGTCGACTCCAATGTTCTCCTGGTAGGCAAACTGCGGGGGATCGAGGGCTGATCTGACCAGGGGTCGGAGGTGAGCCAGGACCAACCTCTCTAGAGTCTTCTTGATGTGTGAGGTCAGGGCCACTGGATAGTAGTCATTCAAGACTTTCATTTGGCCCTTCTTGGGTACTGGGCCCAGACATGATGTTTTCCACAGTTGGGACCCTTTCCAGGCTGAGACTCAGATTGAAAATGCACTGGAGAACTCCACACAACTCCTCAGCACACTCCTTCAGGACCTTGGGTCTCACACTATCCGGTCCCAATGCTTTGCCATGTCTTCGTTTCCCCAGAGCCTTTCTCACCTGCTCAGCAGTGAAGGTGAGTCCATGATGACTGGGGAGTTGATGGAAGATGAAGATTGGGATGATAACAGTTGGTATGTGGAGGTGTGGATGGTAGGTGCAGGGCAAGGAGGGGACGTAGGCAGTGGTAGACTGTGTTGTTCATTCCTGTGTTGAACTGGAGGGGGGAGGAGGGACATTGGGTGTCTCAACACTTGGACTGGTGTGCTGAGGGAAGCATGGACAGGAGGGCAATTGTCAAACCTCTTGAAGAATTAGTTTAAGTCATTCACGGCTGCATTGCAAAGCTCTACAGCTAGGCTGATTGAAGCCAGTGATGTTCTTCATGCCTCTCCACACCTCCTGTGTGCTACTCTGCCCAAACTTAATCTCCAGCTCTCTCCTGTATTCCTCCTTAGCCACCTTGATCATCTCCTTTAGCTCCCTTTGCACATGTTTCAATTCCTCCCTCTATCCTGATCTACAGACTCTCTCTTTGTGGTTGAGAAGAGCCTTTAGATCACTGGTGACCCATGGTTTGTTGTTATGGAAGCAGCAAACAGTCCTTGATGGTATTACAGTGTCCACACAGAAGTTGTGATATCTTGGTAAGATTATATATGGTTATTTGATATTTTTCTTCACTGTCATACTGCTCAATGAATCTTAGCAGAAGATGGATTCCAGTACATCAGAACTATTCCAAACAAGAGAAAATCTGCAGGTGCTGGAAATCCAAAGCAACACACACAAAATGCTAGAGGAACTCAGCAGGCCAGGCAGCATCTATGGAAAAGAGTAAACAGTCAACGTTTTGGGCTAAGACCCTTCATCAGGACTGGAAAGGAAACGGTCAGAGCAAGAATATGGGGTGAGGGGAGGAAGAAGTACAAGGTAGCAGGTGATAGGGGAAGGGGTTGAAGTAAAGAGCTGAGAAGTTGATTGGTGAAAGAGATAAAGGGCTGTCTCAGTAGCCTCCAACCTGATGCCATGAATCTCGATTTCCCTATCTTCCGGTAATTACCCCCAATCCCCACTCTCCTTTACCATTCCCCATCCCTTTTCCCTTCTCTCACCTCATGTCCTTACCTGTCCATCACCTTCTTCTGGTGCTCCGCCCTTTCCCTTTCATCCATGGTCCTCTCCTATCAGATCCCCTTTTTTCTAGCCTTTATCTTTTTTACCAATCAACTTCACTCCTCCCCCTCCCCATTTCACCTAGCACCTACCACAGTGGTCCCCAAAGCATGTGCTACTGAGCCATGAGGAAACGATATGATTTGGCAGTATGATGAGTAAAAAACAAACGTCGCTTGAGAGTTTCTTTAGAAGAGGTGGTAGGGACATAAAAGGCCTAACGATGATGATAACGCAGAGACAGCTGAGGCCGAGACTACAAAAAAAAAGCAACACACATCAAAGTTGCTGGTGAACGCAGCAGGCCAGGCAGCATCTCTAGGAAGAGGTACAGTCGACGTTTCAGGCCAAGACCCTTTGTCAGGACTAGCTGAAGGAAGAGCTAGTAAGAGATTTGAAAGGGGGAGGGGAGGATCCAAAATGTTAGGAGAAGACAGGAGGGGGAGGGATGGAGCCAAGAGCTGGACAGGTGATTGGCAAAGGGGATATGAGAGGATCATGGGACAGGAGGCCCAGGGAGAAAGACAAGGGGGGGGGGGACCCAGAGGATGGGCAAGGGGTATAGTCAGAGGGACAGAGGGAGAAAAAGGAGAGAGAGAGAGAGAGAGAGAGAGAGAGAGAGAGAGAGAGAGAAAGAGAGAGAGAGAGAAAGAGAGAGAAAGAATGTGTGTATATAAATAAATAACAGCTGGGGTACGAGAGGGAGGTGGGGCATTAGTGGAAGTTAGAGAAGTCGATGTTCATGCCATCAGGTTGGAGGCTACCCAGACAGAATATAAGGTGTTGTTCCTCCATCTTTACATCTTTACAGTAGAGGAGGCCGTGGATAGACATGTCAGAATGGGAATTGGATGTGGAATTAAAATGTGTGGCCACTGGGAGATCTTGCTTTCTCTGGCGGACAGAGCGTAGGTGTTCAGCAAAGCGGTCTCCCAGTCTGCGTCGGGTCTCGCCAATATATAGAAGACCACATCGGGAGCTTCCTTCAACAGAAAATACGTCGAGTCATACATAAAATATGGCTTTATTGAGACCAGTGACTCACACGCTCCAAGCCCCCTGAGTGTGATATGCGGAGCCAAACTGAAGCCCTCAAAACTGCTTCGACACCTTTGAGTCCAAGCACCCTGCACTTAAAGACAAACCCATTGAGTTTCTTGAGCTGAAAACCGTGAGCAAGCGGTACAGAAGCAAGTGCTGAGAGCCACCACCTCCACAAATGCTGCTGCTCTGAGAGCGTCGTACTTAGTGGCTAGCCGTATTACTAAGGCTGAGAAACGTCTGTTTGAGCAGCTTTGCGAGGAAATTGCAGAGCACAAACACCTTCTCTTACACACTGAAGTCAGGTGGCTATCAAGGGGGAGAGCCCTGGCCAGAGTTTTTGAGTTAAGAGAGCAGCTACAGAGATTTCTTTCAGGAAAAAAGTCACTACTGGCAGCACACTTCAGTGCCGAGGAGTGGACAGCAAAACTCGCTTATCTGTATGACATCTTCAACCTGCTCGATGAACTCAATTTGTCACTTCAGGGGAGAATGACAACTGTCTTCAAGTTGGCAGGTAAAGTGTCTGCTTTCAAAGCCAGACTGGAACTGTGGGGACAGCAAGGGGACAGGGGCATATTTGACATGTTCCCAACCTTAGCTGCGATTTTGGGAGAGACTGAGGCTGCACCGTCCTTCTCACAGTTGGTGCGCGATCACCTATCTTTGCTATCGACAGAATTCGAGTGTTAATTCCCAACCGCAAATGACCTAAGACGTGCAAAGGAACAAATGACGGTGGGCTGAGAAGTATGTTTGACATAACATCTCTGCTGGCATTCTGGATCAAAGTCAAGGCTAAATATCCTGAAATAGCCACTAAAGCACTGAAAACGTTGCTTCTATTTCCAACATCATATCTCTGCGATGAATGCAATGAAAACTAAATTGGGGAATAGACTGGACATAAGGAACCCCCTTCGAGTATCGCTGTCTCCCATCACCCCTCGATGGCACCGTCTTGTTGCAGGGAAACAAGCCCAGGGCTCCCACTGATTCAGCTATATTGGTGTGTTGCAATGTTTATACGAGGAAAATATGCGTTGTGTGTTTAATATCCAAACGTTACTTAAAATGTTATGATGCTATTGACTTAAGTGTCTTGTAATTGATTTATCACTATATTCATGCGAGGAAAATAGCGCTGTGTGTTTAATATTAAATTCGTTAGATAAACGCTTTTAGAAATGAAATTGAGTGTATTAGTCACTTATAAGTGACTTATAGTTGTTTTATCACCTATATTCCGGTCGTGATTGACATCCCCCTCCCCGGTCGGCTGGTCCGCAAGAATATTGTCAATATTAAACCGGTCTGCAGTGCAAAAAAGGTTGGGGACCCCTGACCTATCATATTGTACTTCTTTCTCTCCTCCTCCCACCTTCTTACTCTGAGTTCTCTGCTTTCTTTTCAGTCTTGATGAAGAGTCTTAGCCCAAAATACTTTTTCCATAGATGATGCCTGGCCTGATTTCCTCCAGCATTTTGTGTGTGTCACACTAGGATTATTAATCTCATTCTCTATGTGCGTCAATTTAGCACTGTTAAAAGGTGAGAGAGAGAGAGACAAAGAAGGAACACGAAGTATTTACTTTTCATGTAACACAGATTTCTTTTTACCCAGATGGACAATGTGAATTCAACAGTTGAAGATGTGTGTCTTATGTAAAGTCTCGCATCCACATTATCAAATTTTAAAGAATATTAGCACAATTTAAAAGTGAAGCTGAAAGGTAGCTGGTACAGTGAATTAGTTTGTATTCTATCCAAAAAGATGATACCATCCTTCAGGACAGAAAGTGTTCATTGTTTGGTAGCCCAGGTACTCAGGATGTGTGATCAAAGGGTTAATTAGGATACAATCCTTTTTCAGGAAAGTCCATGCAGACTACTACATAGCAAATATTAATTAATGAATTCACTTGGTTATTGAGATACAGCACGGATAGGCTCTTCGAGCCACAGCGCCCAGTAATCCCCCATTTAATCCTAGCCTAATCATGGGACAATTTACAATGACCAATTAACCTGCCAATTGGTACGTCTTTGGAATGTGGGAGGGAACCGAGGCACCCGGAGGAAACCCACATGGTCACGGGGAGAATGTACAAACTCCTTACAGGCAATGGCAGCAATTGAATCTGGGCCACTATGCTACCGTGCTTTGATGTAAGGAAAATGAAAGAAAGAGAAAGTAGGCACTACTGGCCGGTTAGCTTAACATCAGATTAAAATAAAAGTGTTCAGAGATCAGAAAATCAAAATACGTTTAGCAGATTTAATAAGGTGTTTGATAGATTTATTGAGTTGTTGAAGTTATAGCTAATATGTAGATCTGGGCATTGGGAAGTACTTTTAGTGCAGCACTTTAAAATGAGGGGACAAAATGCTATGTATTCAGGTTTATCATCAATACAATAGAGATCAAGGCCAGCTCAAAAATTGCAAAGATTAAACAGTTTAATTTAGGGTACAAGAGTGTGGCAGATGTAATTAACTGAGACACATTGAGGGACTCTGGGCACATGAAACTTCCTGGAACCTAATCCCAACACATTACAAAACCACAGGGATTTATTTGAGTACTACATTGACAGGAGAGTTGCCGATGGCCCATGGGTTCAGTGGTTCTCACAAGATGTTGCAAACACTAGGTTATTACAAAATGGTTCTGATCCAACCACTGTGTAAAGGAAAGTTGTTACCTTATACCTTATTGTCACCAAACAATTGATACTAGAATGTACAATAATCACAGCGATATTTGATTCTGTGCTTCCCGCTCCCTGGATTACAAATTGATAGTAAATATTAAAAATTTAAATTATAAATCATAAATAGAAAATAGAAAAATGGAAAGTAAGGTAGTGCAGAAAAACCGAGAGGCAGGTCCGGATATTTGGAGGGTACGATGCAGATCCGGGTTAGGATCCGTTCAGCAGTCTTATCACAGTTGGAAAGAAGCTGTTCCCAAATCTGGCCGTACGAGTCTTCAAGCTCCTGAACCTTCTCCCGGAGGGAAGAGGGACAAAAAGTCTGTTGGCTGGGTGGGTCGTGTCCTTGATTATCCTGGCAGCACTGCTCCGACAGCGTGCAGTGTAAAGTGAGTCCAAGGACAGAAGATTGGTTTGTGTGATGTGCTGCGCCGTGTTCACGATCTTCTGCAGCTTCTTCCGGTCTTGGACAGGACAACTTCCATACCAGGTTGTGATGCACCCTAGAAGAATGCTTTCTGCGGTGCGTCTATAAAAATTAGTGAGGGTTTTAGGGGACAGGCCAAATTTCTTTAGTTTTCTCAGGAGGTAAAGGCGCTGGTGGGCCTTCTTGGCAGTGAACTCTGCTTGGTTGAACCAAGTCAGGTCATTTGTGATATTGACCCCGAGGAACTTAAAGCTTTTGACCTGTTCCACTTGCGCACCACCGATGTAAATTGGGTCGTGCGGCCCGCTACTCCTTCTGAAGTCAACAACCAATTCCTTCATCTTGCTGACGTTGAGGGATAGGTTATTGCCTTCGCATCATGCCACCAGGTTCTTAATTTCCTCTCTGTACTCAAACTCATCATTACCCGAGATACGGCCTACAATTGGTGTGTCATCAGCAAACTTATATATTGAGTTTGATGGAAACTTGGCTACACAATCATGGGTGTACAGTGAGTACAGCAGGGGGCTGAGTACACAGCCTTGTGGGGCACCAGTGCTCAGAGTGATTGTAGGGGAGAGCTTGTCCCCTATTTTTACAGCCTGGGTCCTGTCTGTGAGGAAGTTGAACAATAATTAACAACAAGAAAGAAGTTTAAACTATTCAAGTAAACAATTCTCACATCCCTTCTGCTGATCCTAGCACAGCAAATATAAATGGCTTAAATTGCCCTTGACACCACTCAGTCATCACCACAGTCTGAAGGAAAAATCTGCTCAATCAATCCGGGAAACAAAGTGCTTAAGGGAAAACAAAGCAGCAGATTTAAGCACTTCTCTTTTTTTATGGTCCTTGGCACCACTCATGTCTTCAGTTCAAAAATGTTCTCTCTATCAGTAGCTAAATTTCCTTCTTGTATATACAAGATCAAGCAACTTCCTGTCTCATGATAGAACATTATAGCAACAAGCTTTAATTTATGCTGCTTAATACATTTTGTCACATTAACCATCACCACATCAGTATATTTTGAAGTGTTAACTGCATGAGGTTTTGATAAACTAAGTATGGTATCACTACTCCAAACTGATTACAAACATTCTTATAGTTCTCTGCATCATACTACATTCCAGCCCCTACTTATAGTCCCAGCGTCCATTGTTAGTGATTAACACACAAAATATATTACCTTCTCCTTCACAATTATTTCTCTTTTTTTGGGGACTTTCCTGGGCAGTGTACTGATTACTTTCCCCCTTTGCAAAATAACTGTTCTTTAGATGTCACAATTCTGTACTCGTCTTGTGATTCAAAAATTCTTTATGTATTCCTTGGATCATTGAAGAAAAAGTCCGAGTTCAGTATATTGTTAACTGTACAAAAAGATATAGACACCGCTGCCGTGAAAAACTTACTTGCAGCGGTACCACAGGAGGGTAGCATCAACATTTACAAGAAAAGTATAAATAAAACATAAATTATACACGTTTTACAAGAAGAACACAATTAGAACAAAGAAAGTCCATTGAATTGCAAAGTTGGCATTTTGCAACTACAGTGAGGCAGTGATTAGGGTTGTGCTGGTGTTTCAAGAATTTAATGGTTGAAGGGAGGTAGTGGTTCTTGACCAGGAGGTATGGAACCTCAGACCTCTGTACCTCCTGCCTGATGCTAGCTGCAACAAGGTGGGATAGCCTGGATGGTGGGACTCGTTGATGGCAGATGTAGCCTTCTTGAGGCAGCACCTCCTGTAGATATTACTGATCTCGAGGGGAGGTGTGCCCATGATATATATTGGTGATTGTGATCAATGTCATGGGAGAGACATTAAAGACAATGATATAGAAGTCTTCATTCATCACAACAAGCAGGCTTTCTTGTGGAGACACTCGTAGAGTCTCACAAACCTAAAAATACATCACATTTTTATACCCTTAAGATCAAAGGCAGGTGACTCAACACAATTTCAATAGTTACAATGACGTAATTTACTTCAATATTTTGGGTAGACAATGCTTCCTTTAAATTGTATATCTACAACGAAAGACACTTCTGAATGTTCAAACACCTCTGCTGAAACAAATCAATTGACACAGATATTCTAAAAACTTCTGAAGACTCAGAGACAGACATTCAAGTTTAATGTCTGTGTGAACTGACTCTGAGTACACAATAGATCAACTATTAATTGCAATTATACCTATGACTGTGTTTGATATTCCAAGTGGCAACATCAGCCTGGTCTGCCAACTTGAACTCAAGTCACAATGGTGCAAATAATTTAGTCACGTTGCCAGGTTTGATGAAGGCCAATTAGCACAACCCTATTGTCTTAATATTTGGCTGCTGCAAACGTCTCATGATCACCATTTTGCAAACCGTATCTCTTAGTCTGTGGCTCAGCCTGTGCTTTTAACTCAATTTACTGCTTGTAATTTACAATAAGAACTGAAGCTTGGTTCTTACTTGAATTAATATCTGGTCTACTCACATAACTCCAGAATACCCCCTAACACTACTGCAGCCTGTTGTGTTCCTGTGACTTGAATTGTCATACTAGACAATCATACAATGAATCAGGATGCGTACATCTGTAGAAGTGCTTAGTGTGTTCAGTGACATGTCAAATTTCCTTAATCTTCTAAAGAAGTAAAGACACTGGTGTGTCATAAGGAGGTGGCTGGGAACGGACCCAAGTGTAAGACACAGACACTGAAGTACTAGGGACAGGACTAGGATACAAGGTGAGGGCTAGGACATGGACACAAAAACCGGGAACCCAGAACAGGACTGGACAAGAGAGCAGGAGCCCGGGCTTGGACTCCGAGCCAGAGACGGGACAAGGACCCAGAACCTGGGTCTTGCCTCTGGCTCGGACCCCAGAACTAGGCAAGGACGTGACTTGGCTGGCAGGCAGGACAAGGCTGGAGTCTTCAGACTTGAGGCGAGGCTGGAGACCAGAGACTTGAGGTGAGGCTTGGCCAGAGACTTGAGGTGAGGCTTGAGACTAGAGACTTGAGGTGAGGCTTGAGACTAGAGACTTGAGGCGAGGAGTCTTGAAGCTTGGCTAGGGGCAAGGCTCAAGGCTTGGGGTCTTGAAGCTCCTCCTGGGCAGGGCGCGGATCTCTACCGGACGGAGGCAAGGGACAGGAAGGGACAGAACCCACCGCAGGGTTACGGCAATCTGGCCTGACTTACCCGACGGAGGCAAGGGACAGGAGGGGACAGGACCCACCACAGGGTAACGGCAATCTGGCCTGGCTTACCCAACTGAGGCAAGGGACAGGAAAGAACAGAACCCACTGTAGGGTAACAGCAATCTGGCCTGGCTTACCCGATGGAGGCAAGGAACAGGAAGGGAGCTAGGTTCAGGGTGTCTCCAAGACAAGACTTCAGGTGAGACGAGGCGAGAGTTACCAGCAAGACAAGGCAAGGCTTCAGGCAATGCAAGGTGAGACAAGAACTTCAGGTGAGGCGAGAGTTACCAGCAAGGCAAGGCAATGCAAGGCAAGGCAAGAACTTCAGGTGAGGTGAGAGTTACCGGCAAGAGAAGGCAAGGCTTCAGGCGAGGAAACAGAAGGCAGGGGAAGGGATACAAGAAGTAAGGACAAGAACAAACCAGCAGCCACGCCCTGGTCTCTGAAGGTATTTATGCAGCCAGCCCCAACGAGAATCAGCTGCCTCAATTAGTGCTCAACAGGAACAGAAACAGGGTAGAGAGGAAAACCTGGAGTAAGGGTCGATGGACCGGACCATGAACCAGAATGCAGACTTCATGGACTGGACCATGACATGGTGCACCTTTTGGTAAAAGTCTGTTAAACTCAACCTGGTTTAGAACTGCTAACCTACTTATTTAACCATGCAAACAGCTGGAGACCGGAGAGTAATATGGAATGTGCAAAGTCCCCTGTACACCTCTGTCAACAGCCCATTGTTGTGCTTCTAAATGGGACCAATTATTAATTTGTATTTCAATAGGTAGGCGTTATCGTTGCATCAATTGATCTAAATTTGTGACATTTGCTTTGCTTTCAGAGTAGAATATGTTATTCAATTCACAGAGTGAGAGTGAGGCATTCTCAGTCTGAATTGATATTTCCTTCGTAAAGCAAACAGTCCAACATAATCTAAACAAGGATTAATGCTCTTTTATTCTGAGGCGGTGCCATACTCAGATGAGGAAATAGCTGACTCTTCTGATCTATGCCATAGTGGTGCACAATTTCCCTGAAATCATTTATTAGAGTCTGAATTCCCCTTTCTCCAGCCCATAAATGTGCTGCTTCCACATCTAAATGTTTGGATTTTTCAGGAGCTGACAAACCTAAACATTTAAGTTCTAACTCTTTCTGTTATTCCCTGATCTGCAGTTTGATTCACACAGTGGGTATACCAGCTAGTTAAATCATCTTGTGTGAGCAATAACATGATATATTTGTAGTTTGCAAGTCTCTGGCCACAGGTGCTGCCTCCTCAGTGACTTCCTCTCTATCCCTGGTTATTATTATTCTATTAGATCATTCATATTCCTAGTGCATTTACCACAGTCCTGGAACCCATCTATATTCTTGCTGTAGAATCTGTTTGCTTCACAGCTGGTTGTTCCACCTTCACCCCTGCCATCAATTCAGCACTTTGACTGGAGTGTCTAATTTCAGTATCAGAATAGGCTGCAACATGGTTAAAAGCTGCAGCTTTCCACACCCAATTTCCATTGATACTTCATAAACCAGTCCATACAACAAACATGTTTCTACTTCCCAATAGATAGGAGACAAGGGTAATTATTCTGATATCCCTTTCAATGTGCCCCATATTCATGTTCTCTGCTCACCTTTTGTGACTCTGTTAAATAGCCAGAACTTGTGGTATATGTTGGTAGCTCAGAAAAGGGATGAAGTCCTGAAGAGAGAATATAGGGGTTAGGTAGAAAGCTGAAAAGAGGGATAAGAATCTGTGGATTGCTGCCTGTGCTATGCATCAATGAGTGTAAGAATATGCAGATTTGGCTGATGAACGTGTGGCTGAGGAAGTGGTGCAGGGGTGGACTTCATATTTTTGAATCATTGGGATCTCTTTTGGGGAAGGGATGACCTGTACAAAAAAAATTGGTTTACACCTGGGGTCAAATATCTTTGTGGGTAGGTTTGTTGGAGCTGTTAGGGAGGGTTTAAACTAATTTGGCAGAGGAATGGGAACTGGAGTGATAGGGCAGAGAATGGAGCAGTTGGTATACAGGTAGTTGCAGTGTATAGTGAGACTCAGGAAGGATTAGCAAAATTGCAATCAGTGGAATAGGTTGAGTGTGTCTTTAAATAGCAGCTTCAACATTTTGACAATTTGGAAAAGTGAGGATAAAGTAAGAGTGAAGGAGACTTCATGAGAAGTTATAAAAATTTCTAAAATTAACAAAAAGACAAAATAAAGTTTAGAAAGGGATAAGAATTTAACTTCCCACAATGTGGGGCAAAATTGACAAGGGTGATGAATATACAGGACTGAAGGTGTTGTATTCCAATGCACGCTGTATATGGACTAAGATAGATGGTTAAGAGCGCAATTAGAAATTGGTATGTATGACATTGTAGGCATCACTGAGTTGTGGCTGAAAAGATCAGAGTTGGGAGCTTAACATCCAAGAATACGCATTGTATTGAAAGGACAGGCAGGTAGGCAGGCAGGCAGGCAGAGGGATCGTGGCTGTATTGGGAAAAAATAAAACCAAATCCTTTGAAAGAGGTGACATAGGATTGGAACTCATAGAATCCTTATGTGTGGAGTTAGGAAACTGCAAGGGTGAAAAAAAACACTGATGGAAGTTGTATATGGGCCTCCGAACGGTAGCCCAGATGAGGGATTCAAATTACAATAGTAGATAGAAAAGGCATGTAAAAGTGGCAATGTTATGATAATAATAGGGGATTTGTGTATGGGCACGTGGCCAAGTGGTTAAGGCATTTGACTAGCAATCTGAAGGTCGTGAGTTCAAGCCCCAGCCAAGGCAGCGTGTTGTGTCTTTGAGCAAGGCACTTAATCACACAGTGCTCTGTGACGACACTGGTGCCAAGCTGTGTGGGTCCTAATGCCCTTCCCTTGGACAACATCGGTGTCGTGGAGAGGGGAAACTTGCGGCATGGGCAACTGCTGGTCTTTCATACAACCTTGCCCAGGCCTGCGCCCTGGAGAGTGAAGACTTTCCAGGAACAGATCCGTAGTCTCGCAAGACTAACAGATGCCTTTATTATTGGGGGATTTAAATATGCAGGTGCATTGGGAAAATCAACTTGGTGCTGGATTCCGAGTGAGGAAAATTGTAGGGTGTCTTCAACATAGCTTTTTAGAGCATTGATGTTGAACCTACTAGAGAAAAAGCAATTCTGGATTAGGTGCTGTGTAATAAAGCAGGATTGATTAGGGACCTTAAGGTAAAGGAACCCTGAGGGAACAGTGATCATAATATGCTAAAATTCACCCTGCAGTTTGAGATGGTGAAGCTAACGGATAATGGAAAAACAGCAAAGGCAGGCGTTTTTGGGGGCAATTCAGAAGGCTCAGGATAGAAACAGCCCAAAGAAAGAAGTAAAGGGAGGATGAGGCAACTGCTGCTGACAAGGGAAGTCAAAGCCAGCATAAAAGTAAAAGAGAGGGCATATAATATAGCAAAAAATAATGGAAAGCTTTTAAAAGCTAACAGAAGACAACAAAGGCCATAGAGAAAGAAAAGGTGAAATATGAAGATAAGTTAGCCAATAATATAAGAGCAATAACAAAAGTAATTTTTCATATACATTGAGTTAAAGAGAGACAAGAGTGCACATCAGACTGCTGGAAAATGATTCTGGAGAGATACTAATAGGGGCCAAAGACTGTGGAGGCATTAGTGAACTTTCAAGAATCACTAGAATCTGGAGGATTGGAAAATTGCCAATGTCACTCTACTCTTTAAGAAGGGAGGGAGGTAAAAGACAGGAAACTATAATTCATTAGCTTGACTTCATTAGGGAAGATGTTGAAGTCCATTATTTAGGATGAGTTTTTGGGTTGCATGGAAGTACACAATAAAATAGGCTAGTTAGCAATGATTCCTTAAGGATAAATCTTTCCTTATAAAATCTGTTGAAACTCTTTGAGGAAATATCAGGCAGGATAGGCAAAGGAAAGTCAATGGATGTTGTTTACTTGGATTTTTGAAAGGCCTCTGACAAGGTGCCGCACATGAGGCTGCTAAACGAGATAAGAGACCATGGTATTGCAGGAAAGGTATTAGCATGCCTGACTGGCAGGAGGGAGACAGTGGCAATAAAGGTGGCCTTTTCTGGTTGGCTGCCACTGTCTAGTGGTGTTCTGCAGGAGTCGGTGTTGGGACCACTTCTTCTTACATATTATGTTAGCAATTTATATGAGAGAGGTAACGGCTTTGTGGCCAAGTTTGTGGATGTTACAAAGATAGGTAGAGAGAAGGGTAGTGTTGTGGAAGCAGAGAGTCTGTAGAAGGGCTTAGACATATTAGGAGAATGAGCAAAGAAGTGGCAGATGAAATACAGTGTTGGGAAGTGTATGGCCATGCACTTTGGTAGAAGAAATAAAAGGATAGACTATTTCTATGCACAGAGTAAATTCAGAAATCAGATGCAAAGGGACTTGGGAGTCCTCATACAGGATTCCCTAAAGGTTAGCCTGCAGGTTGAGCCATTGGTAAGGAAAGCAAGTGCAACATTAGCATTAATTTCGAGAGGACCAGCATATAAAAGTGAGGGTGTAATGCTGAGGCTTTAAAAAGCATTAGTCCTGTCACAATATGTGCACTGTGACCAGTTTGGTGCCCCTGTATAACAAAGAATGTGCTGGCATTGGAGAGGTTCCAGAAGAGATCATGAGAATTATCCCAGGAATGAAAGGGTTAATGTATGAGGAGTGTTTAATGGCTCTGGGCCTGTACTCACTGGAGTTTAGAAGAATGAGGGGGGAATCTCATTGAAACCTATTGAATATTGAAAGGCCTTGAATGGGAAGATGTGGCGAGGATGTTTCCTGTAATAAGAGTTTCTAGCACCAGAGGGCACAGCCTCAGAACAGCAGGATGACCCTTTAGAACAGAGATGAGGGGGAATTTCTTTAGTCAGATGGAGAATCTGTGGAATCCATTGCCACAAACGGCTGTGAAGGCCAGGTCATTGGGTATATTTAAAACAGAGTTTAATAGCACTTAATTAGTAAGGGTCTCAAAGGTTACTGGGAGAAGGCAGCCATGATGGAATGGTGGAGCAGCCTCGATGGGCCGAATGTCTGGCAGTCATTCTATCAGCAACCTACCATTTCCATTTCACTATCAGGTATGTTGTTATTGGTACCATCAGGTAAGATCCAATTTATTATCGGAATTGCTGAGCGCAGTGTTAATTGATCTTCTTCCATCATACCTTCTGACTCCATCAGTGCCCAATGGTAAGCTTGTAGCTGATTTTCAAGTGGCACGGCTGGTCTTGGCTCCGTCAATGCCCTCATCCAAAAAACCCAAAAGATCCCTGTTTCCCAGGTACACTTAGCTATTGCTACTGCTGCTTTACTGATATCTGTTGTTCCAGGCATCTTTTGACATTAAAGTTAAGCCATCAAAATTGGTCTTTAACGGCTTGTAAGGTCTTTTATATCAGCAACAAGCATTACTATTGTGTGATCTAGGTGTCATGTCTATCTTACTTACTCTTGTGCCTATTCCGATTGTGGGGTGTGCCATATCTCAGATGCTGTTCCTCACCTTTCTAATTACCCTTTCTTCTTTACACGTTGTTCATCCAAAATGTTACGTTAATGCTGGGTGCTTGTATTTTCTTTGGGTCCATTCCACACCCCTGTACTCCATATGTTCAGTGACATCATGTAAAGCTTCATTACTCTTTGCTCACTATGTCCCCATGACAAAATGTACCAAAATAATCACAACTAGGATATTAGGTAAGATAGTAAATTTTTGTACTAAACCGTGACGTAGGATAGGAATACGCAAATAGCTTCGAGGGAATCCTGATCTCAGATTCAGAATCATTTATCACATTTACATCAAAACATACAGTGAATGTGTTGCTTCTGTCAACAACCAACACATGCCGTAATATGTGGCACATTCTGGCAGCAACATAGCATGTGCACAATTGTCAGCGGAACAATACCATCAGCAGCAACAACTAATACGTACTAGGAAAAATCCATTTGCCATGTACAGTGCTACATAGTGTTCTGAGAAATTCTCTTAATCGAGGTCATTGTATCTTACGCTTTGGCATCTAGTGAAGCGGCCACATCCATCCGACAACAATTTACTATCATTCACCAGCTTCCGTCCAGTTTATTTACTGGCCAAACTGGGCTATTATAGAGAGACATAGCAGGTCTTATTATTTATGATACAAGTCCTTTTATAGTATCAGAAATTACTCTGTGACATCCATACAACTGATGTTGCTTTACAATACCTATTTGAGACATGCTTGGGATATGCAATGGTTCCCATCTTATAAATTACACTGAAATTATTAACTGTCATGACTCCAAACACAAATTCACCAATTCATGATTTAAACTCTTATCCCTTTAGTATACCGTATCTATCCCAAAAGTATGCTGGAGTTTTAGTAATTAACACTATGGCAGTTAATGGTGCTCGCCCTCCAGTAGCTAAATATAACTGTATCTCATTGCTTTAGCCTTCCCTACCACACACAAATGTAACCACAAATGCACAAGAGCCATCACTTTTTATCTATTACCAAACCACGATAGTGTCAATGTACCTAGCACAGCAACACCTACATTCCCTGCTTACCTTTGTCCTTGTTTTGGGAAAGAGACTACTGTTTGATTGACACCCTACAGGGACAATATTCATTTAGTATTTAGTTACTGTTTTCTAGCCATAGTGCAGCATTAGCTTTCATTTTGAGAGTTTTATTTAATAGTCTTGTTAGCCTAGTGTTTATTGTCTTTCCATTAATTTGCACAGTTCTTATTAAAAGTCAGCGAACTGTTCATCCCTCACAAGGATGAGTGTCTCTCTCTTTGCATTTGGGCCATAACCACACAGGTCTTGACCAAAGAAAATGGACCCAGCAGAGAGGGAGAGCAGCTGACCTCGGCCCTGATATTTATTGGCCAGGTAAGGGAAAGATTAGTGGCAGTTGAAGCTTAATTGGGAGAAGCGACTGTAGCTCTGTGACAAATACTCTCAGAATGACAAGCCCAGTCCAGACCAAAGTTCATGGAGCAGAAACTAAAATCAGTAGAAGCTGGATTAGTTGAAACTTCTCGCAGTGTGACAGCTCCTTTCAGAGCAGCAGGCCCAGTCCTACCTGGAAGAATAAATGTCAGCCCAAGCAGCGACTGCTCGGCAACTCACCGCTAACAGCCAGAATCAGGTGGCAGCGATTACTGCTCTCACTGCTACGGTCCAACAGCTTACTACTGACATACAGACACAGATGACAGCCACTACCACTACTGCTGCCGCAATTCAGCCACACTTCCAATATCTCCAAGGTCCTCCTCTTCGACAGCCTCAGCACCTCAGCCATTAATGCTCAAACTGCTGTAATCGGGTCTGAACCAGAATCGAGTTACTTGTCCATCGGTCAGATACTCCAGTGGCTGTAGGAATTTTATGACTCAGTGTGAGCTGACCTCCCAAGCTCAGACTAGTCAGTTCGGTGATGATGCCTGTAAGCTGGAGTACACGGTGAATCTCTTAGACAGACCCCCACTCAGTTGTTCAGCGCTCTACAGAAACTCGGTTCGCCCGCAGGCCAGTCATTTTGGCAATTTGCTGTCAAGTTGAAGAGAGTTTTTGATCTTCCATTGGTTTGGAGGCTGCCCAGCGTCTCTTGGTCCTGCGCCAAGGCAGAGAGACAGTGTGGGACTACGCAGTAAAGTTCCGCACAGTCGTAGTGGAGATAGAGTGGAGCAAGATTTCCCTCATCACTGCCTTCCATCAGGGACTGAGCGCAGGGGCACGGAGTGAGATCAGTTTGTGACAATCAGGACAGCGTGGATGACCTGATTAATCTGACCATTCTAATTCATAACCAGGCAATTGAGTAGTGAAGAGAAAGAATACCCCGAGCTACACACTCCTTAGATCACCATTTGTCTGTACTCTCTCCTGCATCACCCCGTCCACAGTCCACAGAGAAGCCTATGCGTGTGGGGTGCATGCATCTATCTCAAGAGGACTGAGACTGGTGCAGGAGAATGAGTTCCTGCCTCTAATGTGGCAATCCTGGACACTTCTGGGCTTCATGTCTCAAGCACCTGGTAAGAGAGGATACCCATCGGCATGACAGGTCGGTTCTCCCTGCAATCATCCCACTCTAATTGTGTAATACTCCTAGCTTCCTTGTCGTGATGATCTGAGACCCGTATGCTTCAGGCATTTATTGACTCCGGAGCAGACAGGATCCTCATGGATATTTCTCTGGCTCAGAATGGAGTTCGGACTCAGCAAATGGGAGAAAATAATAATGGCAAGGCCCTAGATGGTCGGCCTCTGGGCATTAGCAAGATGGACCATTCACAGAATCTACCCGGTTAAAAGCTAGAAGGCAACCATAAGGAACAGTTCTCCTATCTGGTTGATTTACCTGTACTGCAGCTGGTGCTTGGCCTTTTCTGGTTATCTCAACACAACCCATGGATTGATTAGTCCCTAAAGATGCTCAAAGAGTGGGGAGCAGTATGCTTATCTACCTGTCTGGGTCCATCTCAAGCCCCAGATTGCAAATCCCCTCCTGTGTCAGCTGCAGGTGTGGACCTGTCTGGCATTCTGGCTGAATATGCTGATCTTTTTGAGGTGTTCTCTGTCTCTACAATGACCATGTGACTGTGCCATTGACCCCTTACCCACTTCTAGTCCCCCCTGGGGCTGACTCTTTTCACTCTTGTCCTGAACCAATGACCATGGCATTCACCTTAGGGTTTATCCATCCATCAACCTCGCCAGCAGGAGCAAGCTTCTCTTTCGAAAGCAAGAAGGATGACGAGCTGTGTTCCTGCATTGATTATCGTCCTTAAACAACATCACTGTGAAGGACTGCTACTCTCTTCCCCTGCTACCTCTGCATTTGAACATCGCCAGGGAGCAACCATATTTTCCAAGACAGATCTGCATAATGCTTGTAAAGTGCTTCATATCCGAGAAGGGGACAAGGAAGACAGCCTAAAACACCTCCACTGGCCACTATGAGTATCTCATGGTGTCCTTTGGTCTAGCCAAAGCCCTTGCACTTTTTCATGCATGGAAAACAATGTGCTCAGGGATATGTTCAAGCTTAATTGTCATCCAACCATATATGAATACTTGTAAATACAAACAAAACAGTGTAACTTCATAGCCAGGTTACAAAACACAGTACCAGCAGTCATTCACAGCACAAGGCATGCATAGCACATATAAACCAGCAGTAAAACACAGTCATGCACAATAAAATATATAGTCCAAGTCCCTGAGTCCATGGATGTTGCAGCAGTTTTCAATCAAACACAATACATCTTGTCTTCTGCCGAGCGAACACTGGAGGCAGCACTGACTCCAGCATGAACACCACACCACGCCACCTCTGGCACTCTGGTGGAGCACACCGACTCTGAGGCCTCTCTGCTGGCTGGCTGCAAAAAGGGAACACCACAGTTTGAAGCTTTGTCCTTGCTATGACTGAAGTCTCGCAGCTTCCCCCCCCGTTCGCCAGCAAAACAGTGAATTGGATTTGCAGCATTCCACATTACCAATGTCCAAAAGGGTTTTGCGATGACAATAAAAGTGACTAACACAGTCACTTGCTGTTAAACTGCACATGGCCTTTGCATACCGATGGCTCTCTGACGCAGGCAGTAGCAAGGTCCTCTCTAAGTCCAGCTTCTTCAGTTTCTCCAGTGAGCAACTCGCTGATGGAGTAAGCTTGCAGAACTTTAAGTTCGTAGTGCAGGGTCTTGCAATCATAATAAATATGTTTTCAAAAACCAATAACACCTTCGTCTGGCCCCATAGAAGCTGCTGCAGCCGAGCTCACCGTCATATAGTCATAGTCATATCTTATTGATCTGGGGGAAATTGGTTTTCATTACAGTTGCACCATAAATAATAAATAGTAATAAAACCATAAATAGTTAAATAGTAATATATAAATTATGCCAGGCAATAAGTCCAGGACCAGCCTATTGGCTCAGGGTGTCTGACCCTCCAAGGGCGGAGTTGTAAAGTTTGATGGCCACAGGCAGGAATGACTTCCTATGACGCTCTGTGCTGCATCTTGGTGGAATGTGTCTCTGGCTGAATGTACTCCTGTGCCCACCCAGTACATTATGTAGTGAATGGGAGACATTGTCCAAGATGGCATGCAGCTTAGACAGCATCCTCTTTTCAGACACCACTGTGAGAGAGTCCAGTTCCATCCCTACAACATCACTGGCCTTACAAATGAGTTTGTTGATTCTGCTGGTGTCTGCTACCCTCAGCCTGCTGCCGCAGCACACAACAGCAAACATGATAGCACTGGCCACCACAGACTCATAGAACATCCTCAGCATCGTCCGGCAGATGTTAAAGGACCTCAGTCTCCTCAGGAAATAGAGACGGATCTGACCCTTCTTTTAGACGGCCTCAGTGTTCTTTGACCAGACCAGTTTATTGTCAATTCGTATCCCCAGGTATTTGTAATCCTCCAACCATGTCCACACTGACCCCCTGGATGGAAACAGGGGTCACCGGTACCTTAGCTCTCCTCAGGTCTACCACCAGCTCCTTAGTCTTACACATGAATATACATATTACCAGATGTATATTCATTGAACCAGTTTGTTTTCATGTATTTGGATGACATTATAATTTATTCCAACTCTCACCAGGAACACATCCAGCATGTCCTGAGGGTTCTCAGACAGCTCCTCAAGAATCACCTTTACACCAAGCCAGAGAAGTGTGAGTTCCACAAGTAGCAGGTATCATTTTTAGCTTCGCTCCTTCCAGTGTTCAAATGGACTCATGTAAGATTCAGGCAGTTAGAGCGTCCCAAGCCGTCTACAGTCAAAAAGATGTGGAGCTTCTTGGGGTTTGCAAACCTTTATCGCCAATTCATCAGAAACTTCAGTTCCATTGTGGCCCTCATAAATACAATCTTCAAGAAGACCCCTCAGGATTCCTTCCAGACCAAACCTTCTCAAAACTAAAGTGATGCTTTATCACCACCCTGGTGCTGCAAAACCGAAACCCATCCAGTCAGTTCATTGTCGAGGTGGATCCGTCAGACAATGGCATTGGAGTTGTACTCTCCCAGTGCTGTTCTGTGGATAACCGCCTGCACACCTGTTACTCTCTTTCCCATTCTTGACTCCTGCTGTGTAACTACTATCTCAGGAACCGAGAACCTCTGACTGGCAATGAGGTCCTGGAAGCATGGTGACAGTGGCTGGAGAAGGCAGTGCACCTCCTTTTGGTATTATTAGATTAGATTAGATGGATGGATGGACCCTAAGAATTTTTTCTACATTTAGATCACCAAGAGGTTCAACTCCCGTCGAGCCCATTGAGCTCTCTTCGTCACCCAGTTTAATTTCACCCTTACCTACCATCCTGATAGCAATAATGCCAAGGCCAATGTTCTGTCCTGGCAGTTCAATGTGTCTGAGGACAATGGCCATACAGAGTCCATCCTTCCTTGCTCATGCATTGCTGCTCTGGTAACTTGGGAATAGATACAGACGTGAAACCTGCGCAACAGTCAGATCCAGGCCCAGGTGGAGGAACCCCAACCAGCTGTTTGTTCCTGCAACGGTACGCCCAGAGAGTTGGAATGGGATCACTCTTTCTGTCAAGGAATTCAACAGACCCTAGAATTTTGCTCACCAGCTACATCCCATGGTGTCCACGACATGATCGCTGCTTGTCCCATTTATGCCTGAGAAAAGATCTCACATCCATGCCATGCCTGTCTGCTCTGTCCACTGCCTGTGCCTCACCACCACTAGTCCCACATCTCAGTGGATTTCATTACTGGTCTACCGCTATCTGATGAAAATTGTACCATTTTGATGGTTGTGGACCAATTCGGCAAGGTTGTCTACTGTATTGCCCTCCCTAAGCTGCTGTCAGCTCGTGAAACGGCCACGCTCATGGTTCAGCACGAGGTCAGGCTGCACAGCTTCCCTCAGGGCATACTGTCCGATTGAAGGTCATAGTTCACATCTGGAAATCTTTCCTAAAAATCTCCATATCTCAACCTACCTTTACGACAACCCTTAAATCCTACTACTTTGGCTCAGCCTTCTCCCACTTCAAATGTCTCTTTACGTGTTCACTAAACATCTTATATTGATTTGCCATGATAAAGCTAACAAATCAATATTTTGTTTTAATTGAACAGCTTCCCTCTTATTTTAAGATTGTGACTCCAGACCAGCATATATATTATTTACTTAGTGACCTCATACATTTCCCCTTGAAAACATATTCACTATTTAATCAAGCCGGGCACTATAAAAGCACATCAGATTCATGTTTGTAACAGATGCAAACTGCTAGAGGGGTTCAGCAAGCTAGATAGCATCTATGTGTAACACTTGCTTTGCCTGGTGGTATGATTGAGGGGTGATATCTCCTGCCCGGCCAAACCTTAGAACTCTCATTTGGGTGAATGCTGTGCGATGTGTCCCCTGTTTCAAATCAGTACCCCGTAATGACAAGCCGTACACAGGATGCGATTAAATAATTAAGATTTTATAACTCTTACTTGAACTATGGGATTAGTAGAAAACCAAAATATAAAATAAAAAGGCACCAAGAATAATAATTAGGCGGTTCATGCACAAATAACTTGTTGGAGCTCACGCAATAACCTTGGTCCACCATTTGATTTCCTCCAAACTCCGTTGGGTCCCAACCCCACACTCGGGGTCCACCCCGCTAGCCAGCTCACAGTATCTCTTCATGTGCATCTTCTCTCTTTATCCTCATGGCGTGTTCTGTTCAAATCCCGCGCAAACAACAGCTTTCAGATACACAAGAAAGAATAACATCCGTCCCAACTGGTTAGCAAATGAATACAAGTCCCATTATCACTAATTATAACCCAAATATGCTGCTACAGAGCACCTCTTACATCAGCAGTTAATATTACAGAGAAGCCACTTTATTAGCCTTAGCAATTAACATGAAGGAAGAAACCCTCTACATATGGAAAAGAGTACAGTTGACATTTCGGGCCAAGGCCCTTCAGCAGGACCCAGGACTCATGTTTCTTGCTTTGGAGATTGTTGACTGTTGATAGAACTACAGGGTTTGTGTGCTTCAGAACAGTCCTCCATCTGGGACATTACTTTCACAAGCAGCTCATGAGCATAAATCAACTGACTGTTCCTCTAGTGTGATGAACTTTCATGTCTACCATAGTTTCTTAGATATATCATATGAGTAATCCTCTCACCGAGCTCACATGCAAACTTGGCTCATTAGCTACCCCTAAGAAGGCCACCTTTCAAAACTAATATATGTCTAGGGTCTGTTTGATTTGGAGTTCAACCAAAGAGGAAGGTTGTGATGTTCTAATTAAAGAAACCTCAATTGGGTAAGTGCTGTGTAAATACTGCTCAAACACAATTACTGGTCAGCAAGAAATAACATCATACACTGCATTAAATTTTAATGAAAGTACATTTAATTTCAGCTTTATCAAACAGTTATTGAAAGAAAGAAGGGAAAAATAAAAGCGTCCATTACATTTAGACCAGTCTAAATGTGCACATGACTGTTGGAGCTCGTCTCTTCCAAAGCTGGATATAACCGTTATTCACAGCGCTGAGCCCATGAAAGCACCCATCACTGTCTGAACTTCCCTCAAACTGGCTGTCTCTCAGGAGTGCTGGGCCTTCCTCCTTAGAGCCATTCATCTGCACAAAGCACCTTGTGCAATGACGACTCTCCTAACAGCATTTTGCAGCACCTTTCCCCTTGGTGCCGCCCCACAGCTCCCAACAAAAAGATCCCAAACCAAACTACTGTCTGTCACAAAACTCTTTCTGTCCTGCTCTCTTTAGCACTGTCTCCGGATCCCACCATCCTGACTGGCTGACACGACATTCCTAAGTTGAACAGCAGGGCTTCTTATGTTTAGCCGAAACCAGAACATTCTACAGTACTAGCAGGACACTGTTTTGCAGTAAACTGCTAAAATAAAATACCTATAGCATAGCAGTAGTAACCTTAGGCATATGTTTATGAGCTCCTGGTCTCCAAGTACTCTGGCTAAGGAGTCTTAACTTCATTGCACAGCAAAATACATTTCTTGAAGGTGTTTATCACTCTTGTTCTGCTTGTGTGACAAGAGTCCTTGAGGATGATTTGGACTCAAATATTGGAGTACCCAAAGCAAGGATCGAGACATGGTATCCAACGGTATAGAGAACTGAGCACAAAACAAACGCTAGTCGATACCACTAGTAGGGCTTACGACCGAGCACTGATCCTCAGTCAGGTACTCTTTAAATACTCTATTCTTGGCACCCAAAACATGATTGCCAATTGGTGGGACCATCCTGAATCCTTAAGGAGCTATACATGCTCCAGAGAGATGGAGCGCCTAAATCCCAGAAGCTGGCATGGTTGGGAATGTCTTGTAACAGGACCATTCCCCTATAGACGACACCTGATAGCACTGACTGCTCAAAGAGTCAGTGATGTTATTCATGGGTAAGAGCCAGATCCAAGATATTCATGGATAAGAGCCAGATCCCAGCATCTCTCCTCAGGTCCGAATCCTTTTCAGTCCACAAGGTATTGCTGAACACCCCTCACCATGAAGATCTGTTTCCCCTTAATAAACCATGGTGGTGGCAGGGCTTTGGTGTTCGGACTGAGGGGTTGGTGCGGACAGGTTTTAATTCAGCGATATGGAAGGGGGGATTGATCTTTAGGGTCTTAGGGAGCTGCAAGATGCAAGCCACCAGATTTATTTTACTCAGGATTTTGAAGGGTCCAGTGAACTTGGGCACCAACTTTCTAGCCTCCACCTGGAGGGGAAAATCATATGTGGACAGCCAGACCTGTTGCCCAGGTTGTAAAGCAGGTCGCTGTCTTCTTCTTCAGTTCACTTTGGTCTTCCGAGTAGAGGCCAGCAAAATCTCTCTTGCCCTAATCTATTTATGTTTGCAGCACTGGATGAGATCATTGGCTGCAGGGACCCCAGCCTCAGTCTTCTGTTCTGGAAAGAGAGACAGAGGGTAGCCAAACTGGCATTCTAACTGTGACATCCCATGTGCTGAAAGCTGTAAGATGTTGTGGGTGATCTCTGTCCACATCAAATAGTCACACCACTCATCAGGTCTTTCGGAGGTCCAGTACATTCTAAATCTTGGTTGGTCTGCTCCGTCTGGTCGTTGGACTGCAGGTGAAACCCAGAGGAAAGGCTTTCTGTTGCCCCTATCAGCTTACAGAGCACCCTTGAGCAATATGATGTGAGTTGTGGACCTTGATTCAAGACAATGTCCACTGGGAATCTACGGATATTGAAGACCTGGTCCAGGTCGATTTTGGCCATCTCCACCACGGATGGTAGCTTCTCCAATGCAATGAGCTCGCAGGCATTTGAAAGCCAATTGACAATTACCATGATGACTGCCTTCCCTTTCGATGGTGGAAGACCTGTGACAAAGTCCATGGAGACGTCCGCCTATGGTCTTTCTGGAACAGGTAGAGTTGAAGAAGCCCTTGAAATCAGGTACAGGGGCATACACCTCACATGCCTGCACCTACTGCTGAACCTCTTTCACCATTCCAGGCCACCAATACCTTCTCTTGATAAACTCAAAGGTCCTGGCAATCCATGGGGGAGTGGTCATTCTCGACAAATGTCCCCATTAGAGTACCTGGGACCAGACAGAACTTGAGACAAAAAGCCAACCCAGAGGACCATTCTTAGGAATCTCGCCTTGTGCTTGGGTGTTGTGAACAAGTGCATCGGTTCCCCAATGAGTTAGCACAAACACCCTGGCTTAGGACAAAATGGTGGTAGGCTACTCTTCATATTCCGGTTCATCAGACTGACAGGACAGGGCATCTGGCTTATGGATCTTTGACCCCGGTCAATAGGTCAGGACGAAATCAAAGTGGTTAAATAACAAAGACCACCTACCCTGCCTGAAATTCAGCCTCTTGGCTTCCTGAATATAAGCCAGTTCTTGTGGTCAGTCCAAACGATAAAAGGGTTCTTGGTCCCCTCCAGCCAGTAACACCATTCCTTCAAAGTTAATTTAACTACAAGAAGTTCCCAATTCCCAAAGTCATAGTTCCTCTCTACCGGGGATAGCTGACTGGAGGAGAATACACAGGGGTTCAGTTTAGTGTCTGAAGGTGATCGTTAAGACAACATGGCATCCACCTCCACAACGAAGGGAAGATTCTAGTTAGGAGAAGCCAAGATGGGAGCTGATGCAAGTCATTGTTTAGACTCTGCCAAAGCAGCCTCTGCTTCAGTCAACCAGACAAAAGGGCCTGTGGATTTCTTAATTAGCACCATCAGCAGAACTGCCACCGAGCTGAAGTTCCTGATGAACTTCCAGTAGAAGTTTGCAAACCCGGACTGGCTGGTGGCGCAATGACATCAGCGCCGGACCCGGGAGTGGAGGTTCCCGGGCTCAAAACCAGTCGGGTCTGCTCCCGAGTACGCTTTCCATTCATGCCGGGTTGAGTGTCGAGATCGCAACTCGACCTCGTAAAATAAAGGGAAAAATACTGCAAAAGTGGTGCGCCACACAGTCTCTCTCTCGCTCCACGTCTTGTAAAAGCAATGAAAAAGACATCATCACAGACACACGCATGGATGCACATGCAGACACGCACACACACACACACGCCAGAAAAAAAATGAAGTTTACAAACCCCAGGAATCGTTGGACTTGTTTGACACTGGATGGTGGTGGCCAGACTCTGACTGCCTGGGACTTGGTAGGGTCAATCTTGAGATTGCCATTGGAGATGATGAAACCCAAAAATAAAACAGTATTCACATGAAACTCGGACTTCTCCAACTTGACATAAAGTCCATGGACTAGAAGCCTTTTTAAAATGTCCATCCATGCTCTTCCATGGACTTCAAGGAGATTAGGATATCATCCAAGTAGACAAAGACATACTTGTGGAGAGTATCCCGGAGCATGTCATTTATAAATGCACAGCCACAAGTTCCTACCTTTCTTTTGTATGAAGAAGGAGCCTGCACTGGCGGGTGAGGTGGAGAGCCAAATGAAGCTCATGGCAAGAGCTTCCTTTATATACTCCTCTATTAAACTTCTGTCTGGGCTTAGAGTGCATACAATCGACCCTGCGGTGGGCAAGTGCCAGGCAACAGGTCCTGTAGAACAGTCATAGGTAGGATCAGTGCGGTGGAAGAGTCGAGACCTTTCCCCTACTGAAGACCTCCTCCAAGTCCTTGTAGATAGAAGGAACCTTGACTGATTGGGGTGTTGCTCTCTCCTCCCGACCTTCCTTCAAGGACAGCTCATGAGGTTTCTCAGGTGGCCGGGGTTATGTGATGGACCTCAGAGACCTCACCCTAGGCACAAAAAAACTCATTCCTGGAAACAGTGGCCAAATCAGAGTCCAAATCCCCATCTGTATCCTCAGGCGATGGCAGTGAGGCATTACAGATGGTCCTTGCCTCCCCTCCAGGAAAAGCCTTCAAGGATTGGCGTACATTGTCCCTAAGC
The DNA here is from genome assembly GCF_030028105.1 of Mobula birostris. NCBI lineage: Eukaryota > Metazoa > Chordata > Chondrichthyes > Myliobatiformes > Myliobatidae > Mobula > Mobula birostris. Next base: position 44,723,875 of record NC_092380.1, on the reverse strand, counting down.
CCACCATCCTACTAGCTAATATGCAAGCCATAGAGAACAAGGTGGATGATCTTAAAGGGAGACTCACCTACTGCAGGGAGACGCAGAACTGCTGTGTATTCTGTTTCACCAAGACCTGGCTCTCCCCTGCCACCTCCGACCATCGGATGGACCGCACGGCGTCTTCGGGCAAGACAAGGGGAAGTGGTGTCTGCCTACTGATCAACACTGGGTGGTGCTCAGACACAGTGGCACTGACAAGCTCCTGCAGCCCGGACCTGGAACACCAGTCGGTGAAGTGTCGTCCCTACTGTCTGCCACGGGAATTCACCTTGGTCATACTGACAGCAGTCTACATTCCCCTCCAGGCGGACGTGGAGTGTGCTCTGAACATACTGTATGCCAACATCAGTGAACTTGAGACCAGGTATCCGGAGGCTTTGCTCATTACAGCCGGGGACTTTAACAAGGCCAACCTCAGAAAGGTGCTGCCAAAGTTATACCAACATGCCTCCTGCTCCACTAGAGGCCTGAATATACTTGACCACTGCTACACAGCAGTCAAGGATGCTTACCATTCCATCCCACGACCTCACTTCGGAAAATCGGACCATCAGGCCGTACTCCTCCTCCCGGCTTACAAACAGAAACTGAAGCGGGAGGTCACGGTGTCAAAAGTAGTGTCGCATTGGACGGAGGAAACGGATGAGGTCCTCCATGACTGCTTTGAATCGGTGGACTGGTTAGCATTCAAGGACTCGGCAGCTAACCTCGATGAGTATGCCTCAGCTGTCACGGACTTTATTTGGAAATGCACAGAGGACTGTGTGTCTCGCAAGACGATCTGGGTATTCCCTAACTGGAAACCTTGGATGAATTATGAGGTCAAGTCCCTTTTAAAGGCAGAGCTGTGGCTTTTAGGTCCGGGGATAGCAGTTGCTACACGAAATCCAGACGTGAACTCCGGAAAGCCATTAAGGGCACCAAGAGGCAATATCAAGCCAAGTTGGAAGCCCAGGCTAACCAAAGGGATGCCAGTAGACTATGGCAGGATCTAAATGAGATCACTGGGCGCAAAGAAAAGGCTGGGAATATCAGTAACTGTGGTGCTTCTCTTCCTGATGAACTTAACGTATTCTACGCAAGATTCGAACAGAAGAGGAGCGTCCCGCTCCCTCCGGATGAACCGGATCTGGTGGCATCGAGATTCATCATCACTGAGGAGGACGTTAGAAGGGTCTTCCTGAAGGTAAATCCAAGGAAGGCGATGGGCCCAGATCGCATCCCAGGACGGGTTCTCCGGGCCTGTGCAAGCGAGCTAGCTGGAGTGTTTGCTGACATCTTCAACTGCTCCTTGCTTCAGTCTAAGATCCCCTCATGTTTTAAGAAGGCAACGATAATCCCAGTGCCGAAGAAGAGCAAGGTGGCAAGCCTGAATGACTATCGACCTGTGGCTCTGACATCAATTGCTATGAAGTGCTTTGAGAGATTGGTTATGGCACACATCAACCACAGCCTACCGGTCAACCTCAATGCTTTGCAATTCGCCAACCGGAGCAACAGGTCAACGGCAGGTGCCATCTCTCTGGCCCTACGTTCCTCCTTAGAATACCTGGAGAATAAAGACGCATACGTAAGGCTCCTTTTCATTGACTACAGCTCTGCCTTTAATACCATCATTCCAAAGAAACTGATTCTTAAGCTCCGGAACCTGGGCCTTAGCACTCAGATCTGCAGCTGGATCTTCAGCTTCCTCACAGACAGGACCCAGGCTGTAAAAATAGGGGACAAGCTCTCCTCTACAATCACTCTGAGCACTGGTGCCCCACAAGACTATGTACTCAGCCCCCTGCTGTACTCACTGTACACCAATGATTGTGTAGCTAAGTTTCCATCAAACTCAATATATAAGTTTGCTGATGACACAACAATTATAGGCCGTATCTTGGGTAATGATGAGTTTGAGTACAGAGAGGAAATTAAGAACCTGGTGGCATGGTGAGAAGACAATAATCTGTCCCTCAACGTCACCAAGATGAAGGAATTGGCAGTCTTGACGAAGGGTCTCGGCCTGAAATGTCGACTGTACCTCCTCCTAGAGGTGCTGCCTGGCCTGCTGCGTTTACCAGCAATTTTGATGTGTGTTGCTTGAATTTCCAGCATCTGCAGAATTCCTGTTGTTTGAAGGAATTGGTTGTTGACTTCAGAAGGAGTAGCAGACCGTATGATCCAATTTACATCGGTGGTGCGCAAGTGGACCAGGTCAAAAGCTTTAAGTTCCTCAGGGTCGATATGACAAATGACCTGACTTGGTCCAACCAAGCAGGGTTCATTGCCAAGAAGGCCCACCAGTGCCTTTACTTCCTGAGAAAACTAAAGAAATTAGGCCTGTCCCCTAAAACCCTCACTAATTTTTATCGATGCACCGTAGAAAGCATTCTTCTAGGGTGCATCAGAACCTGGTATGGAAGTTGTCCTGTCCAAGACCGGAAGAAGCTGCAGAAGATCGTGAACACGGCGCAGCACATCACACAAACCAATCTTCCGTCCGTGGACTCACTTCACATCCCACACTGTCGGAGCAGTGTTGCCAGGATAATCAAGGACACGACCCACCCAGCCAACACACTTTTCGTCCCTCTTCCCTCTGGGAGAAGGCTCAGGAGCTTGAAGACTCGTACGGCCAGATTTGGGAACAGCTTCTTTCCAACTGTGATAAGACTGCTGAACGGATCCTGACCCGGATCTGGGCCGTACCCTCCAAATATCCAGACCTGCCTCACGGTTTTTTTGCACTACCTTACTTCCCATTTTTCTATTTTCTATTTATGATTTATAATTTAATTTTTTAATATTTACTAATTTAAACTATATTTAATATCTTTAATATTTAATATTTGTAACCCAGGGAGTGTGAAGCGCAGAATCAAATATCGCTGTGATGATTGTACATTCTAGTACAAATTGTTTGGCGACAATAAAGTATAAAGTAGTGTAAAAGAGTCTTTCTCTTCCTCGAGACCTGGCAGATGGATTCCTTAGGTTTAGCTGCAAGTTTTCCAGATCGCTTAGGCATCTCTTAGGTCATCTCCTGAACTAGAAATTCCCTCTCTCTAGTTTCCATGTGGTCCTGACTAGACAGCATCGAGACTCGCACAGTGCCATTGGCCAGAACCGGCTTGCCCATCCTTGAGGGCAGGACTATTTCTCCTGAAGGACTCAGGTTGCCTCGCACTGAAGCTTTTCCCCTTATTGGTCATTGGTCTCGGAAGAGTCTAGGGTGTCGGAACACCACACTGCAAACAAGCCCTCTTGCAAAGACTGGACCAAGCAATGATCCCCTCCCTCCAGTCCACAGATGGGTTATGCTGGGACAGCCAAGGGTACCCAAGGATCAGGGGTACAAGTGGAGAGTCGATAATGTAGAAACTAATGTCTTCCACATGATCCCCTATCCTCATCTATAATTCCACAGTCTGTTACTGGATCGACCCGGAGTGTGCAGTTACGGGCATGGACTGACTCAACTCTTACAGCAGTACGTCAAGCCAACAAGTGGTTCTTAAGTCCAGGAAATTACCCACTGCCCCAGAGTCCACAAAAGCCTTCACCAGCCTTAAGTTCTTACCCCAGGTGAACTCCAACTTCCGGACGAAACCAGAATCAGTGGGATTGGGCATAGTGGCTACTACTGTCACAGTCCTCCCGACATTGGACAGTTTTAGCAGCTCCTCAGGTGCTGCAGCTTCGGACATTTGTCCCGCAGGTGACCTGCTTCCCCACAGTGAAAGCAACAGCCTTCATCACGATGCCGTGACCTCTCATCGCCAGAGAGTCCAGAGTAACCAATCTGCATGAGTTCGACAGGACAGTCCTGAGCAGGAGGTGGGTTGGTCATGATCCAGGGCTGTGGAGCAGAACTGTGCTGCATTGGGACTGAGCTTGGACCAGCTCTCTTTGACTTCCTTAAGTAGTCCCATCTCACTCTGCCAGCCAATTATCAAGACAGATAGACTGATCAACCACAGCCTCTAAGTTCACTGCTGGCTCTCCCAAGGCAAGGGTGCCCTTCAGTTCATGTCAGAGTCCGTGGTGGTACAGAGTGGCTGAGACCTCCCTGCCTGTACCAGCGCTCTCTCAGGCCAAGGTCTGAAATTCAATTGTGTAGTCAGCCGCCGACCGTTATCATATCATATCTTCATCAGACAGTCTGAGGCTCAGCTGGCTCCAGTTAGAATACCTTCCTCATTGTGGCTATGAATTCCTCCGAATCTGAGCAAATCTCTGACCTATGTTTGCAATGTGTAGTGGCCTAGGCCAGAGTTCTTCCAGTCAGAAGAGAAATAATGGCCACTTTTCTGCACTCTGAAGGGAACCGAGAGACGGCTGGAGTTTGAATACTAATGAGCATTAGACGAGGAAGCGCCGGCAAGAGCTGGGTCACCAGCGAATCTCTCCAGGGTTGGAAGATGTACTGGCTCCACAGAGTGACTGCCTGGCTCTCCCAAGCGACTCTGACTTCCTTCTTGCAAAAGTTGACAGCTACTTGGATATGGTGTATCTCTGGGCTCTGTCCGGAAATCCTCTTGCCGTGGCTGGTCACAGCAAACCAAAGACTCTGATACTCCACTGGATCTATACTTGCTCAATCATACTGTGACGAGAGTCCTTGCCGGGGATGGTTTGGACCCAAATACTGGAGTTTCTGAGGCTAGGATCGAGTCACGGAATAAAACTGGGTCGAGAACTGAGCACAAAACAAAACACTAGACGATATCTCTGGTTGGGCTTACTATTGAGCACTGAGGTTCCATTCAACTGTTCTTTAAATAATCAATTCTTGGCCCCCAAAACATGTTTGTCAATTAGCAGGATGGTCCTGAACCATGAAAGGGACTGTGCCAGCTATCTATACTCCGGAGAGCTAGAGCATCTATATCCCGGCAGCTGGCACAGTTGGAAGCGCCTCGTGACATCTGATATTATTATTATTATTATTATTATTTGAAACCAATGAGTATTTTTTTCAGGAGATGGCAGGATTGCAATATATTCCCTCTAGTCAGAAGCCTTATTCTTTCAGGGTGGAGGATGATTTACATCTATCCAGCTCTGTGGGTCTTATCCCAATGTGGGAGCAGACTCCACCACAGATGGGGTAAGAAGTGACTGAAGAAGTTGGCAGGTGTGTACTTTGTCCAGCACTTTGTTCCTTCCACAATTTACACGGGACTTGTGTCCATGAAATCGGTGGACACTCTCAGTGCCATTGTGGGCCAAGGATTCACAGGACTCAGAGGGGACTTTGTACTTTTCCAAGGACATTTTAAAGTCATTCTTGCATCTTTTCCTCAACCCACTTACCTGCTCTCATGCTGGAGCTCAGAACAAAGTACTTATTTTGAGAATACCTTGGGCATCCGTCCAGTGGAGCCGCTAAGTGTAATTTGGCCTGCAGTTCTGGGGAAGGAGGTGTGTGCGGGAAAGGGGGCATTGACGTCAGTTCACTTATTTTGCCAGTGGATTTGAGGATTTTGTCACATGGGTTGCTGCTTGTAAATCTTGCCTTTTGAGCCAGGTTTGTAGTATTGATCTTCAAACATTCTTTTTCACCAATGATTGAAGGCTGTTCTGAGACCTGGTGATTTCGCTCTGCATCTGTTAAAGCTAAAACCATATATTTGAAGGATTTGTTTGTGAAAACCTCCATCAAACTTGACCATTCGATATTAAAGTGGTGAATATCACAGGTCTAGAAGTTCCAAGCCCTGAAAACAGTGCAAAATCTCCAGATGTAAATCGCGACATTCAATAACCATAAATACGAATATATTCCAGGTCTAGCAGATATTATTTCAAGTTCTTTCAAACACTGCCAGTTGTAACTGAAACAAGCCTAACCATTTCAACAAAGTTACTTCAGTAATCATATACAATAGTTCTGCACAGTACTTTTGTAATTTTATGTATCGTACTGTACTACTGCAAAAAAAATCATGAAATCAGTGAGTGATGATAAACCTTTTTCTGATATAGGTCTCTATTGTGGACTGAAAGTGGGAAGGGGGCAGAGAGAGGGGAATCAAGGTTGGATAAAAGGGGAAGGGAGAGGAGAAGGAGTGGGAAGTACCAGAGAGACATTTTGTACTGATGAATTAACCAATTGCTTGGAATCAGATTACCTAACTTGATGTCTCAGGGCTGGGTGTGTCTCCCCAACCCCCCCATCACCCCTGCCTCTGCACGACTTCTCTGCCCCTGTTCCATACCGCTGCCACACCACTCTGTCCTCACCGTTCCCAACATCCTGTGCTCTTGCCAGATTTACAAACTTGCTGTCTGCTCCACATTGACAAATACAATACTGTGCACAATTCTTAGGCACCCTAGCTACAGTGGTGCTGGAAAGTTTGTGAACCCTGCAGAATTTTCTCTATTTCTGCATAAGTATGACCTAAAATGTGATCAGATCTGCTTGGTCTGATCACATTTATGAATCTCCTTCCACCATGTTTCACAGTTGGGATGAGGTTTTGGTGTTGGTTTTCCTCCAAACATAAGCAATGTGCATTTGTGTCCACAGAACACTGTCCCAAAAGTGTGGTCTTTTGCAAACTTGACAGGTGCAGCAATTTTTTTTTAAGTGAGCAGTGGTTTCCTCCATGGTGTCCTTCCATGAACACCATTCTTGTTCAGTGTTTCTCTTATAGTGGACACATGTACAGAGTTTTGCAAGTTCTAGAGATTTCTGCTGTTACCCCTGGGTTCTTGTTCACCTCCTTCAGCATTGCATGTTGTGCTCTTTGTGTGATCTTTGCAGGATGTCCACTCCAAGGCAGAGTAGCAACAGTACTGAGTTTTCTCCATTTGTAGACAATTTCTCTTACTGTGGACTGATGAACAATTGAGTCCTGGAAACGCATTTTCTGTCATAAGGTGGGCGTTGGTGGTGGACCCAAATGCAAGACACAGACACTGAAGTACTGGGAACTGGACTGGACTAGAGTTAGGGACAGGACTGGACACAGACTAGGAGCTGAGACAGGAACACAGACTTGGGCTAGAACTTTGGCTGGGAAAGCGGGACCAGGAGAAGGAACTGGGAACTAGGAGCCTGGGTTTGGACTCTGAGCCAGAGACTGGACAAGGACCCAGAACCTGGGTCTTGACTCAGGCTCGGACCCCAGAACTAGGCAAGGACATGACGTGGCTACAGGACCAGACACGGCTTGGGTTCTTTGAGGCTTGGCTACAGGACTAGGCGAGGCTTGGGTTCTTCAAGGCTTGGCTATGGACTCCGAGCCAGAGATTGGGCAAGGACCCAGAACCTGGGTCTTGACTCAGGCTCAGGCTCCGGAACTTGGCGAAGACATGGCATGGCTACTGGACTGGACGAGGCTTAGATACTTCGAGGCTTTCCTGGGCAGGACGAGGTACTCCTTCTTGGAACGCAGGGCCGGGACCCTTTCTAGGATGCAGGACCGGGATGCTTACTAGCATGCGGGACCGGGAGGACTGCTGAGGTAAACCGCCGAGGAAACTGTCAGGGATTCAGATGGAGAGGGGAAGGGAACATACCAGCCTCAGGGTAACAGCAAGGAGGGCCTGACTTACCCCATGGAAGCAAGAACAGGAAGGGAGCTCAATCTGGGGTGGCTCCGAGTCTCGGGGCAGCCAGCAATCTTGGCTGGCTATGGAAACAGCCGAATCCATATCCAGCTTGGAGTGGCAGACGGCCACTCAGCTTCCCCCGGAAACAGCCGAATCCATACCACGATGACTGCTCCAACCAGAGACAACAAGGCTCCATGAAGCGGTGGTCCTCCAACCAGGCCTCGAGATCACTTATAGCTGCTCTAGCCTTCCACTGGCAGGTTGCTCCAATGAGATGAACCAGCACCCACACTCGATCCCAGGGCCACTTATATTCCCAGCCCCAAGACGAACATCAGGTGCCTATGATTAAGCCCAACACGGACTGGACCATGACATTTTCAGCCTTTTTCAATTTCATGCATTTCTACAATACTCCCACTAAGGTCCTCTGAAAGTTGTTTTGATCGAGGCATGGTGCACATAAAGAGATCTTTCTTGAGAACAGCAGGCTGTGTCAGTAACCTGACTTGGTGTGTCTTTTTTCTAGGGATAGGCACCTCTACAACCCACACTTCCAGTTTCAACTCATTGATTGGAACACCTGACTCCAAATAACTTTTGTAGAAGGCATTCTGGATTGCTGCCTGTGCGACACACTAGTGAAGATAGAAACAGAACAATTTGGCAGATAAGTGCATGGCTGAGAAGCTGGTGCAGGGGGCAGGGCTTCAGGTTCTTGGATCATTAGGATCTCTTCTGGGGGGGTATGACCTGTTCAAAAGTAGTGGATTGTGCCTGAATCCAAGGGGGACAATATTCTCATGGGCAGGTTTGTTAGAACTGTTGGGGAGGGTTTAAACTAATTTGGCAGGGGGTTGGGAACCAGATTGAAGGGACTCAGGATAGGACGGATGGTAAAAAAAGTAAAGATAGCATCCACTCAGACTGTCAGGAAAGGTAGGCAGGTGAAGGAACTCAGTTGCAGCCAACAGGTTGAGTATCTAAACATTAGGGATGCAGAATCAGAAAGGGTAGCAAATATGGTACTCAAGGTGTTGTGTCTAAATGTGCATAGTATAAGAAATAAGGTGGATGATCTTGTTGCAGCATTACAGATTGTCAGGTATGATGTTGTGGCCATCACTGAATTGTGGCTGGAGGATGGTTGTAGTTGGGAGCTGAATGTCCAAAGTTACACATTGTATTGGAGGGATAAGATAGGCAGAGGGGATGGTTTGGCTCTTCTGGTAAAGAATGACATCAAATAAGTAGAAAGATGTGACATAGGATCGGAAGATGTTGAATCCTTGTGGGTTGAGATAAGACACTGCAAGGGTAAAAGGGCGTTGATGGCAGTATATACAGGCCTCCCAATAGTGGCTGGGACGTGGACTACAGTTTACAGCAGGAAATAGAACAGGTGTGTCTAAAGGGCAATGTTATAGTAATCATGGGAGATTTTAACTTGCAGGTCGATTAGGAAAATCAGGTTGGTAATGGATCTCAAGAGAGTGAGTTTGTTGAATGCCTAAGAGATGGCTTTTTAGAGCAGTTTGTTATTGAGCCTACTAGGGGATCAGCTATACTAGACTGGGTGTGAACTAGAGGTGATTAGGGAGCTTAAGGTAAAAGAACCCATAAGAGACAGTGATCACAATATGATTGAATTCAATGTGAAATCTGATAGGGAGACAGTAACACCTGATATAGCAGTATTTCAGTGGAGTAAGGGATATTACAGTGGTATGAGAGAGGAGTTGGCCGAAGTAAAGTGGAAGGTGCTGCTGGCAGGGATGTCAGCAAAGCAGCGATGGTGTGAGATTCTGTAAAAAATGAGGAAGATAGAGGATAAGTGTATTCCAAAAACTAAGAAATACTCGAATGGCAAAATAGTACAACCGTGGCTGACAAGGGAAGTCAAAGCTAATGTAAAAGTAAAAGAGAGGGCATAAAACAAAGCAAAAGTTAGTGGGAAGACAGAGAATTGGGAAGAAGGCAGCAGAAAGGAAGTTATAGAACAGTTAGCCTGATCCCAGTGGTTGGGAAGATGTTGGAGTCAATTGTTAAGGAGGAGGAAATGGAGTACTTACTGTTACAGGACAAGATAAGACAAAGCCACCATGGTTTCCTTAAGGGAAAATCTTGCCTGATGAACCTGTTGGAATTCTTTGAGGAGATTACACGTAGGAGAGATAAAGGGGATGCAGTGGATGTTGTATATTTGGACTTTCAGAAGGCGTTTGATAAGGTACCACACATGAGTTAACAGCCCATGGTATTACAGGAATGTTATTGACATGGTAAGGGCATTGGCTGATTGGTAGAAGGATCCTTTTCTAGTTGGCTGCCGGTGACTAGTGGTGTTCTGCAGAGATCAGTGTTAGGACCACTTCTTCTTATGCTGTATATCAATGATTTAGATGATGGAATAGATGACTTTGTTGCTAAGTTTGTAGATGATATGAAGATTGGTGAAGGGGCAGATAGTGTTGAGGAAACAGGTAGGCTGCAGAAGGACTTGGACAGATTAGGAGAATGGGCAAGAGAATGGTAAATGAAATACACTGTTGGAAAATGCATGGTCATGCACTTTGGTAGTAGAAATAAATGTGCAGACTATTTTCTAAACAGGGAGAAAATCTAAAAATCTGAGATGCAAAGGGACTTGGGAGTCCTTGTGCAGAACACCGTAAAGGTTAACTTGCTGGTTGAGTCAGTGGTGAAAAAGGCAAATGCAATATTTGCATTCATTTCAAGAGATCTAGAATACAAAACCAATGATGTGATGCTGAGGCTTTATAAAGCACTGGTGAGGCCTCACCTTGAGTATTGTGAACAGTTTTGGGCCCCTCATCTTAGAAAGGGGCTTGAAAGGCATGAAAAATACCCGATGCAGGCCTCTCATGGTCTGAGTTGACGTTTCCCTCCCCCATCTTAGAAAACGTGTGCTGGCATTGGAGAGCATCCAGAGGAGGTTCACAAGGATGATTCCAGGAATGAAAGGGTTATCATTTGAGGAACGTTTGATGGCTCGGGGTCTGTACTCACTGGAATTTAGAAGGATGAGGGGGTATCTCATTGAAACCCTTTGAATGTTGAAAGGCCTAGACAGAGTAGATGTGGAAAGGATGTTTCCCATGGTGAGGGAGCCTAGGATAAGAGGGCACAGCCTCAGGATATAGGGGAATCTATTTAAAACAGAGATGTGGAGAAATTTCTTTTATCAGAGGGTGGTGAATTTGTGGAATTTATTACCACATGCAGCCGTGGAGGCCAGGTCGCTGGGTGTATTTATGGCCGAGCTTGACAGGTGCTTGATTGGACACAGCATCAAAGGTTACAGAGAGAAGGCCAGGGAGTGGGGTTGCGATGGGTAAAAAAAAAGGATCATTCTTGATTAAATGGTGGAGCAGACTCAAATGGCCAAATGCCCTAATTCTGCTCCTATGTCTTATTCCCCCAAAGCATCACATACTTTTTCTAACAAATAATGGATCATTTTTCTCAATAAATAAATGAACAAGTATGATGTTTTTGTGTTATTTATTTAATTGTGTTCTTTTATCCAGTTTTAGGATTTGGGTGAAAATCTGATGACACTTTAGGTCATGTTTATGCAGGAATAGATAACATTCTGCAGAGTTCACAAACTTTCTAGCACCACTGCGTATATACACGTGCACAGCACTCTGTGTATATATATGTGCACACTGTGTGTATATATATATGTGCACAGCACTCTACATTGAAAGGTCAATTTCTATGAGATCCTTACACAATGCACCTGATGCAGCAAAGTCTTTAGCCCATCCAAAATGTCCAATAAAAGGAATTTGTTGCGTCTGAAGTTTTATCTTTATTTATCATAACTCCACTCTCACTGCAACATTGGAATTGCATCTTCTAGTGTTTTCTTACCTAAAGCCACAAATTCATCATAAGTGGTTGCCATTCTCTGAAGTCCTTCCGCCCACTTATTCATTTTCTTTTGGAAAACTTCTGACATGGAACTAGTGTATCCAATGGTGCTCCCCAAAATGCATGCAGAAATGGTTACATATCTGAAAGTCAGGCAGCATCTATAGAGAGGAATAAACAGTTAATGTTTCAGGCTGAGAACCTTCACCAGAACAGGAAAGGAAGGGGAAATAAGCTAGAATAAGAAGAGGGGCGTGGGAAGGGGTACAAGCACACAAATTATATAGATGACACCAGGGAAGGGGGAGATAGGTGGGTGGGAGAGGAAGGAGGTGATAGGTAGACGAGATAAAGGGCTAAAGATGAAGGATTCTCATAGGAGAGGACAATGGACCATGGAAAGAGAGGAAGCGGGAAGTCCCCAGAGGAATGTGATGCACAGATGAGGAGAAGGGGTGAGTGGGGAACCAGAATTGAGAAAGGGACAACAGAAACATTGGGGAAGGGTGAGAAATCTATGTTCATATTGGAAGCTACCCAGATGCAGTGTGAGCATTGCTCCGCCAACCTGAGTGTGACTTCATCGTGGTAGTGGAAGACCAACATTTTGGAACGTGAATGGGAAGTTGAATTGAAACGGAAGGCCACCAGGAAATCCCTTCTATTGTAATAGACACAGCAATGGTGCTTGACAAATTGATCCCCCAATCTGCGTCAGATCTCACCAATGTAGAAGAGGCCACACCCGGAATCACCAGATACAGTAGATGACCCTGACGCCTCACCTGAAAGAAGTGTTTGGACCCTGAAGAGTAAGCTTTTTTTCCTGTTAGCCCCAAGAAGTTTGTCATCAGGTGCGGATATGGCCCAATTGAAGAGTGAGAGACACTGAAGCACATCGATAGTTCACAGACTTTAATGTGAACAATGTTAAAGGGAAAAGAAAACAATAAATGCTAGGCCAAACAGGGCTGTTAACTAAACTCTCAAATGAAAAATGAAGCCTACACTGAGGCTGAAAAGTATAACCAAGAATAAAACAAATACCACTCGCCTTCAGAGTCAGTTGACTCGACAGTCTAATTTCTCAGGCGGGGCAGAATGCAAACAGGCAGTGAAGAGTTGCTGTGTCCAAATCTCAGAAAACATTACGACAACAAGTATGGTGTTAAATACTATCACAATTAAATAATAATTAGCTGACATGTGCATATTCACAAGCGCAATTGCGTAGCTACTGTGCTGCCAAATCCGTGGATGTGACAAGATTACCTTGAAGTAACATAATGCAATCATATTTTGCCCCTTTGATTTATGGATCACTTTACATGGTGCTTCCTTGCCCTTTTTTAACGTTCAAAAGAATATAGTAAATAGAGCCAAGAACAGGGCATTTAACTTCTCATGCCTACTTCCCATTCAGCAAGATTTTGCTTAATCTATATCCCAGCGCCACATTTATGCAACAATCTCAGTCTTTGTTTCATTAATATCTAAAAATCTAATTAATCTCACTTGTAAATATAAGTATCACAGCCCTCTAGGGGAAAGATTGAAAAATTCTTTATCCACAGAGTTAATAATCCTGTGGATGGAGAATATTTCAATTCTTTCCACTAGAGGCAACTTTAAAACTGTAATCTGTGTTTAGATCATAGAGATCTATAGTACATTACAAGACTGTTGGCCCACTATGTTGTGCCAACCATGAAACCCACTCTAGAAACTACCTAAATTTCCCTACCGCATAGCCCTTTATTTTTCTAAGCTCTGTGTACCTATCTAAGAGCCTCTTAAAAGACCCTATTGTATCTGCCTCTACCACCATCACCAGCAGTGCATTAACATGCGGCCACAACTCTCTGTGAAAAACTTACCTCTGAGAGCCCCCTTGTACCTACTTCCAAGCACCTTAAAACTATGCCTCCTTGTGTTAGCCATTTCAGCCCTGGGAAAAAGCCTCTGGCTAGCCACATGTTCTGTGCCCCTCATCATCTTATACACCTCTGTCAGGTCACCTCTCATCCTCCGTCACTCCAAGGAGAAAAGACCAAGTTCGCTCAACCTATTCTCATAAGGTACACCCTCCCATCCAGGCAACATCCTTGTAAATCTCCTCTGCACTCTCTCTGTAGTATCCACGTCCTTCCTGTAGCGAGGGGACCAGAACTGAGCACAGTACTCCTGGGGGGGGGGGGGGCGGGGGAGGTCTCACCAAGGTCTTATATAGCTATAGCAGTATCTCACAGTTCTTGAACTCAATCCCATGGCTGATGAAGGCCAACACACGTACGCCTTCTTAACAACACTATCAACCTGTGTAGCAGCTTTGAGTGTCCTATGGACACAGACCCCAAGATCTCACTGATCTTCCACACTGCCAAGAGTTTTACCATTAATATTATATTCTGTCTTCAAATTTGACCTACCAAAATGAACCACTTCACACTTGAACTCCATTTGCCACTTCTCAGCCCAGTTCAGCATCCTATTAATGTCCTGCTGTAACCTGTGACAACCCTCCAGACTATCCACAACACCCCCAACTTTTGTATCATCAGCAAACTTACTAACCCACCCTTCCACTTCCTCATCCGGCTCATTTAGCTTCCAGAGTCTAGCTAATGAAAGATCAACATCATTTCTCCTTCATCGTCCCTTAAGATTTATCTATTCTTCAACCAGATCATCTCTAATTCCTCTAAATGCTGGTAAGAATAATTACATCTGCTTAAACTCTAATAAAACAAGCCTACCCTGTGTGACATCAAGTTGACGAATCATCCTGATATATATATATATATATATATATTTCATATATATATATATTTTTAGGCAGGGAATCTGGATCTGTAAATACTTTCCTGATTCTGTCATACTAAACTATGCAATTGGCTGAAAACGTCCTTTCTCTCACTTTCATGCCCTTTTGTCTTCCTAGTTGATCGTTGAGCCCACATATTTTAATAGTTCACGTATGAGAACTTTCAGGTCCCTCTGAATACTAGCGACATTCAAGCAACTTCATTTAAGGAATGCTTTTCTATTTTTGACCAAGTGGATGACCTCACAGTTTTCACATTAAGGCTTAAAGATAAAGATTAGCTTTATTTGTCACATGTACATCAAAGTATAAAGTTAAATGCATCATCTGCATCAATGATCACCACAGTTTGAGGATGTGCTTGAGACAGCCCGCAAGTGTCGCCGTGCTTCCGGTGCCAACATTACATGCCCACAATTCACTAAGCCTCACCCATAGTCTTTGGAATGTGGGAGGAAGCCACAGGAAACCCATGCAATCACAGGGTGAACATATAACCTCCTTACAGACAGTTGTGAGAATTAAATCTGGGTCACTGGTGTCATAAAGCATTACATTAACCACTACGCTACTGTGCCACCCTATTCCATTTGTTCATATTCTCATCTATCTGCTTGATGTTTCTATATTGTTCTACATCTCTCTACATTCTCCTCAACTGATGTTGCCACCCAGTGTTGTATCAATACTTTGCTTGAAACTTTTCACCAAAATTATTCTTGTAACTGGGACCCAGCATCAATTACTGTAGTACCCTATTGGTTACAGTCTCTAACTTGATTAATCCTTATGAATTTTCTGCCTATTAATAAGTCCTGAGCCCACTTTGGAATATTACTCTGAATGTGTGCACTCTGATTTTGTGTAATAACTTTTTGTGAGGCACCTTATCAAAATCCTTTTGAGAGTCCCAATGGACCATATTAACTGGCTCACCTTTACCTGTGGAGCAAGTTACAACCTCAGAAAATTCCAACAAACTCATAAAACAAGAATTTCATTTCATAACTCTGCACATTTTGATTATTATTTTCCAAATTCTGTGTTAACAACTGTAAAAAAGATTCCAGCCATTTTGATTGCTGAAGAATTCCCAATTGATCTCTACTTCTCAATTTCACTCTTACATTTTTCTTAAAAGTGGAGTTGCATTTGCTACTTTCACCATCTGTGGAAACTATCTACAAATCTATTGGAACAGCACACAAAAAGCTGGAGGAACTCAAGGGGTCAGTTAGCATTTATGAAGGGAAATGGTCATTTCAGGTCAAGGAATTTTGAAAGATGTCAGTCAATGCATTCACTGCCTTTCTTCAAAACTGAAAAATGTAGATCATGAGGTCCTGGGGATTTGTTCTGCTTTTACTTTTGCTCAAACCTGTTTCTTTCAGCTAAATCAATTTATTTGAGATTCTCATTACTTCAGATTTTACAGTCTTCACTTCTTCTTGGAGGTTTATTTTGTGTTCTTCCCTCATTGGTTACAAAATAACTTTGTTGGCCTTTCCTGGTTCTGTATGCCGTAATTCTTCTGAATCAATCTGTAAAGGACCCATTTTAATTTCAGCTAATCTTGCTTTTCACAAGACATCGAAGTTTTTACTATTTATTTTCCTGTTTATAATAGCCCTCCCCTAGAGTCTACTTTCCCTTTCTTACAAGTGTTTCCGTCCTCCCCCAGTGAATTCTGAAATTTTCCTAATCCTCCGACATTGTCTTTTTGACAAGATTGTAAACCTTTTCTTTTGACTTTATCCTCTTACTCTCTTAATCATTAATATTAATTCATTTTCATTTTTTGCCTTAATGGGATATACATTACTTGTAAATTACTTTCTGTAATTCATTGATAGTCTCCTCTCATGCCTTTCCAGTTTGTTTGTCATCAACCACAGCAATTAACACTGCATGATTCCAAAAGTCTCTTCAGCAACAAACATTCAAATAACTTTTCCTCATTACACAATACCATCTGAAACAGCCTGTTGCCATAGGCACAAGAGATTCTGCAGATGATGGAAATCCAGAAGAACAGGTAGAAAATGCTGGAGCAATATGATTAGGAATAGTCAGGAATATGAGTCTGATTGAATTTTTTGAGGATGCGACTAAACACATTGATGAAGGTAGAGCCATAGCTGTAGTGTATATGGATTTTAGCAAGACATTTGATAAGGCTTATTGAGAAATAAGGAGGCATGGGATCCAAGAGGACATTGCTTTGTGGATCCAGAAATGGCTTGCCCACAGAAGGCAAAGAGTGGTTGTAGATGGGTCATATTCTGCATGGAGGCTGGTGACCAGAGGTCTGTTCTGGGACCCCTACTCTTCGTGATTTTTATAAATGACCTGGATGAGGAAGTGGAGGGATGGGTTAGTAAATTTGCTGATGACGCAAAAGTTGGAGTTGCTGTGGTTAGTATGGAGGGCTGTCAGAGGTTACAACGGGACATTGATAGGATGCAAAACTGGGCTGAGAAGTAGCAGATGGAGTTCAACCCAGATAAGTGTGAGGTGGTTCATTTTGGTAGGTCAAATATGATGGCAGAATATAGCATTAATGGTAAGACTCTTGGCAGTGTGGAGGATCAGAGCAATCTTGGGGTCTGAGTCCAGAGGACGCTCAAAGCAGCTGTGCAGGTTGACTCTGCGATCAAAACGGCGTACGGTGCATTGGCCTTCATTAACCGTGGGATTGAGTTTAAGAGCCGAGAGGTAATGTTGTAGTTATATAGGACCCCGGTCCAGTTCCAATTTTCATCCCAAAATCTTTTTTTGATAATGTAGATTCAAAAATTTCCTCATATATTTGGCAGAATAAAAATCCTAGGTTAGGTAAAAGGTATTTACAGAAGTCTAAAAAGGAGGGGGGGCTTGCCCTCCCGAATTTTAGATTTTATTATTGGGCAATTAATATTCGATATTTAAAATTTTGGTTACGAGATCTGGACGTATCTTTAAATCTTCATTGGGTAAATCTTGAATCTAATTCATTACAAGGGCTTTCCTTGGGTTCGGTTTTAGGAACTTCACTTCCTTTTACTTCTTTTAAATTATATAAACAAATGAATAACCCAATAGTTAAGCATACTTTACGTATATGGTTTCAATTCTGAAGATTTTTTGGGTTCAATCAATTTATCCTAGCAAGCCCCATCTTGTCAAACTTTCTTTTTCAACCTTCCACGATGGAACAAGCTTACTCTGATTGGAAAATCAAAGGTATAATATCTTTTCGCGATTTCCTTATGGATAATTGTTTTATGTCTTTTGATCAACTCTCTAATAAATATAACTTACCCAGATCTCACTTTTTTAGATACTTACAGATTAGGAACTTTTTAATTACTGTTTCCCCTAATTTCCCACATCCATATCCAACGGATATTTTGGAAAAAATTTTAGATTTAAATCTCTCTCAGAAAAGTGTTGTAGCAATCATATATGATATAATTTTGAATTTATGTCCTGATGCTTCTAATAAAATTAAAGCTGACTGGGAAAGAGAACTTGAGATTAATATACCGACTGAAAAATGGGAAAAAATTCTTCAGTTGGTGAATTCATCCTCTGTGTGTGCTAAGCATAGGTTAATACAGTTCAAAGTAGTGCGCAGGGCTCATATGTCCAAAGATAAACTATCTCGCTATTACTCTTATATTAATCCAATATGTGACAGATGTCATTTCGAGATAGCTTCTCTAACCCACATGTTTTGGTCATGTCCCCTGTTGCGGAAATATTGGAAAAATATTTTTGATATTATTTCAACGGTTTTAAATATAGACTTACAACCGCATCCAATTACTGCTATTTTTGGACTACCAATGATAGATTTAAATAATTTAACCTTTTCATCATGAAGGATGATTGCATTTCTTACTTTAATGGCTAGAAGGTCTATTTTGTTGAATTGGAAAGAGATTAATCCTCCTAAGGTATTTCATTGGTTTTCACAAACTATGGTGTTTGAATTTGGAGAAAATTAGAAGTGCAGTTTATGACCCTTCCATCAAGTTTGAAAAAACTTGGAGGCCATTCATTCAGCATTTTCACTTAATGTAATATCTTTATTTCCAAACTTATTTTATTTCTCTGTATTGCTGTTGGAGGGGAATGGAGTCGTCGGCACTAAGGTTTTCTTCTTTTTCATTTTTAAGTTCTTAGATTTGCCCAAGTCTTTTAGTTTAGTTGATTAATTTTGTCTTTCTTTTGGGATGGGATTTTTTTTTTTTTTGGTTTTGGGGTTTTTTCTTTTTCATGATTTTTTTAGTTTTTTTTTATTTGTATTATCCGTTGTTAGTTTTATATGATTGGGAGCTTTGTCAAATTTCAATATTGGACTTTACGATTACTGTTTGTAAGTGTAACAATTTATCTCCTATCATTTGTATCATTGCTATGTTTTGTTTATATATTCTAAAATTAATAAAAAGATTGAAAAAGAAAGAAAGGACCCTGGTCAGACCCCACTTGGAGTACTGTGCTCAAGTCTGGTCTCCTCACTACAGGAAGGATGTGGAAACCATAGAAAGGATGTAGAGGAGATTTACAAGGATGTTGTCTGGATTGGGGAGCGTGCCTTATGAGAATAGGTCGAGTAAATTCGGCCTTTTCTCCTTGGAGTGATGGAAGATGAGAGGTGACCTGATAGAGGTGTACAAGATGATGAGAGGCATTGATCGTGTGGATAGTCAGAGGCTTTTCCCCAGGGCTGAAATAGCTAGCTCAAGAGGGCATAGTTTTAAGGTGCTTGGAAGTAGGTACAGAGGAGATGTCAGGGGTAAGTTTTTTACGCAGAGAGTGGTGAGTGCGGGGAATGGGCTGCCGGCGGTGGTGGTGGAGGCGGAAATGATAGGGTCTTTTAAGAGACTCCTGGATGGCTACATGGAGCTTAGAAAAATAGAGGGCTATGGGTAAAACCTAGGTAGTTCTAAGGTAGGGGCATGTTTGGCACAGCTTTGTGGGCCGAAGGGCCTGTACTGTGCTATAGATTTTTTATGTTTCTATGAAACTCAGCAGGTCATTCAGCATTTATGGAGAGGACTGTACAGTCAACATTTTGGCCGAGACCCTTCATCAAGACTGGAAAGGAAAGGGGAAAAAGTCAGAATAAAAAGGTGGGGTGGGGGGAGGAGAAGGGGAAGAAGTACAAGCTGGCAGGTCATACATGAAGCTAAGTGTGGGGGAGGATAGGAAGGTGGAGAATGGGAGATGAAGTGAGAATCTAAATAGTGATAGGTAGAAGCAGTAAAGGGATGAAGATGAAAAAATCTGATAGAAGAGGAGAGTGGACCATAGGGTATAGGAAAGGAGGATGGGCACAAAAGAAGTTGAGGAGAAGCGAAGGGATAAGAGGGAAGCCAGAATGGAGAATCGAAAAGGAGAGAAGGAGGAGGGGCTAGAAGTGACCGAAAGTTAAAGAAATCGATGTTCACGTTATCAGATTGGAGGCTGCCTAAGCAGTATGTATGGTGTCATGCCTCCAAGCTGAGAGTGGCCACATTGTGACAGTGGACCAACATCTCAGAATAGGATTGGGAAGTGGAATTAAAATGGATGGCCACCAGGAAAGCCCATCTTTTGTGGTGCTTAAAGAAGCAGTTCCCCAATCTGCATTAGGTCTCATCGATGTAGAGGAGGCCGCCGCAGAAGCACCAGATACAGTAGATGACCCCTACAGACATGCAGGTGAAGTGTCACTTCATCTGAACGGACTGCCTGGGGCCCTGAATGGTGATAAAGGGGCAGGGTGTAGCAATTGTCTGCTTACAGGAGTAAGTGCCCAGAGGGAGTTGCACAGAGAGTGATCCCTGCAGAAAGTCGAGAGGGAAAGATATATTCAGTGGTAAGGACCCTGTTGAAGATGGCAGAAGTTACAGAGCATGATTTGCTGGATGTGGAGGATCATGGGCCTGGTAAGGTAAGGACAAGGGGAACTTTATCCCTGTTATGATGATAAGGAGATGTGTGAGGGTGTACGTGCTGGAAATGGAAGAGATGTAGGTAAAGGCAGCAACAATAGCAGAAGAAAGCAGGAGGACATATCAGATGTTCCTCATCCCAAGAACAGGTGCAGCAGAGATAGAGGAACTGAGAACACGGTACAACTGTCAGATGGGAAGAGGTATAGTCGAGATGCTGTAGCTGTGAGAGTCAGTAGGTTTATAAAAGATACCAGTAGTCAGTCTTCAGAGAGCATTTCACAATTTGCAGTATATATTCAAGCTTCTGGTAAAATCCACAATTTTTGTTGATCACACAAAAAAAGTACAGAAGCACTTTGCGCTGTCACTGGCAATGAGGTGCCATTTGAAGGTTTTGCACAGTGACTTTTGATGTTTACAGATTTTAGAAGTTGCTTCCGGCCTTTTTGTACAAATCTAATCTGGATCACAGGCCATAATCACTGGCCCCTTAATCATCTCTCATCTTGTGCTAGCATGATGGCCACTTATGGAATTGGAATTGATCAAGATAGATTAATTCTGAGGTGACCAGACATCGAGGAAACTGCTATGGCCACTGCTCTGCACACTTCCTTATTTTCATACAGTCTTTTTATACTGTTGTTCTGTTCCTACCATGAGGAGAATACTTTCTCTGAGGTATTTCCCATCAACACAGCCATGATATAGCCACGGTGAATTCTTCATTCAGTTCTTTGTGCAAAAAGCTGTGGTGCTGATTTTAATGTGTTCTTGTTCAATTTCATGAATCATTGCATACCATCCAATTGGGAGTTCTTAATTCATGCAACACATGTTTTGCAGACTGAAGTCTAATCTCTGGGCAATAGGTCTTAAAATGGATTGAGTGAGTGGGAAAAGGATGGAAAATGAGAAGACACTTACAGTTAAAAAGCCTTAAATGATTTTTTGTCATGCAGCCCTCCTGATGAATGAGCATTTTAATGGTCTGTGAATTCACACACCATTCTGAGCATTGTTATATAGGACACTGTCCTTCAGCTGTATGGAGCGTGCTGGTGACACATAGAGCGATACAGCACAGAAACAGGCCCTCTGTCAACTCAGGGACCACCATGTACCGCTTTGGTCTCCTTACTTAAAGAAGGGTTATTTAAAGGCCAGAGTTCTTCCTGACCCTAGGTGACTGATGGCAAGGAAGTTGTTAATGGACAGCTTGCTGCTTCTTCATCTAATGACACTCTTTATAACATGCATCTATATTTAATAGCACACCTCATGTTGGGGTTGTTAACTTTAAGGACAGCTATCATCTTCCTGAGGTGGAAGAACACTTTCCAAAGCCTTTTTGCGATGAGCTGTTTTAGCGATAATTTTTATACTGATGATTGCTTGCTTCTCTTGACACAAAGAACATAAAACAGTACTGCAGAGGAACAGGCCCTTTGGCCTGAGGTGTCAATGCGGATTAATCCCATCGGCCTGCACATGGTCTACAGTCCTCCATTCCTATTTTACACAGCTTGTCCAAATGCTTCTTAAACATTGCCATTATATTCACATCCACCACTTCCCCTGGCTGTACTTCCAGACACTTATCGCTCTCTGTCTAAAAAAAACATGCCACATAAATTTCCCTTTAAACTTGTCTCACTTTAAACCTATTCCTTCTAGTATTTGATGGTTACACATTAAGAAAAAGAATCTGACTTATCTATGCCTCTCATAATTTTATAAACATTTATCGCCTGACCCATCAGCCTCTCATACTCCTCAGAAAACAATCCTAGTTTGTCCAGCCTTATAGTTAACAGTCCTCTCCTTATAGTTAATGTTCTCTAATCCAGGCAAAATTCTGGTGAATCTCTTCAACATTCTCTCCAAAGCCTATAACATGGTGACTAGAACTATGCGCATTACTTCAAATACAGCCTTACAAAATTGTTATATAATTGTAACAGGATTTCCTGACTGTTATACTCAGCACGTGTGGGCACATGGCCAAGTGGTTAAGGCATTGGACTAGCGATCTGAGGGTCATGAGTTTGAGCCCCAGCCGAGGCAGCGTGTTGTGTCTTTGAGCAAGGCACTTAACCACACAGTGCTCTGCGATGACACTGGTGCCAAGCTGTATCAGCCCTTGACCTTCCCTTGAACAACATCGGTGTCGTGGAGATGGGAGACTTGCAGCATGGGCAACTGCTGATCTTCCATACAACCTTGCCCAGGTCTGCGCCCTGGAGAGTGAAGACTTTCCAGGCGCAGATCCATGGTCTCACAAGACTAACGGACGCCTTTAAATAACAAAGAAATAATAAAACATAGAGTGGATCTGTTCAAATGCCGCATTGCAAGGTGAGGTCCACCACCACTCCTTACAATGGATGACAGGTAGCTTTGTTTTACAGATTGCAGAGTTCATTTTTATACAGTCCTTCGGCTGTTATTTATTCTGGTAGAGTCAGCTCCTCCTGGCAGCTGCAGTCCTGTTTCCCTTCTATTCAAGGCCACGCTATGGCATATTCTGGAGTTAGGGTATATAGCAAATATTAATTTCACCAGCAACCAATCTTCAGATTTGATTATGGATTGTACAAACCTTTGTAGATTGAATTTAAAACACAGCTCAGAATAATTAGATCAGATACGTGCATATGCATGAACGTGGCCTAGAGTCAGTGGAAATTAACATTCATTTTGGGTTTCAGGATAATTTTGCATAATGTGGGAATTAGCATGGAGATATTTGAGGGAGAAGTTATACCCAGTTATATCCATCAGAATGGTACCATTCGAGTTTAGGCAATGTTAGGCTGAGATCAGTTTCAGGATACATCCGTCAGGATGGTAGCAATTGAGTTTAGGCAATGTCAGCTCGAGAACCTAATGACCCAAGCCGGCCCTTGACTTTGATTACAGACATCCATAAGCCCTTCACCGCCGGGGAGAAGCAGATCGTTCTGTCAGAGTTGCCATCGCTGCAGGTCACCTGTGGGAATGCAGAATTCTGGCACAAGCTCAAGGAGATGATTGAAATTCACCCTAAAGATATACATGTGTTGGTAAAAACATTGTGGGGGGGGAGGTGAGGCAGCGACTGGGGGGAGGTGAGAGTAACTGGGGAAAAATAATGTCGGTAGTTCAGAGAACTAATGAGCCAGCCATGGGTTATGCAGAACGTAAATATCGAGTGTATGAGGAGTATTCAGGATTGGATAATCAAGGAAGGGGTAACCCATGCCTCCTGAAAATGCTGAACACTGAGAGCCTATCAAAAAGTTGTAACCCCCTCACCATACACCAACTTGGCTTGTAGGCTAATGCTGCCTACAGCCACATAACTCAGCGGTGAGAGGCCATCTTTCAAAAGCAATATATATGTAGGGTTGGTACAATTTGGGGTTCAACCAAACAGGAACATCGGGATGTTCTGATTAAAGGAACCTCGATTTGAGTGAATACTATGTAAATACTGCCCATACACAGTTATCGGTAGCCCAGAAATAACTTTGCACACCAGCATAAATTTATTAAGGAAGTATATTTACCAAATTTACAGTAACAGATAAAAAGAAAAGAAAATAAAAAGGCCCATTACAGTTAAACCAGTCCAATGTGGACATAAACATTGGAGCTCATTTCTGGAGTAGTCGGGGGTGTACCACTTTACTCATGTGCTGGACCCACAGTCTGTGTGAAAGCACCCACCACAGTCTGAATTTCCCTCGAAAATTATCTGGAAAAAACTGGCTGTCTCAGTATTATTGTCTCTTCCTCCCTGGAGCCATTCATGTGCACAAAGTACTTCTTGCGACCGGGAATTTCCGTCCAACTGCATTCTGCAGCATCTTTCTTTGTGCCCCATCCTGCAGCTCCCACCAAAAGGACCCCCAACCAGACTACTGTCCTTCAGAAATCTCTTCCTGCCCAGCTCTCTAGAACCTTCCTATCCATCTCACAATCGTGATTAGCTGACACAACATTCCTAAGTTGGGCAACATGGCTACTTATCTTTAGCTGAAGCCAAAATAATCTTAACAGCAGGACATACTGCTTTCACAGAAACTGCTAAAATAAGATACCTCACAGCATAGCAGTAGAAATCTTAACCAAGGCATTACATTTTCCCCCCACCAAAAATAGTCATGTGCTCACGATTTTGGAACTTAGTAAGCCATTATTAATACCACAGTATTCAAATGAATGTTGTGATTTCAGGCTCCCCAATCCATTTGTAACATATCTCACTATTAGGATGGATACTACACTCTGTTTCCCCGGTGCATCATATGCAGGCTTAACTGGGGATTCCCTGACGCTCTGAGACCTTGTTATCTCATCTTCAGCTTCTTCAGCCTCAGGCAGTCCTTGTGATTGACCCTGTTTACCTGGGGATGCCTCCCCCTCTCTATCACTTGTACCTTCTGGCAACTCATGTCCCCGTACCACCCGACTGAACTCAGCTTCACCTCCAACTATGTTGAAGTCCAGTTTAAATGGGTGGTGCCAGACATATTCAACTTCTGCTGGTGCTAACCAGCAAGACCTCCCTCTGAAAGGGATGCCCTCCATCACTCTAGTGGTATAGCGAGTACTCTTGCAGCAACCAACATCAAACTTGACAGTAGTAAAGACTTCTTCGAGCTTCAACGTCCTCTGAGTTAATCTCCTTTTCTATTCCTCAGGTACCAGGGAGTCAACGAAATTCTACGACTTTACTGCTAATTTTCCCAATCTAGGAGAATGTCTCTCTTCCAGTTTCATCACTGGAAAACTTGACATTACCATCACAGGGAAAAGGTGTGTCATTGGCATCCCATGTCTGAAGGTAATGTCTCTCTCCAAGGTGTTCCTGTCATGGTCCGGTCCATGAAGTCTGCATTCCGGTTCATGGTCCAGTCCGTGGAGTCAGGACTCCGGGTCTTCCAGCTGTCCCTTGTTTTGGTTGAGTTAATCATAGGCACCTGATTCCCATCTTGGGGCTTGGAAAATAAGTAGCCTTGGGATTGACTGTGAGCTGCTAGTTTGTCTTGTCAAGATCCCCTGGGAGCAACCTGCTGGTGGAAGGCTAGAGTGGCCACTTGCCATCTTTAGGCTGTGTTGGGAACCATCCTCTCATGGAGCCTTGCTGTCAGTAGTTGGAGCTGTCTTTGCAGTATGAACTTGGCTGTTTCCTGGGTGAGCTGAGTAGCTGTCAGCCACTCTGAGCTAGGTAGGGATCCAGCTGTTTCTGTAGCCAACTGAGGTTGCTGGCTGTAACTGTGACTTGAAGCAACCCTGAAGCAGAGATGGAACTGTCTGTTGTTCTTTGATGTTTGTCTTTCTTGTCCTTGCCTCTGCTGGATAAGTCAGGCTGATCTGCTGTTACCTGATGGAGGGACCTGTCCACCTTGGTGTGGAGATGAAGTTGAGTCCTGGCTTGTCTAAGTCCTGGCTCTATGTCTATGTTCTGTCCAATCTCATGTTGGTGTCGTGTTAAAGATGAGTCCTGGCTTTTTGAAGGATAAGTCCCGGCTCTATGTTGATGTACGGTTCCCAGTCTGTCTCCGAGCCCTAGCTTCTGAGTTATCAGCCTCCACATTCCAAGACCCCAGCTCCCAGCCTCAAGCCTCAAGCCTCAGGACCCCAGCCTCCGGTCCTGCAGTCATGTCAAGTCCTTGCCTGATTCTGGGGTCTGAGCCCGAGGCAAGACCCAGGTTCTGGGTCCTTGTCCAGTCTCTGGCTTGGAGTCTAAGCCAGGTCCGAGTTCATAGTTCCTTGTCCGAGTTCCCTGTCTAGTCCATGTCCTGGCCCTAGTCTGTGTTTTTGTCCCTGCTCGTTGTCTGTATCCTGTCATGTCTTTACCCTAGTCAAGTCCTGTTCCTAGTAATTCAGAGTCTGTCTTGCATTTGGATCCGCTACCAGTGCCCCCATTGTGACAGTTCCTGACAATCACTATCATCCCTTTTACGTGTACAGCTGAATGTTTCTGCAATTCAGGTCTCACCAGCACTCCAATAGGTAAGTGTGACTCTTCATGATCCTCCAAAGAATCCATTGTGCCACATAATTCCTCGCTTATGCTCATCATCCTGTTGAGGAGGAACTCGCACCTTCTCAAAAGCAGCCCTGAACACTGGGTGAATGGACAAGTTTTTCAAAAAATTTTCTCCATCACCCTTTTTGCGTGCTCCAATGAGTCTCATGCCATCTTGGTCAATGTCTCCCATCCACTACGTAATGTACTGGTTGGGCACAGGAGTACATTCAGCCAGAGACTCATTCCACCGAGATGCAACACTGAGCGTCATAGGAAGTCATTCCTGCCTGTGGCCATCAAACTTTACAACTCCTCCCTTGGAGGGTCAGACATCCTGAGCCAATAGGCTGGTCCTGGACTTATTTCATAATTTACTGGCATAATTTACATATTACTATTTAACTATTTATGGTTTTATTACTATTTATTATTTATGGTGCAACTGTAACGAAAACCAATTTCCCCTGGGATCAATAAAGTATGACTATGACTATAATAGGAGTACAGTATTTGTCACCACAAGAATGGAAGTTTCCCCTTTTTCAACCAGATCTGGGCTCCGTAAATCCAACAAATGCTTCCGAAAATTCTAGTTTCAATAACAAGTAACCACCGTATGGGTAATCATCAGTACTATGCCCCCAAATCTCAAGGGCACTGAGTGGCATCGATGGTAAATGCATCAAATTCTGGGTGTAGAAGGATCTGTAAAGCCAAGTAACTTAAGAATTTGTCACAATGCACTGGAGGAACTCAGCAGGTCAGTCAGCATCAGTTGAAAAGATTAGTCGACGTTTCAGGCCAAAACCTTTCGTCAGGACTGAAGGAAGAACTTTGGGGAGGGTTTGAAGAATGCTGGTAGTTGGAAAAAAAAAACAGTAATTTTAAAGACAAAGGGGTGGGGGAGGGGAAGCAGGGAGGTGATTGGCAGGAGAACAATGCGAAGTAGTAGAAGGAGGCGGAACTATGAGAGAGGTGATGTAAAATAGGGATTGAGGAAGGGAGGGATTGGGAATTACCAGAAGTTGGAGAATTCAACTTCCATGCTGAGCTCGTCAATTTCATCGGCTTTACTTCAAACTTCCACCCAGCCCTCAAATTCACTTGGTCTATCTCTGACACTTCTCTCCACTTTCTCGATGTCTCGGTCTCCATCTCTGGACAGACTGTCCACTGACATCTTCTACAAGCCCACTGACTCTCATAACTACCTCAACTATACCTCTTCCCACCCCGCCACATGAAAAAATGCCATTCCCTATTCCCAGTTCCTCCGTCTCCACCGCATCTGCTCCCAGGATGAGGCTTTCCGTTCCAGGACATCTCAAATATCCTTATTCTTTGAGGATCGTGGTTTCCCTGCTGTTGTCATCAATGATGCCCTCACCCGCATCTCCTCCATTTTCTGCACTTTGGCCCTCACCCCATCCTCCTGTCACCACAACAGGGACCGAGTTTCCCCTTGTCCTCACCTACCACCCCACCAGCCTCTGGATCCAGCACATTATCCTCCGCAACTTCCGCCACCTTCAACAGGACCCCACTACTAAGCACATATTTCCCTCTCCTCCCCTGTCCACTTTCCGCAGGGATTGGTCCCTCCACGACTTCCTTATCCGCACATCCATCCCCATGGATCTCCCACCCAGCACTTATCCCTGTAAGCGTAAGTGCTACACCTGTCCCTACACCTCCTCTCTTGCCACCATTCAGGGCTCCAAACAGTCCTTCCAAGTGAGGCAACACTTCACTTGCCAGTCTGTTGGGGTCACCTATTGCATCTGGTGCTCCCGGTGCAGCCTCCTCTACATCGGTGAAACCCGACGCAGATTGGGGAATTGCTTCGTCGAGCACCTCTGCTTCGTCGAGCACCTCCACTCCGTCCACCACAACAGACAGGATCTCCCGGTAGCCACCCACTTCAACTCTGCTTCCCATTCCCATTCAGATATGTCCATACATGGCCTCCTCTACTGCCATGATGAGGCTAAACTCAGGTTGGAGGAGCAACACCTCATATACCGTCTAGGTAGTCTCCAGCCCCTTGGTATGAACATAGAATTCTCCAACTTCCAGTAATTCCCTCCCCCTCCCTTCCTCTATCCCTATTTCACATCACCTCCCTCATAGTTCCGCCTCCTTCTACTACTGCGCATTGTTCTCCTGCCAATCACCTCCCTGCTTCCCCTCCCCCACCACTTTGTCTTTAAAATTACTGTTTTTTTCAACTACCAGCATTCTTCAAACCCTCCCCAAAGTTCTTCCTTCAGTCCTGACGAAGGGTTTCGGCCCGAAACGTCGACTAATCTTTTCAACTGATGCTGACTGACCTGCTGAGTTCCTCCAGCGCATTGTGAGCGTTCCTTTGACAACAGCATCTGCAGATTATTTTGTGTTTGAGAACCTGTGTCAGGTATGGCTCTAGCATAAACACCTTCAATCCATATGGATACATCAGAGCTTTGTCCCATTAAACCTTCAGGAACAGTGTTTTGCACTTTAGTATTCCCCTTGATACACTGATGGGAATGTATTCTCTCTGAAGCACCAGCCTGTCTCTTTACTGGGTCCCTCTGTAGCTTTGCTTCTTTTCTTCTCTGTTTGATTAACGGCCGACTTCGCTTTCGAAGAAATTCCTGTCCCTCACTGTCTCACTTGAAACATCCATCATCTCCACAGTTGTAACAAAGTACCTCTCTAGTCAAGAGACCCTTTTCAGCAGCATTCCTCTGCATCATAAGTCCTAAAGGTGGGTCGGGTTTCCCAATGGATATGTCATGTTTAGCTGAAATATTAGCAGACATTCATCAAGTCAGCTTGCCTTGAAGGGGTTTTCACCTCATTCCTGAAAAACTCCATCTCTGTGGAATCAGGTGTCACTTTAGCAACAGAGTCTACCACTGAAGACACTACTCCACTCTTGGAGATGTCCTGCTTCTCAATCATGTTTTCTTCCCTTCTAACTTCTGAGTGACTCAGTAAAATACGGGAGAGGGTGCATCTTGCAGGTCATTCAAATACGTAGAACAATCATGTCACATGACAGCGCATACTTCACAACTTGCTTCACTGTCAAGCAATTTCTCTCAGACAGTGGCACGCCCATTCTCTGGGACAAACAGTGCAGAAGTTTCTCCAACCTGAAAAGGTAGGCAGATAACTTCTCTCCTTCCTCCTGGAATTTCAGTAGAATAAAGGAAATTACAATGGCATGAGGGGGGAACTGGCTGAAGTTGACTGGAAAGGGACAGCAGAGCAGCAATGGCTGGAGTTTCTGTGAAAAATGAGGGACGTGCAAGATAGATATATTCCAAATAAGAAATTTTCAAAGAGAAGAAGGACACTACCGTGGTTGACAAGTGAAGTCATAGCCAAAGTAAAAGCAAAAGAGAGGGCATACAAGGAAGCTTTTACTTTGGCTCTGACTTCACTTGTCAACCACGGTAGTGTCCTTCTTCTCTTTGAAAATTTCTTATTTTCCTTCCTAATGACCTTCTTAGTTTCCTTCTACAAGTTCGTAAAAGCTCCCCAATCCCCTATCTTCCCACTTGCAGAAGGAAACTAAGAAGGTCATTAGGAAGGAAAAGATGAATTATGAAAGGAAGCTGGTGACTAATATCAAAGAAGATACAGTACTAAAAGCTTTTTTAAGTGTATAAAGGGTAAAAAAGAGTCAAGGGTAGATATAGGACCAATACAAAATGATGCTGGAGATATTGTAATGAGAGATGCAGAGATGGCAGAGGAACTGAATGCATATTTTGCATCAGTCTTCACAGTGGAAGACATCTGCAGTACACCGAACATTCAAGAGTGTCAGGGAAATGAAGTATGTGCAGTGAAAATTATGACTGAGAAAGTGCTCAGAAAGCTTAACGGTCTGAGGGTGGATAAATCTCCTGGACCTGATGGAATGCACCCTCGGGTTCTGAAGGAAGTAGCTGGAGAGATTGTGGAGGCATTAATGATGAACTTTCAAGAATCAATAGAATCTGTCATTGTACCAGATGACTGGAAAATTGCAAATGTTACTCCACTATTCAAGAAGGGTAGGAGGCAGCAGAAATGAAACTATAGACTTGTTAGCCTGACATCAGTGGTTGGGAAGTTGTTGGAATCGACTGTTAGGGATGAGATTACGTAGTACCTGGAGGCACATGACAAGATAGGCCAAAGCCAGCATGGTTTCCTGAAAGGAGAATCCTGCTTGACAAACCTACTTTTCTCTGAGGAAATTACAAGCAGGGTAGACAAAGGAGATGCAGTAGAAGTGGTGTACTTGGATTTTCAGAAGGCCTTTGACAAGGTGCCATACATGAGGCTGCTTCAGGCTGATTTATACTTGTGTGTTAAATGTACACTGTAGGTATGGCGTAGCCGTGAAGCCTACACAGTATCTATGCTGAACCCTACGCCATAGCCTAACATGCACCTCTCCCGAAATGTAACTACACGTTGTGGCGTTGCAGACCACAACAACTGTGATTGGTCCGCTTGGTAGCATCGCATTTCCTCCTACGCTGCAAATAGCCGGACAAGCACAGAAAATTCACCCTCCTTCAGTTTCAGTCGCCATCATTTGAAGTTTGAGTTTCTTTGTGTTGAATTTCAACACGAAGAAATTCAACACAGTGGCACAGAAACCCCACCGCCAACTAGTGTTTTGGTGGTGAATTGCAGAGCGACGCAGACACACCGACGCACAAGTATAAATGCTCACAACGGCGTAGCTCACTTGCGTATGCTGTGGCGTAAGCTAGTACGCACAAGTATAAATCAGCCTTTAGAAAGATAAGAGCCCATGGAATTACAGGGAAGTTACTATCATGGGTAGAGCATTGGCTGGTTGGCAGAAAACAGAGAGTGGGAATAAAGGGATCCTATTCTGGCTGGCTGCAGGTTACCAGTGGAGTTCCACAGTGGTTGTTGTTGGGACCGCTGCTTTTTACGATGTATGTCAATAATTTGGAATATGGTATTAATGTATTTGTGGCTAAATTTGCTGATGATACAAAGATAGGTTGAGGAACCGGTAGTGTTGAGGAAACAGAGAGCCTGTAGAGACACTTAGATAGTTTAGGGGAAGGGGCAAATCAGTGGCAAATGAAATACAATGTTGGAAAGTGTATGGTCATGCACTTTGGTGGAAGAAATAAAGAGACTATTATTTAGATGGGGAGAGAATTCAAAATGCAGATATGCAAAGGGACTTGGGAGTCCTTGTGCAAGATACCCTAAAGGTTAACCTCCAGGTTGAGTTGGTGGTGAAGAAGGTGAATGCAAAGTTGTAATTCATTTCTATAGGTACAGAATATAAGAGCAGGGGTGTGATGTTGAGGCTGTATAAGGCACTTATGAGACCACACTTGGAGCATTGTGTGCAGTTTTGGGCTCCTTATTTTAGAAAGGATATACTGACATTGGAGAGGGTTCAGAGAAAATTCACGAGAAACGATTCCAGAAATGAGAGGGTTACCGTATGAGGAATGTTTGGCAGCTCTTCGGCTGTATTCCCTGGAGTTCAAGAGAATGAGGGGGTATCTCATAGAAACATTCAGAATGTTAAAAGGCCTGAACAGATTAGATATGGCAAAGTTATTTCCCATGGTAGGGGATTCTAGGACAAGAGGGCATGACTTCATGATTGAAGGACATCCGTTTAGAACTGGGGTGTGGAGAAATTACTTTAGTCAGAGGGTGGTAAATCTGTGGAATTTGTTGCCATGAGCAGCTGTGGAGGTCAATTCACTGGGTGCATTTAAGGCGGAGATAGATAGGTTTTTGATTAGCCAGGGCATCACAGGGTATGGGGTGAAGGCAGGGGTGTGGGGATGACTGGAAGAATTGGATCAGCCCATGATTGAATGGTGGAACAGACTCAATGGGCCAAATGGCCTACTTCTGCTCCTATATCTTACTGTCTTATGGAATGTGTACCTAAACTACATCCTAAGTTCAGCTGCACTTTCAGCAATGCCAAAAGCATCTTCCAGAGCTTGCAGGTAATCAGCTGACACAGCTAATGGGTTTTCTGCCTTTAGGAACCTCACTATATCAGCTGCCGGACCCTTTAAGCTCTCTACCACTCTCTGTTTTTAATCCTATTATCGGAACACTGCCATAAATCCAGTAACTGAGATGTCTGCTCAGCCCAAGCCTTATAGTCTTCTTCCCCATCGGGTGTGGGCTTGACTCCAGAGAACATTCTCAGCCTATGATAACTTTTGCTCTACACAGTGACACGTTGGCACTTATCAACCAATGATGTAATAGCCGAACCCAGCTCGCTGAAGGACTTATTGGATTTCTCACATCAGACAACTTCTTTCACTCACTTTGCAGAAGTGAGGACAACTTGTCGTTAATGTCTTCACCCTCAGCTATGTTCCCCCGTTCTATAATAGTATGGACTGCCCATGGCCCCACTTCTCCAGGTAGGTTGTTCTTCTTGACTTCCTCGATGATCCTACGGAGAGCAAGTATTTGCATTACTGTTGTGCGCTTCTGCCGAAAACCATTCTGATTGAATCTTAGCTTAGGGTCAATGGCGGTGCGAATCCTGTTCAAGATCATACGATTGTATAACTTTGCTAAGATGCAGGTCAAGCTGATACCGCGGTAGTTATCTGTCTTTGTGAGGGATCCAGACTTGGGGGCTGGGATAATGTTTGTGAGTGACCACTGTTCTGGTTTGTCGCCTTTCATCAGTGCCGTATTGCATATGTCCAGCAAGATGTCGTCCAGGTCGCAGTGCTTCAGGACATCTGGTGGTATCCCATCTGGTCCAGCACTCCTGCCCTGTTTGAGTGCATATTTGGCCTTCTTCAGTTCCTCAATGGTGAATGGGCCGTCATCGATGTTAACTTGCGTTAGTATCATGGGTATCTTTCATGATCTTCTTCCATGATCGTTGGAGGGCTTCCCAGCAGGTTCTTAAAGAGGCTAAACCATGTCAGGACACGGTCCTCTGCTGTTTTACCACTTATTTGACCTGATGGGGACTTCTTCCATCTACTGATCTCGTTGACTAGGTGCCATGTTTCTCCATGCTGCATGTCTTCATTAGCAGTTTCTATCTCTCTAATCCTCTCAGCTAGTTCTTCTTCCTTCAGTCGGTCGTAGGTGGCAAAGAGATTCTTCTTTGCTGTCTTGAACTTGTCTCTTCCCTTATGTCCCATTCTGCAGCTCCAACCAAAAGGGCCCCAAATCAGACTACTGTCCTTCAGTAATCTCTTCGCACCCAGTCCTCTATAATCTTCTTATCCATCCCACGATCTTAATTGGCTGACACAACATTCCCAAGGTGGATAACATGGCTCCTTATCTTTAGCCGAAACTAAAAACTCTTACCAGCAGGACACACTGCTCTTACAGAAACTGCTAAAATAAAATAACTCAGTGCATAGCACTAGAAATCTTAATCAGAGCATTTGGGGATAGCAGTAGGATCGACCCACTCCGTGATAGTATCATGGGCTGGTGAGATAGATCAGAGGAGGAGGAAGAGAAGTCGTGATGCTGAGAAAGCTTTTGATAGAGTAGAATGGCCTTACTTATTTAAGGTGCTTGAAATGTTTAATTTTAGCTCAAAATTTATATCCTGGATCAAACTGTTATATCATTCTCCTGTGGCCTTGGTCCGTACCAACTCTCTAAGCTCACCTTTTTTCCCTCTTTTTCGAGGTACTCGACAAGGTTGTCCTCTTAGTCCTTTATTATTTGATATTGCATTAGAACCTCTTGCAATTGCCATTCGAGAATCTCCAAATATTACTGGGATAACTCGGGGTTTAAAGTCCCATAAAATATCACTCTATGCTTATATATTTATATATTACTTTTATATATTTCTAATCCTCAAAAATCCATCCCTGCTGTTTTAGAGTTATTAGCACAATTTAGTCTCTTTTCAGGTTATAAATTAAATCTTGGTAAGAGTGAACTTTTTCCGATTAATAAACAACTTCCCTTATATCATAACTTTCCATTTAAATTGATTAATAATTATTTTTCCTATCTTGGGATTAAAATTACTTGTAAATACAAAGATTTATTTAAGATTAACTTTTTACCCTTAATTGACCATATTATACAACTTTCATCTAAATGGTTTCCTTTATATTTAACTTTGATTGGTCATATTAATGCAGTTAAAATGTTTTTTTTGCCAAAATTTCTATATATATTTCAGGCATTACCAATCTTTGTTCCAAAATCTTTTCTTGATAAAGTTGACTCAAAAATTTCTTCATTTATTTGGCAGAATAAAAACCCGAGACTGGGTAAAATACATTTACAGAAAGCTAAGAGAGATGGAGGTTCAGCATTACTTAACTTTAGATTCTATTATTGGGCAATTAATATTCGACATATGAAATTTTGGTTACTTGACCAGGATATAGTATCCATTCCTAAATGGGTAGCATTGGAATTACAATCTGTTCAGGGCTATACACTTGGCTCTATTTTAGGTTCCTCTCTTCCTTTTGATTTGAAACGCCTCAAACAGGTATCTAACCCGATAGTTAAATATACCTTACATATTTGGTTTCAATTCAGAAAACTTTTTGATCTTAACCAATTTGGGTTAGCGATTCCTATCTTAGGTAACATATTTTTTCCTCCCTCTTTTACGGATCGTGCTTTTCAAATTTGGAAGACTAAGAGTATTTCACGGTTTTTGGATTTATTTTTAGATGGTTCCCTTATGTCTTTTGAACAATTATCTAATAAATATAATTTATCAAGAATACATTTTTTTAGATATCTACAAGTTAGAAATTCCTAAGTACTGTACTTTCTTCTTTTCCAATGCTTCCTCCTACATACATTTTAGATACTATAATTAACCTTAATCCATGTCAGAAAGGTGCATCGGCTATGATTTATAATATTATTATGAAACTTAGGAAAGCTCCATTTGATAAGATTAGAGTAGATTGGGAACAGGAATTGGGGTCTATCATTTCCGTGGATGACTGGGGGCAGATTTTACAATTAGTCAATACTTCCTCTATCTGTGCTAAACATTCCCTAATTCAATTTAAAGTTGTTCATAGAGCACATATGTCCAAAGATAAATTAGCTCACTTTTATTCTCATATTAATCCTTTTTGTGATAGATGTCCGGGGCAGATAGCCTCTTTAACTCATATGTTTTGGTCTTGTCCTACTCTGGAAACTTTTTGGAGAGACATTTTTAATATCTCCAAGGTATTGAATATAGATATCTCTCCTCACCCTATTACTGCTATCTTTGGACTACCTAAAATTTCCAGTAATCTTTCTCCTTCAGCCCGTAGAATGATTGTATTTCTTACTTTAATGGCGAAAAGATGTATCTTACAACATTGGAAAGAGCTTAATGCTCCAACTGCCTTTTTTTGGTTTTCTCAGACGATATTATGCTTGAATTTGGAGAAAATTAGAAGCAATCTTTATGATTCCTCACTTAAATTTGAACAGACCTGGAGATCTTTTATTCAATATTTTCATTTAATGTAATTTTTTTTTCTCCTCTTTTTTTTGCTCCATATTTATATACCCTTCTTGTTTTTTTTTACTGTTTTTAACGGAGGTCGGGATTGAGGACGTGATTTTAAGTTTTTTAACTCTGCTTGGTTCCAAGTTAGCCCATTGCTTTGCTTTGCTTTTAGTTAGTTGCACGGTGGTTTTTTTGGGGTTTTTTTTTTTCTTTTCTCTATTGATATATATAAATTAGTATACTATTATGTTACCTTAGTATGTTATGTTTAAATTACATTGTTTGTATCATTTTTTTTGTATTAATACCTCCTGTAATTTTATTATATTCTAACAGTGTATTAGTGGCCTATATGGCTTACCTTTTTGTATACTTATTCAATAAAAAGATTTAAAAAGAAAAGAAAGAGAAGTTGTAAAGTGGCTCTAGTGAATGTAGCTGCTGTAACATCACATTACATTTGCTTTGTGTGCCAACTGGGCACTTAGCAAGGAACTGCTGGAATAGAGGTGGAGGGTAAATGAGATGATTTGTTACAGCTGGAGCTTTTTGGACCATGGTTGGAGGCAGTGTCCTGAAAAGAGAACACAGTGGGAGAATCACTCGTCAAAGCAGGCAGAATCCACAGCAGTGTCCTCTTTCCCATTTGACTGCTGAGCAGTTTATAGAGCCAGTGAGGTCAAACAAACACTGATGACACCCAGTGAGTTTATTAGGGGGCCAGCAATACAAAATGTTAGTAGACACAGGGTTGTCAGTTTCAATAATTGACCTACCCATGCCTATGACTGAAAAGCCAATTTACATGACCAGTGCAGGAGGCGAAACAATGAAAATGGAGAGAAGTCCTCCCCAGGTACTTGCAATTGAGGGAGTGCAGCTTCCTGTAGATTTCTGGGTGTGCCCAAACAATGAAGGTACTATCCTGGGGATAGACACACTGAGTAGGACAGCTGCTATCACAGGCTCAGGAAAAGGGGGAATAACATGGACAAGACAGGGACAGCAAACATGTGTGACCCGAAAAGCAGCTAACATGACCCACAAAGAGATGACAGCCCCAAGCAGGGGGGGAGGGACGGGGTGATGTGTGGGAATCATGTCAGGAGGTCCCGAGAGTAGGGTCAAGCAAAGTCAGGAGCTGTTGGAAGCAGTGCAACTGCCTGAGGAGGGAGCAGTGATGAAAGTAAAGGCTCACCAGAAAGGGGATAGTAAGGAGCAGAAAGGGAACGAGTGGGCAGATGCCGGTGCAAGGAGGGCAGCGGAAGGACAAGAAGCAACAGAAATTACAAACGTACAGAAAGAAACTACAAACAACAGGAATTCTGCAGATGCTGGAAATTCAAGCAACACACATCAAAGTTGCTGGTGAACGCAGCAGGCCAAGCAGCATCTCTAGGAAGAGGTGCAGTCGACGTTTCAGACCGAGACCCTTCGTCAGGACTAACTGAAGGAAGAGTGAGTAAGAGACTTGGAAAGAAACTACAACTGGCCGTTTAGTAAGATTACATGGAGATATGAAGGACTATTGTAACCAGGGTAACACACACTGAGGAATAAAGTAAAGCAGCATATTGCAGATCAGAGAGAGCCAACAGGAAAGAATAGTCCTCCCACAGCCAGGTGACCAGGTCACGGTAAGGGAGCTGTTTGAAAGGACAGGTTTCGCTCCCGGGTGGATAGAACCACAGGTGATGCTGCGGATTAATGATGCCTGTGTCGGTGTACAGTCCCAGCGAGGGAGCCAGTGGGAACACTGGACTCCGGTTAAACCACATTACTCACCTTCTTGTCGACACACAGATAGAGTGGGAGATCAATTGTGCCCTGTAACAGTGTCTTAGCAGAGAACCTAAGTGATGAACACCAGCCAGCTACATCAGATCTGACCACAGCTGATGGAGACAGACACACAACAAACACAAAGGCAGAGGATACCGAGAGAGTGTGACAGCAAACCATGAATAGCATGTGAAAGAGTAATGGTAACTGTACTTTATAATGAAGACTGGTTGATGAAAGCAGATGATTAGTTGTATAGCTCAGAATACAAAAAATATTGGGGAAAATAGATGGGATAGGATCTGAGTTACAGCAGAGACATCAGGCTCCACAACATCAGTGGTGTGACAGATCAAGGAAGAAGAGAAAACACACATACTGTCTGATGCCAATTACCCTTGCTTGAATGGGGAAGTGAATATAAATGAGCTGGGCCCTTTCAGTGTTTGGACCGATGATTGACTGGACAATCCAGAAGGGGGTACCACCAGGATGAGGCCCTTGATGTTATTCAGAGAGAGAGACCACAGCAACCCCACCTTGTATCAATGAGAGTGCCTGTGAGCCTGATACACTTACCTTGCTGGTGCCCCTGACCAGAGAGTAACCACTGATAGCCACTGCTGAGTTTTATCTATCAGAGAGTGAAGGGGTGAAGATAAAGAATGTGAGTAAACTGCAATTGGCCAGCAGGGAAGGAAGAATCAAGCATACAAATGTCAAAGCTGCACTTTAAAGACTGTTGGTCAAATTTCTGGAGCAATCTCTGCATAGGCCGTTGTAGAGTTGTCATTAGGGATAATAGTATAGATGTAGATCCACTTGGAGATATGATAGGTAATTGGGAAAAGAAAGGACTTCCAAAGTACAGGTCATTTTTACTGCCTTACTTAATTAGATCCTTCTTAAAGTTTGGCCTTTTCTGGAACAAATTTATTTTTGTCCAGGAGGGCCAAGATGAGCTACTGTAGGGCATATTCTGGAGTTAGTGTAGGTAGCAAATATTAACTTCACCAGCAACAAATCTTCAGATTTGAATTTGTATTAGATTGAATTTTAAATACAGCTCAGAACTATGAGACCTCAAATGCCTGCATATGCATGAATGTGGACTAGAGTCACTGGCAATTAACATTCATTTTTGGTGTATGGGTGTGAAAAAAGAGGTGTTTGAAAAATTGATGCAATTAAAAAGGAAGCATTGTGGATACATTATAACTATAGAACTGACCTGTTGTTACCTTTGACCTTTAGCATATAAAATGTCATGTCGTATTGGGTCGTGAGGGGTGGGGGAGGGCTCTTCTTTTGAGAATGTCTCAAACTATGATGCCTGCTGCTCATTTTTGTTCAATAAATTCTTTTATATCTACTAGCTTCTGTGTCTCTGCAATGACTTTGTTTATGTCACCACAGCACAATGAACAATGATCGGAACATTACATACCTCATTCCACATAGACACTGAGCATATAGCAAAGCACTCTGGGATTATACAGGTTCCATTTTGTCACATTAAAGATTAAATACATAAAAATCTTAAAGATTTGAATATATTTCCACATTCCCTCCTTTGTGTTATTACATGAAAACAACACAATTTCATAAGCTTCTGCTTTAGAATACAGTTATCAAAGTGAATTCAGACTTTCATATAATAATACCATCTCAGGGCATTAGTGAAGCAAAAACCCCTTTTCCTAGTCTGCACCAACAGGTACCTATTTTCAATATCCTCTTCTTAGTCCTACTGGACTACCCCAATAATTGCAAGAGGATAATTGCCAATATTATAATACCAATAGTTATTCCATAATGCAAGGCAGGAGTCCAGCATCCTCACATCATCCCAAACAGCAATCAACTTCCTGGGAATTATAGTTATGGAACTGGTCTCCTAATTCCTTAATCTTCTTGGTGGCTTCTCAGATGTCATCTAGCAAGTGAGTTATATTGTCCTGTTTCATCAAGTATGTAAGTGCAATATTCTTTGTCCAGTCAGGACACACATGCCTCCTTTCTTGGATAAAACAATGTCCAAACCAATTCTGCTGACAATTTACATACCACTTATTGTGATTGATTGACAGTATATGCAGTTTCACTTGCTAACTTTTCCAATGCTGATGCCATGTTAATCATTTCCTGTGCTGCTTTACCGGTTCCCTAGGCAAGTTTCAATAGGTACATTTAATGTCAGAGAAACATATACAATATACATCATGAAATTATTTTTCTTTTCAAACATCCATGAAAACAGAAGAGAGCCCCAAAGAATGAATAACAGTTAAATGTTAGAACCCCAAAACCCCTCCCCCAGCTCCCCCCCCAAGCATAAGCAGCAGTAAAGCAATGACCACCCCCCCTTCAGCAAAAAAGCATCGGCACCCCTCACCAAGCACTCAAGTGTGCAGTAAAGATTCAGTAAAGATTCACTTGCAGTACCCCAGAGATTACTCGTTCACCTGCTAATTCGACATACTATACTCACTCTCTCCCTAATACAGGTGTCCCCGCTTTTCGAACGTTCGCTTTACGAAACCTCACTGTTACGAAAGACCTACATTAGTACCCTGTTTTCGCTAACAGAAGGTGTTTTCACTGTTACGAAAAAAAAGCGGCACGCGATAAAAGGTAACGCGTGCCCCGAGCAGCCGTTCTCCCCCGGATTCCGAACGGCATTCTAGCCAGCATTGCTTAGACACGTGCCTGTGAGCAGCCATTTGCAAGATGAGTTCTAAGGTATTGGGAAAGCCTAAAAGAGCTCATAAGGGTGTTATACTTAACGTAAAACTAGACAAAATTAAGCATTTTGATTGTGGTGAATGAAGCAAGGATGAAGTGAGTTTGACTTGTGGAAGCTGACGAATATGATGTTGAAGAGGTTTTGGCATCGCATGACCAAGAACTGATAGATGAAGAGCTGATGCAATTGGAAGAAAAAAGGGTAACAATCGAAACCGAATGCAGTAGCAAACTGGACGTGAAGCAACTGCGTGAGATTTTCGCTGCAATGATAAAGTACGACTTTAATTTTGAAAGGGTACGTAGGTTTAGGGGATATTTGCAGGATGGTTTGAGTCCTTACAAAGAACTGTATGATAGAAAAATGCACGAGGCTCAGCAGTCAAGCAAGCCTTCCACATCAGCCACAGCAGACAACGAACCTCGACCTTCGACATCGAGGCAGGCAGTCATAGGAGAAGATGAGCTTCCTGCTCTAATGGAAACAGACGATGAGATGACACCCCAGTGTCTCACCACCCCAAAAATTGCAGAGAATGCAGCGGTAGCCGGGAGGCACACAGAACATCTTTAAGAAAGAAGCTGAAATAAACATGCTAATTCATTAGGTGCCACCCGACACATAATCGTCGGCCTAGATCAGAGATGACGCAATCGGAAATCGGCACTGATCTGGGCCGACAATTACATGCCGGGCGGCACCTAATTAATTAACATGTTTATTTCGGCTTTTTTCTTAAAGATGTGCTATGTGCCTCCCGGCTACCGCTGGACCGCTGCATGCTTCACAGATAAGTATCGATTCGCTGCCCGGAGGGTGGGGGCCACTGCACCACCCAAACTCCGACGACTCAGCCTAACACACCATCATCAGTGTGCTTGGCAAGCTGTCTTCCCGATTCCCATAAGTGATACTACACTGTAGATACATTATTTCTACTTTATATAGGTTGTGTATTTTTACGTGTTATTTGGTATGATTTGGCAGCTTCATAGGTTAAAGGTTACTGGAGAACGCTTGCACCGTGTTTTTGCCAACAGCGTTTGCGTGAGATTTTCTGCCGACGGCGCTTGTGTGAGATTTTCGCTATGGAGAACAGTGCAGTAATGATTGTGGAAAAGTATTTCTACTTTATATAGGCTGTGTATTTATCATATCATTCCTGTTTTTACTATATGTTACTGTTATTTAAGGTTTTATGTGTTATTTGGCATGACTTGGTAGGTTAGTTTTGGGTCTGCGAACGCTCACAAAATTTTCCCATATAAATAAATGGTAATTGCTTCTTCACTTTACATTTCAGCTTACAAACCGTTTCATAGGAACGCTCTACCTTCGGATGGCGGGGGAAAAGGAGGTGTCCCTGTTTCACAGCGAGAGGGGAGACATAGCAAAACAACTCGCTGATTTATACTGTTAAAAGTTGCTTTTTCCGAGCTGCATGCCCAAAGAACTCGGGTCTCAGCCGGCTCACTGCTTATGATCGTCCGTCTCCCAAGTCACACCAGGCGGTGGCACCAGCCTCAAATCTGCTCGCCTCCAGAGCCACGAAAATCCGTTACCCTGAAGGCGTGCTAGTCTTACAGGCTGCGTCCTTGGCATATTGAAAAGCGTCCGGCCATGAAGCCACGAGAGTAGGTCCCATCTCAGCAAAGAACTGAAGTCAGCACATAACTCCAGATCAGGGTCTTCAAATGAACCCTGATAAGGTAAAAAAGAGATATTAAAGATATAAATAGTGCTGTTTCTGAAGATGCAAGAAAAAGAGTTGCCGCTAGGTGCCATCATCCTAAGCTCTGCCCTCTGTGAATTACGTGAGTCTTACCTTCTCTAGGGCCAACGCTAAGTCCTTTTATCCTGGGGACAGCATTGTCGTATGGGGATATACCATTCTCTGAAACACATTGTTTCCAAATTTATATCCCCATCTTCCCTCAGTGACAGTCTGGCTATACTCATAAGGGAAGGAAGTGTGTCTGTTTCTGAGCCCCATCATCGTTGTACCAGTAACCAAACTTGGGCTTGGACCAGTTAAAGAAACAGTTCATTTGTTTCATTGAAGGGAATGGTAAAAGGGGCACACCCATTTCTACATGTGCTAGGATAGCCATACAAACCCAGCAGGTTGAGTGTTCGTGGCAGTAACATCTGTCAGGGAAAGGACATGAGCTATTCCAGTTGCAGTCACTGGGACTCTCAGTGGTTTTATCCTCTATGTCATTAGAGTGAGAGGCATGAGTCCATGATGGCTTTTCTCTTACCTTGATGGCCATACATGAAATAGTACTTCAAATCGAGGTTCCAAACAGTTCCTTCTTTTAAATGTCTGCACCACCATGTAGTCTCCAGGTTCAATGTCATGACATCTGAGGTCCGCTACTGGTTGCTGGGTTTCTTTTACCTGTTGACGATATGACTATATAACCATATAACAATTACAGCATGGAAACAGGCCATCTTGGCCCTTCTAGTCTGTGCCGAACTCTCACTCTCACCTAGTCCCACCGACCTGCACTCAGCCCATAACCCTCCATTCCTTTCCTGTCCATATAGCTTCCCATTTAACTTTAAATGACAACATCAAACCTGCCTCAACCACTTCTGCTGGAAGCTCGTTCCACACAGCTACCACTCTCTGAGTAAAGAAGTTACCCCTCATGTTACCCCTAAACTTTTGCCCTTTAACTCTCAACTCATGTCCTCCTGTTTGAATCTCCCCTACTCTCAATGGAAAAAGCCTATCCACGTTAACTCTATCTATCCCCCTCATAATTTTAAATACCTCTATCAAGTCCCCCCTCAACCTTCTATGCACCAAAGAATAAAGACCCAACTTGTTCAACCTTTCTCTGTAACTTAGGTGATGAAACCCAGGTAACATTCTAGTAAATCTTCTCTGTACTCTCTCTAATTTGTTGACATCTTTCCTATAATTTAGTGACCAAAACACAAAACACAATACTCCAAATTTGGCCTCACCAATGCCTTATACAATTTCAACATTACATCCCAACTCCTATACTCAATGCTCTGATTTATAAAGGCCAGCATACCAAAAGCTTTCTTCACCACCCTATCCACATGTGATTCCACCTTCAGGGAACTATGCACCATTATTCCTAGATCCCTCTGTTCTACTGCATTCTTCAATGCCCTACTATTTACCATTT
This sequence comes from Mobula birostris, assembly GCF_030028105.1. NCBI lineage: Eukaryota > Metazoa > Chordata > Chondrichthyes > Myliobatiformes > Myliobatidae > Mobula > Mobula birostris. The sequence goes on along the minus strand of NC_092380.1, from coordinate 44,680,427 downwards.
TGTAATGTTTTTTGTTAAGGCTACACAATAATTCAGCAAGCCAGGTTGTGTACCTCCATTTGTTTAATTCTTAGTGGTGTATCAGATATGGGCACAGGGGCCTTCCATTATGATTTCATGTGGGAACAGACCATTGGTTCTATTAGCAGTGGCTCGTCATCAGAACCAAAGGCAGCACCTGTTTCCACTTTTGTCCAGTTTCCTCTTACGTTTTACTAAATCTATTCTTAATTGTTCTGTTCATTCTTTGCACTAGGCCAGCTGGCCGAAGATGGTAGCTGCAATGAAAATGTTGATCCACCTGTAAGGCTTCGCATACTCCTTTAATTACTTTACCAGTGAAAAGGGTACTGTTGTCGCTGAATAGTTTCCAGGGGTTCCCAAATTGTGGGATTATTTCCTTTAACAGACGTTTCGCTCCTGTAACTGCATCATTCTTTCTACAAGGAAATGTTTTGTGAGAACACATCAATAATGACTAATACATACTTATGCATTTTACATTGAGGTAATTCAATAAAGTCCATCTGTAAGTGTCCAAAAGTAGCAACTTACAGCAGGGTAGGAGCCCTGTTACTTGTACCTATTTGTTAACAAATTTGTTCTGCAACTTGAGGTACTCAGGGGAAATACCAAGTTTGGTTTGTTTGAACAACCATTCCCCTCTTGCCTGCATTTATTGCCTGCGTCGGTGCGGGGGCAAGGAGTGCAGGAGGTCGACGGACGACTGGGGATCGGAGGATCGGAGGATCAGCCGTTGTAGGTAGGCCGAGGAAGATCGGGACTACCTAGGCATTACCTGAGGAGGAAGGTAAAACTGCGCAGGCGTGGGTGACGTCAGTGGCGAGCGCGGAGTTTAAAAAGAGGCCCACTTTCAGGTGCAGGCAGCGGAGTGCACGGGAGCAGAGTGCTGGGCTTTGGCTCAGTGGTCTTCGGCGTAAGGGGTCTTCGGTGAGAGGTAATCAGTGAGCCTGAGTACGTGCTTGCTGAGGAAAAAAGGTAAGGTCGGTAGGTACTTTTTCATTTATTCTGATTAATCTGGAATCAGGTAATGGGGGAGATAGTTAGAGCAGTGGTGTGCTCCGTATGCAGTATGTGGGAGGTCAGGGTCAATGCAGTTGTCCCTGATGACCACACCTGCAGAAGGTGCATCCAGCTGCAGCTCCTATCCGAGCGAGGTAGGGAATTGGAGCTGGAGCTGGATGAACTACGGATCATTCGGGAGGCAGAGACAGAGATAGATAAGAGTTATCGGGAGGTAGTCACACCGAAAAGACGGGAGGTAAGCAACTGGGTGACTGTCAGGAGATGGAGGGGGAGCAGGCAGAGAGAGCAGAGCACCCCTGTGGCCATTCCCATCAACAATAAGTATACCGTTTTGGATACTGTTGGTGGGGATGACCTACCAGGAACAAGTTGCAGTGGTCCTGTCTCTGGCACTGAGGTTGGACCCTCGACTCAAGAAGGGGAGGAGAGAAGAGAGGACAGCAGTAGTGATAGGAGATTCTATAGTCAGGGAGGCAGATAGGAGATTTCGTGGGGGAGATCGGGAGTCTCGGATGGTATGTTGCCTCCCTGGTGCCGGGGTCTGGGACATCTCAGATCGGGTGCAGGTTATTCTCGAGAGGGAGGGCAAGAATCCAGATGTTGTGGTCCATGTAGGGACCAACGACGTGGGTAGGAAGAGTGAGGGGGTCCTGCATAGTGAGTTCAGGGAGTTAGGTGCAAAGCTGAAGGGCAGGACCTCCAGGGTAGGTAGCAATCTCAGGATTGCTACCTGTGCCATGTGCGAGTGAGGCGAGGTACAGAAGGATTATACAGATCAATACGTGGCTGAGAGGATGGTGTAGGAGGGAGGGCTTCAGGTTTTTAGAAAATTGGACTTTGTTCCAGGGAAGGTGGGATCTGTTCCGACGGGACGGTTTACACCTGAACTGGTGGGGTACTAACATTCTTGCAGGAAAGTCTGCTAGTGCTGCTTGGGGGGGGGGGCGGTGTTAAAGTAAATTTGCAGGGGGCAGGGATCCAGAATGTGAGAGAGGATAGCGAGATGAAGTATAAAGGACAGGTGGGGACAACACGGTTCCGGAATATTAAGTGTGAAGTAGAGAAAGATGAGGCGGAACGAGTGATAAGGAGGACACATATGCTGAGGGATGGTCTGACGGAGCATGGAGTTAAATGTGCAGAAAGAGTAAGTAAATTTAAGAAGGACAACAAAATTCAAGGGGCGTATATCCCGGTGAGAGTTCAGGGAGCTGGGTTATGCAAAATAGGCAGCGATTTAAACAGAGAGAGTAGAAATGGGTTAAAAGTTCTATACCTGAATGCACAAAGTGTCAGAAATGAGGCGGATTGGCTTGAAGCTCAGGTGCGAATGGGTAACTATGATGTTGTTGGCATAACGGAGACATGGCTGCAGGGGGATCAGACCTGGGAACTGAATGTACAGGGGTATACGTGCTATCGAAGGGACAGATAGGTGGGCAGAGAGGGTGGGGTGGCCCTGTTGGTAAGGAATGAGATTCAGTCCCTTGCAAGGGGATACATAGAATCAGGAGAAGTAGAGTCAGTGTGGATAGAACTGAGGAACAGTAAGGGCAAAAAGACCCTAATAGGTGTTATCTACAGGCCCCTAAACAGTAGCATGGATATTGGGTGCAAGTTGAATAGGGAGTTAACAATGGCTTGTGGCAAAGGAAATGTCGCAGTAGTTATGGGGGATTTCAATATACAGGTGAACTGGGAAAATCAGGTTGGTACAGGACCCCAGGATAGGGAGTTTGTAGAGTGCCTACGGGACGCATTTTTGGAGCAGCTTGTATGACAGCCGACCAGGGATAAGGCTATTCTGGATTTAGTGTTGTGCAATGAACAGGATTTGATAAGTGATCTTGAAGTAAAGGAGCCATTAGGAGGTAGTGACCATAATATGATAAGTTTTTATCTGCAAGTTGAGAGGGATAAAGGCAGATCAGAAGTGTCAGTATTGCAGTTGAACAAAGGAGACTATGGAGCCATGAGGGAGGAGCTGGCCAAAGTTGACCAGTCGGATATCCTAGCAGAAAAGACAGTGGAACAGCAATGGCAGGAATTCTTGGGAATAATGCACAAGGTGCAAAATCAGTTCATCCCCCGGAGAAGGAAGGATTCAAAGGGGGGAAAGTGGCCACAGTGGTTGACAAAGGAAGTCAGAGATAGCATAGCATTAAAAAAGTATAACAGAGCTAAGGTGAGTGGGAAGATGGATGATTGGGAAATTTTTAAGGAGCAACAGAACTTAACTAAAAAGGCAACATGGGGAGAAAAAATGAGGTATGAACGCAAGCTAGCTAGGAATATAAAGGAGGATAGCAAAAGTTGTTTTAGGTATGTGAAGAGAAGGGAGATAGTTAAGAACAATGTTGGGCCCTTGAAGAATGAATTGGGAGAAATTGTTATGGGAAACAGAGAAATGGCAGACAAATTTAATAAGTACTTTGGATCTGTCTTCACTAGGGAAGACACAAGCAATCTCCCAGATGTATGGATGGGCCAAGGACATAGGGTAACAGAGGAACTGAAACAGATTGACATTAGGAAGGAAACGGTGATGAGTAGACTGATGGGACTGAAGGCTAACAAATCCCCAGGTCCAGATGGTCTGCATCCTAGGGTACTAAAGGAGGTGGCTCTGGAAATTGCGGATGCATTGGTGATCATTTTCCAATGTTCCTTAGATTCAGGATCAGTTCCTGAGGATTGGCGAATGGCTAATGTTATCCCACTTTTTAAGAAAGGAGGGAGGGAGAAAACAGAGAACTATCACCCTGTTAGCCTAACATCAGTAGTGGGGAAGATGCTAGAGTCCACTATTAAAGATGAAATAGCGGCATATCTTGATAGCAGTGATAAGATTGGGCCGAGCCAGCATGGATTTACCAAGGGCAAATCATGCTTGACTAATCTATTGGAGTTTTTCGAGGATGTAACGAGGAAGATAGACGCAGGAGATCCAGTGGATGTGGTGTACCTTGACTTTCAGAAGGCATTTGATAAGGTACCACATAGGAGATTGGTGGGTAAAATCAGAGCTCATGGCATTGGGGGGAGGATATTGACATGGATAGAAAACTGGTTGGCAGATAGAAAGCAAAGGGTAGCAGTGAATGGGTGTTTCTCGGAATGGCAGGTGGTGACTAGTGGGGTGCCACAGGGCTCAGTATTGGGACCACAGCTGTTTACGATTTACGTCAATGATTTAGAAGAAGGCATTGTGAATAACATCAGCAAGTTTGCTGATAATACTAAGCTGGGTGGCAGTGTGACATGTGATGAAGATGTTAGGAGAATTCAAGGTGACTTGGATAGGCTGGGTGCGTGGGCAGAAACTTGGCAGATGGTGTTTAATGTGAATAAATGTGAGGTTATTCACTTTGGGAGCAAGAACAGGAAGGCAGATTATTATCTGAACGGTGTGGAGTTAGGTAAGGGAGAAATACAAAGAGATCTAGGAGTACTTGTTCATCAGTCTCTGAAGGTGAATGAGCAAGTGCAGCAGGCAGTGAAGAAGGCTAATGGAATGTTGGCCTTTATTACAAAGGGAATTGAGTACAAAAGCAAGGAAATCCTTTTGCATTTGTACAGGGCCCTGGTGAGACCACACCTGGAGTATTGTGTGCAGTTTTGGTCTCCAGGGTTAAGGAAGGACACCTTGGCTGTGAAGGAGGTGCAGCGTAGGTTCACTAGGTTAATTCCTGGGATGTCTGGACTGTCTTACACAGAGAGGTTAGAGAGACTGGGCTTGTACATGCTGGAATTAAGGAGGTTGAGGGGGGATCCGATTGAGACATATAAGATTATTAAAGGATTAGACAAGATAGAGGCAGGAAATATGTTCCAGATGCTGGGAGAGTCCAGTACCAGAGGGCATGGTTTAAGAATAAGGGGTAGGTCATTTAGGACAGAGTTGAGGAGGAACTTCTTCTCCCAGAGAGTTGTGGAGGTGTGGAACGCGCTGCCTCAGAAGGCAGTGGAGGCCAATTCTCTGGATGCTTTCAAGAAGGAGCTAGATAGGTATCTTATGGATAGGGGAATCAAGGGTTATGGGGACAAGGCAGGAACCGGGTATTGATAGTAGATGATCAGCCATGATCTCAGAATGGTGGTGCAGGCTCGAAGGGCCGAATGGTCTACTTCTGCACCTATTGTCTATTGTCTATTGTCTATTTATGAACACATTGGGCAATCCGCAGTACCAATTTACCCGGGGCCACAATGCGTCCATTGGGGTAAAGCTACATACTATCGTGCTGCTTACAAACCAGCTTTTCTCACTTTGTTCTTGTGGCCGATGGAGTAGTGGACTGGTATATTTGTACATCCTCCAAAGTGGGAGGTGTCATCAGGGCCAACCGCGTGTGGGTGCTTGTTTCTGGTACAACCAGGGTGGGTCTAATTTCTGCTTTTTTTGCAGCATATTCTGCCACTTTATTATTCTTGGAGACTACATCCATGTCCTTTGCATGGTTTTCCTGTATCACTATGTAAAACTGAGCTTTCAGCAAAGAAAATTAAATCAGCATTAGCAATAGGAGTATCATTAAACTCCTTGTGGGGTTTTATTACTTGTGTAGCAGTTTTACAGCAAAGTGGAAAGTGCTGTGTGGCACAGTGAGTCAGTAACATTTCCACTGAATCTGGGATGTGGACATGACTAAATTAATTAAGAGTTAGAGACTGCATATTGCAACAGCAAGAGAAGTGGCTGCACTGCTGAAGGACAACCTGGTAGACCTCTGGCTATTGCACCTAGTTGAGTACTGAAATAAGCAGTCAGCCTTTGTCTTTACCCATGCTCCTGAGTTAAAACGGCTTGAGCAAAGCTATTCTTAAAGTGAATGGAAAGGTGAAACTCCTTACTGTAGTCCAGGAGGCGCAAAGCTAGGGTGGATATCATTGTCCACATACACTTTCATCCAAATAATTTCTACATATCTGTGCCTCTGTTGATCAACCCCTAACGGACCCTCAATTGTAAGCTCTGAGTTACGAGGTTTTAGATCAGCCTGGTCTCTTGCATTTATTTATTTATTGTGATATAGCAGAATAGGCCCTTCTGGCCCTTCAAGCGACACCAACCAGCAATCCCAACAATTTACAATGACCAATTGATGTAACAACTGGTACGTCTTTGGACTGTGGGAGGAAACCAGAGCAGGAATTGAACACTGTAAAGCATTGTGCTAACCACTCCGCCACTGTGTCACCCTATCAACCTTTGTTTGCCAGCTTAGCAATACAGTATTGTCTTGGAGCTGTTTCAAGAAATTGATGCATCAGATTTATGCATGCATTTTGGGTAAAATTTTCCCTATACATTGCTGCATGTGTTATATTATTCAAAGGGGAACAGGTGTATTTTCTGGATATCTTAATTCACAAAAGATTATTTTATTATTGACGTTCAATGATGTGACTGTTTACATGCTGTAGATGGTAAATTTTGAATGCAGCAATAGCATTCTGGTCCATAGGTTGCAGCAGTGAAATGCTGGTAAGGAGCAAAAATACCACCCAGATATTATCAACCTCATCTTCTGATGTTAATTGGCTGGTCACAGGTATTATTGAAAAGTAAGGTATTGTTCTGCATGTTGTTCTTAACCTTCAATGAAAGAGCAGAGAAATCTGATATAATCTTGGATCAACTAATGTCATCCTGGGTTTTGTTATTGACCTTTGAATATGTGTTAGAGCCCTTTTGTTTGCAGAGGACAGTAAGTGGCTAAGTAAGACAATCTTGTGTCTTGAAGCCAAAGCATTTTTCTCATTCTTCCAGGAAAGTGTGCACAAGGATATCATCTTCCCAAGGAGCCTGGAATCATCACCTGCTGATGGGTTTTGGCCCGAAACGTCGACTGTATCTCTTCCTAGAGATGCTGCCTGGCCTGCTGCGTTCACCAGCAACTTTGATGTGTGTTGCTTGAAATTCCAGCATCTGCAGAATTCCTCGTGTTTGTGTAGTGTCAGTATGGATGAATGAAAAGAAAATGATGTTTGACTAATCCACTGGAGCTCACTGAAGATGGGATTAATAGAATAGATTAAGCGAAATCAATGACCATAGAAAACCATAGAAACCATAGAAACTACAGCACAGAAACAGGCCTTTTGGCCCTTTTTGGCTGTGCCGAACCATTTTCTGCCTAGTCCCACTGACCTGCACATGGACCATATCCCTCCATACACCTCCCATGGCATATTTGCAGCTTTCACTGACATCCTGCACAGCCTGTAAGTTAACTAGTTTAGAGCAGAAGGATTTGGGGTTAATATACTGACATGGACTAAAAAATGTCTATCAGAGAAAAGCTTGTAAATAAACTTTTCTCAGATTCACAGGTTTGATTAAAGGCAATTCACTGAGATCAGTACTTCGGTTCCACCTGCCATTCCAGTGAATATCAATCTTTGTTGATACTGAAACAGCGGTTAGGAGATTTTGATTACCACTTATTACTTAAGGAATGTTTCATAAAACCATAAGACATTGGAGCAAAATCAGTCCATTTGGCCCATCTAGTCTGATCCACCATTCAATCATGGTTGATCCTTTTCTCCCCTCCTCAACTCCTTTCCCCAGCCTTCTCCCCATAACCTTTGATGCCGTGTCTAATCAAGAACCTATCTATCTCTACCTTAAATACACCCAACAACCTGGTCTCCACAGTTGCCTGTGGTAACAAATTCCACAAATTCACAATTTCCTCTGGCTAAGGAAATTTCTCCACATCTCTGTTTTAAATGGACGCCCCTCTATCCAGAGGCTGTGCCTCCTTGTCCTAGATTCCCCCACCATAGTAAACATCCTTTCCACATCTACTCTGTCTAGTCCTTTCAACATTCGAAACGTTTCAGTGAGATTCCCCCTCATCCTTCTAAATTCCAGCGAGTACAGACCCAGAACCATCAAACATTCCTCGTATGATAATCGTTTTATTCCCAGAATCATGACTTTGTCTATTCTCCTAATCTGTTTAATCCTTCTGCAGCCTACATGTTTCCTAAACACTACCTGCCCCTTCACCAATCTTCATATCATCTGCAAATTTAGCAAGAAAACTATCCATTCCATTATCTAAATCTTGTCCTGTGTCACTAAATACTCCATCACCCCATCCTTAACAATTGATTCCCAACATCTTTCCAACCACTGAGATCAGACTAACTGGTCTATAATTTCCTTTCTGCTGCTTTCCTCCTTTCTTAAAGAGTGGACTGATTATTTGCAATTTTCCAGTCCTCTGGCACCAAGCTAGAGTCCAATGATTTTTGAAAGATCATTTCTAATGCCACCACAGTCTCTACCGCTAACTCCTTCAGAACCCTAGGGCCACAGTCTTAGAATTAGAGGGTACCCAGTTAAAACAGAGATGAGGAGAATTTTTTTTTAGCCAGAGGGTGGTGGATTTGCGGAATTTGTTGCCACATCCAGCTGTGGAAGTCCGATCATTGAGGGTGTTTAAGGAGGAGATTGATAGATATCTAATTAGTCAGGGTATCAAGGGATATGGGGAAAAAGCCAGAAATTGGAACTAGATGGGAGAATGGTTTAGCTCACGGGGGAGTTGCGGAGTAGACTCGGGCCGAATGGCCTACTTCTGCTCCTTTGTCTTGTGATCTTGTGAACAGTCAAACTCCACATAGGCACATTAGAATTCATGATCAAACCCAGTTCTCTGAAATAATGAAGCAATAGTGCTAACTGAATTATTACCATGTCACCAGTAAGACTCTGCTCAGAGAATTGACCCTGAGTAGATAATTCCTTCTGAGAATTTCTCTTCCAGCCCAGCTAATTCTCACAGTTCTCATGCTCTGATTATCTTCCGCTCCTTCTATCAGTCATGCTGTTAAAGTCGAATCTGAATAAAACTCGGGAGACCAGCTTCTTATCATTATCGCAGTTTATTGCGCACTCTCCTGCAGAGTTTGAGAACCAGTTGTCAAAGGGAAGGCACATCAGTACTGCCACCCTCTGAGAAGTGGACTACTTTAGTCAGGTTCCAGCTGTATATTTATACATAGTAAGCCCCATACATTACTATTGCAAGCTGTTATTAGAACTGGTACGCCCACCAAGTCTGTTGGTGCAAAACTTAATTACTTAGATAAGAGAGTCCACTAAATTAAGGTTTGATTACAGATGGATGTACTGTCCAGTCCTTATCAGTTATTCCCTTTGCAAGACCCTGACTTAATTACAGACAGATGTTCATTCCTGTTCTTATCAGTGAGTCCTCCCTTCCCCTAGACAAACAAGGGTATAATGTACAATTCTCAATATCTCTCTGCCAATAAAGAGAAAACTCATATAAGCCATTTTTTTCTAACCGCTGAAGACAGAATTACTTCAGTACAAAATTTCCTGTTCAATCCCAATTATTCTTTTAGCCAGAGATTACTTAGGTTCAAAATGATTTTTTTTTATATATCCTCAATTCTTCAATGCAGTGGTCCAGACTTACTAACACATTCATATCAGGTTTTGTAAAAACCTTGAAGCCAAAGAAAAAACCTTCATTACACCAACATCTGTGGAGAAAAAAATCTCTGTGAGTCCCAAATGTATGGAATTATCAAAACATCTTTGAGGTATCCATTGCAGCAACAGCAGCTTTCATTTATGTAGCATCTTCAATATTACAGGACGGTCAAGGTGGGTTTGTCATCAAACAAGGAGTGAATCTGAAACATTTATGGAAGTATTAGTACTTCAAGTATCAAGATTTATATGTGGTGCCTTAGGTATACCACCCCAGTTACCTGGATGAGCACTTTGCCTATGCTGGTTGGCATTGTAAGAGGGCTATTACAGAGGGAGCAAGGTTTTGAATGATAGCCTTTCCCAACAGTTCCAGGAACTGATATCAATGGCCTTAGATTTCCTGCTCACAAAGAAAGGTGGTACATGTTATTATTGATCAAGAATGCTGCACCTACATTTCTGACGAGATGGGGAACATCACTCACTTGGCTGATCACATGTGAGAATCGGTGTATAAGATTAAGTGGGGGACCAGCTCATTAACTATTACACTCTGGGGGAAGGTTAATGGCCTATTGGAGCACAGAAAGCCTGGTGGACTACTGTAGTACACTGGGAGGTAACTATTGGGTTTACAGTACTGGGTATTGTACTTTTATGTTTCATATGTAGCTTAGTAAGGAGTTTGTGAGGGTCATTACAAGTCTGAAGGTTGAATTATCATATTGTTGTAACTTTTGGGGGGTGGCCTATAATGTGGGAGTGTGGCTTCATTTGCCAGTCGAAAGCCACTTGCGCTGTGTTAGTAATTGATTCATTTAAATTTTGCAACTATCTTTTCCCATTGATTGGCTTAGCGTCCAGTTTCAAGTGTCTTGGGGATATAAGGAGTAACACGTGAGAGGTTTGTTCTCTCTCTCTTTCCTTTTGTTCCCAGGGCATGCTACACAGAACCATTTGGAAGGTATGTTCTGGCCGCACTTTTTACTAAGTATCTGTTTTTTGAATATTTGGTTTTGTAGTTTGTGTAACTTGGGGGAACTTAGATGTTTGGTCAGATTTTTACTGTTTGTAAATAAATGATTAATATGCTTTTTGTAGTCAGTGTTTTCTGTCTCAATCACCAAACCCGTGAACCTGCTTTGACATTACACCATTCCTCTGGAACTATTCCAAAATCTAGTAATTATTGAAAGGTCATAACTAATGCTGCCCCAATAAATAGGTCAATAGGTACATTTAATGTCAGAGAAATGTATACAATATGCATCCTGAAATTCTTTTTCTTTGAAAAGATCCATGAAAACAGAGGAGTGCCCCAAAGAAAGAATGACAGTTAAATGTTAGAACCCCTAACTCCTGCTCCCATGAAAAAGCAGCAGCAAAGCAACAACCCACCTTCCCCCACTAGCAAAAAGGCATTGGCACCCCCCTACCAAGCACTCAAGCGTGCAGCAAAGCCTCAATAAAGACACAGACTTGCAGTACCCCAAAGACTACTCATTCACCCGATAATTCAACATACCACAGTACAGTAAGTCACAGCCTCTCGCTCTCCCTAATAGGGGGAAAAAGAGATGTCACCATTTCACAGTGAGAGGCAAGACATAAAACTAGTTTATGCTGTTAAAAGTCTGTTGTGTCACTTTTTCCGAGCTCTGTGCCCTAAGAACTCAGGTCTCTGGGCACAAAGCCAGCAACCAGCTCGCTGCTTCCGACCTTCCGTGTACCCCCACAACACATCAGGCGGTGGCACTGGCCTTGAATCAGCCTGTCTCCAGACCATGAAAATCCAGCATCCTGAAGGCGCGCTAGTCTCCCAGGCCGCATCCTTGGCAAATGGAAAAGCAGCTGGTCGTGAGGACCTGAGAACAGGTCCCATTTTCACAAAGAACCGAATTCAGCGTGTAACTCCAGGTGAGGGTCTTCAAAAGAACCCTGAAAGAGAAAAAAAGGTATCAAAGAGAAATAGAGCTGTTTCCAAAGATGCAAACAAAAGAATCGCCGTTAGGCACCATCATCCTAAGTTCTGCTCCTCTGTAGAACCTCTAGCTACCTCTTTCAGAACCTTGTGATGTAGTCCATCTGATCCAGGTGACTTACTGTATCTACCATCAGATCTTTCAGCTTCCCTAACACCTTCTCCTTAGTAATACTAACTACATTCACTACTACCCCTGAATTTCTGACATACTGCTAGTGTCTTCCAGTGTGACTGAAGAAAAATCAGTCATCTGCCATTTCTTTGTCCCCCATCATTACCTCTCCAGAGTTAGTTTCCTGTGGTCTGATATCCACCATCACCTCTCTTTTACTCTTAATATACCTGGAAAATTTTTGGTATGTTCTTCTATATTTTACCTTTTATACAACAGCCCAGTAGTGTCATAGTTAGCACAATGCTTTACAGTACATGCGACCTGCATTCAATTCCTGCCACTGCCTGTAAAGGAGTTTGTAAGTAGTCTGTGTGGGTTTGCTCCTGTCTAAAGATGTACCAGTTGGTAGGTTAATTGGTCATTGTAAATTATCCCATGATTAAATCAGGGTTGGTGGGCAGCGTGGCTCAAAGGGCCAAAAGGGTTTTCTCTGCACTTTTTCTCATCTTTACCTCTTCTTGTGGCTTTTTTAGTTATCTTCTATTAGGTTTTAAAAACTTAATTTTCTTCTTATCCTCTAATTTTTCTGTGTTATATGCACCTTCTTTTGCTTTTACATTGTCTTTACCTCCCCTTGTCAGTTACAGTTGTGTCATCCTCCTTTTAGAATACTACTTCTTTGGGATGTATCTATCCTGCACCTTCTAAATTGCTCCCAGAAAATCAAGCCACTCCTGTTCTGCTGTCATCCTAGCTAGTGTTCCCTTCCAGTTAACTTTTGTCAGCCCCTCTCTCATCCCTCTGTAATTCCTTTTACTCTACTGTAATACATCTGACTTTAGCTTCTCCCTCTCAAACTGCAGACGTGTGTTTGATGTTTCCCAGTGATGTTAAATTGTAATGTTTGCCAATCTACAATAATTAAATTTGTTAACCAGTTTCTATCCATCATCGAGATTTACTGTTCTTTAACTTAGAAATAGCATTTTTAAGAAGCTACTCATTTACCAAGTACAGTTAAAATTTTCCCTATTTCTGTTTAATGTGTTGCAAAGGACAGCAGATATTCTGACATGATGGTATGGGCTATCTTCTGGATCAACACAGAAAGCTTAAGTTATTTGAACATTGAATAATTTTAGATTTGCCTCTCTAACTGGATTCGGACTGGATTGTGGAGAGGAGAAGATGGCGACGCGACGCAGCGCACGCGGCCGCTCCAAAATGATATCGTATTTGTTAAGTAGGTACCATGCACAATCCTGATTTGATGGAGACAGACGTGAGAAGCACAGAGGAACATCTGGAGAAACTTCTGAAATGCCTGCTTTGCTGCTGTTGCTACTGTGCGATCGAGAATCTCCGGAGGGGAAGGCCCCAAATCCTCAGTTTTGCCAATTGCTGGGGCCGGGGTCAAAGTGCTCGGCAGAGATGGTGCTCGGTGTCGGAGGGCTGGTTGGAGGCTCGAAGTTTTCGGATGGACTCAAGAGTCGGCTGTGGTCGGGTGCTTCCAGGGTGCTGCATTGGCAAGTTTGTGGTGCTGAAGGTTCATGGCAGGAAGAGAATTTCTCTTCCTTCTACCGTCTGCGTGAGATGATGGGGCTTTCGAGAGACTTTGAGACTTTTTTTTTACCATGCCCATGGTCTGTTCTTTATCAAATTATGGTATTGCTTTGCACTGTTGTAACTATATGTTATAATTATGTGGTTTTTGTCATTTGTTTTAGTCTTGGTTTGTCTTGTGTTTCTGTGATATCATTCTGGAGGAACATTGTATCATTTCTTAATGCATGCATTACTAAATGACAATAAAAGAGGACTGCGTGTCCTCATAATCTAACTTCTAATTTGAATTTTATTTCTGAATTGCTCTTCAGAATCAATAAATGCACAGGTCGCCATTCGTGTCATCACTTCTATCCTAGCTCTGGTAGAGTATTTCTAAAAGGACTAAAGTATTTTTCCTTCAGATTTTGAAAAAGTACTGTTAAATCATCTTCCACTAAACCTCCAGGTAGTGCATTGCAGATCAAAACAGATGCCCTCATTGTATGCCCTCATACAATGTAAACATGTACATGTATGATAATGTAAAATCAAAATTGCAATAGATATTAAAGAATAATTAAGAAAGTAATAAGTTGTGAATTAGAGTTATAATAGAGTGCAAAGATGGCATTGTTCCAAACTCATCAGAGAAAGACTTTGAGTACTGGATAATGTGGTCTCGTGTGTGTGGATGTCAGAACAGGAGGCTTTTGATGACAACCGTTTGAGTGTATCACTAACTTAATGTTAGTTCTGCAAATTGGGGAACAGTGATCCAACTAATACCATAAATAATAGGAAGCCTGGTATTCTCTAACAAACACATGTCCTTCCACCTGTTAAAAGAGACCCTTGATCATTTGTGGCTGTGTTGTTGATCGAGGTGGATTTCAGCAAAACTGGAATGAGCAGCTAAATTTGATTACTTCCATAGAGTTCTGTGGATGAAGAATTTCTTGTTATCTCTCCAGCAATTTCTTTTCATTGGTACATATTGATAATTTTACAGGGCATCCAGCATGCTAGGAAGAAGGAAGTGAAATTCCTTCAAAACAGGGTAACCTGTCAGAAGAGGCAGGGAAAGGTGGGGGTTCTCTGCCCAACGGGGCATCTATAATCTTCGTGGACAGAAATAGGGGGAAGGAAAACAATAGTGAGCACAAGACCAAAATCTTGAAAGATGGTTCTGCAAAGATGTGGTGACAAATATCTCTTCTGCCTACATAATATCCATATTCTTCCATTCTATGCACATTCGTATTCCTATCCTAGATCCTCTTGAACACCCCAATTGCGTTTGTCTTCACTACCACCCCAGGCAGTGCATTCCACCACTCTCTGTGCAAATAAATATCTTGAATCACACATTTCCTTTTAACTTGCTCCCTACTTACCTTAAATGCGCACCTTCTAGTATTGGACATTTTATCCCTGGTAAAAAGATTTTGGCTATCTACTCTATCTCTGCCTCTCAATCTTATAAATCTATCAGATCTCCCCTTCTTATAACCACACTTATTCATAATTTGAAAGCTTATTTTCCATTTGCCAAGTTTTTGCCCCTCCTCACATTGTTATTGCAGAATTAATATTTTGTCTTTTGATTGTTGCAAGGTGAATTTATTTTTGTCATTGATCTTTCAAAAATATCAGTGCACAGATTTTGCTAATGTTGTGTAGATGAGAGCTGCTTTTTCTTCTCAAAAAAATCAGCAGCAGAGTGAGTCATTCTGTTTTCTCTATTTGAAGGTATATAATCTTTTGGAATATCAAGTTAGAGAGTATCTAAACTGGTATGTAATTTGTGGTAACCATTGTGGTAATATGATTTAAAGGGAGTATAACATTTTCTAGAATTTATTCTAAATGATTATTTCAGTAAAATTAGAGTAGACACTTTATCGTGTACAGCATTTAACAATGTTTTTTGTTCAGCTCAGACTGGGGTGATCGAAAGGTGTGGAAGGAGAGAAGATGAACTTAACAGTTGCAGTGCTGTTGACCTTATCCCTGAGATGCATCCATTCTGCATTGGTATGAGATAAACAAGTTAAAATATTTAGTTCAAAGTATTTACTTTCACTTGTAACACAGCTTTCATTTTCCTGCAGATGAACTACAAGAATTCAACCTTAGAAGGTTTGTTTCTTGTGTTAAATGTTACCTACTATCAAATTTGAAAGGAGAACTAGTAGAATATATACCTGACTTGAAAAGTGAATGCAAAAGAAGACAAAAAGAAAGGTGACCTCTCAAGTTACAGTTGAAATATGTTGAGGGAAAAACGTTTTAAGTGACCTCATAAAGCTTGCTGTAGAACTAACCTTAGTGGACAAAATTTCAATTCCTACTTATATCACTTTTTGACAAAAATATTCATTTATTGAATTATGTGAAAATAGAAAAATACCTGAGTCATTTGAATTATTTAATAAAATAGGATATATATATATATATAGGCTGATATATACAGTATGTTTGGAGGTTTAGGACTGTGCTTCTTCAACAAAAAAATTAGGATCTTTTGATCTTTTCATTACCATGTTACTTTTCCTGAATCAAAATTTTACAGATATTTTCATTCAGTAGCACCAGTAAGTATCTGACCCTAACATTTTACAGATTCTTTTGGGAGGTCAGCATACTTTTGGGGTAGGACACTGGCCTACATATGCATGCTGTGCTGATTCTATATTTCATACTTTATTGTCGCCAAACAATTGGTACTAGAATGTACAATCATCACAGCGATATTTGATTCTGCACTTCACACTCCCTGGATTACAAATATTAAATATTAAAGATATTAAAAATAGTTAAAATTAGCAAATATTAAAAATTTAAATTATAAATCATAAATAGAAAATAGAAAAATGGGAAGTAAGGTAGTGCAAAAAAACCGAGAGGCAGGTCCGGATATTTGGAGGGTACGGCCCAGATCTGGGTTAGGATCCGTTCAGCAGTCTTATCACAGTTGGAAAGAAGCTGTTCCCAAATCTGGACGTACGAGTCTTCAAGCTCCTGAACCTTCTCCCGGAGGGAAGAGGGACGAAAAGTCTGCTGGCTGGGTGGGTCATGTCCTTGATTATTCTGGCAACACTGCTCCGACAGCGTGCAGTGTAAAGTGAGTCCACGGATGGAAGATTGGTTTGTGTGATGTGCTGGGCTGTGTTCACAATCTTCTGTAGCTTCTTTCGGTCTTGGACAGGACAACTTCCATACCAGGTTCTGATGCACCCTAGAAGAATGCTTTCTACGGTGCATCTATAAAAATTAGTGAGGGTTTTAGGGGACAGACAAATTTATTTAGTTTTCTCAGGAAGTAAAGGCGCTGGTGGGCCTTCTTGGCAGTGAACTCTGCTTGGTTGGACCAAGTCAGGTCATTTGTGATATTGACCCCGAGGAACTTAAAGCTTTTGACCTGTTCCACTTGCACACCACCTATGTAAATTGGGTCATGCGGTCTGCTACTCCTTCTGAAGTCAACAACCAATTCCTTCGTCTTGCTGATGTTGAGGGATAGGTTATTGTCTTCGCACCATGCCACCAGGTTCTTAATTTCCTCTCTGTTAGAATCTGTGATGTCAGTAGGTTAACATAATTCTAAATGGCCCAAGACTTTTACTGCCATCAAACACAGGGTAGGAAAGTTAGGCTTTTATAATTTATAAATAGGAATTTATAAATCTTAAGAAACTGAAAAGAATTTACAACACAGAAAGAAGTCTTGTAGGCTTAGAATAGTATCAATACGCCAAGTAAGCATTTTCCCAATAAATTAATTGTGCACTTGTGCAAGCTTCTTTAGACAATGCTAGCATATTCAAGCCCAGTGATGATATTTTTTTTGTAACTTTAGATAAATTATTCAGAAAAGTCTTTCCCATTATCAAATCACTTTGTTACAGCTTCCAAGTTCAAGTGTTAGGAATTGTAACTAGCTTCCGAGTAGAAGAACAGATGGTAATCATGCAAAGTTTTGATGGGGTGGTTTTGTGCAAGCGGTTGATACAGATGAATGGAGGGAGGACAAATTTTTTCAAGTGCCAAAATCTCTGTGTTAGGTAAAATTCCCAGATAAGCTCGAGTTTATTTAGACTGATGGATGTGAAGCCAACTAGGAGAGAACAGTCAATTCCAGAGGTTACAAAAGCATGGTTAAGGGCCACAATATAGACACAGAGAAACATAGAAAACCTATAACACAATACACACCGTTCAGCCCATAAAGCTGTGCCGAACATGTCCTTACCTTAGAAATTACCTAGGGTTACCCATAGCCCTCCCGTTTTTCTAAGCTCCATGTACCTATCCAGGAGTCTCTTAAAAGACCCTATCGTATCTGCCTCCACCACCGTTGCCAGCAGCCCATTCCACGCTCACCACTCTCTGCTCCCTCAGCTAATACATCAGCGAAGAAGAGTTTATATTTTTTTGTGTGTGTTATGCTGACAAGTTTATTTCTAGAATAGATGAATATGTCAATGCATCATTCCAAAGAAAGTTATTAGGTTGAAACCTGCACCGTCTAACCTTTCGTGTTGATTGTAGCAGCTAGGAAGCAACTGCATAAAGTCCAAATACTGGTTTTCTACCAACTTTTATCCTTGGGTTCTGAACATAGCAACGTGATGATAATCACTTTTGAATTGCTGAATGCTATTCTGGAAATTCAGTCAGACATTTCCTGGAATTATTCACACTTACACATATGATATGATACAATATGATTTCAAACTTGGACATCCCTGAAATATTATTTCCTATTCCATGTTTCTTTTGAAGCAATGTGCAGAAATTAATCCAACTTCTCCTGCTTCTCTGAGCTGTGACTTCATTGTATTCCAAGTACTTGGATTTAACCCTTGTTTTCAGTACAAAACCAAGTAATTGGTTTCCTCCCAACAAGGTACCAATCATAGATTACTTGTTAACTAATGACCCTTCTCCACAGAAGCCCTGATCAGGCCTTTTGTTGAAATAAACTTCACCATTTGTCTCTCCAATTCCTCTACCCTGATTACCCTGCCCCTTTCTTCACCACCAAGTTCTGAACACTGCTGTAGTTCCTAACGCTATATATTTGGTACAGCACTGTGCAGCAAGCAGAGGAAAATTTGTGATGGCATTTTAGTAGTGCTCGGGGCTTTTAAGCCACATGTTAGTTTCTAGGTTGTTGAATTCTGTATATAAATTGAGACCTCCGTTTTTCAGGAAATTGAAGAACAGAAGGAAAAAGTCTGGGTACACACATCAAAGTTGCTGGTGAACGCAGCAGGCCAGGCAGCATCTCTAGGAAGAGGTACAGTCGACGTTTCGGGCCGAGACCCTTCGTCAGGACTAACTGAAGGAAGAGTTAGTAAGAGATTTGAAAGTGGGAGGGGGAGGGGGAGATCCAAAATGATAGGAGAAGACAGGAGGGGGAGGGGTGGAGCCAAGAGCTGGACAGGTGATTGGCAAAAGGGATACGAGAGGATCATGGGACAGGAGGCCCAGGGAGAAGGAAAAGGGGGAGGGGAGGAAAAACCCAGAGGATGGGCAAGGGGTATAGTCAGAGGGAGAAAAAGGAGAGAGAGAGAAAGAATGTGTGTATATAAATAAATAACGGATGAGGTACGAGGGGGAGGTGGGGTATTAGCGGAAGTTAGAGAAGTTAATGTTCATGCCATCAGGTTGGAGGCTACCCAGACGGAATATAAGGTGTTGTTCCTCCAACCTCAGTGTGGCTTCATCTTTACAGTAGAGGAGGCCGTGGATAGACATATCAGAATGGGAATGGGATGTGGGACATAACTCAGGTTGGAGGAACAACACCTTATACTCCGTCTGGGTAACCTCCAACCTGATGGCATGAAGATTGACTTCTCTAACTTCCGTTAATGCCCCACCTCCCCCTCGTACCCCATCCGTTATTTATTTATATACACACATTCTTTCTCTCTCTCTCCTTTTTCTCCCTCTGTCCCTCTGACTTTACCCCTTGCCCATGCTCTGGGTTCCCCCCCCACCCCACTTTTCCTTCTCCCTGGGCCTCCTGTCCCATGATCCTCTCATACCCCTTTTGCCAATCACCTGTCCAGCTCTTGGCTCCATCCCTCCCCCTCGGTCTTCTCCTATCATTTTGGATCTCCCCCTCCCCGTTCCACTTTCAAATCTCTTACTAGCTCTTCCTTCAGTTAGTCCTGACGAAGGGTCTCAGCCCGAAGCGTCGACTGTACCTCTTCCTAGAGATGTGTGTAGCTTGAATTTCCAGCATCTGCAGAATTCCTTGTGTTTGTGAAAGAGTCTGGGAATTTTTTTCCAAGAATTCTTCATACAGAAGAATATTTTGATTGATTCCTGATATAAATAAATGGACATTAGAAATCTGTGGGATGCCAGTATTTTGAAACTCCTGTTTCCAAGATCAGTGGGGGAGAACTACTTTTATAAAGCAGCTGGCTATGTACAGAACTATAGTTGGATCTCAGACTCGTAGCTCTGCTCACCGCTAGTCACTCCACATTCTATTGACAACCTTGGAGCCACCACTTTGTGTTGCCCTTACTTCATTTATAAAGAGCTTGGTACAGAAATTCGTAAGTGAAAAATTTTCCCACATTTAGGAGTTAAGCTGTTTCCTTTGGCAGACTTTATCCATAACTCAAACTTAGCAGTTTCTTTTCTTTGTAGCTAAATCATGAGAGCTATATTTCATTTCTGAATTTCAACCTCTTAATCTTATTTTAATTTTTATAGTGTGCCCATAGTCTGAGGGATGTTGATAGACACAATGATGTTATTGAGAAGCTATATTGGTGGAAACATAATTGCCACAGTACTGAGAATAAGAAAGAGATGACGGATGCTGTCAACTGAATAGGAATCAGCAATATGAAATAATAGGGAATGGTATAATTGGCTTACTGAATCTTAAGTTAAGTTGGAATATTATATTAATACCCTAAAACCCTTTGCCACGAGGTAGTGAGACATTGATCGTAGGCAAATTATAAGGAGGTAGTATATGATGGAGGCCAACTGAAGCCTGCAAAGTTTTAAATATTATATAATATCTAATTTTTAATAAATAGCTGAAATGTTTCTCACCAAAGGCAAAGAGTACATCATATGTAAAATTGCAAAATGTAAAATAATTAAATAAATTACATTTTAATTTTTGATTCTTTTCAGATGGTTTGAAAAGAAATCGCCTGGACACTGGTGAACAAGATGTGTTTAGTATAATTTTGAAAAGTAATGAAAAACTACGTAAGAAAACTTTTGTATTATGACTTGCTGGATTAAAAGTTATTCTATAGCTATGAGTATTTATAGTTGTCATATTTAGAGATTTAACCTACTACAATGGAAAACTTGGAGAAATGAGATACAAAGGCTATTTTTACAGGAGTAAAAAAAAAGTTAAGATTAATTGATTTTAAGAATTAAAAATTCTCAAGCATCTAATGTAACTAGTTAAACAGCATTGTCCCATGAATCAGTATTTAGAAGGCATTGAATTGAGAAGGGAATAAACATTGCTAGACTTGGAAAGCTATTACATCATAAAATATCCTGCTGAGAAGTATTGAGCAGATGTTGAAAAGTAAATTTTTGTTTAAAGATATTGGAGGAGGCAAATTGGTCAATTTTTCGATTTTCATTGAGTTTGTCGCAACTCTGACCCAGGACACCCAATGATTTATTGCTATGGTGGATTATTCTCACAAGGATTATATAATTAATTTGAAATTAGTTAAATATTGAATGTTACAAATAAAAAAAATGTATGAATCGTGTTTATCCATAACAAATACTGCAATGATTATGTATGTTGTTTTCTTGTTTCAACATTGTCTAGTCTCTGTTCCATTAGCTTGGCATTGCCTTTAAGACAAGTGACTCAGACTGTTAAGGGTAGACTGTTGAAATGCAGCGTCAACAGGGCATACAGTCTTTGTTTAGGATCAATTTCTCAGGGGCCATTCTGAACTGTTCTCCTCAAGTTCTCATTTACTTTGTGACTTCCACTGGGATTATACTATATTTTATTGAAGAAGTAGGTTATCCAAGATCCCTGTCACTAAAATTAGCTACTGGGTGCATAGTTTAAAAAATTTAAGTGCTGTTGAAATGTAATGTTTCTGCTATTTGTTTCTTTCATTAGACAAAGAATAATCATGGTATGTCTGGAAATTAAATTGTACCCCTGTGGTATACTCAGGCATTGTCTTATGATACAAGTACCAGTTTAGGTCCCTTCAGAAATCATGAACTTGGTGAAAAATAAGTGTGCAGCAATATATACTACCCAGAAATAAGCGCATATGTGAATCCTGACGAAGGGTCTCGGCCTGAAACGTCGACTGTACCTCTTCCTAGAGATGCTGCCTGGCCTGCTGCGTTCACCAGCAACTTTGATGTGTGTTGCGCATATGTCAATCTGTGGTTCTTTGATGAGACTGACGTAAAGTCAATGCAGATGCTGACAGCTTGCCATGCAACAGTCAGGAGCATCAGCCTTCAATATGTACTCTTGTGGCAGTCAGATAGCAGTACAACCACTTGGTTGTTGTGGAGAGGATAGCTGTAGAAACTTACAAGGAAGTAGAATAGTTATCCAGCAATTTGACACAGATAAAGGGGAGTTTTTCTGAAGTGGTGTTAGGTCATTGAACACAGTCTGCAAGTTTTTGTAAAGGTGTTGGAATTGCAGTGTTTAATTGGAAAGATAAAAGTTGTAATTTGCAATTTTACGTTACTTTTTAAATGTTCTTCAATATGCAAGTAACATTTAAGTATATTCTCATTTGACGCAAATAGAATATTTTACCACACAGAGAGAAGGCTTATTGATTTGACAGCTGCTGATATTGTTCCATACATGGCAGTGCCTCATTTGGTATGATGCTAATGACATGAATTTCAGACCAGTTGTCTTGTAGTCAACCTGATTGCTGCTAACCAGTAAAGGATTTAAAAATATAAATGTTACCATACTGCCAGTACAACTGAAGCATGAGCTGTAATTCTGGCAGTAAATGAGTACAGTCATTCAGTAAAGTATAATCCAATCTCAGGATCCCTATTGCCTGTTTGGTGCATTCTTCAAAGACTTCCTATTAGTATATTCTCTAAAGGGGTGACTCCTATGAAGGACTGATGAATGTGACCAAGATGGTACAGTGAAATAAAAAACCTGTTCAAAGCTGTCCCGTATTTATGTTTAGGATTAAAAGTTCTATGATTGGAAATCTGATTAGTTGGAAGTGATTGTTTGAGCAGAATATTGTGACACCACTATTAGTGTGAACAGAGTGAAATAAAGCAGTCTTCTAAATGTTGTGATTCTTGGAGTCATCAATTGGTTCAGTAGCTTAAACTGAACCTTAACTTTCAAAGAGTTTCACGAGATTTTAATCACTTTATCAGCACAAATTGATTGGCTTGAACTACATACCTTTTAATGTATCTACGTACACGCTGTATGCCAAGCTGTTCAACAATCATGACGTGACTAACTCTAATGTGTATTACCTAATATGAATATTGGTCATTGATTCAGTCCACATGTTACTGTACTTCAGCTCACACCTCTTCCAGTTTATCATTCAGAATGAAAGGATCCACTGCAGTTGCTTGTGCCCATGCTACAGAAAATAATAATGGGAGAATGAATTTCTCTGTAAACTGTTGCAGATAAATAAGGTGGAATAGCCTTCTTCTAAGGAAATATGGAAACGTGCCTCTTTTCCTGAAGACTCATGATGTTTCCAACAGTGAAATATCATAGCAGATAGTTTTTAAATTTAAAATCTGAAATAATTTCTTGGAAAAAGATTGATGCAATGGAACTGAAAGTTTAAAGAGTATCCCAGAAATTTTCTATTTGTCAAAAGTCATCTTCAAAGGAAGTGGAGTCAATTGATCACAGTCAACAAATGAAAATTGAAAACTGAGGTCCTGTCTGAAAGCTCCTGTGCATCTGAATGTTGCATTTTTTTCTCAGAAACCAATGGAGAAATATACTAATTTCTAACTGAAGATGTGTACCTCTTCATCATGAGGAGAACAGCATTTACTGAACTAGGGCAGGCTACCAGTCTCTCGTCTTGATTCTTCCAGAATATAAAATACATGAACTATGCAGCATTAGGTAATCTGTAACTCAGTGCTGCATCAATAAGGTCATTAATGCCCTCTTCTGGACTGTTGCACAATTATTTCATTTTCCTCTTCCAGTTCTTATTGTGAATTGTGTTCATTCCCTTTTCTTGTAGCTCCACAATTTAACTCTCTGACAAAACTGCAAATGGTAACTGAATGTCAAGTTATTGCCAGAAGATAGAGTTTAAAGCAATTTGCGCAAAACTAGACACCTTGCCAGTGGAATACTGTAGGACCCCTATGAATCAGTCAAGGGATCTAACTTTTTCTTCAGGGGTAACTGGTCTTTAAGTGATACTCGTTCCTAGTGCCAAAATGATACTGTATGAGCAGATAGCTGATGTTTTGAGGTCCAAAGTCCAGAAAAATGATGAAACTTGAGTGAGGTCTCCCCAAGAGTCTCCAAAGACATCTTAAAAGCCCTTTGCACACATGATATATTGAATCTGCCTCAATAATAATGATAGGCTTTAAATGGTAACAGACTCCTTAGCAGCATTGTTTACTCCTGCTTCTTGTTCTTTTGATCTTTTATTCTTATATAACACATTGAATAGCAACACCACAGCAACATCCAAAGTGTTAATGACAGGAAATAATCATGAACTCTGTTTAAGGTAGTTTTTGTACATTGACTCTGGCAACACATGACATGTGTGACAAGAATACACGTAAATTAAGATGTTTGCTGGCCTGGGGTAGCACCAGTGGCATCAGCAGTTGGTCTGCCACCTGTCCTCAGGGGAGGGAGAGATAAGGAACACAATGAGCAGCATTTGGAGATGTTAATGAAGGAGCCATCAGTCTGGGTATTGTCAAGATCGGCTCCCCCTTTGAACCCTGAACTGTTTGAAGTGATAGACAGGCGATCTGGAGATGTGTAATGAAGGGACGGGAGAGAGAGCTGTCTAGAGCGGCTCCCCCCTTTGAACCCTGAACTGTTTGAAGTGATGGACAGGCGATACCCCAGCAGGGGGATAAAAAGGGACAGGTTTGCTAAGGCAGGACACACACAACACCCGAGGTTAACTTAGTTAAGTTTATTGCTCGATACAAGGAGAGCAAATCAGAAGCAGGAATAGCATACTGGACAAGGACTCAGGCCTTGGACTAGGCTGGGACTAAGGGTCTGGGCTAGGACTCGGAATCACGGATCACCAGGGCCAGGACTTGGTACTTGGATCCCCCCAAGGCCAGGACGTGTTACTTGGAGCCGCCGGAGCCGGGACGTGGTACTTGGAGCCTCCGGGTAGTGGCGAACTCTAGACTCGGCCCGGGAACAGTAGACAGCAGTTCTTGATTCCCTCCGGCGGGTTAACTGTCAGACCCGCCTCGGCGAGGAAACTTTGCAGGCTCACTTTGGCGAGGTAACTGGACAGGGTTGCTCCGGTGAGGAAAGGCGACTTACTGGCACTTGCTTCGGGGGAAGACTAGGCTTGCTCCGGCCAGATGACATTGGCTCGCAGTACCTTTGGTGACTTTGCAAACACTCTCGCGCTGAACGGCTGAAAGCTGGGGATTATAAACTGCCAGTTCAGCTGAGAGTAAATTGCCTCCAATCACCAAGCCAGAGGGACACGGGAAAACAGGGAGTCAATGGTCCGGATTGTAACATAAACAAAGTAAATTTAAAGGGACCCCGATCCGGACCATGACATCTATAGCCTTTCTAAAACATGTGGTGTCATACAGCATCTGCCCTACCTTAGCATGCTTAGGCATGCCTGGTCAAGATAGAAAACTTTTCAACTTGCTTTGTGGGGAACATTTTAATTGACTTGAATTAAGAATTGTGATAACAAATACTGGCAATTTCAAAAGAATGGCATGTGATTGGGAAATTTCCTGGAGATTTTCATGATCAGCAGTCCAAAATCCATAAGGTACAGCCACAAGTATTCAGGAAGCAAAATCTTTGTTGTCCAGTGACATCTATCTGCCTCAACCTTAAATATATTCAATGTATTTTACAGCTCTCTGAGGTAGAAATTCCAAAATTTCACAACCCACCCAATGTGAAAAAGGTCTCATTTCCATCTTAAATAGAGGAACGCTGATTCTAAAAATATTTACCGTGACTCTCAATTCTGCCTTGATGGGAAACATGCTCTCCTCAGAATATTTAATATTTTATATTTCATTGTGAGCATCAAGATTAATGAGCATACTAGGGAACACTTCACTTTTCTTTAAAATATTGGCATCAGTACATTTCAGAGTTAAATGCATTTGCATTTAAAATTTTATTAAGTTTGATATGCCTCCAAAATTTGCTTTGCTTTGGCATCAAGAAGCTGCTAATGAAGACATGCAGCATGGAGAAGCATGGCACCTAGTCAATGAGATCAGTAGATGGAAGAAATCCCCATCAGGTCAAATAAGTGGTAAAACAGCAGAGGACCGTGTCCTGACATGGTTTACCCACTTTAAGAACCTGCTGGGAAGCCCTCCAATGATCACGGAAGAAGAAGAAGACGTACCCACGATACTAACGCAAGTTAACATTGATGACGGCCCATTCACCATCGAGGAACTGAAGAGGGCCAAATATGCACTCAAACAGGGCAGGAGAGCTGGACCAGATGGGATACCACCAGATGTCCTGAAGAACTGTGACCTGGACGACATCTTGCTGGACATATGTAATACGGCACTGATGAAAGGCGACAAACCAGAACAGTGGTCACTCACAAACATTATCCCAGTCCCCAAGTCTGGATCCCTCACAAAGACAGATAACTACTGCGGTATCAGCTTGACCTGCATCTTAGCAAAGTTATACAATCGTATGATCTTGAACAGGATTCGCACCGCCATTGACCCTAAGCTAAGATTCAATCAGAATGGTTTTCGGCAGAAGCGCACAACAGTAATGCAAATACTTGCTCTCCGTAGGATCATCGAGGAAGTCAAGAAGAACAACCTACCAGCCATGCGTGCTTACATCGATTTTCGCAAAGCTTTTGGCTCCATTCACCGAGGTAAAATGCTGAAGATCCTGAAAGCTTATGGAGTGCCAGACCATCTACTGAGAGCAATAGAGTCCAGCTGTAGCAAAACCATGGCGAAAGTTGTATCACCAGACGGAGAATCAGCAGTGTTCGAACTCCGAGCTGGTGTGCTGCACCCTACACTCTGCACTCTGGCACCCTATATCTTTATAATCGCCCTTGATTACACTCTGCGTCAAGCTACCAAAGATCATGGCAAGCTTGGTTTTACCATAAAACCAGGACGAACCAAAAGGGTCAGACCAGTTACGCTCACAGATCTGGATTTTGCAGATGACATAGTCCTGCTCTCTGACCAGATGGAGGAAGCACAGCAGCTACTGACTAAAGTGGAAATTGAGTGCAATAAATTTGGACTTCACCTAAACACTAAAAAGACAGAGTACATGGCGTTTAACTGTGACGAAGGTACTCTCAAGACCGTAGAGAATGATGCCATTAAGAAAGTCTTTGACTACAAGTACCTCGGGTCAAGAATGATGAGTTCGGAGAAGGACATAAAGATACGGAAGGTGCTGGCGTGGAGGGCTATGAACGACATGAAGGAAATCTGGAAGTTGAACCTGACCAGAGGGCTTATAAAGAGGATTTTCATAGCAGTCATAGAGTCCATTCTCACGTACTGATGCGAGACATGGACACTCACCAAGACGATGTGAAAGTCTCTGAATGGTTGCTATACACGAATGCTCCGGATGGCTCTTGACGTGAGTTGGCAACAGTAGACGACAAACGTCGAGCTCTATAACAACCTACTGATGCTCACCACTAAAATCGAGGCAGGAAGACTGCAACTAGCGGGGCACTGTCTATGCCACCCCGAGCTACCTGCCAGCCTAGTCATCATATGGGGGCCCAAGCACAGGAGGATGAACCCTGGGTGCCCTCCCAAGACTATGGTCAATACACTCCTAGAAGACAGCGGTGCGGCTAATGTAGATGAACTGAAAACACTGATGAGGGAGAGGGAGAAGTGGAGAGTCTGTCATCGTGCCCGACACCGGCCCCCTAGGCCTGAGTCGACGTAATAGTAGTAGTTTGGCATCAAGACATTCTTTCTAAATTCACTCCACAAAGATTTGATGCCAATGAGACCAAAATATGGCAAACTTTTGTTATAAATTTTTGCTTAATTCAATGTTTCAGATCTTTTGTACAATGTCATTAAATCACAGCTGAACTAAACTTACGAAAGTCACGCAGACCTTTCTTACTCAATGCACATTGAAACACGTGACCTTGCCCTACATAAAGAATATATCAGAAATGACAGTTTGACTGCTTGAACGTCATGACATCACAATCACTCATAAACCAATGACAACTTTAAGGAAGCTTTTATCAAGAACCAAGATACCAGTGAAGACAACCAACAAAAGCATTGTGGTATACAGGATCACCTGTGGAGACTGCAGCAAGAACTGCATTATCCAGCCATTGAAGAACTTCTTCCTTCAGTTAGTCCTGACGAAGGGTCTCGGCCGGAAACATCGACTGTAGCTCTTCCTAAAGATGCTGCCTGGCCTGCTGCATTCACCAGCAACTTTGATGTGTGTGGCTTGAATTTCCAGCATCTGCAGAATTCCTCACGGTTACTGCATTGTCCAGACAGGGTATAACCTTTCAACTCATTTACAGGAACACAGACTGGCAGTATGGTGACATGATCCACTATTGCTCAGTACATGAAGACCAAGGAGGACACCACTTTAACTGGGAAACTACGGAGCTTCTGGCACAGGCAAACAAGGGACAGACACAAGAATTTTTAGAAGTGTTTATCTCTTCTGATAACTCCATGAGCAGACATATCAAAGTAGACACCATCTACAAATCCCTAAGAGCCAAAGAAATACGAGCCAATAAAATTCGAAGGTCAGCTGAAGGGCTAGCCAGTGAGGATCAAGGCAAGTGAACAGGGGTGGACGCTATATAAACGCAAGCATTCCTAGAGAAAAACAACAATAACTGCGCTTTGAGGATATCACCTCAACTGCAAACTAATTGACAAGACCGCAATATCAAATGTCTCAATCTGAGCTACCGGTATTCACCACCATACCGAACTTCAAATCTATTTCCCTCCCAGATCCCCTTCAACTGACCCAAAATAACTCTTAATACTTGCAAGAAAGTGACTCAATATTTCAGTTATAAATATTTAAATTAATTCAAGAAGTCTCTGGGTCAAACCCAATTGAGTCGGCAGCTTTGCTCTGGATGCCGTCACATTTCATGGTGCTGGTGGACTGAATTTACAAAGTCAGGAGCATATATTCACACTTTTGATTTGTGCCTTGTGGAGGGTGAATATAAGATATAGGAAAAGGATTATATCTGCTCACGTTCTTCAAGTTGACGGCTGATCTACCTTAGAGCCATCTTCTTGGACCAACTTTATATCCCTGATTCCTTTAATATCCAGAAAACTGTTAATCTCTGTACTCAGTGAAACTGGATCATTGAGCTACAAGCTGGGGTAGAGAATATCCAAAGATTACAAAGATTCACACTTTCTGGACTTCAGTCCTAAATGGCCTACCCCTTATTTGATACAGTGCCCCTCCCTCCCAAGCACTGTAAGAATTTTGTAAGTTTGTATAAAATCTACTCTTAGTCTTTGAAAATCTAGAAAATACAGGCATCCAGCTTCTGACCTGTTCTTGTCATCAGTGCTTCGTGTAGCTGGCGATTAATGATTGTTGGTAAGAAACTTGACATTGATAATGTTAGGGGTTAGATACTCTTATAGTGGTAGTGATCATTGCATAATGTTTATGTGGAATAAATATGACTTGCCAAATTTCAACTATTAATTAAACATTATTGAGACCTTACTGTATGTATGGATAGACAGTTGTACTTTCAGAACAGTTGTGATTGGAATTGAATGTTAAGCAACGATCAATTAAGATTACCACTTTTGATCTTCTGATGGAAGGAAGGCCATCAATTATGTAACTGAAGATGGCTGAGCTGATGACATTACCCTGAGTAACCCCAGTAATGAGAACCTATAACCAAGATGATTGCCCTGGAACAACCATTATCATATTGGTGTAGCTTCATTTATACCTCAAACACTAGTGCAGCAGTTCTTCATCATGGTGAACAAAGTTCAAATATTTTTAGCTACTTCATTAATGATATCCCTTTCATCACAAATTCAAAAGTGGTATGTAAACTGATTGTTACCTAGTGTTTATTTCCAGTAAATGGAGAGCTTTTATTTGCTGCTTATTGACTTCAGTTTTGCAAGAACTACTTTCTTTCTTTCTTTTTCAATCTTTTTATTAATTTCAACATCATAAACATTACAAAAAGTAACTACGGAGCAATTGGGATTATATTGATAATAATCAGTTTATACAAGGATAAACTCAAATGGCACATACTTAATAAGCCTCCCAAAATCTCGCAAAATTGCCAATAAAATATAGAAAAATTATACATGAAAATACAAAAATATCATAAAAAACAAAAAAGAAAAAAAATCCCGTTAGAAAAAAAACTAATCTAACCAAACTAGAAGAAAACTAAAGAGAAGAAAAAGAGAAAAAGAAAAGGCTATTATGATATCTCAGATAAAACCAATAGTGTCGCTACTTCCGCTCCTCTCCCCATATATTGAAGTAACAAAATAGAATTGGAAAGGGTCAGATTACATCATGTGAAGATATTGAACAAATGGTCTCCAAATCTCATCAAATTTAATAGATGGGTCATAAATGACACTTCTAATTTTTTCTAAATTTAAACAAGACATAGTTTGAGAAAACCAATGAAATGTAGTAGGAGGATTAATCTCTTTCCAATTAAATAGTATAGATCTTCTGGCCATTAAAGTAACAAAACCAATCATCCGACAAGCTGAGGAGGTCAGATGACGTTGTTCTATCGTTGGTAAACCAAAGATGGCAGTAATAGGATGAGGTTGTAGATCAATATTCAAAACAGTTGAAATAATATCAAAGATATCGTCCCAATATTTCTTCAACAAAGGACATAACAAAACATATGAGTTAATGAAGCTATCTCAGAATGACATCTATCACATACAGGGTTTATATGAGAGTAATAACGAGCTAATTTATCCTTAGACATATGAGCCCCGTGTACAACTTTAAAATGTATCAACGCATGTTTAGCACAAATAGAGGAAGAATTAACTAGTTGGAAAATTTTTTGCCATTTCTCAATAGGTAAAGTAAGTTTAAGTTCCCTTTCCCAATCGTTCTTAATTGTATTTGAAACATCTGGATTTATTTTCATTATCATATTATAAATAATTGCCATTGAACCTTTCTGAAAGGGATTTAAATCTAAAATTTTTTCCATTGTATCAGTAGAATATGAAATCGGAAGGGTAGTAAGAACAATATTTAAAAAGTTTCTGATCTGTAAATATCTAAAAAAAAGTGGGATCTAGTTAAATTATATTTATTAGATAATTGTTCAAAAGACATAAAACAATTATCCAAAAATAAATCAGAAAATCGTATTATACCTTTTGTTTTCCAGACTAGATAGGCTTGGTCCAAAAGCAAGGGATGAAAAAGAAAATTGAATACAATAGGGCTTGCTAAAATAAATTGATTCAGTCCAAAAAATTTTCGAAACTGGAACCATATTCGAAAAGTATATTTAACTATTGGGTTATCCATTTGTTTGTCCAATTTAGAAAAATCAAAGGGGAGCAGGGTCCCTAAAATAGAACCCAATGAAAATCCTGAAATAGAATTACATTCAAGAATAACCCATTGTGGACTTGAAACTGTGTCCAAATTCCATGTCCAAAATTTTAAATAACGAATATTAATTGCCCAGTGATAAAATCTAAAGTTCGGCAATGCTAAACCGCCCTCCTTTTTGGGCTTCTGTAAGTATCTTTTACCTAGTCTAGGATTTTTATTCTGCCATATGTATGAGGAAATTTTTGAATCAACATTATCAAAAAAAGATTTCAGAATAAAAATTGGCAGTGCTTGAAATAAATATAAAAACTTAAGTAAAATAATCATCTTAACAGCGTTGATCGGACCAATTAATGACAAAGACATTGGTGACCATTTAGTAAACAAACCTTTAATCTGATCAAAAAAAGGTAAAAAATTAACCTTTAATAAATCCTTATGCTTCTTGGTGATTTTTACTCCTAAATAGGTAAAGTGATCAGTAACTAATCTAAATGGTAAACAGTTATAATTTGGAACCTGTATATTTAATGGAAAAAGATCACTCTTATTAAGATTCGGTTCGCAGCCAGAAAATTTACTAAGCTTAACCAACAAAGATAAAATTGCAGGAATCGATTTCTCTGGGTCAGAAATATACAATAATAAATCATCTGCATATAATGATAACTTATGTATCTCTTTCCCATGAGTAATACCAAAAATATTTGGTGAAAATCTCGAATACCAATTGCTAAAGGTTCTAAACCGAAGCTAGAGGGGTATGATATTTCCGTTTAGTCCAGGATATAAATATCGGACTGAAATTAAACTTCTCAAGCGTACTAAATAAATATGGCCATTCAACTCCGTCAAAAGCTTTCTCAGCATCTAATGAAATAACGCATTCTGGAGTTCTAAGTGAAGGAGAATAAACAGTATTAATTAATCTCCTAATATTAAAGGATGAATAATGATTTTTAATAAATCCAGTTTGGTCTAAAGAAATAATTTGAGGTAATACCTTTTCTAACCTAGAATAATAATATTTTAGAAAAAAATTTAGAATCTGCTTTCAATAAAGATATCTGTCTATATGATGCACATCCAGCAGGATTCTTTTTTTTTTAGAATCAAGAAAATAGAGGTTTCATAAAATGGCTGTGGTAGTTTACCTATAATAAATGCATCTTTAAAAACTCTGCACAACTGGGGAGAAAGGATAGAAGAGAAAAACTTAAAAAATTCTACTGTATAGCCATCCGGACCGGGTGATTTGCCAGAATTCATTGAAGAAATAGCACCCTTTATTTCTTCATCTGTAATAGGTGTTTCTAACTTTAGACGTTCTTCGGGCGTCAATTTTGGAAAGTTCAGTTTCCTTAAAAAGTCATACATCTCATTGGGTTCATGAGGAGATTCTGACTGATATAAAGATGTATAAAATTCTTGAAAAGATTTATTAATCTCATCATGATCAACTGTTAAAGTATCATCAGGCTTGCAAATCTTAATAATTTGACGTTTAACCGAAGCTGTTTTTAATTGATTGGTTAATAATTTACCAGATTTATCACTATGTATATAAAACTCACTTCTTGTTTTCATTAGTTGGTTTTCAATTGATGATGTTAAGAATAAACTATGCTCCATTTGAAGTTCAACTCTCTGTTTGTAAAGCTCCTCATTAGGAGCAATGGCATATTTTTTATCAATGTCTTTAATCTTATCAATCAACACAAGTATTTCATTCTTAATACATTTTTTCAATCCAGCAGAGTAGGAAATAATCTGACCACAGATATATGCTTTAAAAGTGTCCCATATAACCCCACTGGAAATTTTATCTGTAGCATCAGTTAAAAAAAAAGTCAATCTGATCCTTAATAAATTTTACAAAATCTGAATCTTGAAGTAAATTGAAATAAAAACGCCATTGTCTAGTATTAGAAGGTATATCCATTAACTTGATAGAGAGATTCAATGGTGCATGATCAGAGATGGCAATGAGGTCATAATTACACTCAATTACAGATAGAATTAAACGAGAGTCTATAAAAAAAGTCAATCCTAGAATAAGTATGATGTACATGTGAAAAAAAAGAAAATTCTTTATCCTTAGGATGTAGAAATCTCCAGATCTCTGAGATTTCCTGAGTCAGTCAAAAACAAGTTGATAAGGGTAGCCGACTTATTTGGTAATGCCTGAGTAGATACAGATTTATCCATTGAGGGATTTAAACAGCAATTAAAGTCACCACCCATTATCAACATGTAATCACTTAAATTAGGAAAGGAGGTCAATAATTATTTAAAAAATTCAGGGTAGTCCACATTTGGGGCATAAACATTAACCATAACAACTTTCTTATTAAAAAGTAAACCGGTAATTAACAAGAATCTACCATTTGGGTCAGAGAAAGTATCCTGATGTACAAATACAATTGAAGAATCTATAAAAATTGAAACTCCTTTTAATTTAGCTTTGGAGTTTGAGTGTTACTGTTATTCCTTCCAAAACTTTAAAAAAAACGCTGATTATCCTCTTTCCTCACATGAGTTTCTTGTGCAAAAATGAAATGAGCATTCATTCTGTGGAATACTTTAAAAACCTTTTTTCTTTTAATCGGATGGTTTAATCCATTTGTATTCCAAGAAACAAAATTAATTCTCTGAGCCATATTTACCTAGAATCAACCTTTTGGTATATAAAAAGTTAACCGGAGTGTAAACTTATGAAATCGGAAGAGGAACCAACATTTAGGAAGGAAACGGAAGTTACGACACTGCAGACATTTTTGTAGTTCTAATTTAGTCCCTTTGAAAAACTAATAGTAAAAGCCCCCCACCCACCACCTGAGAAAATCCAGAACTAAGCCAAGAAAAGGCCAGAAAGCTAACTAACACTAAATCTACCCCCATTTCTCCAGAAGGCAGCTCCAAAATAAATGTTGGTGAGAAGACCACCTAAAAAAAGACTACACTATAACAACAAAAAAGATAAAAAATTTAACTGATACAATAAAATAAAATACCTTTGTATTATAATTACTGACATGATAATAAAATAAAAAGAAAAAAATGATACCAATACGTATTTATTAAATATTGAATATTTGTAATGGAGAACAGTTGAATGAAAAAAAGGCTCATCCGGAAAAAGAAAAGTATTATGGGAAGAAGAACCCAAAAAGATGGCGCAGCAAAAAAAAACAAAAGGTATTGTGGGAAGAAGAAGACAAAACGCCATCATGGTTATACGACAGGGAGAAAAACATGATATTCCCCCTCATACAATCAAGGATATAGGATCCAACCGATAACGACTGTTTCAAATCATAAATTTATAAATTAACAAAATGAAAGAGAAATACAGAATCTGTCGATAAAAAAATTTAAGTAAAGTATAAGAAATAACAACGCTACCGATCAAAACCAGAAATCTTAAACTTATAAAGGTCAATCTTCAGAAATGAATTATATGAATAATAGTATTTAAGAAAAGACAAAAAATAGAAACCAATATTACAAGAATCGTATATTAATCAGACCGTGGCATCTGATTCAAGTTCATCCAAGAAACTTCGAGCTGCACTTGTAGAATTGAAGAAACATCGCTGGCTGTTCAGAGGAGAAATTCTAAAACAAGCAGGATACAATAACACAAAATAATCTGCAGATGCTGGGGTCAAAGCAACACTCACAACGCGCTGGAGGAACTCAGCAGGTCGGGCAGCATCAGTGCAAAAGATCGGTCAATGTTTCGGGCCGGAACCCATACAATAACGCTGGTTTGAGATCTTTTTGGTAAAATTCCATCATCAGAGGTTTGAAAGCCAGTCGCGCGCTCATTACTTCGGGGCTGAAATCCTCATGCAATCGGAACTGATAGCCTTGAAATTTAATCATTCCCTGCCATCGGGCTACTCGTATGAGTTGCTCTTTGACATGAACATAATGAAATCAGATAATTATTGGTCTTGGTTTAGATTGGGAATCTGGTTTTCGGCGTAAAATACGATGAGCACGATCAAGCAATGGAGGATCATCCGGGAATTCAGAGCTGAACGCAGTATTTAAAAGTTCAGAAAAGAATACATAAGGGTCTCCTTTCTCAACACCCTCAGGGAGACCAATTAAATGTAAGTTCTTTCTTCTGGATCGATTTTCAAGATTAGTAATCTTAGATTTAAGACTCTCCAGCTGTTTATCTGTCGAAGAAACTTTTAGTTCCAAACTCTCAATTTTTTGATCTCTCTTTCTCGCTTCCTCCTTCAATTCGGCAATTTTGTTTTGTTGCTGTTGAACTTCATGGTCGAGCAAATTAATAGAATCTGTAATTGACTTAATATCTTCTCTAACACTTCGGCGTATTTCTTCAGATTGTTCACGGAACAAATTCAACATTATATCATAAGTTAATTCAGGTTGTTTAGGATCAAATTTCTTTCTCCTGTTGCCATTGGCTTCTTTTGCAGGTTTAGTGTCTTGGACTTTAGGTCTTGTAGTTGTTTCTTTACTCATGTCTTCAAAGTTCAAAATCCAAACTTAAAGGTAAATTAAATAAAGGTGATCATAGATATAAAATGAAACAGTAATGGAGCGAAGCCGAGAAGTAACTTCACTCCATGAGCGCCATCTGGATCATGGAGGATGTCGGATTGAACTCCAGCCATCTAAGGTTTTGTTAGGCACACATGAAATCTTTTGCCACATTGGCTCTGGAATGCCTTTTGCTGTTCCCAGTAAACTATTCTACACTTCTCATTTAACCAGATCCATGGCATGAATATATTACTATTGAGATGACGTACAATTTTGCTGCTGCTGCCAATCCATTGTTTCTCTCATATACTTGGTTTTGACTTGCCAGAGCTATTCTAAATATACATTCTAGCATACTATGAAGGGTATCCACTGCGTAAAGATAGGTAGATCAGTGGGTGTGTTTTCCGTTATGCTCAAAAATTCTGAAGCCATTTGACATACCCCAACATTTTTAGATCAGCTTACTATTCATAGAGCAGAAAGTTTATCTAAAAGGAACCATATCAGAAACATCCTGGCTTGTGTAAACCAATACAATATTCTGTAGCACACATCAAAGTTGCCGGTGAACGCAGCAGGCCAGGCAGCATCTCTAGGAAGAGGTACAGTCGACGTTTCAGGCCGAGACCCTTCATCAGGACTAACTGAAGGAAGAGCTAGTAAGAGATTTGAAAGTGGGAGGGGGAGGGGGAGATCCAAAATGATAGGAGAAGAAGGAGGGGGAGGGATGGAGCCAAGAGCTGGACAGGTGATTGGCAAAAGGGATATGAGAGGATCATGGGACACGAGGCCCAGGGAGAAAGAAAAGGGGGGGGGGAACCCAGATGATTGGCAAGGGGTATAGTCAGAGGGACAGAGGGAGAAAAAGGAGAGAGAAAGAAAGAATGTGTGTATATAAATAAATAACTGATGGGGTACGAGGGGGAGGTGGGGCATTAGCGGAAGTTAGAAAGGTCAATGTTCATGCCATCAGGTTGGAGGCTACCCAGACGGAATATAAGGTGTTGTTCCTCCAACCTGAGTGTGGCTTCATCTTTACAGTAGAGGAGACTGTGGATAGACATTTCAGAATGGGAATGGGATGTGGAATTAAAATGTGTGGCCACTGGGAGATCCTGCTTTCTCTGGCGGACAGAGCGTAGGTGTTCAGCAAAACGATCTCCCAGTCTGCGTCGGGTCTCGCCAATATATGGAAGGCCACATCAGAAGCACCGGATGCAGTATATCACCCCAGCCAGCTCACAGGTGAAGTGTCAGCTCACCTGGAAGGACTGTCTGGGGCCCTGAGTGGTGGTAAGGGAGGAAGTGTAAGGGCATGTGTAGCACTTGTTCCGCTTACAAGGATAAGTGCCAGGAGGGAGATCAGTGAGGAGGGATGGGGGGGACGAATGGACAAGGGAGCCGCGTAGGGAGCGATCCCTGCGGAAAGCAGAGACGGGTGGAGGGAAAGATGTGCTTAGTGGTGGGATCCCGCTGGAGGTGGCGGAAGTTATGGAGAATAATATATTGGACCCGGAGGCTGGTGGGGTGGTAGGTGAGGACCAGGGGAACCCTATTCCTAATGGGGTGACGGGAGGATGGAATGAGAGCAGATGTGCGTGAAATGGGGGAGATGCGTTTGAGAGCAGAGTTGATGGTGGAGGAAGGGAAGCCCCTTTCTTTAAAAAAGGAGGACATCTCCCTCGTCCTGGAATGAAAAGCCTCATCCTGAGAGCAGATGCGGCAGAGAAGGAGGAATTGCGAGAAGGGGATGGCATTTTTGCAAGAGACAGGGTGAGAAGAGGAATAGTCCAGATAGCTGTGAGAGTCAGTAAGCTTATAGTAGACATCAGTAGATAAGCTGTCTCCAGAGATAGAGACAGAAAGATCTAGAAAGGGGAGGGAGGTGTCAGAAATGGACCAGGTAAACTTGAGGGCAGGGTGAAAGTTGGAGGCAAAGTTAATGAAGTCAACGAGCTCAGCATGCGTGCAGGAAGCAGTGCCAATGCAGTCGTCGATGTAGCGACAGAAAAGTGGGGGACAGATACCAGAATAGGTTTGGAACATAGATTGTTCCACAAAGCCAACAAAAAGGCAGGCATAGCTAGGACCCATACGGGTGCCCATAGCTACACCTTTAGTTTGGAGGAAGTGGAAGGAGCCAAAGGAGAAATTATTAAGAGTAAGGACTAATTCCAATTATTATGAGTAAGGACTAAGTCCTTAATTCTGTACAGTCAGCTTCTGAATTCTGTAGAGTCAATACAATATTCTGTAGAGTCAGTGTAAACCAATACAATATTCTGTAGAGTCAGTTTGGTGTACAGCAAGGAAACAAGGTATTTGGCCCACCACATCTACACCAACCAATGGGCACCCTTCCAGACGTCAAATGCTAGCAATTGGCCAATACTTGTATACCTAAGTGATTCAATTGCTCATCTACTAGGCTAGAAATTTCTTAAATATTGTCTCCAACCCTATTTCCTCCATTTTCTTGTGCATTGCATTCCAGTTGCTCACCCGTGTCTGGGTGGAAGAGACCTCTAAGAATGAGGAAGAAGAAATTTTGAATGTATGTGCTCTTGTTTTGTCTATCTCTGATATTTTTCTTCAGTCAACTCTCATAATTTTATATGCCTAAATGGTGCCCTTTCTTAAACACTTCTGTTCCAGGGAGAACAGATCCGGTGTCTCCATTTAACTGAAATGTCGTATCCTGGTGAATCTCCTCTGCACCCTCTCTAGCACTATCACATTCTTCCCACAGTGTGGTGTAAGAGATTTGGATCTAGTACTCCAGTTAATGCTGATCCAAAGTTTTATAAAGTTGGAGTGTAACTTCCCTACTTCTTTATTCATTGGCCTGACTAATGAAGGCCAGTATACCATCTGCCTTCCTAAACATGTTATATACGTTTGTGCTTTCATTGCCACCTTCAAGGACCCTAGACTTTAAGGTTCCTATGCTTATCAGTGCTCCCTAAGATCCTACTATTCTTGATGTACAGTATGTTCTAGCTTTATTAGTGTTTGCAAAATATGTCAGCTCATACAAAATTTATCTGGTTTGAACTCTTTCTGCCATTTACCTCATTTTATCACATTTCAATATTCCTTCATAACCCTAGATTATCACTCACAGTATCCATGACTCTGCCAATTTTTGTGTTATTTGCAACATCCGCATCCAAATCATTCATTTATTACAATGTATTACAAACAGAAACTAACCCAGTACTGATCCCCGAGGAACACCACTGATTGCCTGCACTCACTTTTAGTTCCCTATACCTGCCTCCCTTGGGCATTGTCTTTCTTTTTCTCTTTATCCTGTTCTCAATAACTCAATAGTCAGAGTCCCGAGAACTTGCACTGCTGGCTTTTACTCTTACTGGAAGATGTTGGCCCTAAGTGTTTGTTGTGTCTCCTTTGAATGTTTCCTACTGTGCAAATGTAGTCTTGTGTAGAAGTAGGTGCAACATCAACTTGAGCCAATTTCTATATAATGGAATGAAATTGGCCTCCCCCCAATTTAAGACATTGAGTTCTGATTCATTCAATTCTTTTTGCATAACTACTTTGAAATGTACCCAAAAATGCTCCCCCACTGACGTTTCTTCCACCTGATCAGCTTCATTCCCCAAAATAAAGTCCTGTAGTTGGTCTATTTATATCCTGTATCAAAAACTCCCTTGAACACTTCTCAGAAGCTCTGCCCCTACTGAGCATTAAACACTGTTTATATTTGGGAACTTAAATTTCCTAGTATCATATGTTAATTGCATCTCTGAT
The DNA here is from genome assembly GCF_030028105.1 of Mobula birostris. Classification (NCBI taxonomy): domain Eukaryota; kingdom Metazoa; phylum Chordata; class Chondrichthyes; order Myliobatiformes; family Myliobatidae; genus Mobula; species Mobula birostris. The sequence goes on along the minus strand of NC_092380.1, from coordinate 44,641,096 downwards.
ATCTGCCTACATACCTGTTCCTCTGCCTCTTATTATTTGTTGAGAAGTTTGCAATAACCCCAGCAAAGTGACAACACACTTTGCATTCATTATATCAAGCCATTTGGCCCTGTTTGAAGATCCTGCTAAGATATCCTCTCATATTGAAGTCGTGCATTTCTTGACTAACAGGGCAACAACACCACCTGTTTTACTTTCCCTTCTGAATATTTTATATCTCTATTAATTGAGATCCCAAACTTGCTGCTTCTTCAACCTAGTCTCAGTGATGACAACAATACTTGTTCTGCCTACTAGGCTTATTAACTATTTATTCTCTAGTTGATTATATCTCTCCATTCAAACATCTACCTTGAGCTCCCTGCAATTTACAGTAGTTTAAAACAACCCTAACCACTACCTTGCCTAAATCTGTAGCACTCACTCTACATGCTAGCAACTAAGATTGCTTATAGAACTAATCGATCTACAGATGTAACTTAAAAAAATTAAAACAAAGCAAAATGTAATTGTTTTTAATTCATTGTTTCCTAAGGTGCTTTTCTCATTTGGGTTACAAAAGACATTTAAGGAGGCTATCACTGGAAATACCAAGTTGTGTATTTTTCCCTTTAATAGCACATGAATTTATGCATGTACTTGGTTTTCATCATGAGCACAGCAGGAGCGATCGTAATAATTATGTCACAATCTTCCATGAAAATAATCCGAAAGGGTAAGAAATTTGAAAATATCTGTTTTGCTTTTTTACCTGCTGATTTTGAGATTTACCTTAATTTAATTTAATTTCTTTAATTGAATCACTTGTAAAACAGAGGGATCGAGAAGTATAAGTACATGGTTCCCTAAAGGTGGTGTCACAGGCAGACAGGATGGTGAAGAAGGCTTTAGACACACTGGCCTTCATCAGTCAGGAGATTGAGTATAGGAGTTAGGCTGTTAATTTGCACTTGTAAAAGATGCTGGTGAGGCCACATTTGAAATATTTTGTTCAGTTTTGTTCATTCTGTGTAAGAAATTTGCTATTAAGCAACGAGTGCAGAAGAAATTTTATAGGATCATGCAATGACTTAAGGGATTGCGTTATGGAGGGAGGTTGGGACTTTTTTCATTGTAGCAGATAAGGAGGAATGGTCTTATCCGGGTGTATAAAATGATGAAGGGCATTGATGAGGTGAATAAGGTCTGTTTCTCAGGGTTGAGTAATCTAGAATTTAAGAGCAGAGGTTTGTTAAAGGGGAGAGATTTAATAGGAACCCGAGGAGCAATTGTTTCACTTAGAGAGTGGTCAGTAAAAAATGAGCTGCTACAAAAATTGGTTAAGTCAGGTGCATTAATAGCATTTAAAAGGTGCTTGAGCTGGTACTTGGGTAGGAAAATTTTAGAGAGAAGTGGGACAAATGCAGACAAATTGGGTTAGTTTAGATGGGAATTTTGATTGGTATAGACCAGTTGAGCCATAGGACATGCTTCCCATGACTCCATGACATTTAAACTTGATGTTCCGATCGTGTATTCCTTTATTTTAGTTATAAATAACGTTTAAATTGGTATTGTGATTCATAACTTAAAAACCCACGGAAAGCATTTGGCCAAGATGTAGTTGCCTGCTGTGTACTTAGATTGTTGTCCTCACTTGCTTCAAATGTCCCGGTGGCTGAAAAGAATTAAGTAATGCGCACTAGTGTCTATCACCTGGTGGCTCTGACATCTACATCATGAAGTGCTGTGCGAGGCCTTTTGTAGGACAGACCAACACCAACCTCCCAGGCAGTATCAAACCATTGCAATTTGTGCACCACTGAAATAGGTCCACAGCAGATGCAGCCCCCTTTGCAACTGGATCCTTGACTTCCTGACAAACAGACCTCAATCAATAAAGGTTCAAAACACGTTTATTATCAAAGAATCTATAAATTATACACCTTGAGGTTTATCTGCTTACAGGCAGCCACAAAGCAAGAAACCGAAATAACACAATTTAAAAAAAAGAGAAAGACCAAAAATCACTGTACAGCAAAAGAGACAAAAAAAAACACAGATCGTGCAAACAATAGAAGCAAACCAACAGCATTCCAAACCAGACTGAATCCCCAGATCTGCTCCCAGAGCAGCTGGAGTAGGCCCAAGTCTCAGTCCCAGATTCATCACACCAGTGGGGCAAAGATGCACAGTAGCCAGATCAGTTCACAGCATCAGCGTCACAGAGAAAGAATGGACATTCACGGGAGAGGAAGCAAGATCAGCACGATCCACGCCTCTATTCCTGACACTGGGACTTCCAGTTTATATGTACCCGTGTTTAAATTGTCTGAAAACTGGGTAGCGCCTCACTCTAGGACCCAGACCCTTGTGTCACAATAGGCTTGAGCTGCCCAGCTCAGAGCTATTCTGATCCCACTAAACTGGCTCAGTGCTTGGAGTGATCGGGCCTTGCACCCGGGTTAGGCGGACGGGCAACAAAACTCTTCCACATCAACTCCTCTCCAAATCGGTCACTCCATCTCTGGCAGCAATACCAGTTCCATCTGTGACTCTGGCTCGAACACATTGCACCTCATAATTCAATAGGTTCAATTTAATGGCAGAGAAATATATACAATATACATCCGGAAATTCTTTTTCTTAGCAAACATCCATGAAAACAGAGGAGTACCCTAAAGAATGAATGACAGTTAAATGTTAGAACCCCGAAGCTCCCCCCTCCCATGCATAAGCAGCAGCAAAGCGGTGACACCCCCCCCCAGCAAAAAAGTATCTGCATCCTCCACCGAGCACTCAAGCATGCAGCAAAGCATCAATAAAGACACAGACTTGCAATACCCCAAAGACTACTTAATCACCTGGTCATTTGACATACCACAGGCTCTCTCCCCCTAGTAAAAGAAAAAGAGATATCCCCGTTCACAGTAAGAGGGGAGACATAATAAAACAACTCTCTGATTAATGAGATCTTGGGTCTCTGGGCACACAGCCAGCAGCCAGCTCACTGTTTTCAATCTTCTGTCTATTCCCACTACACACCAGTTTTCTGAAGTGGTACTGTCCTCAAATCTGCCCACCTCCAGAGCCACGAAAATCCAGCACCCTAAAGGCATGCTAGTCTTCCAGGCCACATCCTTGGCATATCAAAAAAACGGCTGGTCATGAGGCCCTGAGAGCGAGTCCCATTCCTGCAAAGAACTGAAGCAGCATGTAACTCCAGTTCAGGGTCCTCAAAAGAACCCTGAGAAGAAAAAAAAAGAGATATTAAAGATAGAAATAGAGCTGTTTCCAAAGATGTAAGCAAAAGAATCACCGATAGGTGCCTTCATCCTAAGCTCCACCCTCCGTTTTAATGCCCCAAAATGGCACATATTCCAAAGCAGCCTTGCTCCACCTGCCTCCTCACTGTCTACAGCGATAGTTCACTGCAATTTGCTTCAGAAAAGATGTTATAAGTAATGTTTTTAGTCAAATCTCTTGCCTTCCAAACTGCCAGTAAGCTGTCACACATCTTTGGTAGCCATCTAAGGATAAGTAAGACCATCTCCACCACAGTTATTCTCAACACTGGGTGTTCCACAAGGCTGCATCATAAGGCACACTCTACTCTAAATACACACACAACTATGTGGCCTGATTCTCCTCTAACTGCATGTATAAGTTTGTGGATGACTTCACTGTGGTGGGCCAAATCTCAAATAATGATGAGTTAGAGTGATAATGAAGGAGTTAGAGAGCCTCGTGACATAGTGTCATGGCAACAGCTATTCCCTCAATGTCAGCAAAAGCAAAGAACTAGTTATTGACTACAGAAAGGTGGATGATGCATATAGTCCCATTCACATCAATGGCGCTGAGGTTGAGAGTGCTGAGAGCTTCAACTTCCAAGAAGTGAACATCACCAAAGCCTGTCATTATCCAACCACATAGACACCATGGCCACGAAAGTGCACCATGCCTCTGCTTCCTCAGGAAGCTAAAGAAACTTGGCATGTCCCCTCTGATCCTCACCAATTCCTATAAATGCACCATAAAATTATCCTAACTGGATGCATCATGGCAACTGCTCTGCCATGACTGCAAGGCACTGCACTGAGGTAGCACATCGCAAACACCAGACTCCCCTCTGTAGGCACTATCTGTACTTCTCACTGCCTCACTAAATCACCTATTGTAATCAAAGACCCCACATACCCCAAACATTCTCTTCCACCTCACCCTCCCCCCCCATTGGTCAGGGGTCATGAAGTATGTGAGGTTATTATTAATAGAAAGAAGGTTCTTGGGAAACTGAAAGGTCTGAAAGTAGGTAAGTCACCTAGACCAGATGGTGTACACCCTAGTGTTCTGAAAGAGGTGGCCGAAGAGATTGTGGAGGCAATGGTAATGATCTTTAAAGAATCATTATATTCTGCAATGGTTCTGGAAAATTGCAAATGTCTGTCCACTCTTCAAGAAGGGAGAGATGCAGAAGAAAGGTAGTTATAGGCTGGTTAGTCTGAACTCAGTGGTTCAGAAGGTGTTGGTGTTGATTGTTAAGGATGTGGTTTCCAAGTACTTGGAAGGTTATGATAAAATGGGCCATAATCAGCATGGTTTCCTCAAGGAAAAACCTTACCTGACAAATCTGTTGGAATTCTTCAAAGAGATAACACGCAGAATAGACAGAGGAGAATAGGTTGATGTTGTGTACTTGGATATTGAGAAGTCCTTTGACAAAGTGCCACCCATGAGTCTGCTTAACAAGTTAGGAGCCCAAGAAAGATACTAGTATGGTTAAAGCTGTGGCTGATTAGCAGGTGACAAAGAGTGGAAATAAAGGGAGCCTTACCTTGTTGACTGCCGATGACTAGTGGTGTTCCACAGGGCCTTTTTACGTTACATGGCAATGATTTGTGTGATGGAACTGATGGCTTTGTTGCAAAAGTTTGCAGACTATACAAAGATAGGTAGAAGGTCAGGTAGTTCTGAGGAAGTAGAGAGACTACAGAAGAACTTAGTTTAGGAGAATGGGCACAGAAGAGGCAGATGGAATACACTGTGAGGAAGTGTATGGTTATGCATTTTGGTAGACAAAATGCAAGGGGTTGACTATTTTCTAAATGGAGAGAAAGTAGAAAAATCTGAAGCACAAAGGGGATTGGGAGTCCTTTTGCAGGATTCTTAAGGGTTCATTTACAGGTTGAGCTTAGGTGAGAAAGACAAATGCAATGTTAGCATTCATCTAGCCAGCTCCATCTTGGGCACTAGCCTACAAAGTACCCAGGACATCTTTAGGGAGCGGTGGCTCAGAAAGGCAGCGTCCATTATTAAAGACCTCCAGCACCCAGGGCATATCCTTTTGTCACTGTTATCATCAGGTAGGGGATACAGAAGCCTGAAGGCACACACTCAGTGATTCAGGAACAGCTTCTTCCCCTCTGTCATCCAATTCTTGAATGGACATGAAGCTTTGGACATTACCTCACTTTTTTTTAATATACAGTATTTCTGTTTTTGCACATATTTTTAAATAATTATTCAACATACGTAATGGATTTACAGTATTTCTGTTTTTGCACATTTTTAATAATCTATTTAATATGTGTAATTGATTTACTTGTTTATTTATTATTATGTTTTATTTTATTTATTATTTTTTTCTCTCTCTCTGCTAGATAATGTATCGCATTGAACTGCTGCTGCTAAGTTAACAAATTTCACGTCACATGCCGGTGATAATAAACCTGATTCTGATTTCAAGAGGACTATAATATAAAAGCAAGGATGTAATGTTGAGACTTTATAAAGCACTGGTGAAGCTTCACGTGTAGTATCCTGAGTAGATTTGGGACCCTTGGAAACGACATACTAGAACTGGAGTGTGTGCAGAGGAGGTTCATGAAAATAATTCTAGGATTGAATGGCTTGAAATATGAAGAGCAGTTGATGGCTCTGGCCCTGAATTCACCAGAATTCAGAAGAATGAGGGGTGACCTAATTGAAACCTATCAAATGGTGATTGCCTTGATAGAGTGGATATGGAGAGGGTGTTTCCTATGGTGGGAGAGTCTAGCACCAGAGGACACAGCCTCAGAATAGAGAGGTGTCCTTTTAGAACAGAGATGAGGAGGAATTTTTTTTAGCTAGGGGGTAGTGAATCTGTGGAATTCATTGCCACAGGCAGCTGTGGAGGCCAAGTCTTTAGGTATATATAAGGAAGAGGTTGATAGGTTCTTGAGTGGTCTGGGCATGAAGGGATAGAAACATAGAAACATAGAAAATAGGTGCAAGAGTAGGCCATTCGGCCCTTCGAGCCTGCACCGCCATTTATTATGATCATGGCTGATCATCCAACTCAGAACCCCGCCCCAGCCTTCCCTCCATACCCCCTGATCCCCATAGCCACAAGGGCCATATCCAACTCCCTCTTAAATATAGCCAATGAACTGGCCTCAACTGTTTCCTGTGGCAGAGAATTCCACAGATTCACCACTCTCTGTGTGAAGAAATTTTTCCTAATCTCGGTCCTAAAAGGCTTCCCCTTTATCCTCACACTGTGACCCCTTGTTCTGGACTTCCCCAACATCGGGAACAATCTTCTTGAATCTAGCCTGTCCAATCCCTTTAGGATTTTATATGTTTCAATCAGATCCCCCCTCAATCTTCTAAATTCCAACGAGTACAAGCCTAGTTCATCCAGTCTTTCTTCATATGAAAGTCCTGCCATCCCAGGAATCAATCTGGTGAACCTTCTTTGTACTCCCTCTATGGCAAGGATGTCTTTCCTCAGATTGGGGACCAAAACTGCACACAATACTCCAGGTGTGGTCTCACCAAGGCCTTGTACAACTGCAGTAGTACCTCCCTGCTCCTGTACTCGAATCCTCTTGCTATAAATGCCAGCATACCATTCGCCTTTTTCACCGCCTGCTGTACCTGCATGCCCACTTTCAATGACTGGTGTATAATGACACCCAGGTCTCGTTGCACCTCCCCTTTTCCTAATCGGCCACCATTCAGATAATAATCTGTTTTCCTATTTTTGCTACCAAAGTGGATAACTTCACATTTATCCACATTAAATTGCATCTGCCATGAATTTGCCCACTCACCCAACCTATCCAAGTCACTCTGCATCCTCGTAGCATCCTCCTCACAGCTAACACTGCCACCCAGCTTCGTGTCATCCGCAAACTTGGAGATGCTGCATTTAATTCCCTCATCCAAGTCATTAATATATATTGTAAACAACTGGGGTCCCAGCACTGAGCCTTGCGGTACCCCACTAGTCACCGCCTGCCATTCTGAAAAGGTCCCGTTTATTCCCACTCTTTGCTTCCTGTCTGCTAACCAATTCTCCATCCACATCAATACCTTACCCCCAATACCGTGTGCTTTAAGTTTGCACACTAATCTCCTGTGTGGGACCTTGTCAAAAGCCTTTTGAAAATCCAAATATACCACATCCACTGGTTCTCCCCTATCCACTCTACTAGTTACATCCTCAAAAAATTCTATGAGATTCGTCAGACATGATTTTCCTTTCACAAATCCATGCTGACTTTGTCTGATGATTTCACCGCTTTCCAAATGTGCTGTTATCACATCTTTGATAACTGACTCCAGCAGTTTCCCCACCACCGACGTTAGGCTAAGCGGTCTATAATTCCCCGGTTTCTCTCTCCCTCCTTTTTTAAAAAGTGGGGTTACATTAGCCACCCTCCAATCCTCAGGAACTAGTCCAGAATCTAACGAGTTTTGAAAAATTATCACTAATGCATCCACTATTTCTTGGGCTACTTCCTTAAGCACTCTAGGATGCAGACCATCTGGCCCTCGGGATTTATCTGCCTTCAATCCCTTCAATTTACCTAACACCACTTCCCTACTAACATGTATTTCGCTCAGTTCCTCCATCTCACTGGACCCTCTGTCCCCTACTATTTCTGGAAGATTATTTATGTCCTCCTTAGTGAAGACAGAACCAAAGTAATTATTCAATTGGTCTGCCATGTCCTTGCTCCCCCTAATCAATTCACCTGTTTCTGTCTGTAGGGGACCTACATTTGTCTTTACCAGTCTTTTCCTTTTTACATATCTATAACAGCTTTTACAGTCAGTTTTTATGTTCCCTGCCAGTTTTCTCTCATAATCTTTTTTCCCCTTCCTAATTAAGCCCTTTGTCCTCCTCTGCTGAACTCTGAATTTCTCCCGGTCCTCAGGTGAGCCATTTTTTCTGGCTAGTTTGTATGCTTCTTCTTTGGAATTGATACTATCCCTAATTTCTCTTCTCAGCCACGGGTGCACTACCTTCCTTGATTTATTCTTTTGCCAAACTGGGATGAACAATTGTTGTAGTTCATCCATGCAACCTTTAAATGCTTGCCATTGCATATCCACCGTCAACCCTTTAAGTGTCATTTGCCAGTCTATCTTAGCTAATTCACGTCTCATACCTTCAAAGTTACCCCTCTTTAAGTTCAGAACCTTTGTTTCTGAATTAACTATGTCACTCTCCATCTTAATGAAGAATTCCACCATATTATGGTCACTCTTACCCAAGGGGCCTCTCACGACAAGATTGCTAATTAACCCTTCCTCATTGCTCAAAACCCAGTCCAGAATAGCCTGCTCTCTAGTTGGTTCCTCGACATGTTGGTTCAAAAAACCATCCCGCATACATTCCAAGAAATCCTCTTCCTCAGCACCTTTACCAATTTGGTTCACCCAATCTACATGTAGATTGAAGTCACCCATTATAACTGCTGTTCCTTTATTGCACACATTTCTAATTTCCTGTTTAATACCATCTACAACCTCACTACTACTGTTAGGTGGCCTGTACACAACTCCCACCAGTGTCTTCTGCCCCTTAGTGTTACGCAGCTCTACCCATATCGATTCCACATCTTCCCGGCTTATGTCCTTCCTTTCTATTGCGTTAATCTCTTCTTTAACCAGCAACGCCACCCCATCTCCCCTTCCTTCATGTCTATCCCTCCTGAATATTGAATATCCCTGAACGTTGAGCTCCCATCCTTGGTCACCCTGGAGCCATGTCTCTGTGATCCCAACTATATCATAATCATTAATAACAATCTGCACTTTCAATTCATCCACCTTATTACGAATGCTCCTTGCATTGACACACAAAGCCTTCAGGCGCTGTTTTACAACTCTCTTAGCCCTTATACAATTATGTTGAAAAGTGGCCCTTTTTAATGCTTGCCCTGGATTTGTCGGCCTGCCACTTTTACTTTTCTCCTTAGTACTTTTTGTTTCTACCCTCACTTTACACCCCTCTGTCTCTCTGCACTGGTTCCCATCCCCCTGTTGTGAACTAACCTCCTCTCGCCTAGCCTCTTTAATTTGATTCCCACCCCCCAACCATTCTAGTTTAAAGTCACCTCAGTAGCCCTCGCTAATCTCCCTGCCAGGAAATTGGTCCCCCTAGGATTCAAGTGTAACCCATCCTTTTTGTACAGGTCACGCCTGCGCCAAAAGAGGTCCCAATGATCCAAAAACTTGAATCCCTGCCCCCTGCTCCAATCCCTCAGCCACGCATTTATCCTCCACCTCATCGCATTCCTACTCTCACTGTCGCGTGGCACAGGCAGTAATCCCGAGATTACTACCTTTGCGGTCCTTTTTCTCAACCCCCTTCCTAGCTCCCTATATTCTCCTTTCAGGACCTCATCCCTTTTCCTACCTATGTCATTGGTACCTATATGTACCACGACCTCTGGCTCCTCACCCTCCCACTTCAGGATATCTTGGACACGATCAGAAATATCCCGGACCCTGGCACCAGGGAGGCAAACTACCATCCGGGTCTCTGGACTGCGTCCACAGAATCGCCTATCTGACCCCCTTACTATCGAGTCCCCTATCACAGCTGCCCTCCTCTTCCTTGCCCTACCCTTCTGAGCTACAGGGCCAGACTCTGTGCCGGAGGCACGGCCACTGTCGCTTCTCCCGGGTAAGCTGTGCCCCCCAACAGTACTCAAACAGGATATGAGGGGAAGGCAGAGACTGGGGCCAAGAGGGAAAATGGATCAGCCATGATGAAATGGTGGAGCAGACTCACTGGGCCAAGTGGCCTAATTCTGCTCTTATGTTTTATTTTATTGTCTTACCTTGTCAATGTACTGATGTGATGATATTATCTTTATGGATGGTATGCAAAAAGGATTTTTTTTACTGTACTTCGGCACATGTGACAATAATAAATCATTTTACCAATTTTAAATGGTGAAGAGAAGCTTGATGAAGATGAGCACAAAGGGCTAGATGTCTTGAATGCAGAGGACATTTTAGTTATTCAAATTGTTCAGTAAGTTAATAGTGTTCGGCAATCACGGCGTAAGCAGTGAACAGAACAGATGACTTCTCGGGAGTTTTTCAAGAGATCCAATATAGTAGGCAGAAAATTTACATTCATTAGGAACTGAATGTTGCAGCAGATTGAGTTGAACTCAGAGCTCCAACCAAATTTAATTAAAGCAATAGTAAAAGATTTATATTAGGATACTTCCTTGATACTGTTATGGTCCAGTGTCTAACTCAAAATACATATAACTGGTGTGGCATCTCATGGACCATATCAGATGTAAAGGAGCTGGTGCTGTTTACACAAGTCATGCCAAATAATGTTAATTTCTGTATTGACAATTATGGCTCCTTTTTGGCATGTTAACTGTATCAAGAAGGATGGCTTTGCTTGGTTCAGTTTCACTGTAATGTCTGATTTCTAAACAGTTTAAAATACTGCTCTAAGTATTCAACAGTGGAGATAGAAATGGGAGTTGACAATTCAGTTCAGTGGTCTTTCATTGCAACTTAAGAAAGACAATTTTTAAAAAAGCTATGACAGTAGATGGATAAGTGTATCATGCAAAAGCTGCACAGGGTACTTTTCATGCATTAATTTTACTGAGGATTGTTACTGAGGTTTGTCAACTGTACAGCCAAAATTCTAGCTCTACAATAGGTGATGAAAAACAGCACTTAAGGTATTCAAGAACAATATATACCTTTTCATGTAATGATTTTCTTTCATCAGATGACATCAGTGGTTTATCACAATTTTAACAGTGCATTGAACAATCAGAAATTTTATCAAGCAATCTGCAACAGGAAGAATACCTGTGTTCTTCTCTAAGAATAGATGGAAACTGAAAATATAACTTTAAGCCTCACTCAAGTATTCAAGGGGATAGCTACTGTAGGTAATACATGATTTGCTTTCACTGATCTCTTAAAACCACTGGACATCTTTGTAAATTACAACAAATTTGATTCCCTCAAAGATCAACTGAGTTGTAACTATCAGTTAGTACTTTGAACAACAGGAATTCTGCAGATGCTGGAAATTCAAGCAACACACATAAAAGTTGCTGGTGAACACAGCAGGCCAGGCAGCATCTCCAGGAAGAGGTGCAGTCGACGTTTCAGGCCGAGACCCTTTGTCAGGACTAACTGAAGGAAGAGTGAGTAAGGGATTTGAAAGTTGGAGGGGGAGGGGGAGATCCAAAATGATAGGAGAAGACAGGAGGGGGAGGGATGGAGCCAAGAGCTGGACAGGTGATAGGCAAAAGGGATACGAGAGGATCATGGGACAGGAGGTCCGGGAAGAAAGACAAGGGGGGGGGGAGCCAGAGGATGGGCAAGGGGTATATTCAGAGGGACAGAGGGAGAAACAGGAGAGTGAGAGAAAGAATGTGTGTATAAAAATAAGTAACAGATGGGGTACGAGGGGGAGGTGGGCATTAGCGGAAGTTAGAGAAGTTGATGTTCATGCCATCAGGTTGGAGGCTACCCAGACGGAATATAAGGTGTTGTTCCTCCAATCTGAGTGTGGCTTCATCTTTACAGTAGAGGAGGCCATGGATAGACATGTCAGAATGGGAATGGGATGTGGAATTAAAATGTGTGGCCACTGGGAGATCCTGCTTTCTCTGACGGACAGAGCGTAGATGTTCAGCAAAGCGGTCTCCCAGTCTGCGTCGGGTCTGGCCAATATATAAAAGGCCACATTGGGAGCACCGGACGCAGTATATCACCCCAGTCGACTCACAGGTGAAGTGTTACCTCACCTGGAAGGACTGTTTGGGGCCCTGAATGGTGGTAAGGGAGGAAGTGTAAGGGCATGTGTAGCACTTGTTCCACTTACACGGATAAGTGCCAGGAGGGAGATCAGTGGGGAGGGATGGGGGGGACGAATGGACAAGGGAGTTGCATAGGGAGCGATCCCTGTGGAATGCAGAGAGAGGGTGGGAGGGAAAGATGTGCTTAGTGGTGGGATCCCGTTGGAGGTGGCAGAAGTTACGGAGAATAATATGTTGGACCCGGTGGCTGGTGGGGTGGTAGGTGAGGACCAGGGGAACCTTATTCCTAGTGGGGTGGCGGGAGGATGGAGTGAGAGCAGATGTACGTGAAATGGGGGAGATGCGTTTAAGAGCAGAGTTGATAGTGGAGAAAGGGAAGCCCCTTTCTTTAAAAAAAGGAAGACATCTCCCTCGTCCTAGAATGAAAAACCTCATCCTGAGAGCAGATGCGGCGGAGACGGAGGAATTGCAAGAAGGGGATGGCATTTTTGCAAGAGACAGGGTGAGAAGAGGAATAGTCCAGATAGCTGTGAGAGTCAGTAGGCTTATAGTAGACATCAGTGGATAAACTGTCCCCAGAGACAGAGACAGAAAGATCTAGAAAGGGGAGGGAAGTGTCGGAAATGGACCAGGTAAACTTGAGGGCAGGGTGAAAGTTGGAGGCAAAGTTAATAAAGTCAACGAGTTCTGCATGCATGCAGGAAGCAGCGCCAATGCAGTCATCGATGTAGCAAAGGAAAAGTGGGGGACAGATACCAGAATAGGCATGGAACATAGGTTGTTCCACAAAGCCAACAAAAAGGCAGGCATAGCTAGGACCCATACGGGTGCCCATAGCTACACCTTTAGTTTGGAGGAAGTGGGAGGAGCCAAAGGAGAAATTATTAAGAGTAAGGACTAATTCCGCTGGACGGAGCAGAGTGGTGGTAGAGGGGAACTGATTAGGTCTGGGATCCAAAAAGAAGCGTAGAGCTTTGAGACCTTCCTGATGGGGGATGGAACTATATAGAGACTGGACATCCATGGTGAAAATAAAGCAGTGGGGGCCAGGGAACTTAAAATCATCGAAAAGTTTAAGAGCGTGAGAAGTGTCACGAACATAGGTCGGAAGGGATTGAACAAGGGGGGATAAAACCGTGTCGAGGTATGCAGAAACTAGTTCGGTGGGGCAGGAGCAAGCTGAGACAATAGGTTGGCCAAGACAGGCAGGTTTGTGGATCTTGGGTAGGAGGATGAAACGGGAAGTGCGAGGTGTGGGAACTATAAGGTTGGTAGCAGTGGATGGGAGATCCCCTGAGCAGATAAAGTCAGTGATGGTGTGGGAGACAATAGCCTGGTACTCCTCAGTGGGGTCACGATCGAGGGGTAAATAAGAGGAGGTATCCGCGAGTTGTCGCTGTGCCTCGGCAAGGTAGAGGTCAGTACGCCAAACTACAACAGCACCCCCCTTATCGGCGTGTTTAATAATAAGGTTAGGATTAGTACAAAGGGAGTGGAGAGCAGAGCGTTCCGAAGGAGTGAGGTTGGAATGGGGACAAGGTGCGGTGAAGTCGAGACGGTTGATGTCCCGTCGGCAGTTAGCGATAAAGAGATCCAGAGCAGGCAGAAGACCAGAGCGGGGTGTCCATGAAGAAGAGGAGGGTTGAAGACGGGAGAAGGGGTCATCGGTGGGGGTGGAAGAGTCCTTACTGAAGAAATAGGCCGGAGACGGAGACGGCGGAAGAAAAGTTCCACATCATGGCGAACACGGAACTTGTTGAGGTGTGGGCGAAGGGAGACAAACGTGAGGCCCTTACTGAGGACAGAGCGCTCTGCCTCCGACAGTTGAAGGTCGGAGGGGATAGTAAAGACCCGGCATGGATGAGAGCTGGGATCAGAGGGGCGAGGGGGAAGGCTGGGGGTGTCATTGGAGAGGGGAGGGTTGGGGTGAGAGGAAGATGGAGCCTCTGAGGGCCCAGGAGCTGATGGTGGGATCTGAGGGAGACGGGATTGCAGAGTATTGGTGGGGGAAGGGGAGAAGGGAGTCACAATAGCAGCACATAAAGACCCCGCCTGGAGTTCAAGGCTGGAATCTTGAGAGCTGGGATCAGAGGGGGGAGGGGGGAGGCTGGGGGTGTCAGTGGAGAGGGGAGGGTTGGGGTGAGAGGAAGATGGAGCCTCTGAGGGCCCAGGCGCTGACGGTGGGATCTGAGGGAGACGGAGTTGCAGAGTGGTGGTGGGGGAAGGGGATACGGGAGTCACAATAGCAGCACATAAAGACCCGGCCTGGAGTACTTTGACTCTTCTTTCCTATCCCAGTCTTTCTTGCCACCTTTCTTCAAGCCAATCTGGAGGTTCGCTTCTGGCTATTAGTTGACAAATCTATACATGTTCATTTCTTAGTTTCCACTCCTAGGATGAGGGCATTATTACCAAGGTCAACATTAATACTTAATAATTAAATGTCCTTAAGAGCATGCTGGTCAATTGTCATCTCGAATTGCAGTCTACTTTGCAAAATACAAGTTGTGTTGGATGAGGGATTTTAAAATTTTGATCAAGTGTCAGTATGGCTTGTGTGACCTTGGTGGGGTGGGGAGAGATTTTTCCATTTTTATCCATACCAGTTTGTATGGCTGGGTGGCATCTTGGAGAGTCACTGCATTGTCTTGTGGTTGCAGTCACAATGCAGTCATGCAGGGAGGGTGTAATGAGATCGATAAGGTGCCAATTGAATGCACTGCTTTCTCCAGCATAGCACTAAGTTTCCTGGGTGTTGTTGGGTCTGCACAGAATCTAAAAGCAGACAGGAAAATGCTATTACATTTGGGCAGATTTGGTGGGGCCACACCTGGAGTACTATATATTGTTTCGATACCCTTATTTATGAAAGGGCATAATTGTACACTAGGCTATTTCTTGGGATTAATGTGTGATTTACCACTGGAGTCTGGATGATAGTAGAGTCCTTGATCTCATTGCCTGAAAAGTGGTAGAGGCAGATACTCTTAGCATATTTAAAAAAAAGTAATTGAATGTGTACTTTGAAGATCATGGCCCAGTTGTGAAAAGGTGGAATAAGGCTAGATATTTCATTTCTAATCAGCCAGCGGACTTTCCTTTGTGTCATAGATTTTCTAGGTTTTTAGATGATGGAACTCTTCCTTTACCAAAGTTTTGTTCAAATGTTTTGATGTGTAACTCTACACCATTTTTTGTTTGCCAAAGCTTCTATGAAGGAATATTTCTCTTTGTTAAAGATGTTACCTAAATTTAGATTCATAGTCATAGACTGGTAGAACACTACAGCATAGAAGCAGGTCCTTTAATCCATCTAGTCTGTATCTAGTCCTATCAACCTGCCACCAGACCATAGTTCTCCATACCCTTCCGAGCCATGAACCTATCCAAATTTCTTAAATGTTGAAATTGAACCCAGTTCCTTCACTTCCACTGGCAGTTCATTCCATGCTCTCATCATCATCTAAGTGAAGAAGGACCTACACTTGATCCCCTTAAACATCTCACCTTTCATCCTTAACTCTTAATCCTGAAATCTCACCCAACCTCAATGTAAAAGGCCTTCTTGCATTTACCCTATCTATTACCCTCATAGTACCTCTATCAAATCTCCCCTCATTCTCCTAAACTCTCAAAATAAAAGTCCTAACCTATTCAATCTTTCCAAAGTCCTGGCAACATCCTTATAAATTTTCTCTGTGGTCTTTCAATTTTATTAATGCCTTTATTATAGGCAAGTCACTAAAGCTGAGCACAATACTCCAAATTAGGCCTCACCAACATCTTGCACAATTTCAACATAACATGACAACTCCTGTGCTTAATACTTTGATTTATGAAGGTCAATTTGCCAAAAACTCTCTTTATGACCCTGTCTACCTGTGATCATCATTTTCATGGAATTATGGATATGTATTCCCAGATCCCTCTATTCTACCACACTCCTCAGTCCCTACTGCTCACTGTGTAAATCCTACCTACAGTAGTTTGTCCTCTCAGAGTGCAACACATCACACTTGACTTTATTAAATTCTATTTGCTATTTTCTGTCTATTTTTTCCAGCTGTTCCAGATTTTGCTACAGCTTGGAAAGTCTTCTTCGCTGTCCACCACACCACCAATGTTGGTGTCATCTACAAATTTGGTGATCCAGTTTACAGCATTATCATCCAGATTATTTATAGATGACAAACAACAGCAGACTGGCACAAAACCCTGCAGCACTCCACTAATCACCCCTCCAGTTAGAGAGGCGACTATCTATTACCACTCTCTAGCTTTTCCTGCGAAGCCAATGTCTAATCCAGTGTACTACCTCATCATGAATGGTAAATGACCAAACCTTCTTGACCAGCTTCACATGCGGGACCTTGACAGGTTTTGCTAAAGTCCGTGTGGACAACATCCACTGCCTTGCCTTCATCCACTTTTGTGGTAACTTCCTCAAAAAACTGATTAGACTGGACGAAGCCATGCTGACTATCCCTAATCAGTCCATGTTTATCCAAATACTCTTATAGTATATACAGTCCTTTGGAACACCTTCCAATTAATTATCCATTACTGATGTCAAGCTCACTGGCCTATAATTTTCTAGCTTATTCTTAGAGCTTTTAAACAATGGAATAACATTAGCTGCTATCTACACCACTTCACCTCTTCTGTGGCTAAGGCCTCTTAATTAGCTCTGCTAGTGCTCTTGCAATAGCCTCTCACAGGGCCCGAAAGAACACCTCGTCAGGCCTTGGGGATTTATCTACCCTAATTTTCCTCAAGGCAGCAAACAATTCCTCCTCTGTAATCTATATATTCTGTGCTGCTTCTGTGCTCGCCTCCCGAAAAAATACAGATGCAGCATATGTATTTAAGATCTCCCCCATCTCTTTCGGCTCCATGCATAGATGACTCCTGTGATCTTCCAGGGAACCAATATTGTCCCTTGCTAACACCTTGGTCTTAAAACTATATCTGTAGAAGCCCTTGGCATTCTACTTCACCTTGTCTGCTAGAGCAAACTCATGCCTTGTTTAGCCCTTTTGATTTCTTTCTTAAGTATCCTCTTGTATTTCTTATACTCTTCCAGTGCCTCATTTGCTCCTTCTTGTCTATACCTGCTATGCACCTCCTTTTTCTTAACCAGGGCTTCAATATCTCTTGAAAACAAAAGTTTCCTTAAACTGTTATCCTTACCTTTTATCCAGCATAGCACTGATTCCACACAAATGTCACTTTTGAAGGCTTCCCACCTACCATGTACACCTTTGCCAGGAAACAACCTATCCCAATCCACACTTGCTTGATCCTTGCTAAGACCATCAAAATTGGCTTTTCTCCAATTTCAAATCTCACCCTGAGAACCAGACCTATCCTTTTCCATAATTACCTTGAAAATAATAGCATGGATTGGCCTAATCTCAAATAATAATGAAGCAGCCTACAAAGAAGAAGTCATCACCCTGACACAGTGGTGTCAAGAAAACAACCTCTCCCTCAATTGACCTCCCACATCATGAAGACCCTGGAGGGACTTGTTCTGGAGCTGCTCCGGCCTATGGTCAAGCCACACTCAGATCCCCTCCAGTTCGCCTACCAGCCCCGACTAAGAGTTGAGGATGCCATCGTCTTCCTGCTGAACCGTATCTACGCCCACCTGGACAAGCCAGCGAGCACTGTGAGGGTCATGTTTTTTGACTTCTCCAGTGCGTTCAACACCATCCGCCCTGCTCTGCTGGGGGAGAAGCTGACAGCGATGCAGGTGGATGCTTCCCTGGTATCATGGATTCTTGATTACCTGACTGGCAGACCACAGTACGTGTGCTTGCAACACTGTGTGTCCGACAGAGTGATCAGCACTGGGGCTCCACAGGGGACTGTCTTGTCTCCCTTTCTCTTCACCATTTACACCTCAGACGTCAACTACTGCACAGAGTCTTGTCATCTTCAGAAGTTTTCTGATGACTCTGCCATAGTTGGATGCATCAGCAAGGGAGATGAGGCTGAGTACAGGACTACTTTGTCGTATGGTGTGAGCAGAATTATCTGCAGCTTAACGTGAAAAAGACTAAGGAGCTGGTGATAGACCTGAGGAGAGCTAAGGTACCAGTGACCCCTGTTTCCATCCGGGGGGTCAGTGTGGACCTGGTGGAGGATTACAAATACCTGGGGATACGAATTGACAATAAACTGGACTGGTCAAAGAACACTGAGGCTGTCTACAAGAAGGGTCAGAGCCGTCTCTATTTCCTGAGGAAACTGAGGTCCTTTAACATCTGCCGGACAATGCTGAGGATGTTCTACGAGTCTGTGATGGCCAGTGCTATCATGTTTGCTGTTGTGTGCTGGGGCAGCAGGCTGAGGGTGGCAGGCACCAACAGAATCAACAAACTCATTCGTAAGGCCAGTGATGTTGTGGGGATGGAACTGGACTCTCTCACGGTGGTGTTGAAAAGAGGATGCTGTCTAAGTTGCATGCCATTGTGGTCAATGTCTCCCATCCACTACATAATGTACTGGGTGGGCACAGGAGTACATTCAGCCAGAGACTCATTCCACCGAGATGCAGCACTGAGCATCATAAGAAGTCATTCCTGCCTGTGGCCATCAAACTTTACAACTCCTCCCTTGGAGGGTCAGACATCCTGAGCTAATAGGCTGGTCCTGGACTTATTTCACAATTTACTGGCATAATTTACATATTACTATTTATCTATTTATGGTTCTATTACTATTTATTATTTATGGAGCAACTGTAATGAAAGCCAATTTCCCCCGGGATCAATAAAGTATGACTATGACTATGACTATAATGTTGCAAAAACAAAGGAGTTGGTTGTGGACTACAGGAGGAATGGAGACAGGCTAATGCCTATTGACGTCAATGAATCTGGGATTAAGAGGGTGAACAGCTTTAAGATCCTTGGCATACACATCACCGACGATCTCACATGGTCTGTACATACTGGCTGTGTGGTGAAAAAGACACAACAGTGCCTCCTTCACCTCAGTCAGTTGAAGAAGTTTGGTATGGGCTCCGGAATCCTAAGAACTTTCTACAGGGGCACAACTGAGAGCATCCACTGCCTGGTATGGGAACTGTACTTCCTTTAATCGCCTGACTGCAGAGAGCAGTGCAGGATGCCCAGCGCATCTGTAGATGTGAACTTACCACTATTCAGGACACTTACAAAGACAGGTGTGTAAGAAAAAAATGCCCGAAGGATCATTGGGGACCCAAGTCATCCCAACCACGAACCGCTACCATCCAGAAAACGGTACCATAGCATAAAAGCCAGGACCAACAGGCCCCGGGACAGCTTCTTCCACTAGCCATCAAACTGATTAATTCATACTGATACAATTGTATTTCTATGTTATATTGACTGTCCTGTTGTACATACTATTTACTATAAATTGCACATTGCACATTTAGATGGAGACGTAATGTTAAGATTTTTACTCCTTATGTATATGAAGGATGTAAGTAATAAAGTCAATTCAATTCAATCACTAGATGCAAAGTGTTCCCCTACACAAACTTCTGTCACCTGCCCCGTCTCATTCCTTGATAGAAGACCTAGTATCACATTCCCTCTGCTTAGGACTTCTATGTACTGATTAAGGAAACTTTCCTGAACACACATGACAAACTCTTTCCCATTCAGCCCTTTTACAGTATAGCCGTCCCAGTCAATAAGTGGAAAGTTAAAATCAACTATTAACACAACCTTGTCTTTCTTTCAACAATCTGCAATCTCTCTGTAAATTTGCTTCTCTAAATTCTGTGCTATTTAGTGGTCTATAATATAATTCCATTAATGTTGTCATCCCTTTGTTAATTTTCAGTTCCACCCATATAACCTGAGTAGACAAGCGCTCTAGTCTGCCTTGTATGAGCACTGCTGTGACGTTTTTCCTAAGTGGTAATGCCACCCCTTCCTCTTTAATCCATCCTGCCCTATCATGTCTAAGATAATGGAACCCCGGAACATTGAGTTGCCAGTCCTACCCCAACTGCAACCGAGTCTCATTAATGGCTACAATGTCATAATTCCACATGCAGATCCCTGCTCT
Source organism: Mobula birostris (assembly GCF_030028105.1). NCBI lineage: Eukaryota > Metazoa > Chordata > Chondrichthyes > Myliobatiformes > Myliobatidae > Mobula > Mobula birostris. The sequence goes on along the minus strand of NC_092380.1, from coordinate 44,620,952 downwards.
AAGCTCATCTGCTTTTTCTACGATACTGCTTGCATTGAAATATCCACAGCTCAGAACATTAGTCCCACCACGCTCAACCTTTCCATTCCTGTCTGTTGATCAACTTCACTTTGCGCTTCATTATGAATCTATTATCTTTCCAGGGCATGAACGTAATTTTAACCGATTCCTTAAAAATAATTTAAGTACAGAATATGATTATATCTCAGTCATGCGTTATGGCAGGTGAGTTTGAGATCATATGCTTACATCTATGTATTTTAATGTGTTATGAAGATAGATGTCACGACTAAGGCTCACTTTTATAATTGCCCACAATCCTGATGGCTTGTGCAGCTGTTTCAGAGCATTATCAAGAAATAGCATGATCACAGGCATAGAATCACATTTTGGTGCAGGTAGAGACTTTCCTCCCTAAAGGACTAGATGCAAATCTACAGCCATGACGAATTGGACTTAAATAAGAGCAATTTATGAAGGACACATTAGACAAGGTAGTTTGGCAAACTTGAATGAAATACATAGATATAGCAAAAAATTTTTAAACATTATTTCCTTATTGTTAGTAATTCCATTGAGAAATAAAAACAACAAGGGAAAATCCATTCATCCATGAATAAGGAAGTTAAAGATTATAGAATGGATATGCAGAAAGATGAGACTTATAAAAATGCAAAAATTAATCAAAATAATGGGGTTTGGAAGAATTTTAGCAAGTAGCAAAGGGTACATAAAACACTGTCAAAAAGAAAAAATATGGAACATGAACAAAAACCAAAAAACAAAAAAGATGAAGATGAAGAACTTCTACAAACATGTAAAAAGAAAGGGCAGTGCAAAAGTAAAAAGTTGGTTCCTTAGAAGCACAGCTATTAGGGAAAGGAAGGAGGAAAAAATAGGATCAGTTCATCTAACTTAGACTGTCAGGAAAACTTTGAAATCCAATATTATGGAAATGATAATAAAGCAGAAAAACATACAATAATGTCCCTAAATGACAAGCTGTGACTAATGGGGTGTCAGAAGAATTAGTGTTGGGGCCTTATATTTTTATAATCCTTGTTAAAGAATTATATGAATGGACCAAATTTCTGAATGCTATAATAATGGGTGGGAGAATAATTTGTGTATGGAAAAGGATGTGGGTGTATTAGCAAAAAAGTTGGGAGGTGAAGTAGAATGAGTGGAGGATTCACTTTAATGGGAAGATTGGGTAACTTAAATTGAGAATATTAAATATTAATATTCAGAGAGGTCTGGGTGTCCTCCTACAACTGATAAGAGTTAGCATTCAGTTGTAGAAGCCAAATCAAATGTTTTGTATTGGAAAAGGGATTGGTATAAAAGTAAAGAAGTCTCATTGCAACTGTTCTAGGCTTTGGTAACAGGAGTACTATATATGTTCAGTTTTAATTGTATCATTGAAGGGAAAGGTACAGTTTCTATAAATGTATTCACCTGCCTTAGAAGTTTTCATGTTTTGTGGTTTTGCAACATTGAATCAGTGGATTTAATTTGGCTTTTTTGACACTGATCAACAGAAAAAGACACTTTCATGTCAAACTAAAAACACATCTCTGCAAAGTGAACCAAATTAATTACAAATAGAAAACACAAAATAATTGATTGTATAATTACTCATCACTCTTAAGTCACTATTTAGTAGATGCAGCTTTGGCAGCAATTACAGCCTTGAGTCTGTGTGGATAGGTCTCTATTAGCTTTGTACATCTGGACATTGCAATTTTTCTCCATTCTTCTTTACAAAGCTGCTCAAACTCTGTCAGATTGCATGAGGATCATGAGTGAACAGCCCTTTTCAAGTCCAGCCACAAATTCTCAGTTGAATTGAGGCCTGGACTCTGACTTGGCCACTCCAGGACATTAACTTCGTTGTTTTTAAGCCATTCCTGTGTAGGTTGGCTTTATGCTTGAGGTAATTCTCTTGCTAGAAAACAATTCTTCTCCCTAGTCACAGTTCTCTTGCAGACTGCATCAGATTTTCCTCCTGTATTTTTCTGCATTCATTTTACTCTCTACAAACCTTCCAGGGCCTGCTGCAGTGAAGCATTCCCTCAGCATAGAAACAAGGAGAAAAGGCCGAGTTCACTCAGCCCATAAGGCATGCTCCCCAATCCAGGCCAAATCCTTGTAAATCTCCTCTGCACCCTTTCTATGGCTTCCACATCCTTCCTGTAGTGAGGCAACCAGAACTGAGCACAGTACTCCAAGTGGGGTCTGACCAGGGTCCTATATAGCTGCAACATTACCTCTTGGCTCCTAAATTCAATTCCACGATCGATGAAGGCCAATACACCATACGCCTTCTTAACCACAGAGTCAACCTGCACAGCCACTTTGAGTGTCCTATTCACTTGGACCCCAAGATCCCGCTGATCCTCCACACTGCCAAGAGTCTTACCATTAATACAATATTCTGCCATCATATTTGACCTACCAAAGTGAATCACCTCACACTTATCTGGGTTGTACTCCATCTGCCGCTTCTCAACCTAGTTTTGCATCCTATCAATGTCCCGCTGTAACTTCTGACAACCCTCCACACTGTCCATAACACCTCCAACCTTTGTGTCATCAGCAAACTTACTAACTCATCCCTCCACTTCCTCATCCAGGTCATTTATAAAAATCACGAAGAGTAAGGGTCCCAGAACAGATCCCTGAGGCACTCCAGTGGTGACCGACCTCCATACAGAATGTGACCCATCTACAACCACTCTTTGCCTTCTGTGGGCAAGCCAGTTCAGGATCCACAAAGCAATGTTCCCTTGGATCCCATGCCTCCTTACTTTCTCAATAAGCCTGGCATGGGGTACCTTATCAAATGCCTTGCTGAAATCCATATACACTACATCTACTGCTCTTCCTTCATCAATGTGTTTAGTCACATCCTCAGAAAATTCAATCAGGCTCGTAAGGCATGACCTGCCCTTGACAAATCCATGCTGACTACCCCTAATCATATTATACCTTTCCAAATGTTCATAAATCCTGCCTCTTAGGATCTTCTCCATCAACTTACCAACTACTGAGGTAAGACTCACTGGTCTATAATTTCCTGGGCTATCTCTACTCCCTTTCTTGAATAAAGGAACAATATCCGCAACCCTCCAGTACTCCAGAACCTCTCCCATCCCCATTGATGATGCAAAGATCATCACCAGAGGCTCAGCAATCTCCGCCCTCGCTTCTCACAGTAGCCTGGGGTACATCTCATCTGGTCCGAGCGACTTATCCAACTTGATGCTTTCCAAAAGTTCCAGCACATCCTCTTTCCTAATATCTACATGCTGAAGCTTTTCAGTCTGCTGCAAGTCATCACTACAATCACCAAGATTCTTTTCCACAGTGAATACTGAAGTAAAGTATTCATTAAGTACCTCTGCTATTTCCTCCGGTTCCATACACACTTTCCCACTGTCACACCTGATAGGTCTTATTCTTTCACGTTTTATCCTCTTGCTCTTCACATACTTGTAGAAAGCCTTGGAATTTTCCTTAATCCTGCCCGCCAAGGCCTTCTCAAGGTCCCTTCTGCCTCTCTTAATTTCCTCCTTAAGCTCCTTCCTGTTAGCCTTATAATCTTCTAGCTCTCTAACATTACTTAACTCTCTGAACCTTTTGTAAGGTTGCTGCCACCACCATGCTTCACAGTTGGGTTGGTGTCTTTTTGATGATGTGTGATATTTGGCTTATGCCAAACATAGCATTTAGTTTGATTGCCAAAAAGCTCAATTTTGGTTTCATTAGACCATAGAACCTTCTTCCAGCTGACTTCAGAGTCTCCCACGTGACTTTTGGGAAACTCTAGTGGAAATTTCATGTGAGTTTTTTTCAACAGTGGCTTCCTCTTTGTCACTATTCCATAAAGCTGTGACTGGTGAAGCACCCAGGCAACAGCTGTTCTAAGTACAGTTTCTCCTATCTCAGCCACTGAAGCTCGTAGCTCCTCCAGAGCTGACATAGGTCTCTTGGTGGCCTCCCTCACTAGTCCCCTTCCTGCACGGTCACTCAGTTTTTGAGGACAGCGGGCTCTAGGCAAATCTACAGCTGTGCCATATTCTTTCCAATTCTTGATGATTGACTTAACTGTATTCCAAGGGATATTCAGTAACCTGGAAATTTTCTTGTGTCCATCTCCTGACTTGTGTTTTTTAAAAATTTTTTCACCGACTTGCTTGGAGCGTTCTTCTGTCTTCATGGTGTAGTTTTTGCCAGGATACTGACTTGCTAGCAGATGGATCTTCCAGATACAGGTATATTTTTACTACGATCGATTGAAGCAGCTTGACTGTACACAGGTCTTGAGGAAAACAGATCTATATGGTAACTTCATGGAAACATAAGATTCTAAGGGGACTTGACGGGGCACAATGAGGATGTCTTCCTTCTGGAAACAGCTCAGAATTAATATGACCTCAGCCAGACTTGCAACCTTCACCTTGTCTGGAAAATGTACTGCTATGTTCTATTCAACAAACGTTCAAGATGTCAAATCAAATTAAACCTGCTCCTCACTGTAAATTCTGTTGAACAGTCCCCATCTATGATAAGTGGTCTCCTGATCTCCTAATCAACCTCATTGTGGTGTTGCATCTTTTATCTGTCCGCAATGCACTTTCTCTGTAACTGTAATACTTCATTCTGCATTCTGTTATTGCTTCACCTTGTATTACTTCAACACACTGTTGTAATGAAATTATCTCTGTAGGTAACATACAAAATGAAGTTTTACACTATGCCTCAGTGCATGACATGAATAAACCAATTTAAATTTATGATAATAAACACCAAATAAATAATAAGACTCCACTCAGTGTTTATAATGTATTCCATGAACTCATCCTCAAGATTACCTTGCTAATTAGATTAACCCAGTATAAGTAAATAGTCATCTAACCCACAATTTTTTCATTAGCCTTGATTTGAGCCTTGTGTGTAGAATATGCCTGCAATGGAAGTTTTTTGTTTACCATTTCTTCATCAATTTAGTTCCTTATCTGTTAATCCAAAATTACTTCTCATCACCATCCCTTCATTGTCAGAACAATTTTTTTCTGTTGCCTGTATACTGAAATATCAAATATTCCCAGAATATTCTATTCCCAGCCTTGTTCACCTTAGAACTATGTGACTGTAATAACTAATCATAGACATTTACATCAAATGTGTCATTAATTTATCAGCCTTAATGTGAATGCTTTATGTATTCAGATAATGGGCTTATAATTGATTGTTTAACTACTATTTCTTACTTGGGGCTTTTTTGCTGTTATGTTCCCTATGCTCTGTCTCTTCATATTGCATGTTGCCACTATTAATAATATCATTTTCATGCAAAATTAGCTTGTTCTTTTCTTTGTCTATTTCCTTTCTCTTGAGCACAATTACCCTTTCCCACTCCTGCCAGCAATTTAATTTAAAGCCCTCTTCACAACCTGAGTAACATGGTTTTTCAGGACAACTCCGGTGAAGGTCTGCTTTTCCCATTGCAGGTGCCAGTGGCTCATGAAATGAAGCCCCTTTTTACCACATTGAGCCACATGTTCAATTCACTAATCTTGTTGATTCCCTGCCAATTTGTACATAGCTAAAGTAATAATCTAGAGATTACACACATACTTCTGTTATTGTCCCAGAATTTTATACGCACTCAGCAATACCTTCATATTTCTACCTATGTCATTTGTTCCAATATGTACCACAATAACTGGATCTCTTTCCTTTCACATCATCCCTCTCCACTACTGAGGAAGTAGTCTAAACGACCAATCAACACAACTTTCTGGAATCAATGCTCATGATTATAGAGAGCAGTGCTGACTTCCCCTAACTATACAAACACCTGCCGTTGCTACATTCCATTCTACTCCCAAACTTGAAAGGCCACTGGTTCCAGGATACTGTGGTCAGTTTGCTCATCTTTTCTGCAATACCTGTTCTTCTCCACACAGAATGCTTAAATAAATCCAAGGATTATGACTCCTCTAATGTGTCGTTGGCCACCATAACTTCCTGAATAGTAATCACACAATCCTGTTCTACAGCTGACCAAATCTACAGCATTTATCTTCAAGTATATGATTGCTTTTGGGAGCAAAGTGTCTGGTTATTGTTTTTTCCCTTTCCAATGTGTTAAAATGTCTAAAGCTCGGATTCCCATGCGCCAATTGGCTAAATACCTAGAATTTCAGTGACTTATTGGGCATTTAGTTGTTCAGTATCTCAGTGGTGTCCCCATACTCTCATAGATACTTTATTTTTATTGTTATTTATTTAATTTGTTTTATTAAGTTTTGAAGTGTAATTATTCAGTTGTGTGTCTGTGTATATATGTATTTCTTTTTTATAATAATAGCCAGACTGGGTAGTTGAGCAAATCATAAACTTGATCGCCTAAGACTTTCATATACAACAGTTTCTAGAGTCAACAGAGAATAGTGCGAAAAACAAAAATAATCACATCCAATGAACTGCCGTTCTGTGGGCTAAAGTGTCTTGTTGATGAGAGAGTGCAGAGAAAAATGGTCAGACTGGTTCAAACTGACAGGAAGGTGTAATTTACCTTTCACTAGATCTTATAACAAAGAACCAAAAATAAATACAGAGTGGATCTGTTTAAAGACCTGCTTATTGCTAGCACTATCTCCACTCATTGATTTACAGCTTACAAGGTTCCTTTTTATCACAAGATTTTAGGCTATGCTTTGGCTGTTATCCATTTTACAAAGTTAGCTCCTCCAGTACAGCTGCACTTTGAGGCCAGCATCAACCTCCCTTTAGTTACACAATGAGCAATGATTAAGGACATTGCATGCCTCCGGTCACATACATACTCAGCATACAACAAAATACCATGGGGTTTTATAGTTCATTTTGTAACATTATAAGATCAAATAGATAAAAAAGCTCAAAGTTTCAAATGTATTTCCACATTCCCTCATTACATTATAGCCCCATTATTTCACAAGCTCCTGCTTTTGAATATAGTCATCAAAGTGATTTCAGACTTTCATATAACGATACAGTCTCAGAGCTTTAGTCAAGCAAAATCCCATTTTCCTAGACCAGACCAACAGGCACCCATTTACAAATACTCCCTTTTTCAGGATCCAAATACCTCACACAGAAATTGCAAAGGATGACTTATAATATAATACCATAATGCAGAGCAGCAGTCCACCATCCTCACATCATCCTAAATGGCCATAACCTTCCTGTGGGATTATGATTGTGGAACTGGTCTCCCATTTCCTTAATCTTTCTCCTGGCTTTTTGGATATGATCTGTAAAGTGAATTATATTCTCCTGACTCCTATAGTATGTAAGTGCACCATTCTTGTCCAATCAGGGCACACTTGCCACTTTTTTCAGATAAAACAAAGTCCAAAGCCATGTAGATTTGCAATGCCATTGTACAGACCACCACCAATTCTGCCAACAATTTAGATATTGCTCATTGGATTTGATCAAGATTATATACAGTTTCACTTCCTAACTTTCCAATGTTAATGCCATGTTAATTGGTTCCTGTGCTGCTTTACTGGTTCTCGAGGCTAATGTTACCTATCCAGGAAAAACACTAGGTCCTTTTTACCCAGGGGTTAGCATGAAGATATACCATCCTTTGAAACACTCTTTGTTTCCAAATTTATCCCCATCTTCCCCCCACTGACATTCTGGCTGCACATAAGGGGAGGAAGGGGGATTATGTTTCTGAGCCCCATCATCAATGTGCCAGAAATCAAGCATACCTTGGGCTAAGGGCATGGACCAATTAAAGTAACATTTCATCTTTGTTTCTTCGATGGGCACCAGTACAAGGGGCACACCCATTTCTACACATGCTGGGACAGCCATACAAACCCAGCAACCTGAGTGTTTCTGGCAGTCACATCTGTCAGGAAAGTGACACAAGCTAATCCGACTGTTGTCATTAGGACACTTACTTTTTTTAACGTCATTCAGCACCTTCTTATAGTGAGAGGTGTGAATCTACGATGGCTTTTCTCTTACCTTGATGGCTGTATTAGTGACTACTAATACCTGAAATGGTACTTCAAATCAAAGTTCCAAACAGTTCTATTTTTTTTAATGTCCGCACTACCATATAGTCCACTATTGGTTTCTGGGCTTCTTTTGCCTGCTGATAATATTTGATACTATTTTTGTCAAGATTATACAATAATTCAACATGCTCTCATCCAATTATGTACCTCCATTTGTTTAATTCCTTGTGGCACATAAGGTGACAGGCACTGGGTCTTCCATTCTGATTTCATGTGGAGACAGACCAATGGTTCTATTTACAGTGTCTCAATGGTCAACAGAAACAAAGCCTTCTATATATTGACGAGACCCGACGCAGACTGGGAGATCGTTTTGCTGAACATCTACGCTCTGTCCGCCAGAGAAAGCAGGATCTCCCAGTGGCCACACATTTTAATTCCACATCCCATTCCCATTCTGATATGTCTATCCACGGCCTCCTCTACTCTAAAGATGAAGCCACAGTCAGGTTGGAGGAACAACACCTTATATTCCATCTGGGTAGCCTCCAACCTGATGGCATGAACATTGACTTCTCTAACTTCTGCTGATGCCCCACCTCCCCCTCGTACCCCATCTGTTATTTACTTATATACACACATTCTTTCTCTCTCTCTCTCTCTCCTTTTTCTCCCTCTGTCCCTCTGACTATACCGCTTGCCCATCGGCTGGGTTTCCCCCCCCATCCCCCTTTTCCTTCTCCCTGGGCCTCTTGTCCCATGATCCTCTCATATCCCTCTTGCCAATCACCTGTCCAGCTCTTGGCTCCATCCCTCCCCCTCCTGTCTTCTCCTATCATTTTGGATCTCCCCCTCTCCCTCCCACTTTCAAATCTCTTACTAGCTCTTCCTTCAGGTTAGTCCTGACAAAGGGTCTTGGTCCACAACGTCGACTGTACCTCTTCCTAGAGATGCTGCCTGGCCTGCTGCATTCACCAGCAACTTTGATGTGTGTTGCCTGCTCCACTTTAGTCCAGTTTCCTCACATATTTTGCTAAGTTTATTCTCAATTGTTCTGTTCATTCTTTCCACTAGGCCCACTGACTGAGGTTGGTAGCTGCAATGGAAATGCTGATCCACCTTTAAGGATTTGCATACTCCTTCAATTACTTTACCAGTGAAAAGGGTACTGTTGTCGCTAAATAGTTTCCAGGGGTTCCCAAATTGTGGGATTATTTCCTTTAATAGACATTTCGCTCCTGTAACTGCATCATTCTTTCTACAAGGAAATGTTTCATGAGAACACATCAGTAATGACTAATACATACATATACCTTTCACATTGAGGTAATTCAATAAAGTCCATCTTTAAGTGTCCAAAAGTAGCACCTAACAGCGGAGTATGAGCCCTGTTACTTGTACCTGTTTTCCCAGATTCTGTAAGACACATATATGTTGTCTACAGATTTGTTCTGCATCTTGAGGTACTCAAGGGTCATACTAAGTTTGGTTTATTTGATTAATCATTCCCCCTTGCCTGCATGTTGAACTTGTGAACACATTGGGCAATCCATGGTAACAATTTACCTTGGGCCACAATACATTCATTGGGGTGGAGCCACACACTATTGTGCTGCCTACAACCCAGCTTTTCCCACTTAATCCTTGTGGCCGATGGAGCAGTGGACTGGTATGCTCATACATCTTCCAAAGTGAGAGGTGTCAGCAGTTGCAACTGTGTAGGGCACTTGTTCCTGGCACAACAAGGGTGGGCCTATTTGCTGCCATTTTTGCAGTACATTCTGTTGCTTTATTACTCTGGAGACCTTGTCAATATACTGCACACAGTTTTCCCTTATCGTTACATAAAGCCAAGCCATCTTCAAAGAAAATTAAATCGGCATTAGTGATAGGAGTATCAGTAAGGTCCTCATGCAACACTGTGTGTCCGACAGAGTGATCAGCAGCACTGGGGCTACACAGGGGACTGTCTTGTCTCCCTTTCTCTTCACCATTTACACCTCGGACTTCAACTACTGCATAGAGTCTTGTCATCTTCAGAAGTTTTCAGATGACTCTGCCATAGTTGGATGCATCAGCAGGGGAGATGAGGCTGAGTACAGGGCTATGGTAGGAAACTTTGTCACATGGTGTGAGCAGAATTATCTGCAGCTTAATGTGAAAAAGACTAAGGAGCTGGTGGTAGACCTGAGGAGAGCTAAGGTACTGGTGACCCCTGTTTCCATCTGGGGATCAGTGTGGACATGGTGGAGGATTACAAATACCTGGGGATACAAATTGACAATAAACTGGTCTGGTCAAAGAACACTGAGGCTGTCTACAAGAAGGGTCAGAGCCGTCTCTATTTCCTGAGGAGACTGAGGTCCTTTAACATCTGCCGGATGATGCTGAGGATGTTCTACGAGTCTGTGGTGGCCAGTGCTATCATGTTTGTTGTTGTGTGCTGGGGCAGCAGGCTGAGGGTAGCAGACACCAACAGAATCAACAAACTCATTTGTAAGGCCAGTGATGTTGTAGGGATGGAACTGGACTCTCTCACGGTGGTGTCTGAAAAGAGGATGCTGTCTAAGTTGCATGCCATCTTGGTCAATGTCTCCCATCCACTACTTAATGTACTGGGTGGGCACAGGAGTACATTCAGCCAGAGATTCATTCCACCGAGATGCAACACAGAGCGTCATAGGAAGTCATTCCTGCCTGTGGCCATCAAACTTTACAACTCCTTCCTTGGAGGGTCAGACACCCTGAGCCAATAGGCTGGTGTTGGACTTATTTCATAATTTACCAGCATAATTTATATATTACTATTTAACTATTTATGGTTCTATTACTATTAATTATTTATGGTGCAACTGTAACGAAAACTAATTTCCCCCGGGATCAATAAAGTATGACTATTGGGTTTATTACTTCTTGTGTAACAGTTTCATGATAGTCTGGGTCGCTGCCTTCCTCTGTGGGGAGAAGAGTTGTTGGATTACGAGTTGCATGGCAAGTTATTCTATCATTCGGTTTATTAATAACTCAATTTTGTACTTAGTTTGCCTAGCAGGGGTAAGGTGTTACGTGGAACAACTAGTCAGTAATGTTTCCACAAAATGTGGGATATGGACGTAAGTAAGAAGATTGAAAGTTAGAGACTGCATATACTAACAGCAAAGCAAGTGGCTGCCACCGCTAGAAGACAACCTGGTAGACATCTGGCTGTCCGGTCTAACTGAGCATTGAAATAAACAATCTGCCTTTGTCTTCCCATGTGGTCCTGAGTCAAAATGGTTTAAGCAAAGCCATTCTTGGTCTGGGAGGCCCATCGCTGAGGCAGATATCATTGCCTCTGTTGTACATTCAAAATGTCTCCTCAGCTTGCAGGATCCAGCATTAAAAATCTGATTTGTTGGGAGGAGATATATTCTTGAGGGGCCTAATAATAGCTGCATAATCTAAAATCCATTGTCCACATTATCCAGTCATTCCCAGGTAATGCAGCAGGCCAGGCAGCATCTCTAGGAAGAGGTACAGTCGACGTTTCAGGCCGAGACCCTTCGTCAGGACTAACTGAAGGAAGAGATAGTAAGAAACTCTTACTAACTTTTCCTTCAGTTAGTCCTGATGAAGGGAATTCCTTGCTTGGGGAGGTCAACAGGAGACCACCCACGTACTATATAAGGTAGAGCCCACTGGAAACTCTTTCATTTGTAACTTACATAACAAAACACCAATTTAATCAATTTTCCAAGGAATCTCAACAAGTGGTCTTGTTAATAAAGCATCTTTTTGAATTGCTCCCAAAATATTTCAATCTTTCCAAATTATTAATTTCAGATTCCCAATTTAACTGTCCACCAATGAGCAATTTCCCCTGTTGCCCATTTTCCTCATAAGTGTGGGCATCTCATATCTGGAATACAGATGCACAGATATCCAGTCTTATTAACCCAGATTCCATATGGCCAATGGAGAATTCTAAAATCAATACATGGAAAACAAATAAGGAAACAAACCAAAAAACATATACAAAACAGAACGGAAAAAATCCGTGCTTGTACTGTTCTTCCTTCAAAACCTTTACAAGTACCTGCAAAACTTAAACAGTTAATTCTCACCATGAAAAGCTTTCACACATTTTACAAAGAACCAAGGGGGATAAAACTGCTGCATGGGGTTCCCAACACATTTAAAACACAAAAGCAAATACACACCAGAGCAAAATATTTCCCTTACCAATTTTTTTCTTCTGAGATCAAGATTAATTCGAACTTCCTCTCAATATTGATGCCCTGGTGTCTGGAAGCTAGCCCCCGCCCATGATCGAGTTGCCATACAGGGCATGAGGTGGACTCTGCTGGCCCTGGCATATCTTGCCCAGCAGCTTCTTCCTTGGGTGCTGGGGGTGTATAAGGGGGTAAATAATAAGGATCTGTCACAATGGCGGGGCATCGGGAGCAAGGGTGGACCCAAGTGCAAGACACATCTTGTGAGGTTACTTAGATTTAGTTTATTGTTCGATACCAGGACAGCAAGGCAGGAGCAGGAAATAGCGAACTGGACAAGGACTCAGGACTATGACTAGGCTGGGACCAAGGGTCTGGGCTTGGACTTGGAATCGGCTCCCAGAACTAGAGGAGACATGAAGAGGCTAGGGTATGGACTCCGAGCCAAAGACTGGGCAAGGACCCAGTACCTGGGTCTTGCCTCGGGCTCAGACCCTAGAACCAGGCAAGGACATGACATGGGCTAGGGAGAGAAGGAACATGGGAACACAGAGTCTCGGTCTCGGGGAGCAGGTGCATGGAACCATGGACACATACACAGAACACAGAGTCGGAACCCCTCCTTGGGTACAGGACATAGGGCTGGGACGCACACACAGAACAGAGAGCCGGGACCCCTCCTTGGGTACAGGACATAGGCGAGAGGGGAAGAGAAGGGATTCAGACAGCGGGGTAGGACAGGAATCACAGACCGCCAGGGCCAGGACTTGACTTGGAACTGGGAAGCTGCCAGGGCCAGGACTTGGACGTGGTACTTGAATGCCGCCGGGGCCAGGACGTGGACGTGATACTTGGATGCCGCCGGAGCCAGGACATGGTGCTTAGGACCTCCAGATAGTGCCGAGCTCTCAACTCGGCCAGGGAACAGTAGACAGCGGTTCTTGATTCCCTCCAGCGGGTTAACTGACGGACCCACCTCGGTGAGGAAACTTTGCAGGCTCGCTTTAGCGGGGTAACTTGACAGGGTTGCTCCAGTAAGGAAAGGCGAATTACCGGCACTCACTTCGGGCAGAGACAAGGCTTGCTCCGGCCGGATGACATTGGCACGCCGTGACTTTGCAGACGTTCCCGCACCGAACGGCTGAAAGCCGGAGACTATAAACTACCGGTTCAGCCGAGTGTTAATTGCCTCTAATCACCAAAGTCGAGGGACACGGGAAAACAGGGAATCAACGGTCCGGATCGTAACATAAACAAGCTAAATTTAAAGGGACCCCGATCCGGACCATGACAGGATCATACTCAGGAGGTGGAGCTGATGCTGGATATTTATCTTTTTGTTTCTTTTCTCTTTCCTTCTGTTTCTTTGTCTGACTCACAATACTACACTGTTTACTCTTTTCGTGTTGCTTCTCTGACTCCTTCTCCAAATCCTCAAATGCTGGTCATCTCACATGCTTACATCCTTTCTTAAGAGGGTCCCTCTTTTCTAATATAGCTTTCAACTGCTGAATTCTATCCCTATCAAAGGACTCATCTGGGGAAAAGGGCTTGTTGGTATCTCTGGTTCATGTTACCTATCTGGGTAATTCCTGCACAGACCCCCTCCTGTAATTATTAAGCATATACCATGCAGGTGTTCCTTTTTCTGGATCGGGGAATGATGTATCGTCCCATCTCTCACTTACCCTTCACTTACTGTTGAGTCCTTAATCAGGGCAATCTATTTTTTCTCCACTACAGCATCTAGTAGGGTTCAAACCTTATTTCTGGACTTAGCTGTTATTAAAATGTTTTCTGTCTTTTGTTGACTTTGGGGCAATCAATTACTCCCACTTCTCATGACGAACAACAATTTAGTGTGTCCCAGATGCTGGACCGATCCTTCCAACCTTTTAACTTTTACGGACTCGAGCCATGTATTCCAACCCTCAAAGTGTCCCTGACATTGAACTATCCAATTCATTTGCTCACCTTTTTATTGCCCTGTTTGTTTTAGCATTTCTGTCACTGTGCTGAATGCATCCGAGTCTCAGTGTAAGAACCCAATCCACTCAAGACCAGAGCATAGACTGGTGATAGCGAAATAGATGAAGTTTCAACTCTGAGAGGGGAAGTCCCTAGAAACATAAACAGTCTTACTTTTAGGCAATTGCTTTTACCAGGGAATCTGTTTCGGGAAACCCAGTCGTCAGAATTTCTCCCACAATGCTACTGCGCCTAGACAAGCGGTCTTGGTGAAATCTTCAAATTTTGTTGTGTACCTTTCACTAGATCTTATAACAAAGAACCAAAAATAGAACATAGAACATAGATGTCTACAGCACATTCCAGGCCCTTATACCCACAAAGTTGTGCTGACCATGTAATCAACTCCAGAAACTGCTTAGTATTACCCTACCACATAGTCCTCTCTTTTTCTAAGATCCACTTACCTATCTAAGAGTCCCTTAAAAGACTATTGTATCTACCTCCACCACTGTCACTGGCAGTGCATTCCATGCACCCGCCTTTCTCAGTGTGAAAAACTTATCCCTGACATCCACTCTGTCCCTGCTTCCAAGCACCTTGAAACTATGACCCCTCGTGTTAGCCATTTCAGTGCTGGCAAAAGCCTCTGACTATTCACAAGATCAATGTCTCTCATCATCTTATACAGCTATATCAAGTCACCTCTCATCCTTCATTGCTCCAAGGAGAAAAGGCCAAGTTCACTCAACCTATTTTCATAAGGCATGCTCTCCAATCCAGACAACATCCTTGTAAATCTTCCCTGCACTCTTTCTACTATCCACATCTTTTCTATAGTGAGGTGACCAGAACTGAACACAGTACTCCAAGTGGGGTCTAACCAAGGTGTTGTATAAAAGTAACATTACTTTGCGGATTTTGAATTCAGTCCCACGGTTGATAAATGCCAACATGCCATATGCCTTCTTAACAACACTGTCAACCTGCATATCAGCTTTGAGTGTCCTATGGACACAGACCCCAAGATCTCTCTGATCTTCCACACTGCCAAGAGTCTTACCATTAATATTATATTCTGTCTTCAAATTTGACCTTCCAAAATGAACCACTTCACACTTATTTGGGTTGAACACCATCTGCCACTTCTCTTCTCAGTTCTGCAAACTATCAATGTCCTGCTGCAATGTCTGACACCCGTGCAGACTATCCAAAACACCCTCAACTTTTGTGTTATCAGCAAATTTACTAACTGGCACTCTACTTCTTCATCCAGGTCATTTATAAAAATCACAAAGAGCAGGGGTCCCAGAACAGATCCCTGTGGAACACTGCCCTCCAAGCAGAATATGAACCATCTAGAACCACCCTTTGACTTCTGTGGGCAAGCCAATTCTGGATCCACAAGGCAAGGACTTCTTGGATCCCATGCCTCCTTGCTTTCTGAGGGAGCCTTGCCTGGGGAGCTTATGAAATGCCTTATGGAAATCCATATACACTACACTGACCTTCATCAATGTGTTTTGTTACACTCTCAAAGAATTAGATCAGGCTCGTAAGGGACAACCTGCCCTTGACAAAGCCATGCTGACTATCCCTAATCAGATTATGTCTTTCCAAATGCTCATAAAGCCTACCTTTCAAGATCTTCAACAACTTGCCCACCACTGAAGTAAAACTCACTGGTCTATAATTTCCTGGGTTATCCTTTACTCCCTTTCTTGAACAAGGAAACAACATTTGCAACCCTCCAATCCTCTGGTATTTGTCCTGTTCCTTTTGATGATGCAAAGATCATCACTAGAGGCTGAGCAATCTCCTCCCTCGCTTCTCAGAGTAGCCTGGTGTATATCACGTCCAGTCCCGGCAACTTATGTAACTTAATGCTTTTCAAAACCTCCAGCACATCCTCTTTCTTAATGTCTATATGCTCAAGCATTTCAATCCACTGTATATCATCCTCACAATTACCAAGGTCCTTTTCCCTGGTGAATTCTGAAGCAAAGTATTCATTAAATACCTCCACTACCTCCTCCAACTCCATGCACACGTTTCCACCATCGCACCTGATTTGTCCTATTCTCACATAGGTCATTCTCTTGCTCTTTACATACATGTAGAATGCCTTGGGGGTTTTCCTTAATCCCACTTACCAAAGCCTTCTCATGGCCTCTTCTAGCTCTCCTAATTTCATTGTTAAGTGCCTTCCTGGCAACCCTGTAATTTTCTAGAGCTCTATCAGTACCCAATTTCTTGAGCCTTTTGTAAGCTTTTCTTTTCTACCTAACTACATTTTCTACATCCTTTTTACACTACCATCCTTTCCCTGCCTCAATGGAACATACCTATACAGAACATCATGCAAATATTCCCTGAACATTTGCTACATTTCTGCTGTGCATTTCCCTGAGAACATCTGCTCCGAATTTATGAACCAAGTTCCTACCCAATAGCATCATATTTCCCCCTACTCCAATTAAATGTTTTACCAAATTGTCTGCTTCTCTCCTTCTCCAGCACTATGGTAAAGGAGATAGAGTTGTAATCACTTCCTCCAAAATGCTCTCCCATTGAGAGATCTGACACCCGACCAGGTTCATTTCCCAATACCAGATCAAGTACAGCCTCTCCTCTGGTTGGCTTATCTATATGTTGCGTCAGGAAACCTTCCTGAATACACTTAACAAACTCCACCCCAGCTAAATCCCTTGCTCTAAGGAGATGCCAGTCAATATTAGGAAAGTTAATCACCCATCACAATAACCCAATTGTTATTGCACCGTTCCAGAATCTGACTCCCTATCTGCTCCTCGGTGTCTCTGTTAATATTGGGCATCTACAAAAAACACCAGGTAGAGTTATTGCCCCCTTCCTGTTTCTAACTTCCACCCACACCGACTCAGTAGATAATTCCCTCCAGTCTCCTTTTCTGCAGCCATGACACTACCCCTGGATAGTAATGCTATGCCCCCACTTCTTTTGCCTCTCTCCCTGTCCTTTTTGAAACATCCAAAGCCTGGCACACTCCTGCCCCTGAGACAGCCAAGTCTCTGTAATGGCCACAACGCCATATTTCCACATATTGATCCACACACTTTCATCCGCCTTGCATGAAAATAGACACATCTCAAACCATCTGGCTGAGTGCATCTTTGCTCTATTATCTGCCTATCCTTCCGCACAAACTCCCTACAAGCTGGCTCTACTTGTGCGCCAACCACCTCATTCTCTGCCCCTTCACTTCGGTTCCCAACCCCCTGTAAATCTAGTTTAAACCCTTCCCAAGAGCATTAGCAAACCTCCCCACCAGGATATTGGTCCCCCTCAGATTCAAATACAACCTGAACTTTTTATACAAGTCACACCTGCCCCAGAAGAGGCCCGTCCTTGCTGAAGCCCTGATGAGCCAAAGCCCCGCTACTCTGTCTCACACTACCCCAGCAACTGCTCCTTCAATGACCCTCCACTAGGCAGTGTCTCCTTTTTATCCTGGAACCTTCTCAGCAGCCTTGTGCGATGATGAGCTACTGCATCTGCGCACTTCTCCCAAACAAACCTCCCGCTGAAACTCATCACTTTTTAAATCTTCTCAGCGGCCTTGCGTGATGACGAGCTACTGCGTCTATGCATTTCTCCCAAACACACTTCTCCATGAGGACTGGAGATGTTTCCCAATGATATCAATAAACACGTCTGTAAGCAGGTCCACTCTGTGTTTATTTTTGGTTCTTAGTTACAAGATCTAGTGAAAGGTACATGACATAGGAGACAGTAACTCAGGTAACCATGTATTATAACACTGGTTTGCAGACAATATGTTGAACCTTGAAGTGGATGGGCCTACAGCAGATGTAGAAGACCAAATTGAGTTTCACTCCTGTGGCCACTTTATTAGGTATAGTTCTGTACCTAATAAATTGGATATTGAGTGTAGTTTAACATGTTATGTATGTCTTTAGTTCTCCAGTTTAATGTAGGGGCATTGACTGCTCTGTCTAATCATGTAGTTCAGAAAAATGGCTTTAAGCTTCTGTTTAAGTAGTCTTTTAATTATCCAATCCACTCTCCTATTCTGTTCTATGCTTTTCTAAAGAATCTCAAACAAGTTGAAAGAAAGCCAACACATCCACTTACCACCTGCTATAAGGATCTACCCCTTAGTAATAATGATCAGCGAGGCACAGAGAGTCTGTATTTATCAACAAGAAACCTTTACTGTCTTAGATAAAAAGCACGTGGGTTTGAAAACTAACAACCTGTGTGTGCACCCACTGGAATTCCCTGACCCTCCATGAACAGTCAATGAAGAGAAAAGGTATTACCCAGAAAAGGAGTGTATGCCAACTAGGTATTCCCCGTGGTTCCAATCTCCAATCTCCTCATCTGTAATGGTTGTTCTTTGGTTGCTGAAGAGTTATCGCTGCTATGTATTTGGAGCTCCTGATCCTTATAGTTGAACTCCATCCTATTGGCTCATGGTCACCTTCTTACTGGCTCTGGTCTATGCCTAGAACCAACATTGTTCTATGCTTCCTGCACGCGCCTCCCCCCAGCCTCGTGCCTTTGTTCCTTTCAAACCAGTCAGACCAGATTGTTCCTTTCAAACCAGTCAGACCAGATGACCCAGACAATGAGTCTAACAAGATTACAGATTGCTTCTCCAGTAAACCTGCCACTTTATATTATAAATAACTACTCAACTGAGAATGGCCTCAGGTCCAGCAGGTCATCAGCTGAAGCTCCTTGTGTCCACATTCAATTGCTCTGATTAGATTATCCTAGAGTAGACTGTTGATTTATCTACTTTCACTGTCCTCATCCAAATTTATTCAAATCCACTGTATAAACAAGAGAAAATCTGCAGATGCTGGAAACCCAAGCAACACACACAAAATACTGGAGGAATATTTGTAGACTGTAATTACTTTTGACTACTTCCATTGTCCTTGATTCATCTGAATCCATTGATTTATAGACTGTAGTTCGTTCTGGCCAGCACACTCATATTGTACCTTGCTGTATTTAACAATTACAGATAATCAGCAATTCTCTCAATTCCAGCATTTAAACTTTTGTTCTTTCTGACGATAATTTCACATAATATTCATCTTCTGTTTATAGCCCCTCTAGACTTACATTTTGTTACTGACCACTCACACTCATTGGGTTCCACTCCCATTCACTGGGTTTCCTCTATCATTTCTTCTCTCCTGAGTTCAACCTAATTACAGATCTTTCATTTTGTTCATTCTTTCTCTTCTTGTTTCTCTCGGTATCTTTCCCCAAAATGCTGCCTGGTCTAATTATTTCTAGAACTTCCTTTTGACCCTCATTTTCTTCACAATCCTATTTGTTTTAATGCAAGTGCAGTTCTTGTGTCCACTGCATCAAATTCCAATGCTTGTCAGTTTGCCAAATTTGCACTCCATAAATATTCCTCATTTGAAATTTTACTCTACATTATTAAATTTAATTCTCTGAACATAGGATCTCTTACAGTAAATCTACGTTGTCTTGCAATTCAGCATACCTCTGACCAAAGTAACCCTGATCAAATGGCACCTAGAACTGAAAAATAAAGTACTCTAACTTACTCCCATTGTCTTGTATTGTCATAAATAAGTATCCAAAAAAATTATATACTTGGTTTTGGTAATTTTTGTTTCACTATTATTTCTTGTTAGATGCATTAAAAATATACTTTGATTTACCTTGCCAAAATTCAAAATGGATGACCTTACATTAAATTCTATATGCTCCAGCTTCCCCATTTAACCACCAAAAGATCCAAAAGTCAGCAACTGACCATCAAGCGCACACCAAAAGTGATAGCAAAGTAATTAATTTTATTAGTTTTATTGCAGACATGCATTTGCTAAACCATGAACTGTTACTATGCTAGCAAAACCAGATCCAAACATTAAACTTGGACAGTATAGAGGGATTACCACCAAAGATGTTTATAAAATCAAGACACTGTATAACTGTGGTATGTTTGACATTTACAATATAGCCTTTATATTTACTTTGTGGCCTTTGGAACTTATGAAACACCAATATAAGCTATGATAATTAAAGCAGAGATAATAATTTACAAGATTGTTTCCAAAGGAAGAGTAAATTTCAAGGTAGCCCTGTATCTCATATTGCAATGTGCATATATATGGAAGCAAAAGTTGTGTGATCTTAACAAAATCTGAAAAATTATTTAATGTAGCAAGAAGGAATTGCAGAAAACTCTGGAAGTAGATTTTATCTGGAGAAACCATAAAAACTGTTGTTACATGTTGTTCAGTGATTGGTAACATGAATGTTCTGCTGTATGCTGTAGTTCATGATAGTTTATTTTGTCCTAAGGATATTGTTATTAAACGCGCAAAGTCTGAAGAATAAACACGATAGGTGATCTTAAGCAGGATGTTCAAGAAGAGGTGATAAAAGAAATTTCAAAAGCAAAAAATCAACCTTCCTCTCCACACTCACTCCTAATACAAGTATCAACTTGAAATATCAAATGTTCCTTTCATCCTACAGATGCTGCTTGACCTGTTGAGTTCCTCCAGCAGATTGTTGATTCAGATTCCAAGATCCGCAGTTTTTTTGTGTCTTCAAGAAATTCTGTAATTTTACTTGGATGTAGAAAGTATGTAGGGAATACTTACCATTTCCATCCTGCACCCAACAGTATCAACAAGATCTTGGTCTCTTTTCAAGTTTCCCTTTCTTTTAATGAGTATATATTATAAACTGCAATATATAAACATCACCGCCCTCCCCTTACTAACTCTCATATATTTTACTCAAGTAAACTCTTAATTCTTTTATCTGTCTCTTCATGCACATAGTGTGAACTTTATACATACTAGTAGAAACATTCAACCACGTATCTTCCCTTTTGAAATAAAATGCTAAAATGCTAGCAACCAGCAAGGTGAAAATGCTAATTCCAACTGGATGGATTCCAAAAGAGAAATTAATTACGGAAACACAGCATGACGTACAGGGAAGGATGGTGATTTCAATTTAAAATTGGTAGTTTTACTTTTCTATGTGTAAGTCTCTTTGTAATTAAGGCATAGCCAAACTGGGGAGCGGGAGAAAGAGAAGTAAGACAAATTTATTTGCATCAGACATTGCCAAGCATCAGCAGTGGTAATTTAGGCAGACCAAAAAGTGAAAGTGGCAGACAAATCAGTTAATGCTTAAAGATTAATTTATTTTCTGCTCATAAATTATTTGAGCTGTCTGTTGCTTGTTATTGTCTGACAGTTTAGCTTTTAGTCTTTAATTTCTGTTAATTTTTACTTCATGTACTGTTGAATTGACATGCATTTGGCATTTTTTGACTCTTAGCTCTGCTTTTATCTCCACAATTGCTGCCTGACTTGCGGAGTCTTTTCAGTGTTTTCTGCTTTATTTCAGCATCCTGCAAAAATGTATTTCTTAATTTCTGACAAAAATATTTAACCTCTTTGCTTTGCTGAGTACGTTATTTACTGCCCATCTCTTTCTGACTTTGAGAAGGTAGTGATTTCACCTTCTTCAACTGTTGTAGTCAGTTTGCTAAAGTGCTCCCAAAGTTATGGCAGATACATTTTTCAGGATTTAGACTAAGCAATGAAAAAAAGAACAATGATCTTTCTGGTTTAGTAAGATATGGGCGACTTACTGGATATAGCATTCCCATCTTCCTTCTACCCTTGTCTGTCTTGGTCATAGAATTTGTAGGTCTGGAAATGAGAGTGTAATATCTCAAATTAGAACAGGTGCCTGAAGTGACAGCGCAGCTGAGGATAGAGGGAAAATTGAAACTGCTGAAAGTGATCCAAATGATTGAACTTGTGTGTTTGGGGAAAAGGAGCAGATATGGTTAAGAGGAATCCAGTATCTTTTGCCAGACCAGGAGCAGCAATGTTAAGAGGGAGCAGCACAAAGAGGTGCAAGTTGTAAAGGGATGACTGAAAAGAACTTTTCAACCATGGTTGACAAATGGGACTAAAAGGCATGAAAAATCAGTGTAGTAAAGGATTGTAAAGCAACACGTATGTCCAAACGAAATAAGGAGATATCAGAGCAGATGCATCAGAGAAACAGGTTTTTGGAGAAATCCTAAAGGAATAAAAGGGAGGACTAGAGAGATTCAATACTGAATATGAATAGGAGAGACACACGTTTGAGCTACAAGGAAAACTGCTTTTCCACACATAGGCAAGGAAGTTTAATTTTTTTTAACCTATTTGAGTGGTAACCTATTTTTGTGTTGGGCACGTGGCCAAGTGGTTAAGGCGTTCATCTAGTTACCTCAAGGTTGCTAGTTCGAGCCTCAGCTGTGGCAGTGTGTTTGTGCCCTTGAGCAAGGCACTTAATCACACATTGCTCTCGTCTGTGCAGGGAGTGGCGCCCCACCTAGGCTTAAAATATGCGCCTTGTAAGGCATGAAAATGCTCGACACAGGCCTCTCATGGTCTGAGTTGACGTTCCCTCCCCTCCCCTCCCCTGAGTGGTATAAAAGCAATGAGGAATCAATTTGTTACAGGAACATATGCCTTGAATTTCTAAACCTTGTTCTATGCTCCTGAATGAATAAAAATATACCAAAGTTGACCCAGTATCCCCAGATAATTTTTGCTGAAAGCATGCTTCATTACTTCTCAGACCTTCAGAACTGGCCCGCTATGAAAATTAAGTTTGATCTGTCTGACACTTGGCATTGCTTGCATTGAATTGTCTGCCTCAAAGATCTTGGCATCTTCTTCAGACTTTACTCCTTGCTTATCCGTACTTTCTCACCATACTTTCATATGCCTCAGTATTGGTCTCCCAGTCCTTATTTCATAACATTCTCCATAATATTGTTACTTCTGTTTCCTAATTTCATTGTATCGAATACACAATTCCCTATTTTCTTGCTTATCTTTCAGTGTATTCATTTCTAGATTTTTTTTCTCAGCTAATCTAGTGTAATTATTGCTATTTTTGCCTAGCATATTTATTGTTGCCATTTTTGCTCATGTTATCAGTTTTTCATGGCACGGATTTTTGCTGTAACTGACTCTCCCTGATGACCCACTTAATTGCTATGGCCTTTATATTTAACGTCCATGTGTTATATATTTGATCCCGATTCTTCCCCAGTGCCTCCAACCCATTATTGTTTTCCAAAATAATAAATGCATAAAATACTTTAAATACCACACAAAGACTACAAAAAAAAGGTTCCAAGGTATTGAATTAATTGGGGAATTGTAAATCACTATTTCGGACAGGGGTTCCCATCTATTTTTATGCCATGGGTCTTTACCATTAACTAAGGGGTCTGTGGACTCCAGATTGAGAACCCCTGGTTTAGGAAGTAAAGATTTAAAAAAAATGTAAAAGCTTAGCTTTATCTGTCACATGTACATCAAAACATCAAAGCATACAATGAAATGTGTTGTTTGTATAAACGGCCAACATCCAAAGATATGCTTAGGACAGCCCACAACTGTTGCCATGTTTCTGGTGCCAACATAGCATGCCCACAACATATTAACCCTAACGTCATTAGAATATGGAAGGAAAGCAGAATACCCAGAGGAAATCCACCAGTCACAGAGGGAATGTACAAACTCCTTACAGACAGCGATGGAATTGAACCAGGGTCACTGGCGCTGTAATAGAGTTATGCTAATTGCTACATTAGCATCAAAGGAGTTGAGTGAAACAATGTTTTGGACTGGCTAAAAGTGAAAGGCGTTGCTATACAGCATTCAATACTGTCTACTGTATAGATGAGAACAGGAGTAGACCACATCGATTCTCAACCACATACAGTATAATTCAGTATAATCATTGCTGAATCTGTGACCTAGCCCCATCAATGACCTATATATCTTAATATCTTTGGAAATGAAAATACTATGAATTTCAGGATTAAAGTTTAAACCTGAATGGATTAAATTAATACTTGTGGAGCAAATAGAAGCAAGAGTTGGGTCTCTTTTCCTGCATTAAAACACAAATCTGTAGGAATTCATTAAGGAAATAATGAACAGCTTAGACGAAAGAGAGAGTAGATGGATTTGGATTTTCAGAATGCCTTTGACAAGGTGTAGTACATGAGGCTCCTGAACAAGATAAGAGCCCATGGGATTACGGGAAAGATACTAGCATGGACTAGTTGGCTGACTGACAGAGGACAAAGAGTGGGAAAAGGAGCCTTTTTTTGATTGGCTGCTAGTAACTAGCAGTGTTCTACAGGGGTGGGTGTTTGATCCATTTCTTTTAACATTATATGTTGATGATTTGAATTATGGAATTGATTGCTTTGTGGCCAGGTTTGCAGATGATGCAAATGTAGATAGAGGGGCAGTAGCGTTGAGGAGGCAGAAAGTGCAGAAAGACCTGGACAGATTAGGAGAATGGGCAAAGAACTGGCAGTGGAATACAATGTAGGGAAGGACTAAATGCACTGTCTATTTTCTAAACAGGAAGCAAATTCAGAAATCAGAGGTGAAAATGTTCTTGGGGGTACTAGTGCAGGATTCCCTAAAAGTTAATTTGTAGGTTGAGTTGGTGCTGAGGAAGGCAAATGCAATGTTAACATTAATTTCAAGAGGACTGCAGTGATGTAATGTTGAGGACTTAAAAGGCATTGGCATTGGTCAAAATGCATTTGGCGTATTGTGAACGCAGCAGGCCAGGCAGCATCTCTAGGAAGAGGTACAGTCGATGTTTCAAGCTGAGACCTTTCGTCGACTGTACCTCTTCCTAGAGATGCTGCCTGGCCTGCTGCGTTCACCAGCAACTTTGATGTGTGTTGCTTGAATTTCTAGCATCTGCAGAATTCCTCTTGCTTGGAGAATTGTGAGCAGTTTCAGGCTCATCTCAGAAAGGATGTGCTGACATTGGAGAAGGCCCAGAAGATGTTTGCGAGAATCATCCTGGGAATGAAAAGGTTTACAAACGGAAAGCGTTTCATGGCTCTGGACATGTACTCGCTGGAGTTTAAAAGAATGAGGGTGTTTCTCATTGAAAGCCATTGAATATTGAAAGGCTTAGGTGGAGTGGACATGGAGAGGATGTTTCCTATAGTGGGGAAGTCGAGGACAAGAGGGCACAGCCCAGAATACAAGGACATCCTTTTAGAAAAGAGGTAAGGAGGAATTTCTTCAGCCTGAGGATGGTGGAATTCATTGTCACAGATGCTGAGAAGGCCAAGTTATTGGGTATATTTAAAGCAGAAGTTTATAGGTCCTTCATTAATAAGGCGATCAAAGGTTATGGGGAGAAGGCAAGATAATGGAGTTGAGTGGGAAAATAAATCGAACATGACCCAATGGCAAAGCAGGGTGGATGGATCAAATGGCCTAATCTACTCCTACGTCTTATGCCCTTGATTTTCTTAATATCTAAATATCTATGATTTCTAGCCAGTTATGATCTCCAACAAATTTGCATCCACAGCTGTGCCTCTACTTTCTTAGAAGATTTGCAGATTTGGCATGTCCTTAAAACCTTGACAAATTTCTGTAGATGCACACAGATGCAGATGTTTGCATCACAGCCTGGTACGGAAGTATCTGTGCTCAAGAACAGAAAAGACTGCAAAAATTAGTGGATACAGCCTAGTCTATCACAGAAAAAGCCCTGCCTACCACTGAGAACATCTGCAAGGAGCGCTGCCGCAGGAAAGCAGCAGTATTCATCATTAATGACACTCACCATCCAGGCCATGCTGTCTTCTCGCTGTTACATTATGGAGGAGGTACAGATGTCTTAGGTCCCACACCACCAGGTTCAGGAACAGTTATTACCCTTCAACTATCAGGCTCCTGAACCAGCATGGATAAATTCACTCTCTTCAAGACTTCCACAATCTATGGATTCACTTTTACAGACTTTACAACTCACGTTCTCAGTATTATTTATTTATTATTATTTGTGGGAGATTTTTTTGTATTTGCAGTTTGTCTTCTTTTCCATGTTGATTGTCAGTTCTCTTGTGTGTAGTTTCTAATTAATTTTGTTCATATTTCTTTGTTCTCTGAATGCAAGAAAATGAATCTCAAAGTAGCAGATGGTGACATATACATGCTTTGGTAATAAATTTACTTTGAATTTCAAATTTCAAATGCCATTTTTCAGCCAATTTTTCAAGCGGTCCTGATTCCTTACTATCCACTGTGCTCCCAGTCTTAGTGTCATCCGTAAATTTGCTGATCGACTTTATCACATTATCATCCAGATCGTTGATATAGTTGGCAAGCAACAATAGACACAACACCGACCCCTGCGCTACACCATTAGTCACAGGCCTCCAGTCACAGAAGCAACCATCTACTACACTATATGGTGGCATGATAAAAATGTTTAAAATTATGGAAGGATAGATCTGTGTGGAAGCAGTCTGTTTCCAGTAGATGAATGGTGAAGAAGGAATGGCTATGATGCAGGCTGGTTTAAAACAGAAGGCAGAAGGCACTAATTCTCACACAGGTTAATGAGAATTTGAATAGGTTAATAAATATTTTAATTAGAGTGAATAATCCAGAGCCAGAAAGATGATATGTGGATTATTATTAGTAGTAATTTAAGACCAATGTATAATGTTGAGGTGGGTGGCCTGCATGTCCTTTTGATGTATCTCTTTCTTGTCAGTAACACTCATTCTCTATTTTTTTAAGGCAAAATGCTACTTTGCTGTAAGGCTGAAATAAAAGCATGAAATATTGGAAATGATAGATCAGACAGCATCCCTGGAGACAGAAATATAGTTAATGTTTCAAATTAATGGCATTCGGTTGTCATTAGCTAGACTGAGGCCTTCTGAATCGGCTGCAGTGATGCTTGCCATTGTAAGCTTCAGTTCTGAATGCTGTTGCTTGCTTTATTGTTTACACAATTTGTTTCTTTTTCTCTCTCTGTGCAGTAGGTGTTTGATGGTCTTCTTTTGTTTTTAATGGGGTCTATTGAGGTTCTTTGTTTCATGGCTACCTGTAAGAGACGAATCTCAAGGTTGTATAAAATATACCTACTTTGTATATTTTACTTTGAATCCTTTTCTTTGTAAGTTTGTCTCTCTCAAGTTTCTCCTCAATTTATCCCCTGCTTCTTTCCGCTATCTTTCCTTGCAGTTTTCCTTCTCTTTGGCGGCTTCAATGTATTGATATCAGTCAAGTCTTGATATCAGTCATCTTGATAAATGTCTAGCTCTACACCTAAAAGATAACTCATTGTTGTCAAGTACTTTGCAACACACTGAAGGGATATGAAAGATGCTCTATATATATATATATATATATACACACACACACACACAATACATATATTATATGTATCTACACAGTATCTATAAAAAGTATTCACCCCCACCCCCCCTTGGAAGTTTTCATATTTTATTGTTTTAGAACATTGATTCACAGTGGATTTAACTTGGCTTTTTTGACACTGATCAACAGCAAATATTTTGTGTCAAAATGCAAACAAATTTCTACAGATTGTTCTAAATTTATTACAATTATTAAATACAAAATAATTGATTGCATAATTACTCACCCCTTTCATGTCAGTATTTAGTAGACGCACCCTTGGCAGCAACTGCAACCTTGGGTCTATGTGTATAGGCCTTTATCAGCTTTGCACATCTAGAGACTGCAATTTTTCCCAATTCTTCTTCACAAAACTGCTTAAGCTCTATCAGGTTGCATGGAGATCATGAATGAACAACCCGTTTCAAGTCCAAACACAATTGGATTGAGGTCTGGACTCTTGACTTGGCTTTACATTAGGATGGTGTGTTTTTGATGATGTGAGGTGTTTGGCTTAAGCCAAATGTAGCATTTAGTCTGTTGGCCAAAAAACTCAATTTTAGTTTCATCAGATCATAGAACCTTCTTCCAGCTGACTTCAGAGTCTCCCACATGCCTTCTGGCAAACTGTAGCTGAGAATTCATGCGAGCTTTTTTCAACAGTGCCTTCCTCCTTGCCATTGAACCATCCCCTCAGCATGATGCTGCCACCACAGTAGGGATGGTCTTCTCTCTGTTACAAGAATCACCCCTTGTAATGATGATCAGTGAGGCACCGTGAATCTGTATTTACCAACAAGTAATTTATATTGTTCTAAAAACCACGTAGGTTCACAAGCTAACTACCTGTGTGCACCCCACTAGAATCCCTGACCCTCCATGAACAGTCAATGAAGAGAAAAGGTACTACCTGGGAAAAGAGTCTACACTGGCCAGGCATTCCTTGTGGTCCCAATGTCCATGTGTCCATAGGGTCCTCCATATCTGAGGTGGTCGGTCTCTGGTTGCTGGAGAGATATCGCCCTTATGTATTTGGAGCTCCTGACTCTTATAGTGTTCCTCACCAGTTAAACTGGTGGATCTCCATCTTATTGGTTCAAGGTCACCTGACCTACCTGAGTCACCTTCTTCCTGGTTCTAGTCCAGGGCTACAACCAACATTGTTTCATGGTTCTGCCCACCCTAGCCTTGTCTATTTGTGTCTTTCAACTCTGACTGGTCCAAACCGTTAAATGAGGCAACCCAAACATAGCCTAACGAGATTACAGATTGCTTGTTAGGTAGGTCTGGCATTTTACATAACAAATAGCTACTTGTCTGAGAATGGTCTCAGGTTTAGCAGGTCATTACCTGAAGTTTTTGTGTCCACATTCAATCGCTCTGATTAGATTATCCCAGAGCAAGAATCAGCTCAGAGACTGCAGAATGGCGGTGGGGGGGGGAATCAAAGACAATTGGTTTGTCTGCTTCCCCTGTCTTTGATTCATCAAATCCACTAATTTGAAAATATAATGACAATTTAATATTTGAAAAAATATAAGAACAGTTTAAGCAAAAAAGTAAATTAAAATAATGGAGGTGCTCCCAAGTCTTGTACTACAGAGCTAGATGTAATTATTTTGTTATAATATTAACTGGCTTAATTTGCTATTCTAGATACATCTTGTGAATGATCCTAGCTAAGACATTTGTATTGTGCTGTGTAATGTTTGTTTGCAATATGTGGTATCAAAACTGTCCTTTTTAAATTTAATTTTTCCAGAAATGTGTTCAAACATGTTCGTAGACAAATCTGGAAATTTCACCACCTCAAATTTCCCACTAAACTATCCTAACAATGCTGACTGCAAGTGGATAATTAGGTCACCACTTCAGAATAAGGTATGTAAAAACTCAACAGGAATGAAAACAAGATTCAATGTGGCAAGCCAAAGTAGCATTATTTTTAATTAATTGTAATCCTAAATAAATATTCTCCAAGATCTGAGAGGAATTTTCTGCTAATTTATTTCTCTTTGTCACAATGACTACAAACAGTATTAGGAAGATTTGGTAACATTTTCCCATCTGGACTTGGTAGCGTCAAGAATTTAAGGAATATATTTCACAATTTATTTTATGATCATGAAATTTAACCTACAAACCCAGTATGAACCACAATTATAATTAAGGGAATCATTTACCATAATTCACCCATTCCATATTTTATTGATTTTCACTTGCAAGGTCATTTGGGCAGAAAGGTCCTTACTTAATATGAGGAGACCCTTAAATTGCTGTGATTGAATGTACAGCCTGATTTATACTTCTGCACTAAATCTACGCCGTAGGTACCGCGTATCTTACGCTGTAGGGTGACGTGCACCTCCCCAAAAAAGTAACTCATGCGCCGCGGCGATGCAGACCGCAGCAACCGTGATTGGTCTGCTTGGTAGCTTCGCATTTCCTCCTACGCACTTCCGGTTGCTTTTCTCCGCCATTTGTGTACACTGATGCGAAATAGGTGGTTGGAGACGATGAACCAAATCGTCAAATCTACCTGCCGACATCCCAAAATATTTGAAATGCATTTCCTCGTCCATGTCTCTCACGAAGAAACTCAATACAGTGGCATAGAAACCCCACCGCCAACTAGCGTTTTGGCAGTGAATTGCAGAGCAACGCAGACACAACAATGCATGCTCGCTACAGCGTAGAGCTACGCAGAAGTATACATCAGGCCTACGGCGTAACCCGTACTCAGAAGTATAAATCAACCTTAAGTAGAACAATATCTCTGCGCTTGAACAGCAGAGCTGTGATAGTATTAGCATTTTAGGAGCAAGTGCAGAATTAACCTTGAAATGTGATATAACTGCAGTGGGTCAAGACTTCCTCAGGGGCATTTAGGGATGGTCAATAAATGATGGATCAGCTTGTTAAACCCAAATCCTTTGAATGAATTAAAAAGAAATTAAGATAAATCATGCTTGTATGCATGTTAAACAGCAAATCAGCATTCTAAAGCTTGACCTTTAACCTGAAGACACGACAGTCACTCTACTTAATATTAAAAGGTGGCTGAGAATACAGGATTCAGCTGAAGATTTGTGCTCTAATTTCAGAATTAGTTACACTTTGAACTAAGTTCAATACACCATGCATCTACTCAGTACTCTAGATAGTTGTTCAGCTTGCTCAAAAATAATGATTAGCCAAGCCAGCAAATTACTGTCCTATAAGTCTATATTCAATCATCACCAATATGTCAGTAGGAGAATTATTATGTGCTACTTATTGACCAAAATTTCCCCAGTATTGTTTAGTTTGGTTCCTGTCAGGATCACACAGCTCCAGTCTTTATTACAACTTTGTTAAAATGAATAAAATTCTCGTAGTAAAAATGACATTCTTGAGATTGAGTCAAAATTTGACCTTGTATGGCAATATGGGACATTAGTACATTTGAAACCAGTAGAAATCAAATCAAGAGCTCTGAACAATCATCTCCATCCAAGGAATAGTTCTTCAGGATTATGCCATATATTGAACCACAATCAATAATTTCATCAATAACTTTCCCTCCATCACAGGATCAGAAGCTGGGACATTCTGTGATTGCTCAATGTTTATTTCTGTCATAGTTCCACAGATAATTAAGCCATCGGTCTTGCATCTGAATGACATTCAGGGATAAGTAACAAGTAAACTATATATAATTTTAATTTCAGGGAAAGACCATCTTAAACAAAAAAAATCTTCAACATTTTCCCTTGACATTCAACAATATTATCATCATCATATCTGTGCTCAGTGGGAAAGTACACTTTTAATGTCAGGATCCTTAACAACATTTATATACAAAGGAATCTTGGGGTTCAAGTCCTTAGCTCCCTGAAAGTGGCCATGCAGGTAGCTATGATGGTAAAGAAAATATTTTGCATACTTGCCTTCATGATTGGGACATTAAGTATAAGAGTGAGGCAGTCACGATGCAGCTATATAAAAATAGTTCAGGCTACGCTTGCAGTATTATGTGCATTTCTGGCTGGCCTGTTACAGGAGGGAAAAGGTTAAGGAAAAGGTTTAATTGGATGCTGCCTGGATTAAAGGGCATGAGCGATAAGAAGAAGTTAGACCAACTTGGGTTGTTTCTCTGGAGATTAGAAGGTTGAGGAGATAACTGATAGCTTCATAAAATCATGAGAGGTGTAGATAGGATGGACAGTCAAAATTTTTTCACAGGGTAGAAATATTACACACTGGAGGATATGTATTTAAGGTGAGAAGGAAAGTATGAAGGAGATGTGTGGGGCAATTTTTGTTTATTCAAGAGAGTGGTAGGTGCCTGGAACAGGCTGCTAGGAGAAGAAGTGACATCAGATTATGATACTGTTGTGCAAGATGCTTTTAAGCATATATCTGATTTGCAGGGAATGTAGAGATATGGATCATATGCAAGCAGAAGAGATTTAATTTAATTGGGATAGTGTTTGGTGCAGACATCATGGGCTGAAGGGCCTCTTTCTCTACCATACTGTTCCATTGTATATCACCTCCATCAACATCTTGGGATACTATATCACTTTTCCTAGAAACTTATGAAGACCAGGTACCAATGTGTGGCTGTAGGACCTGTTAGAGGCCAGGTATTCCACAGTGAATTACTCACCTCCTAACTTCCCAAACCATCTTCCCATGTTAATCAAGGTGTATGCCACTTGGCGGAAGATTGCTGCTCCAACAGCGCTGACAATCACCTTGTAGCACCAAGAGATCCATCTGAAACGTTCTCTCTGTCTTCCAACAGCACTCTGTAGTTATATTATAAGCCATCTTAAAAATGCATTGCAACAATTCAACAAGGTTTCCTCCACAGTACCTCTCCAATCTGTACTCTACTACTGAAAAGGACATAGAAGCGCCCAGTCTTGAAGATATATTCCACTAATATGAAATTCTAAAACACTCTATCTTACAGCACTATGAGATCCCTTGACCATATGAACTGTAGTTGTTCAGAAAGGTATATAACAATAAGCTTTTCATAAGCACTAGTTGTTTGCTTTGCCAGTGACAATAATAAGTTTTAAACAAAATCTGCCTTATGTATTACAAAAACGATGTACTGTATATGCTTCTGAGAATTATGTCAAACTTTCAGTTATGACCTCCTTTGTTGGTTTGGCTTAAGAGAATGCACTTTTTAAAAATTTAGATCCTCTTGGAATTCTCGGAATTTGCAGTACAAGAATTTGCTGCTTGCCTTGGTGATCATTTAACAGTTTACAATAGTCCAGATTTGCTTTCAAAACTCCTTGTACGACCAGCTTGTGGTGCAGAAAATCCAGCTGCAATGTCAACACGAAATGAGTTACTTATTACATTTACCTCAACCTGGAGATTACCAGCACGTGGTTTCAGTGCAAAATACAAATTTGGTAATGTTCTTAAATTTATGTTGTCAATTTAAAACGCAGTTGCCTATTTCTATCAATGTTAATGTTATTTTATACTATTCTTTCTTCTAGTTGAATGTGGGTATATGGTGACAAACAGAAATGGAGATATTGCACATAAAGCTAGCCACTCCAAGGCCACACACTGTTATTGGGTCCTGCTCAGCAAAATGAAGCGTAAGGTCTGAAAGTAACTTACTGAAAAATTGATATCAAAGAATTCTACACATTCTTAAATATCACTATAGAGAAGTGGTATAATTTTACTTCACAGCATATTTCTGGAAGGAACTGATTCTGGGAAGTTGATGTTATTGAACCCAAATAAACTTAATAGAATGGTCTTCTGCATGTGGGTTCTGACCTATATAATAATACATACAACACACCTCAAAGTTGCTGGTGAACGCAGGCTGTGTTCACCAGCAACTTTGATGTGTGTTGCTTGAATTTCCAGCATCTGCAGAATTCCTCATGTTTGTGTTAATAATACATACCTTTCATTGCTTGCTTAAGGCAGGTCCCCTCAGTAACTACAGAATTTAGCAGGTTAAGGTGGCAGACAATAGGAAATTCCTTGGGTTTTGCATTCTCTATTTTAACTACCCATCTACTTGGTTGCAAAAAGTACACAAGAAATTTGGTGCTTTCGGACAAATGTAATGTTTGATTCTGCATCTGTGGAGGGATGATCTTATAATTATTTTATACATATCATTTCAATTTATTGGAGTTATCTGTATTCATGATAGG
This sequence comes from Mobula birostris, assembly GCF_030028105.1. Classification (NCBI taxonomy): domain Eukaryota; kingdom Metazoa; phylum Chordata; class Chondrichthyes; order Myliobatiformes; family Myliobatidae; genus Mobula; species Mobula birostris. The sequence goes on along the minus strand of NC_092380.1, from coordinate 44,587,263 downwards.
CATGAACCTGACTATATGCACCACATCAGTCATTTTGCATATTATTTAAATGTAAGCACTGTCAATGGTTTACTATTGACACCACCCCACTATTATTCCTAATACACCTAACTTCATCCTTGACTTTTATTTTACTTTTAAAGTATTAAAAATAATCTCTTGGGGTCAATCTTAGCATTATCAACAATACCTTTACCAACCTGCTTTTTGCAATCTGTATTTTCCTCTTGACTATAGCTCTCGTATTTTTATATGCCCTATGGCTAACATCAGTACTATTTTTTCTGTATTCCTTATATAGCTGTCTTCAATAATTTTTTCATGTATGTCGTTATTCATCCATGTAGTTTTTATTGCTTCTCCCGACCTTGGGTATGAACATTTCCTGCACTACATGTATTACCTCTTTAAATCATCCCCATTCTTCTTCAACTGACTCAACATCAAGCAATTCCTTCTAGTTTACCTTCTGAAGTCTTTGCTGCATCTGCACAAACTTTGCCTTTCTGAAATTCAATTTAATGGCTTTGGTTTTTACTGATATACCCTTCCAAAAAAACTTTGAGACTAATAATTCTGGTCACTTGTTCCTAAAGGCTCAACAACTTCCGTACTCAAAATCTTATCCTATTTGTTACAGAGTAGCAAATCTAGTCTGGCCTCCCCTCTTGTTGGTGCATTTACATACTGAGTCAAAAAAACAATCATTCAATTACACAATGAATTCACTTTCCTGTAATCCATTAGTCACTTTGTTCTCCTACTAAATATTTGGGAAATTAAAGTCACCCATAACTATAAAATCACCTTCAGAACTTGTTTTTTCAATATGCTGGTAAGAGTTCTTTATTAAAATCACTATCAGCATGAGAGGGTCATAACATCCATCCAATGTTATTCCTTCATCCTTATAGTTTTCAATTCTCACCCAAATATCTTCACTAAGTCTCAATTCATCTCCTATCATAAGCAGCCTCACATACAAATTCTCTCTTATGTAAATAGCTACTCCTCCACTTTTACGATCTTGCCCATCTTCCCCAAGTAAAATATATCCTTTAACATTATATTCATCATCATCCTTTGAGGTCAGCCAGGTTTCAGTTATTGCTATTATATCATACTTATATGCACTTGCATATAATTCCAGCTTGTTTTTTTTTATTCTGAATACTTCTTGCATTTACACACGCCATCCTTAGCCCATTACTGTTGTTTTTCATGTATTCCAACCCATTTTTATATTTTTGAAGCCTATAATCGGTTTATGTCCAAATATGTTATTTTCACTAAGATGTTGAAACTGTTAAGCCTGGTCTGTTTTAAGTCCCCCCCCCCCAATTCCCTAGGTTAAACAGATCTCAACTAACTGAAGCGTACACCTGCCCAGTACATCAGTCCCCCCCCCAGATCAAATGTAACCTGTCCTGGTGGTACAAGTTCCATCTGCCCACAAGGGGCCCACACCAGTGTCCCATAAAGCTATGCCCCTCTAACCTATACCATGATTTGAGCCACGTGTTAAATCTTCTAATCTCCTCCAATTTATCTCGACTGGTGAGTGGCAGAGGCAGAACTTCTGAGGAGACCATCTTGTCAGTTCTGTTCCTAAGCTTCCCACTTAACTTTTTAAGTTTGTTTTCCAGAACTGAAAGCCTGCCCTTAGCTATGTAATTTGTTCCAATGTGGACAATGTTTACTAGATCCACCCCAGTTCTGGCCAGGAGCTTATCTACTCGTCCAGGGAGGCCTCCTACCTGTGCTCCTGGTAGGCAACACACCATACGAGACTCCTTGTCAGTACACACCTGATTCTCAACCCCCTGATAATTGAGTACCATAATATCAATATTTCCTTTTTATGGGGTTTAGGATTATGATTAGACAGGGTCCTGTGGGGCTCCTCTGGCCTGTCTACCACCTCAGGGGTTTCATGGTTGTCAAGCATTGCTTTATGTTCAAAATGGTTGGACATTTCCAACTCTGGGGTTGATGCCTCTGGACAATGTGCACCTCTTACCCTGCGCTTCCTTCCCAGGTCACGTACTTGTCTCTTTCTTTCTGGTCTGGGGTCTCAACCCGTGGCTCTCTTGGAGTGCACACTATCTCCCTAAAGGATATCTGGAGCACATCTGCCAATTCTCTACGACATTGCCAGTCAGATACTTCCTCCTCAAGTTCAGCCACCTTGTTCCCAAAGTGTTGGATTGGCTGATATTTCTCGTATATGAACTCTTCAGGGAGCAAGTTTCTGTGAATCCGAACAAAAGGCAAGATTGACATTGCAGAGGCTGCATTATTGTTATTTTAGGAGGGAAGAACAACTGAATTATTGAAGATTAAATGTTCGTATTTATTTGAAGTCTTAAAAGTAAACTACTATTTATACCTATATTCCTACTTTGACCCAATGAGCAGATAGTGCCTGACAGGTGCTTGGATCTTCCCTGGACTTTCTAGACTTGTGCTTCCCGATTGATTCACTTTCTCCACCTGTAAACTATACTGTGAAGCAATTCTTGTTCCTGCCTTGTTAGGACTACAACAACTTCACCACCATCTAATTATCAGCTCGCTTTTTCACTGAAAACAAACTAAGCGCCTCTTTTATCGCTAGTACTAGTGAACTGCTTGTGCAAAGGCAAAAATATAGGCCGCCCAAAGCAAGAGATAGGCCGGAAAAAGATTCCTTCGCAGCCCCGTAAAGCAACCAAACACAAGTTAAATAAGCAGCCACATCCAAAATTTAAAACAGAACAAATGAATGCTCCAGAGCAAACTTTATTGTCACACTCTCACAAACAATGTGCACAGTAGGGCTGGAGTGCACTGCACCAGAACCAGCACAACCCTGGTCAGTTCTGGTCACCTGCCTACAGAAAGATATAAATAAGATTGAAAGAGTACAGAGAAATTTTACAAGGATATTGTTGGGACTTGTCGGCCTGAGTTTTTGCGAGAGCTTGAATAGCTGAGGACTTTATTCCCTGGAGCACAGGAGAATAAGGGCAAATTTGATGGAAGTATAAAAAATCATAAGGGGTATTCATAGGGTAAAGGCAAGCAGGCTTTTTCCTCTGAGGTTGTATGAAACTAGAACTAGGGGTCATAGGTTAAGGGTGAAAAGTGAAACGTTTTGGGGAACAGTTTCATTCAGAGGGTGGTGAGAGCGTGGAACAAGCTGCCAATGGTAGTGGTGGATGCGGGTTCAATTTCAACATTTAAGAGGTTTGAATACGTACATGCATGGGGAGGGTATGAAGGGCTATGATCCAAGTGCAAGTCAGTGGAACTAAGCAGAAATATTAGTTCTGCACTGACTGGATGGGCCGAAGGGCTTGTTTCTATGCTGTTGTACTCTATGTAACTATAAAGCAGAAATGCTGCAACAACTCAGCCAAGTAAGCTTCATCTGTGGAAAATTAAACCAGTTAACATTTCAAGTCAAAAATCTTTCATCAAAACTGAGAAAAGGAGAAAGCAAGTTAGTCCAAGTAACAGAGAAGACAGGGAGAGCATTGTGTGTAACAAAGAAAATGTCTGTAATAAGGTGAAATGATGGGCAGCCATAGAATAAAGAGCTCCTATTTCTGGGTAATGTCTTGCTAGTCATGTAAAGTCTGTCTGATGTTAGTATAGTCTGTCCTGTTGGGATGTGCTGAGCATGCCAGCGTATATTTTATTCTAAAGGAGGAGAGAATGGCAGCACAAATGGGGAACCTTGATACCAATGGAAAGAAAGAGCAAGTTATCTGACGCTAAAGAATTCAATATGGAATCCGAAAGTCTGCATTATGCCCAGACAGTTGATAAGGGCTTTGTTGTAACATTGCAGGGAGCCGCAGGCAGAGGCCGGAAGAGGATAGGGAATTAAAACAGCAACAACCAGAGGTTCAAGGTCATTTCTGTGTTTTGTTTTTCCAGTGCAAAGGAGGCCACTTGTGAATATTGTATTTAGTAGAAAGGGGTGGAAGAAGTGTAAGTGAAATCCCATGACTCAACATTTTTAGGGCAAAGGAAGATAGATTCTTGAGAAGCCAGAGGAGGAACAGTTGTCACAGATAGAGAGGGATGAGAATGCCTTAAGATCAGCCATGATCTTATTAAATGGTGGAACAGATTTGAAGGACCAAGTTGCCAATTTCTAATTAATTTGTTTATATTTTCCATGTGGGACCTACGTCTGCTCGGGTGACACAGAGATTAATATTGGGAACCAACAGTTTCCAATCTGTATTTGAATAGGAGGCCTAAGTGTATCATGTATCCAGGTTTAGAGATGTTACAAAGGTGAGGAGGCTTCAGGAGAACGGAAAGAGGCTAGGTAAATGCTGGATCTACTGTTCAAAAATAAGGAGTTGGCGATTCAGGGCAGAGATGAGGGAAAAAAATGCTTTACTGAGACAAGGGTGAACTGGCTGTAATTCGCTCCTCAAGAAGCGTCATCATATTTAAAACAGAGATCAATAGCTTTTTAAATATTATGAGAAACAAAGGGAATGAGATTAGCACAGGAAAGACCACTGAAGTGAAAGCCCATAAGACAAAGGAGCAGAAGTCGGCCATTCGGCCCATCGAGTCTGCTCCGCCACTTTATCATGAACTGATCCAATCTCCCATTTAGTCCCACTCCCCCGCCCTCTCACCATAACCCTTGATGCCCCAGCCACTCAGGTACCTATCAATCTCTGCCTTAAATACACCCAATGACTTGGCCTCCACTGCCGCCCGTGGCAACAAATTCCATAGATTCACCACCCTCTGGCCAAAAAATTTCTTCGCATCTCTGTTCTGAATGGGTGCCCTTCAATCCTTAAGTCACGCCCTCTTGTACTAGACTGCCCCACCATGGGAAACAATTTTGCCACATCCACTCTGTCCATGCCTTTCAACATTCGAAATGTTTCTATGAGGTCCCCCCTCATTCTTCTAAACTCCAAGGAATACAGTCCAAGAGTGGACAAACGTTCCTCATATGTTAACCTTCTCATTCCCAGAATCATTCTAGTGAATCTTCTCTGTACCCTTTCCAATGTCAGCACATCCTTTCTTAAATAAGGAGACCAAAACTGCCCACAGTACTCCAAGTGAGGTCTCACCAGCGCCTTATAGAGCCTCAACATCACATCCCTGCTCCTATACTCTATTCCTCTGGAAACGAATGCCAACATTGCATTCACCTTCTTCACTACTGACTCAACCTGGAGGTTAACCTTAAGGGTATCCTGCATGCGGACTCCCAAGTCCCGTTGCATCTCAGAACTTTGAATTCTCTCCCCATTTAAATAACAGTCTGCCCATTTATTTCTTCTGCCAAAGTGCATAACCATACACTTTCCAACATTGTACTTCATTTGCCACTTCTCTGCCCATTCTTCCAATCTATCCAAGTCTCTCTGCAGACTCTCTGTTTCCTCAACACTACCGGCCCCTCAACCTATCTTTGTATCATCAGCAAACTTAGCCACAAAGCCATCTATTCCATAATCCAAATCGTTGATGTGCAATGTAAAAAGAAGTGGCCCCAACACTGATCCCTGTGGAACACCACTGGTAACCGGCAGCCAACCAGAATAGGATCCCTTTATTCCCACTCTCTGTTTCCCGCCAATCAGCCAACGCTCTATCCACATATGTAACTTTCCCGTAATTCCACGGGCTCTTATCTTGTTAAGCAGCCGCATGTGTGACACCTTAGATCAACTGAGACTTTGTTTAAAGGCAGAGGAAGCAAAAGTGGACGGATGGCTTATACCAAATTTTCCTGATGATCTTAAATTTTCAATTTCAACATTCTCATATTCTAATAGGTCAATTTGACTAATAATGAAATGGAGCTAATATTGAAAGGAAAGGAAAGAAAGGGTTAAAGAATTGACATTAATCTGCCATTAAATCCAGATTAGGGTCTTGACTGGATGTTGACTGTCCAATTCCTTCTACAGATTCCACCCGATCTGCTGAGTTCCTCCAGCATTTAGTGTGTGTTGCTCAAGATTTCCAATATCTGCAGAATCTTTTTTTTTGTGATCTTGTGTGTTAACTTACATCTTGCTTGTGATTATAAAAAAATGTGAAGTAAAACGTAGATGGAAGCTGTCATCGTATATTTGTATTTTTAATTGAACAGTACATGTTGAAAATTGAAGAGACGCATGGTCAAGAAACACCCAATTGTACAGAAAACTATTTAACTATTCATGACCATGCCTGAGGTCCTCTGCATATTGCAGGGAAGTATTGTGGAAACGTATCACTCCCAATAAATATCAGCCCTATGGACGAGCCGCTATTACAGAATTTCGACAAAATGAGACACAAGCTGATCATGGATTTAAACTTATTTATAGGAATGTTGCCGGTAAGTACTTGAAACACAAGGTCTTATTGAGATCTTTGTTATGATAGAAATTTATCTTTGAATGTTTTTCCATTCTTTCATGCAAATTTTTCACTAGTTTTCACTATTAAACTAGTTCTATCATTCTGTAGAGTTTACTATTTACAAGTTCACAATTTGCATGTACCAGGAATCCTTTGCTGCCAGACGGGTTCTTCTCAAATATGTTTGACGGTGAGTGTCTACCACCAAATCAACTCTCTTCACAGTTCTTTAAGGGATCAAATGTAGGTCTCAAGTCTGTATCATAGTTACTAATTCAGGCCTTCTATTGCACATATCCTCTCACATTTTAGGATTTATAGGGAAGTCAGTTGTAAGTTAATATTATTGTATGCATGAAACACTGTAATCGTTGGATGTGTAGCTAGCTTTTTTCATGTTACATCAGCTAAGAAGACATTTTTTCAACATTAAGCTGTCTGTTAGGGATTTACCCAACACATTACCTTCATCTTATGCCCACATCAGTTCCATCAGAACCTTTCTCCGGCCTTCTTTCTCCAGCACTGCTATAACTGCATCAATGATGTGGTAGAGACAGGGCACCCATCTAACTAATATTTCGAACAGAATGACTTACTTGGATACAGCAGAGCAGAATGAAAGGATACCTGTAGCTTCGAGGTAAATAACTTAAGAACAAGCACTTAACAGCTTTTCAGATTCATTTCAGATATATCATTTATACTCGTTTGTAGAGTACACAGCTAAGGTACTATATGAGTATATCATTTTTCAAGGATGGAAAAGCTGATGGAGCCTTAATAACGCAATATGTTATGGAGCTTCTGAATGGGCTAAAATGGGTAAAGAGGATATACTAGAAAAGCAAATTGCGCTTACATAAGATAAATATCCTGGTCTGGAATGCTGGAGGAAATAAGGGAGCAAATTGTGAAGAGGCCCATATCCATAATTTACAAATAAGTATGGATTCAGTGGAAGCACATAAAGACTGGAAAGTTGCAATTCTTTTTTACATTGTTTAAAAAAGGGGTATTTGATAAAATCAGCAATGTAGACTAGTCAATTTAACCATAACTGTGGGGAAAATTTGAGAAATCAATACTGAATTAATAGTTACTTGGGAATTATAGATTTTATTAATGAAAGTCAATGTGGATTTATTGAAAGCAAATTGAGATTTTTTTTCATTAAGGAAAAGAATTGAACAGGAAAATGCAGTTGATATAATATAGTTGCACTTCCAAAAGGTGCTACATAATAAATCTTTCATCAAGATTGTAGCAACACGGATATAAAATTCACTAAGAAACAGTAAACAGAGAAAAGCTCTGAAAATTGTTTATCAGACTGGAGAGAAATGTAAAAGATTTTGTCAAGGGCTTGTACAGGATTCACTACTTTCTTTATTTATTCACCAATAATTTGGACATGAGTGTATGGGGTACAACTTCCAAATTTACAAAAGGCATTAAACCTAGTGGTGCAGTGAACTGAGAGGAACATAGTAATCAACTTCGAAGAGGTACATATAAGCTGGTAGAGTGGATAGGTTGGTAGTAGATGTAATTTATGCAAGTGGATTCCACCTTACAGGGCCAACGGTTAATTGGGGAAGTCGCTTATTTGGGTCAACTCTTAAAGAACAAAAACTTATCAAGAAAGTAGCCAGAATTCCCTTTGTCTATTTGGGACACTATACTGCTTAATTGGGACAGGAAACTGTTGCCAAACAGTTTCTGACTAGTGTCAGTCTTGTACACTTGTGTGGCTGCTAGACACTACACCATACTTCAAGCGAACAGTTTTTAAATAGCATCAGTTGCATGTGTTTGTATCCAAAAAGCAGAGACTTTTGTCATTTAGTTGGTGACAAATAAGCGGTAAAACAATTTGGAACTGTTTTCCTCACCACGATTTTGAGCATTCAGGCTTGGAGATGCTAGAAATGGCCAGGGGTGAAAATGAAATGATTCCACTACTTCAACAAGTTAGGGACTACGAAGAATATGAACGTACCAATAACTATCTTGAATGTTACAATGAAAATAAAGATTTTCATTGGAGGATGCAATCGTCAAAAGCATTGCATGAAAGCAGTCTGTTATCTGTCCCAGGTGTCTGCTGATTTTATTCATTTACAGTCAGTCAAAAGAACATGGCAGCATACACCCAATGAATTCCTCCATTGATAACTAATAGGAACTAATACACAGTATTATAATACTGTAGAGGTATTGGTAGTGTTTTCATTTATTCTGTATTTCATTTAAATACATAAATTGTTATTCAGTTAAACAGTAGTTTGCCCTTTTAATACCTTTTTAACTATTTCTATGAAACTTCAGCTAATTGGGACAGCTACTTAATTGGGCCAAAATGTACTGGTCTGATGTATCCCAATTAACTGGAATCCATAAACAAAAATGCATAATTTTTCAAGGGGCATAAAAGCAATGAAATCTGTTTGGGTAAAAGTAGAAGTAAAAGTAAAAGTGATTAAATAAGCATGATAGTCTGGATTATATGTAGGCAGAGAGCACAAGAGCAAGGAGATCAAGTTGAAATGAAATGCTGTTTCAGCCACAGGGGCAGTATTCTATATAAATCTGGGTACCATACTTTAAGAAGGCTCCAGAGTAAGAGCTCCAGCATCAAAGTTACAGAAAGACTACATTCGGCCCTCTGTATCCGCGGATTCAACCAACCACAGATCAGGATCGAAAAAAGCCCTGGAAGTTCTCTCTCCAGCATTCGTTGTTTCAGCATTGTTCGTCTCGCGTCTTGTTCGATCGCTACTTGTGTTGTGTGTGCCCTTTGTTTCTCTGAAGAAATGGCTCCTAAAAAGCAATTAAGTGGTCAAAGCAATTCCTCAAAGGCTGTGAGGGAGCGTAAAGTACTGTAATCTAGAGATGATTAAAAGTATTACTCGTTGTTTGAGCATTGTTCACCTTGCATCTCGTCTGTTCACTACTTGTGTTGTGAGCAAGAGGAAGGAGCTTAAGGCTAGTAAGGGATGGTTGGCTAGCTACGTAAAGCGCTACAGCCTGAAGAACACAGGAGAATCAGCATCAGCTGATGCCGAGGCAGCATCAGCGTTCCCAGAAGAGCTACAATGGATGTGTCTGTACTGAACATGTACAGACTTTTTTTCCTCGTCATTATTCCCTAAACAATACAGTATAACAACTATTTAAAAACGCAAACAACAGGAATTCTGCAGATGCTGGAAATTCCAGCAACACACATCAAAGTTGCTGGTGAACGCAGCAGGCCAGGCAGCATCTCTAGGAAGAGGTACTGCTACGTTCACCAGCAACTTTGATGTGTGTTGCTAACAACTATTTACATTGTATTAGGTATTATAAGTAATCTAGAGATGATTTAAAGTATACAGGAGGATGTGCGTAGGTTATATGCAAATACCACGCCACTTTATATACAGGACTTGAGCATCCACGGAATTTGGTATCCACGGGGTGGGGGGGGGGGGGGATCCTGGAACCAAACCCCGCGGATACAGAGGGCCGACTGTATTACCATCAACAAAAGGTTATAAACTGGAAAACACATAAAGAAGGTTATTGGCAAAAGTGTTGATTAAAATAATCTACGTACTCAGCAGGCAGATAGGGGTTGGAAAGCATTACAAGTTAATAGTAGTGAGAGCAGGTTTAATTGTTCCATTCAGATTCCTCCTACAATGTGCTTACAGTTCATATTTCAGATGTTTGTATACATCTTGTTTTAAGTACACAGTACATCAGTCAGCATCTGAACCAAGGGCGTAGATCAAATAGATGAGTCATTTCCAATACTTATATTATTGTTTCCAATTTTCAGCATTATGTTGTATTAAGTTTAATGTATGCAGCTTCTGGAAATTGTTAAAAATAGCTTGTCTATTTTGCAGATAGAAATCCACCTACATTATCTGGGTCCTCTCGTGGGAGTTACTACAACAGTTTTCTGCTTGTGGCAAGCATCTTACCACTATTTATATGAAAAATTGTTGTAAAATAACCAGAACACCAACAATTTTTTGATTTTTCTCTACCTTCAGATTGTAAAAAGTTGATGTCAGCAATTTGGCCAATGATCAAAAAACATGTATTATAAGTATAATTTGAATGCTTTTAACACATTCATTTAAGGTATTTAGAACAAAAGCTGTGAAAATTGCATTCTGAAGTGGTAGACTAATAGTGTCATATATCTAGCTGAAATCTTTATTCATTTGAAATCATTATTTTGTTAGTTTTAATAAAAGACTTAAGGGTTAATAGCGCTTTCTAACCACCACAAAATAAATTTCAGTGTAGTTGATTCATGTTCTTACAATATTATCTTGCAACATAATTGTCTTTGGAACCTGTCTTACACCAAATGCAAAACAGGTCATATGATAAGTGATATATTTAAAGGAAAGGATTTTCTTTTCAGAATTACTAAAGAAATATTCTGATACATGATAAATAGATTATAGAGGTGAATAAAACATTAAGGTTTCCACTACACAGAAAGAGATTTTGTAGAATCTGTATACTTTCATAGATATGGCAGGGAAAGGTCTGAGAGATGCTTCCTTTACCTGTGATTACATATGTAGAAAAAGCAAATCTCCTGGTTAAAATTGTATTGCTTTCTTTCATACTGTTTGCTATTGCTTACTGATTTTATCTTAAGTATTTTAAGCCATTGTCTGTTGAGAAATCTACTAAATATGCTTGGTTACCAAATAATAATAACTGACTCAAGGACATGAGCAAAAGTTATGATGAGTTATGTTGGATGAGCCTTCCCTAGAACAACTGTGAAAATCCAGCCAAAAGTGTACTTACTTAAGGGCATTTTTTACACAAATCTACATTAGGGAACAGATTACTGAGCCTTGATTTTAACTTGGCCCATTAGTGCAAATGGGACTGGTTTGCATTTCATTTTCTTTATCCTCAGCCCAATTTTACAATGAGTTTCAGTGTAGTGTAAAATCAAACTAAACATGTGTCTGAGTCAAACCAGCCACTAGCCTCATTGTCATTGAGTGGGTTAAAGTAAAATGAAGATTATTAGAAGGTCATTAGAACAGTAAATCTCTAGCAGAGGCTGTCCCAACATCAGATGAAAATAACCTGAAAGGGTGTCAAGAGGCTTTGTTGCCACTTTTATAACTTTACTCACCATTGCATTAATTTCATTTCTAGATACACAATTTATAATTCATTTTTGATGTATAATTGTTTTTACCTTTATGTGACTCAAGGAAAGGAAAACATAGATCCTCTGACTTTTCTTGAACCCTCTTGCATGAAACTGAACAAGGTGATTGATTTCCAGGGATTCTACTGTTGGTATTGAATCAAAAATTTTGTTTACAGGAATGAACAAAAACTTCATGTTGAGTAGAAACTGACTACTTTATGCAGTTTGTGTACTTTAATTTGAAATTATTTGGAAATAAAATGTTATTTTAAATAATGACATATTTCTTTACATTTAATTTTGGACAATGCAACAAAAGAAAACATGAAATCAATAAAACTCATTAACCACCAAGGGTCATTGCTCCTGGAGGAAGAATCTGTCTATATTTCCATTTCATGAGGTGATCAGATACGGAATTTTCAGCTTTGCGGGCTACCTGGAAGTGCACTCATGTTTTAAGGACCGATTACTCGGAGTATCAGAGAATAGTTCCCACAGCCTTAACACACTCATGGCCTTCAATCATGAGAACGGCAGCCGGTAAATGCAAGGCCATTTCCAGTCTGTGTGATGGAACGGCTGCGCTGGTTACCTGCTCACTGGTGAAACTGATCAGTGGGCGGGAAGGGCTCGGTGACGCGACGGGTGAGGTCACCACCACCGAGCCGAGCCGAGCCGAGCCGAGCCGAGCCGAGCCGAGCCGAGCCGAGCCGAGCCCGAGCCCGAGCCCGAGCCCGAGCCCGAGCCCGAGCCCGAGCCCGAGCCCGAGCCCGAGCCCGAGCCCGAGCCCGAGCCCGAGCCCGAGCCCGAGCCCGAGCCCGAGCCCGAGCCCGAGCCCGAGCCCGAGCCCGAGCCCGAGCCCGAGCCCGAGCCCGAGCCCGAGCCCGAGCCCCCGCCCCCGCCCGCGCCCGAGCCCGCGCCCGCGCCCGTTAGTTGGGCGCGCGCTGGGAGGTTGCTCGAAGCCGGCAGCCGGACAGCGACGGACGGGTAATGTGGGCAAGCGTTGTCGGGGGTCTGAGCCTATACAAGTGTCATGTTGTTAGAACAGGGCGGGTCTTCATTTGACATGCGTGTAGTTGCGGCCAGAGCCGGGAGTGTGTTTACCTGGGAGGCTGATTTGGGTTGGGGAGAGTGAGGAGAAATCCTCCATCACACCTTGGAAGTGGGGCTTTGTGAGCGGGACCATCATTTGCTGCCTGTCTCTAATTGTTTTACGGTCCTGCATTTTACGCTTTCTGTGTTTTCTCTATAATCCTCACTAACTACCCTCATCACAAGGATTTTATTCATTGTTACTGCAACAGGAAACCTATTGACTATTGGACCCCTGACAGTATGCCCAATAGAAAATCCAGCCATAGTTTAGAAGACGTGCTACATTTTTCCCTGAAATTTGAAAGTGACTGTTAACTCTTTCCAAGTTCTGATAAAGGATGTTTTATTCCCCTGAAACTTCCTTTGTGTTTTTCTCTCCACAGATGCTTCCTGACCTGATACGTGCTTTTAGAATCGTCTGTTTTTTTTATTTCAAATTTGAGCGTCTACAACTTTTATTTTTCTGCACTAATTGCGCTCTACGAATTTCTGTGTTGTTATTTTCAAAAGTATTGGGGCATATTACTCGCTCTTCGGGATCTTGTCGGTATGCTTGCCTGGGGGTGGGGGTTGGTGGTAGAGGCATTATCCAAAAGCAGAACATAGTCCAGAAATTGCTCTCTATAGGGGTCGTTGTAGTGTTAAAGTTTATTGTCAGGTTACCCATGCTCTTTATGAAAGTCTACATCAAGCAGTTTTTCAGCAATCAAAATGGAAGGCCCATTTGTTCACATGTAAAATATCTGCTATGTCCTTCACCTGATAAATGTTGAGCAATATAACAGATTATATTGTTTTGGGGATCCCAAAGATCCTCCAGCAACTCAAAGGTTGGAACAGCTGGTGGGATGACCACGTTTACTTTAAAAAAAATCTTTGTTAGCTCTTCAACTAAATTACCTTGTATTTTGCAGTGTTTCTAACCATTGGCATCATACTTTCCCATTTTACCCCTCCCCCCACCCCCAAGCTAGCATAGAAAGTAAGAATTTCATTTCTGAAATTCATAGAGTAGTATAGTCAGGTTTTCCTGCTTAACATCCTGCTAAAACTGTTGGTTTCAGCAGAGGAATTCCTAGAGCCTCAGTTTTCTTCTATAGCCATGCTAAATAGATCTCAATTCTTCAGTATTTCTAAACTTGATCTACTTCTGACATAAATATCCAAAGATCTAACCTCTATATCCCTTAAGGAGAGAGAATTTTAGTGATCATCACTTTTTGCAAGAAGAAATTCTGATGCATCTTAGTTTTAAACAGCTGATAAAATGGAGAGCTCAAGAGGAGAGAGTAGGAAAGGTTTAGAAAAGGGATTGTGGAGTGGGGAGCAGGTGTGGATATTGGGAGAGTGCTAGAGAGAGATTGACTTGTGAGGGGGCAGGTAACAGTGAAAACAATCCTATGGAAGATCTAAGAGTCAGTTTAGGAAGAGGAGTATCATGGTATGACTGAGAAAGATGAAAGGGTCATGATTGTTTAGAGCTGCAGAGGTTGAGCGCTGAGGATGAGGGCTGGTGGCCCACCAGCTCAGTGAGTCCCCCCGGTCGGTAGGTTCCGGGATTGGATATCCGTGTGAGCAGGGGACACAAGAGCCGATGACCCCCTAGATACGCTAGTTGATTAGCCCCATGGCTTGGAGTTCAGGGTCCTGTCACCAGATAGTCCTGGGGATGATATCAAAGCCCAAAGGTCAATTGGAAGTCCAGAAGTTGAAACTAAATAGCCAAAACCCTGGGCCCTTGGCTCAAGTCTGAAGTCCACTGGGGAAGCCAGAGCCCCATTGACCAGAAGTCCACTGGAGGTCCGGAGGCCTGTTGTGTGTGTGCAAAACTGGATGAATGAAAGTGTGGAAAGGGAGTTGCTTTGCTGCTGCTGTTTGTTCCTTGCTGTGTTCTGTTTTACAGCGTTCTGAGTTGTTCTGCTGAGCATGGTGGGCACGTTGTGTTCGTGCTGGAATGTGTGTCAACATTTGTGGACTGCCTGAGTGCATCCTTTGGCTGTGCTGGTTATTAACACAAACACGCATTTCACTGTATGTTTCAATGTACATGTGATAAATAAATTTGATGATGAATGTGGAATGGAGAAATGAGGCTGAGAGGGGAATGGAAGACATAAATACAAAAGGAGGAAATGGTAGTTTGCAAGAGAGTGTAAAGTATACCATTCAACTTGCTCCACTCTCTTTCCCATGTCACTTCAGCTTCTCTGGCTCACTGTTTATTTCTTGATTTGTTTATTTGTCTTCCCACCTTTTTTTTATTCTGCTCCTCTCCTGTTTCCCTCGCTCTTAGATCAAGACCAGATATATTTGTGTGGTTCTGTGCTCCTCTTTGAAATTTTCTAGCTTCTTCCATTTTGAGTTATAAACCTAACAGTGTTCACAGATGCCAGAACAAGCACCCAGTGGGGTGAGACACAAAGGTCAAGGACAGCTTCGATCCTCCAGTTACAAGATGATTAAATCTCAACAATTTACCTCGTTTTGATCTTGCATCGTATTGTTTACTTGCACAGCACTTCTCTGTAGCTCAGAATTTATTCTGCATTCTCTTACTGCTTTTCTTGTACTGTCTCAGGGCACTGTTGTAATGAAATCATCTGTATGGATATCATGCAAAATGAGTTCCTCACTGTCCTTCAAAATGAGAGAATAATGAAGCAATTTATCACCTACTCAATTGTCCTGATGACTTTCCGAAACAGTAAACTCTGTAAAGGTCTCAGCAGACTTGAAAACTACAAACGTAACACCATTAATCTGGAACAGAGTAAAAGAAAGCAGGGATCTGTGGACCAGTTAGTGTAACAAATGTCTTTTGGGAAAGTGCAGGTCCATTATCCAAGACACTTTAAGCAAGTTATAATATAATTTGAGAGTCAACTTGGCTTGTGAAGGGCAAGTTATATTTGATTTTTTTTTGGATAAATCCAGCAGTGTGGATAAAGGAAGTGGCATGGTTGGATTTCTAAAGGGCATCTATTAAGTGCTAATTAAAAAGTTACTGCCTTTATATTGAGTGTAATATATTAGGATGGATGGGCATTGGTTAAGAAGGAGAGTAGGGATATAGGACCCTTTATATGCTGGCAACCTGTAACTTGTGGGTCATCAGTGGGTGCTGATATCTCAACTACTTCATATTTATATTGCTGTTTAGATGAAAGGGCTGAGTATTGTTCCAAAATCTTTAATGATGTGTAGAGATGTAGGAAAGTAAATAGTGGTAAAAATAGAAAACCATTGCCAAGGTACATAATCAGGTTGGGTAAATCAGCGAAAGGACGGTAAATAAATCTAATGTGGAAAAAATACAAGAATAGAAAATCATAATATTATATGCTGTTATGTTAATGAATGCTGATGTTCAAAGATATCCAGTGTTATCTCAGAAGCATAAAAAGTTAGTGTGCAGATATAGGAGGTAATTAGGAGGAAAAGTGAATGTTGGCTTTTACTTGCAAAATTGGTAGAGGGTAGAGAAAGAGATGATTTTCTACAAGGAACATAGAACTGAAGGCACAGTCTTAGAATAAAATGTTTACTATTTAAAACTCAGATGAGGAGGAACAACTTCTTTCAGCAGGTTGTGAATCTTTGGAATTTTGTACCAGGGAACTGTGGACATGAATGCTGAGGTGTTGCATTGTGATACAGTATTTTTAGTGAGCTGAAACATTGTTGCATTTGACACCAATGCCAAATCCCCTGAAGAAATGTTATAAAATTGGTCAGAAACAAGTCTACAGTAATGTTATACACCAGAAGTTAAAACTAAAACAGGACAGTACTCAGATCAACACAATTTCTAAAAATGTTACCTGCAACATTAAGTGAAGGACAGTGGCTTTTAAGGACAAACTTCCTGTGTAGTCAGACAGCAGCAACACTCACTTTTCTAAAGCTGCATTCACCTACTTTTGGTCCACTGCATTTAATGCTAATGTTTGATTTGAGGCTCCCATGCAAGTTTGTAAAATTGGCCAGAAGTATATTTGAAATACTTAAAGTAGTTTACAATAAGAATGCTCAGTAGAGACTCATTTGTTTCCCAACAGGAGCTACTGACTATTACAGTATTGTGATTGATACTTCTTTGACAAGTTGTACACTGGAAATGTTGTCAAACTTTAAAGGACACATTCCCATAGCAGACATAGACCAGTTGCATAAAAGGGTTTAGTAGAGGTGAGGGGAAACATAGCAGAGGGTTAATAACGTGATCTTTAGTATTTGTCTTCATACTTCAATGTAATTTACTGTCCTGATTGAGTTCCGTGCTATGAGAGGCCCTGCATCATGGCAAGTTGTGGGATGATTAGTGTGCCAGGTAATGCAGCATGATGAATGAAGTGCATCAAATTAAATGCCTCCAAGCAATGATGGTGCACAGAAAAAGGATGGTAATAAAATTCTGACCATCACAGTGACTGCTGTCTTCATTATGATATGGTGGAGTGGTCTGATTTCTTTTCACTGATTTCTATAAACTGTTCTGTGATGGAGAAGTACAATCCATCCAGTGGGTAACTTTCTTAGTACTATTAATATCTTCATTATGTAAAAAAAACTATACAGTCTGCAACTGATTTTTGTCAATGACATGTTTATTGATTGGTGTTGGTTAGAACGAATGGCCTTTGATAATTTTAATGGAAACATTTGCCTTGCAGATATAATGATACCTAATTTGAATTGTGAATGCAATGAATGTTTAAATATGAGAAGTTAGCAAAAGACAGACTAATTATAAGGTACATTATATTTGTAGTGCAGTCGTGTGTGTTGAAAATTACTCTCAAGCATAAATTTGTATGTTTAAATATCAATCATGCTATCAAAACATTTGCCAATTAGTGTTCTCTCTATTCATTTCAGTTTTGTATCTTCTAAATTTGGGCAAAGGGTGAAAAAATCAAATTCAAAATGACTCAAGATACTTAGATTTTTAATTGCTTCAGCATGTTTCTTAGTAAAATTATGTTAGGTTAATATAAATATATTGCCCTAAGCAGCATCATATATTCTTGAAGTTTTATTTTTTGTTTCATAAATGACATGCTGTTCATTTATTTAGAACAGTACCCCAATTCTAAGATTCTCATTAAAGGTGTAATAATAGAAGATGGATTTTATCTTTGGAGCAACATTAACCTTAATCCTGATGAGCACATCATGGAAGAATCCAGTAATGGTGAGAGAAGAATAAGTTATGAATGATATTTAGTCATTTGTTGTTATTTTTGTAATACAAAATACTTTTAATGCAGGTAAATAGTTCGACAACAAAGACAATACAAGGTTTGTTTCCTGCACAGAATATAAACCCAGATATTTACGGATTTGAAGGTAAGTACATAACAGATCACTTATTTAAAAAAAAAGTTAATTTCTAGATTTAGAAAAGTGGAAATCAAGAATGTTGTAATGAGAAGAAATTGAATTTGTTTGAGAGTGGCTTCAGTATTTGAAAGAAACCCTTAACACTTATAAAGTTTCATTTCTCATTGATAGCCTAAACTTGACCTCTTACTTCTGCATTTGACTGCTTGTTTCAATGCCCTTTCATGATTACTTGCTTAACTTAAATTATTTCCATATTTATTAGGATATTGCCATTTTTACTTACAATGGAGAAGGAGGCCATTTTAGCCCACGCTAGTTCATAGAAAAATCCTATTTCTCTGCTAAATTTCCCGACAACCTATTTTTCGTATTTCCCATTCTAGGTACTACTAGTCACCCACATACAAACTACAGCGGCTACAGTCACCAACAATAATTACAGGGAGTATGTGCAGACTCTAGACACGGCACCCAAGTTCAAGATTGTCTTTGTTGCCAGATCCATGAGGCAACAGCTCTTGTAACTGGTCCACTGAGTTCCTCAAGTCATTCTTTCAGTGAAAAGAAGTTTTCCTTTAATTTCCTTCTTCCTTACTAGTGTCTCTTTTCTGTCATTAGTAAGGAGGAAGGAAAATCAAGGAAAACTTAATATTTCAACACATAAGGCATGCACGAAAGTCAGGAAAGACCAAGAAAAGAGGAGAGGTGGAATTACTTGTTAAGGAAGATGCCGCCTCTCCTGACCTCTTTGAATGTGCTTTGTCCAATGTTTTCACTTTGAAAAACAACACGTTGATGCCATCTCTGTTCTCTGACTTTGAACCACTTTCTTATTAACTCTGCTGTTGATCTGTTAATTTCTTTGGTCTTAATTTTGCAAACCAGTCTTTCGTGTAGAACTCATGAAGCCTGTGTTTCCCTGTTTGTAAAATCAAAATTTCTTATTCCCATTTTGTAAG
Source organism: Mobula birostris (assembly GCF_030028105.1). Classification (NCBI taxonomy): domain Eukaryota; kingdom Metazoa; phylum Chordata; class Chondrichthyes; order Myliobatiformes; family Myliobatidae; genus Mobula; species Mobula birostris. The sequence continues at coordinate 44,568,291 of NC_092380.1, read as the reverse complement.
TCCAAAAATGACCCACCATATGCCTGAGCTTGCAGGAGATGTTTTGAAGAACTATAGGACTGAGTGATACCATTATAAAAATAAAAAATGCTGGAGAAGCTCTGTAGGTTAGGCAGCATCTGAGGAAGCAAGACACCTGTTCCATTTAGTGTGCTTTCCCTTTTGAATGATTCAAGGTAGCTTTAAATGATTCAGGCTACCTTTAAGTGATCTTCATCATCATTATGTGCTATATCGTATGGTGTGGGCAATCATGGTCTTTGACCATGATTGGTCTTGGTATATTTTTCTACAAAAGTTTGCCATTGCCTTTGTCTTTACAAGACAAGTGACCCCAGCCATTATCAATACTCTTCAGCAATTGTCTGCCTGGCGTCAGTGGTCACATAACCAGGATGTGTGATATGCACCAGCATAGAAATTTAAGTGATATAAATCTCAAAAATGCTTGCAGATTCTTCAAATAAGAACATGTACTTGATCTTTATGAAGTCACAGTTGTAAGTGAGGATTACTGCATAGAAGCTTAACCTTTGTGGTCATTGCTCTGTCTTATTATGGACCACTCTAAATGCAGCAGAGTGTATGGAGGTGCAATGAAAGGTCAGCCTTCAATGTCAGCAGTGGCTGTAGTGTAGCATGGAAATCAATATATTTATATGATTGGCATCTTTAAATATAGCTGTATCAAATTCTCCAGCTGGCAGTCACACAACCAGATAGTGCAAATTCACATCATTTACTATAAATGGGACTTTTGACTTAGCAAGAAATCTTAGTTGGTGTCCTACAGATGAATTTTAGGGCTTTTGCTTCCAATAATCTGGAGGCTGTAGCCTAGAAATTCAATCTTTTAATGCATGGACAGAAATTGTATTGTAGAGTGCTTTGTTTCCATAAAATTTTGAGAACTCAGAATCTATTTACCCTATTACATTATGTTAGTGGTCATTTCAAGAGGAAATCTTGCCAATTGTGAAAATAGACCAAGCAAGTCTGTATGTGATGCATGTTAACCCATCTGATATTTCCCTAGAGTTAGATAAATTTCTATTAACATCACTAGATAGGTAACCACATGGACAGAGATTGGAGCTCGGAGCTCGGTACCATGTCCTTCATCTACCAGTATCAGTAGAATTGGGGGCACAGCATGCTATGTCATGATTTTTTTCCCACAACTTAAAGGGAAGCTCTGTTGAAGATGTAATTAGTGTAATGCCCTGGTTCATATTTTTTTACTGTTATGCTGTATATATTTCATTTTGTGCTGTTCTATGTGAGCTGTTTGATTTCAGCTTGTTTGGGTTACTGTTGAAGATAAAAGAGAGGAGAAATGTGTTCCGCCCAATTAGGATGGTCCAGTTAAGGGGAGGTTTCTCTGGTGAGGGACACTAAGGTTGGGCTTGGAGCTTTTGTTTGAGAGAAGACGCTGGGGAGAACTGGTCGTAGCATATGATTCGGTGGGAGACCCATTTGTTCAAGATGGATTGCGAGTGACGTTCAGAAGGTGGTGTGTGCTTTCACATTGACCGAGGACCCAATGCGTGAGTGACAGTGAAGTTCAAGATGAGCTCCAACTTGTGTACATTTGACTGTTTAATTAGAATGGGCCCTTTCTGTTATTCTTTACTAACCCTTTAGTTAAGGTTCATAAACATAATTCCTTTAATCATATGCAGTGTACTGTCTGTTATTTCCCGGCATTAATTTGTAACAGGGGAGCAAATTACACAGTGTCCACACAAACAAGGGGTTTAGGGTGGGCTTGTGCCTCAATCACTTAAGTTTGACGGGGCCAGAGATTGTCTTCCCTAGACTTACGCAGCCAAGGATACCAGGGTGTTTCAATATAATAGAGAAGTAGAAATAGTTTGTTCAGTCCTTTTCATCCACTCTATTATTCAATACATCACGGACAATATTTTACATCTGTATCACTTCCCAGCACTAACTTCATATTCTTTGATTCTCTTAATAATCAAAATCTATTGAAATCTATTTGTCTAGAATATAATTCCAAATTATCCCCCACTGTAATCCATGATTCTAGACGTCTCAGCAAGCTCAAACATAATTTTTGCATCTACCCTGTAAGAATTTTAATGAGATGCTTTCTCATTTTTATAACTGTAGACATGGTCTGTTAACTTGTGATCAAAAAGTAATCTCCTCAATCCAGGAATCAATCTTGTGAGACTTTGTTGTACTCATTCTATCAGAAGTAGGTTAGTCTTTTGTAGGGAGCTAATGTATTCATATTATAGTCCAAGAGCTGTCCTATCATGGCCCTATAGAAAAGAAATGTTTTTACTCTTGTCCTCAGTATTTTTGCAATAATGGTCAACATACCAGTTGTCTTCCTAATTTATTGTTGCACCATGTTAACTTACAGTGACTTATGGTGCTTATTTGGAATATGTAACTTCCCAGCTCAACATTTTTCTATTTTATAATTGCTTAGATTCTTTATATACAGTGAATTCCAGTTAATTAGAACATATCAGGACCAGTACATTTTAGCTCAATTAAGTGGCTGCCACAATTCGCTGAAGTTTCATGGAAATAGTTAAAAAGGTATTAAAATGACAAACTACTGTTTAACTGAATAACAAATAATGTATTTAAATAAAATACAGAACAAATTAGAACCCTACAGATACCACTGCAGTACTATAAAACTGTGCATTACTTTCTTAATAGTTATTGACTATATACGATGCTATGTACTGCCATGATTGACTGTAATTGAATGAAATGAGTACTGATGCCTAGTGCAGATAATGGACTGCCGTCATAAAATGCTTTCACGATTGCATCCTCCAAATCATCGTTTTAATTGTGCGTTCAAGATGATGGTCAATACCTTCAAATTCTTCCTAGTTCTTAACATGTTGAAGTAGTAAAAATCATTTCATTTTTACTCACGGCTGTTTCTGGCATCTCTGAGCTTTAATGCGCAACAACGCAGTGAACAAAACAGTTCTCAATTGTCTTGCTGCTTATTTCTCACCAACTATCAGTGACAGAAATCACTGCATTTTGAACTCAAACACACACAATTGACACTTTTTAAACTGTTCGCTCTGAGCCTTACAAACACACAAAGTGCATGCGACTGATACTAGTTAGAAACTGTTCCAATTAAGCAGCACAGTGTCCCAAATAAGCAAGGGACTCCCAGCTATTTCTCTGATTAGTTTGCATTCTTTAAGAGTTGTGCCAAATAAGTGGCTGCCCCAAATTGGAGCAAGAGGCTGAGAGTGAAGGAGTAGGGAATCTCGGAGAGAAGAATTTTTTTTTTTTTTAATACTGCTCGTGGAAAAGAGGCTAGACTGCGCAGGCGAGTGACGTAGAGCACTAAAGGTTTAAAAGGGAGAAGAATTTTCAACGGTCTTTTTTAAATCAGAGCAAGAGGCCCAGAGTGAAGGAGTAAGGAATCTCGGAGAGAAGACTTTTTTTACACTGCTGGGGGAAAAGAGGATAGACTGCACAGGCGAGTGACGTAGAGCGCCAAAGGTTAAAAAAAAGACTATCATATACAGCGGGCAGCGTTGAGAGCGGGCAGCGTTGAGAGCAGGCAGCGGAGTGAGAGGGAGCAGAGTGGGACGGTTTTGGCTCAACAGGCTTCAGCGTGAACAGGCAAAGGCGAGGGTAGGTTCTGGTAAGTTTTGTCTTGTTTGTCTAGAGTAGAGAAAATGCCAGGCAAGATGTTGGAATGCTCCTGTTGCAGGATGTGGGAAGTCAGGGAGACCTCCGGTGTCCCTGACAATGACACCTGCAAGAAGTGCATCCAGCTGCAGCTCCTGACAAACTGCGTTAGGGAACTGGAGCAGAAGCTGGATGACCTCCGGATCATTCGGGAGAATGAGGTGTTTATAGCTGTAGCTTCAGGGAGGTAGTTATGCCAAAGGAGCAACGCACAGGTAATTGGGTTACCATCAGGCGAGGGAAGGGGAAAGGGCAGGCAGAACAGGGTTCCCCTATGACCATTCCCCTCGACAATGAGTATACCGATTTCGATATTGTTGGAGATGACTTACCTGGGACAAGCTGCAGCAACCAGATCTCTGGCACTGAGTCTAGCTCTGCAGTACAGAAGGGAGGGCGGAAGAAGAGGAGAGCGGTAGTGATAGGGGACTCAATAGTTAGAGCTACAGAAAGGTGGTTCTGTGGTCGTGACAGAGACTCCCGGATGGTTTGTTGTCTCCCGGGTGCCAGGGTCAGGGATATCTCTGATCACGTGCACAGCATTCTGAAGTGGGAGGGTGATCAGCCAGATGTCATGGTACACATCGGTACCAATGACGTAGGAAGAAAGAGTGAGAAGGTCCTGAATGAGTATTGAGAGCTTGGTAGGAAGTTAAAAAGCAAGACCTTGAAGGTGGTAACCTCAGGATTGCTACCTGTGCCACGTGCCAGTGAGAGTAAGAATAGGATGCCCTGGCGGATGGCTTCGTGGCTGAGGAACTGGTGTAGGGGGCAGGGTTTCAGATTTCAGGATCATTGGGACCTCTTCTGGGGCAGGTGGGACCTGTACAAGAGAGGCAGGTTACACCTGAACTACAAGGGGACCAATATCCTTGCAGGGAGGTTTGTTAGTGCTTTTGGGGAGGGTTTAAACTAGATTTGCAGGGGGATGGGAACCAGAGTGCCAGAGCAGATAGTGGATCGGGGGTGAAAATAAATATGTTGAAAGTTCATGCAAAGTCACAATTAGAAGGGTTGTGTGTGGTGGTAATAATCTTCTGAGGTGTGTCTATTTCAATGCAAGGAGTATTGTGGGGAAGGCTGACGAGCTGAGGGCATGGATGACACATGGGATCATGGCATTATAGCCATTAGTGAAACTTGGCTATAGGAGGGGCAGGACTGGCAGCTTAATGTTCCAGGGTTCCAATGTTTCAGACGTGATAGAAGCAGAGGAATGAAGGGTGCCGGGGGGGGGGGGGCGGCGTTGGCATTGCTAGTCAGGGAAAATGTTACAGCAGTGCTCAGGCAGGACAGATTAGAGAGCTTGTCTACCTACCGAGGCCATATGGGTGGAGCTGAGAAACAGGAAAGGTATGGCCACATTAATGGGGTTGTATTATAGACTACCCAATAGTCAGTGAGAATTGGAAGAGCAAGTCTGCAGAGAGATAGCAGACAACTACAGGAAACATAAAGTTGTGATAGTAGGGGATTTTGATTTTCCACATATTGATTGGGATTCCCATACTGTTAAAGGTCTAGACGGGTTAGAGTTTGTAAAATGTGTTCAGGAAGGTTTTCTAAATCAATATATAGTGGTAGCAAATAGAGAGGATGCAATATTAGATCTCCTATTAGGAAAAGATGTTAGGACAGGTGAGGGAAGTGTGTGTAGGGAAACACTTTGGTTCCAGTGATCATAACACCATTAGTTTTGACTTGATCATGGATAAAGATAGATCTGGTCCTCGGGTTGAGGTTCTAAACTGGAAAAAGGCCAAATTTGAAGAAATGAGAAAGGATCTAAAAAGGTAACCACGAGGAAATCTGCAGATGCTGGAATTTCAAGCAACACATATGAAAATTGCTGGTGAACGCAGCAGGCCAAGCAGCATCTATAGGAAGAGGTACAGTCGACCTTTCGGGCCGAGACCCTTTGTCAGGGTCTCGGCCCGAAACGTCAACTGTACCTCTTCCTATAGATGCTGCCTGGCCAGCTGCGTTCACCAGCAATTTTTATATAAGGATCTGAAGAGTGTGGATTGGGATAGGTTGTTCTCTGGCAAGGATGTGATTGGTAAGTGGGAGGCCTTCAAAGGAGAAATTTTGGGAGTGCTGAGTTTGTATGTTCCTGTCAGGATTAAAGGCAAAGTGAATAAAAATAAGGAAGCTTGGTTCTCAAGGGATCTTGGAACTCTGATAAAGAAGAAAAGAGAGATGTGTGACATGTATAGGAAACAGGGAGCAAATAGGTGCTTGAGGAGTATAAAAAGTGCAAAAAAATACTTAAGAAAGAGATTAGGAGGGCTAAAAAGATATGAGGTTGCTTTGGCAGTCAAGGTGAAGGATAATAAAAAGAGCTTCTACAGGTATGTTAAGAGCAAAATGATAGTAAGGGATAAAATTGGTCCTCTTGAAGATCAGAGTGGTCAGCTATGTATGGAACCAAAAGAAATGGGGGAGGTCTTGAATGGTTTTTTTGTGTCTGTATTTACTAAGGAAACTGGCATGGAGTCAATGGAAATAAAGCAAACAAGTAGTGAGGTCATGGAACTTATACAGATTGAGAAGGAGGAGGTGCTTGCAATCTTGAGGCAAATCAGAGTAGATATATCCCCAGGACCTGACAGGGTATTCCCTCGGACCTTGAAAGAGACTAGTGTTGAAATTGCAGGGGCTCTGGCAGATATATTTAAAATGTCGGTATCTACGGGTGAGGTGCCGGAGGATTGGAGGATGGCTCATGTTGTTTCGTTGTTTAAAAAAGTCTCTAAAAGTAATCCGGGAAATTATAGGCCGGTAAGTTTGACGTCGGTAGTAGGTAAATTATTGGAAGGAGTACTAAGAGATAAGAACTACAAGTATTTGGATAGACAGGGACTTATTAGGGAGAGTCAACATGGCTTTGTGCGTGGTAGGTCATGTTTAACAAATCTATTCAAGTTGTTACATACCTCAAGGAGATCTTGTGACATTCTTGTGAGAATGATGTAACGGTCTTTTGGAGGTCACCTGATGTAATTTTCCCGCTGATGTGAGGTCACGTGATGACATGTTCATCACGGGTATAAAAGGGAAGACCTCTGGTGATGCAGTTTAGTTTTCCAGCTAGAACGCTTGTCAGTGTCTCCATTCCGTTGCGTATTTGTTTTATGACGCAGTTTCATTTTTAAAACAGAGCGTTACGTTCTGTTGCAAGGTACAATAGTGCTGGACTGGCAATTTCTGCTAGATTTGTTGATGTACCTTTTCAGTAGTATTGGAGAGTGAAGACTTTATCGAAGTACAGGAGCTGAAGGATTAAGAGAAGTTGGTATAGTTCGGCAGTTTAATAAACAATTGACCTTATTCAGTCCTCTTTGAAGAAGTAGCGACCTGCATCGCAGATAACTCTTGCCAAAAGTGCAAGGAAGTTCATGCAAGGTGCTCTCTAGAAATTAAGGTCAGTTGTTTTAAGCCGTTTATTTCCTTCATCGTGAATCCTTTGGACCGAACCAGCAGGAAAGTTGCCTCTATGAAGAAATCCTTCTCCAGAGAAGTCTCTCCCAAATGAATGTATAAATCTGTTGGATTTTCGAATTTACCATTTTAAGAACTGTATTTGACTTTACCGCTTTAAGAACTGTTTTCGAATTTGTCGCTTTAAGAACCAGTACCGAGTGACGATTTGTTGAACGGTCGCATAGCGCTTAACTTCCCGTTAAGGTTTTTGTTCGTTTTTTATTGTTTATCTGTGTTTAGTAAATGTTTGGTTGTTTTTATATAACCTGACTCGATTGATATTCATTGTTGCCGGTTACGTAACATATATTGTGAGGGCTCGTCCAGATATTGTTCCAAATTTTTGAGTTTAAGTGCTGGTTTAATTGTCATTCTGATTTGGAAAAGGGAAATACCGGATCTTTTTTTGTTTGATTGGTGTGTGAGTGGTATTCGGCAGCAATGAATATTGACATCTTTATGGATTCGCCTGACCTGGAGTTTTTAGTGAATGCAAGTAAACCTGTTGTATTGGAGATTGCTAGGAGGTTGGATATTAAGGGAGTTATGAAGAGTACCACAAAGGTCTTAATTCAAAGAAAAATTGCTGAGCATTATATCAGTTTAAAAAGGTTTGATGATGAGGTGTTAGATAGGTTTCCAATGAGTAATCTGGAAATGCAGTTACATCTTGAACAGATAAAGTTTGAAAGATTTAAAGCAGAAATGGCTGAAAGAGAGGCTAATAAAAAAGGGAATTTGAAGAAAGAGAGCAAAATAAATTAAGGGAATTTAAAGATAGAGAAGCTGAAAACCAGAGAAAATTTGAGTTAGAGATGGAGAAATTAAGGATGAGAAATCAGTCTTCTGGTTCTGAGAAACAGCTCAGAACAGCTAGTCATGAGGTTATTTTGGCTCCGCCATTTAATGAAGCTGAAGGGGACAAATATTTCCAGCATTTCGAAACTCTTGCTCCAAGTTTAGGGTGGCCGAAAGAGTAATGGCCAGTGATGTTACAAAGTGTAATTAAAGGCAAGGCACAGCAGAGTTTTTGGAGGAGGTTACCAGGGCAGTGGATGAAGGGAAGGCAGTGGATGTTGTCTACATGGACTTCAGTAAGGCCTTTGACAAGGTCCCGCATGGGAGGTTAGTTATTCAGTGGTATGTATACATGGAGAGGTAGTAAATTGGATTAGACATTGGCTCAATGGAAGAAGCCAGAGAGTGGTAGTGGAGGATTGCTTCTCTGAGTGGAGGCCTGTGGCTAGTGGTATTTGTCATCTATATCAGTGATCTGGATGATAATATGGTAAGTTGGATCAGCAAATTTGTTGATGATACAAAGATTGGAGGTGTAGTGGACAGTGAGGAAGGTTTTCAAAGCTTGCAGAGGGATTTGGACCAGCTGGAAAAATGGGCTGAAAAATGGCAGATGGAGTTTACTACAGACAAGTGTGAGGTGTTGCACTTTGGAAGGACAAACCAAGGTAGAACATACAAGGTAAATGGTAGGGCACTGAGGAGTGCAGTAGAACAGAGGGATCTGAGAACACAGATACAAAATTCCCTAAAGGTGGCGTCACAGGTAGATAGGGTCGTAAAGAGAGCTTTTGATACATTGGCCTTTATTAATCAAAATATTGAGTATAAGAGCTGGAATGTTATGATGAGGTTGTATAAGGCATTGGTGAGGCCGAATTTGGAGTATTGTGTGCAGTTTTGGTCACCAAATTATAGGAAGGATATTAATAAGGTTGAAAGAGTGCAGAGAAGGTTTACAAGGATGTTGCCGGGACTTGAGAAAGTGAGTTACAGAGAAAGTTTGAATAGGTTAGGACTTTATTCCCTGGAGCATAGAAGAATGAGGGGAGATTTGATAGAGGTATATAAAATTATGATGGGTATAGACAGAGTGAGTGAATGCAAGCAGGCTTTTTCCACTAAGGCTAGGGGAGAAAAAAAACATGGGTTAAGGGTGAAGGGGGAAAAGTTTAAAGGGAACGTTAGGGGGGGCTTCTTCACAAAGAGAGTGGTGGGAGTGTGGAATGAACTGTCAGATGAAGTGGTAAATGCCCGCTCACTTTTAACATTTAAGAAAAACTTGGACAGGTATATCGATGAGAGGTGTATGGAAGGATATGGTCCAGTTGCAGGTCAGTGAGACTTGGCAGAAGAATGGTTCGGCACAGCCAAGAAGGGCCAAAAGACCTGTTTCTGTGCTGTAATGTTCTGTGGTTCTATGATTCTAATTAACCAGAATCCACTGTATTTTGAAGTCCTGAAGATTCTGTGCATCCTCCTACCAATTCTTAGGGTCACCTAGCTTTTAATTATTAACAGGGATAAAGTATTTTCTTAAAATTAAAGGAATAAATTGGGAGACAATACTGTACTATTATGAATTTTCAAAAAATTGACATCTGTGATTTATTATAAGGTCAATCGCAAAAAGGAATTCAGGAATCTAGTGATGTGGATATTTTCGCCAAGATTTCAAAAATTAACCAAGATCTGGGTAAGAATCATATAGTGCTTTTGTTAAGAAATCATATGTAATGCAATGTAACTCAAGTAATGTTACCTCATTTATGAATTCATTCTGCAAATCAGTTTTAGATTACAGTACATTAGACCATGTCAGTAAACTATTTATATTTGTATTGCATCTTCCATGTCCATTTAAGGATGTCCAAAAGCACTTTCAAACCAGTGAAACATATTTTGAAGTATAATGTAGGTTAATTTGTTGACCAATATAGGTACAGCAAAACTTTAAAAAACTGAGTTGTTGTGGTCTAAAAGTTCATTAATGTTTCTGTTTGCTATGCAAATAAATCTTAAAAGTTGAGTGTAAGTCACAATAAAACTATAGCTTGTGCAGACTGCAAAAACTGTATGAATAGATGTTGCACACATGCATAGAGGACATTTGTAGTGTGTGCATCTGTGACCTCAATTCTCTTCTAAGGTCAGTTAGAATATTCCTCAATGAAAAAAATAATCAAACTTGTTTGATTAAGGATATGTTGAGGGAAAAATCAGAGGAAGCAACATTTAACCATACTCATTTCATAGCAGCCATCCTTTTTGATAAGCTGTTCAACCACTTTTCACAAGGTAGGCAGTGAACTACATAGGAATTTCAAATTACTATTAAAGTAGGGAGCCCCAAACAGCCAATGCTACAATGGTGAAGATGTAATTATCTTTCTCGTAATTAAACTTTGCATAAATGCTTCAGTGGTTGGCACGTTAGCATGCTGAATGAATGGGAGGTAGACTATAATGTCATTGGCAGGATTGACTTTCCCTAAGAATCCCAAAGGGAGAGGCTAGAAGGTCTCATGGCCACTTAATATATAGGGTTTCACTCCCCTAAAGTGATCTATCTAAGGAGTGTTTTACCTACAATCTATGGTTGCAAAAGTTTGGAAAGTAGAGGCCCATAGCGTTCTTAAGATTTGATTCCATAAGACCATAAGACAAAGGAGCAGAAGTAGGCCATTCGGCCCATTGAGTCTGCTCCGCCATTTTATCATGAGCTGATCCATTTTATCCTATTTAGTCCCACTGTCCCGCGTTCTCACCATAACCTTTGATGTCCTGGCTACTCAGATACCTATCAATCTCTGCCTTAAATACACCCAATGACTTGGCCTCCACTGCTGCCCGTGGCAACAAATTCCATAGATTCACCACCCTCTGACTAAAAAAATTTTTTTGCATTTCTGTTCTGAAAGGGCGCCCTTCAATCCTGAAGTCATGCCCTCTCGTACTAGACTCCCCCATCACGGGAAACAACTTTGCCACATCCACTCTGTCCATGCCTTTTAACATTCAAGATGTTTCTATGAGGTCTCCCCTCATTCTTCTAAACTCCAAGGAATACAGTCCAAGAGCGGACGAACGTTCCTCATATGTTAACCCTCTCATTCCCGGAATCATTCTAGTGAATCTTCTCTGTACCCTCAGCACATGCAACGTCAGCACATCCTTTCTTAAATAAGGAGACCAAAACTGCCCACAGTACTCCAAGTGAGGTCTCACCAGCGCCTTATAGAGCCTCAACATCACATCCCTGCTCCTATACTATATTCCTCTAGAAATGAATGCCAACATTGCATTCGCCTTCTTCACTACCGACTCAACCTGGAGGTTAACTTTAAGGGAATCCTGTACGAGGACTCCCAAGTCCCGTTGCATCTCAGAACTTTGAATTCTTTCCCCATTTAAATAATAGTCTAGCCGTTTATTTTTTCTGCCAAAGTGCATAACCATACACTTTCCAACATTGTACTTCATTTGCCACTTCTCTGCCCATTCTTCCAATCTATCCAAGTCTCTCTGCAGACTCTCCGTTTCCTCAGCACTACTGGCCCCTCCACCTATCTTCATATCGTCAGCAAACTTAGCCACAAAGCCATCTATTCCATAATCCAAATCATTGATGTACAATGTAAAAAGAAGCGGCCCCAATACTGATCCCTGTGGAACACCACTGGTAACCGGCAGCCAACCAGAATAGGATCCCTTTATTCCCACTCTCTGTTTCCTGCCAATCAGCCAACGCTCTATCCACGTATGTAACTTTCCTGTAATTCCATGGCTCTTATCTTGTTAAGCAGCCTCATGTGTGGCACCTTGTCAAAGGCCTTCTGAAAATCCAAATATACAACATCCATTGCATCTCCCTTGTCTAGCCTACTGGTAATTTCCTCAAAAAATTGTAATAGGTTTGTCAGGCAGGATTTTCCTTTAAGGAATCCATGCTGAGTTCTGCCTATCTTGTCATATGCCTCCAGGTACTCTGTAACCTCATCCTTGACAATCAGCTCCAACAACTTCCCTACCACCGACGTCAAGCTAACAGGTCTATAATTTCCTTTTTGCTTCCTTGCCCCCTTCTTAAATAGCGGAGTGACATTTGCAATCTTCCAGTCTTCCGGAACCATGCCAGAATCTATCGACTTTTGAAAGATCATCGCTAATCCCTCCGCAATCTCCACAGCTACTTCCTTCAGAACACGAGGGTGCATTCCATCTGGTCCAGGAGATTTATCGACCTTTAGCCTATTCAGCTTCCTGAGTACTTTCTCTGTCGTAATTGTGACTGCGCACACTTCTCTTCCCTGCCACCCTTGAGTGTCCGGTATCCTGCTGTCTTCCTCAGTGAAGACTGATGCAAAATACTTGTTCAGTTCCTCTGCCATCTCCTCATCTCCCATTACAATTTCTCCAGCAACACACATCAAAGTTGCTGGTGAACGCAGCAGGCCAGGCAGCATCTGTAGGAAGAGGTGCAGCCGACGTTTCAGGCCGAGAAAGACAGGAGGGGGAGGGATGGAGCCAAGAGCTGGACAGGTGATTGGCAAAAGGGGATACGAGAGGATCATGGGACAGGAGGTCCGGGAAGAAAGACGGGGGGGGGGACCCAGAAGATGGGCAAGAGGTATATTCCGAGGGACAGAGGGAGAAAAAGGAGAGTGAGAGAAAGAATGTGTGCATAAAAATAAGTAACAGATGGGGTACTAGGGGGAGGTGGGGCCTAGCGGAAGTTAGAGAAGTCGATGTTCATGCCACCAGGTTGGAGGCTACCCAGACGGAATATAAGGTGTTGTTCCTCCAACCTGAGTGTGGCTTCATCTTTACAGTAGAGGAGGCCGTGGATAGACATGTCAGAATGGGAATGGGATGTGGAATTAAAATGTGTGGCCACTGGGAGATCCTGCTTTCTCTGGCGGACAGAGCGTAGATGTTCAGCAAAGCGGTCTCCCAGTCTGCGTCGGGTCTCGCCAATATATAAAAGGCCACAACGGGAGCACCGGACGCAGTATATCACCCCAGTCGACTCACAGGTGAAGTGTTACCTCACCTGGAAGGACTGTTTGGGGCCCTGAATGGTGGTAAGGGAGGAAGTGTAAGGGCATGTGTAGCACTTGTTCCGCTTACACAGATAAGTGCCAGGAGGGAGATCAGTGGGGAGGGATGGGGGGGACGAATGGACAAGGGAGTTGTGTAGGGAGCGATCCCTGCGGAATGCAGAGAGAGGGTGGGAGGGAAAGATGTGCTTAGTGGTGGGATCCCGTTGGAGGTGGCGGAAGTTATGGAGAATAATATGTTGGACCCGGAGGCTGGTGGGGTGGTAGGTGAGGACCATGGGAACCCTATTCCTAGTGGGGTGGCGGGAGGATGGAGTGAGAGCAGATGTACGTGAAATGGGGGAGATGCGTTTAAGAGCAGAGTTGATAGTGGAGGAAGGGAAGCCCCTTTCTTTAAAAAAATTCTCCAGTATCATTTTCTGTCGGTCCTATATCTACTCTCACCTGTCTTTTACTCTTTATATACTTGAAAAAGCTTTTAGTATCCTCTTTGATATTATTTGCTAGTTTCCTTTCATAGTTAATCTTTTCTCTCTTAATGACCTTCTTGGTTTCCTTTTGTAAAGTTTTAAAAACTTCCCAATCCTCTGTCTTCCCACTAATTTTTGCTTCCTTATATGCCCTCACCTTTGCTTTAACTTTGGCTTTGACTTCTCTTGTCAAAAACGGTTGCATCCTTTTTCCACTCGAAGATTTCTTCTTTTATGGAATATACCTGTCTTGCACATTCTTCATTTCTCGCATAAACTCCAGCCACTGCTGCTCTGCCGTCTTTCCCGCCAGTGTCTCTTTCCAGTCAACTTTGGCCAGTTTCTCTCTCATGCCACTGTAGTTTCCTTTACTCCACTGAAACACCGACACATCAGATTTCGGCTTCTCTTTTTCTAATTTCACAGTGAACTCAATCACTGCCTCCTAAGGGTTCTTTCACCTCAATCTCTCCAATCACCTCCGGTTCATTACACAATACCCAATCCAGTACAGCCGATCCCCTAGTGGACTCAACGACAAGCTGTTCTAAAAAGCCATCTCGCAGACATTCTACAAATTCTCTCTCTTGAGATCCAGTGCCGACCCGATTTTTCCAATCTACTCGCATGTTAAAATCCTTAACCTCTAGCTGTATAGCATCCTTCTTTTAGCGTTGATGCCACTTTGATGTTCCTAGCTTCCAGATTATTTCTGACATTGGCAGCTAATTCACAATTTGTCATAACCTGAAGCTCAGTGCTGTTTTAGTTCGGTCACAATGCTCTCTCAAGGAAAAATATTAGAAACCAACAATAGAAGGCAAATGAATTTGTGGGATTGCAGAATACCTAAAACTTCAGTATTCACACCACTCTGCACTTCCTATGGAAAACAAAAGCTCCAAAGAAATCACAAAGGAGAAGTCTTGTAGGATTTCCAAGAGGTCCATACTCCGAAACTGAATTTCTCAGCTAAGTTTTATTCAATGAATGCCAGTTTAAGCACTGAGGGTTGGCTCCTTCAGTTCTGCCACCTCAAGATCTTGATGTAATACTGTGCCCTTTGATGATGGTGAAAAGTGGTATGATGCCCTTTGAAAAAGTTGAAAACCACAGAACGCAGCAGTGAGTGATTAAAGATGCCCTTGAACACTTCAGCCAGTTAGTCGGCACTCTATGTAAATATATTCGGCCCATAATTCTCCAAGCCCCACCCCTCCATGGACCTGTCCAAGTGATTTTTAGATGACATTGTACCTACTTCAACCACTTCCTCTGGCAGCTTGTTCTATCTACTCACCACCCCCTGCATGGAAAATGATGTCTTTCAGGTCCCTTTTAAATCTTTCCCTCTCACTTTAAAACTACGATCCCTATGATCCCTAGTTTTGGATGCCTGTTCTGAGTAAAAGATGTCGTCTACCTTATCTATGCCTCTCATAATTTTAAATATTTCTATGCAGTCTCCCCTTCTTGGACATTTCAGGAAATAAACTCTTAGCCTGGCCAACCTCTCCATATAACCCCTTGCAAATCTTACCTGTTATTTTTCCAGTTTAACCATGCTTTGCAATAACAGGGTGATCAAAATTGTACAGAATACTCCAAGTATAGCCTCACCAACACTTATGCAACTGAAACATAATGTCTTAACTCCTATACTCAGTGCTCATACTGATGAAGTCTAATGTGCTAAACACCTTTTTCACCACCCTGTTTGCCTGTGGCGCCACGTTCAATGAACAATGTCCTTGTATTCCTAAGTCCTTCTGTTCCAATATCACCCCTAGTGCCCTACCATTCAGTAGAGTTATTAGGACTTGATGTTTCAATCCCTGTGGTAAGTTGGCACTCTCGATGTTGGCAGTGGGTTTGGATTGGTAACAAGGAGGGAGGGTAGGTACGTCATCGGGGTCATCAGGTGGGCACCCTCCTTCTTTGGCATTTCGTTGATAAGCCCACAACATCTCCAGAGGGCTCAATGGTGCTACCTGGCATCCCAGATACACCCCCCTCAGTTCCATACCCTCCTGTCTTCATCTTGCAGCCCAGTTGTTGTCTTTCCTTTTAATCCAAATCCAGTTGCTGCTTTTTTCTGCTGCATTTGACAAGGCCTTGATTGCTTGTTGGAGGGAGTGACCCCTTACCCCCATCTTCTTCAATAGACTGGTCATAGATGTAGCAACAAATCCCCTGCATCCCACTTCTACAGGGAAAATCTTGGTCTTCCAGCCATTCTGGGCAGCTACAGTTGCCAGTTCAGAGTACTTGGTCTTTTTCCTCTCATAAGCTTCTTCGACACCATCTTCCCATGGTACTGTCAATTCCACAACATACGCCAGCTTGGCTGTTGTGGACCACAGGACCATGTTTGGCCGGAGTGTTGTAGCCACAATGTCTGAGGGAAACACAAGCTTCTTCTCTAAGTCCATGTCCATTTTCCAATCCCGAGCAACCTGCAAAATTGTTACATCTTTTGATGTTGTATGGTGCTTTGGAGGTTGGCCTGCTGGTACAAATCATGTGATGTGGACATTTCCTGCTGATGTTTGTGGGAGAGCATTTGTGGTGATTCGCCTCTGTTCCAAGATTGATGCCAGCTGTCTGAGAACTTGGTTATGCTGCCAAGTGTACCGCCCCTGGGTGAGGCTCGTGGTGCATCCTGTTAAAATGTGCCTTAGTAATCCAGGTGCTTGACAAAGAGAGCAAGTGGGGTCTTCTCCCCACCACTGGTTCAGGTTCTGGGATGTGGGTAGGAGGTCATAAGTGGCTCTGATGACAAAACTTTGCTGAGATCCCTCCATCTCCCAGATGTCACGCCAGCTAAGTTTATAGTATAAGTCCTACATTAATTTGACTTTCCAAATGCATCACCTCACACTTACCTGTATTGAAATCCACTTGCTATTTCTCAGCCCTCTTCCCTAACTGATCTCCTGCATTCTTTGATAACTTTCTTAACTATAAACAATACCTAACTTTGTGTTACCCACAAACTTGTGCATTTGAATCCAAATCACATAGTTAAATAACAAATAACTTGTGTCCCAAAGCCACCCCTGTGGTGTGGATATATAGTTACCTGTCTCCATTCCAAAACAAGACATACCATCATCACCCTCTGCTTCCTACTTCCAAGCCAATTTTGAATCCATGTAACTAGTTCCCCTTAGATTCAGTGAGACCTAACCTTCCAGAATAGCCTACTACAGTATGCAGGTCCTTGTCAGGGGCCTGACTAAACTCCAATAGACAGCATTCACTGCTCCAATTCATCTACCTTTCTGATTACATCTTCAAAACAGAAACTCTAAAAAGGTTCATCAAGCACAATTCCCATGTATAAAGCCATTCTGATGCCTCCTAATCAATCTTTATCCAAATACTCAGAATTTCCACCAGTAACTTCCTCAGGAACTGACTCAGGAAAGGAAAAAGAAGAAGGTGTGTTTTATGGTTAACTTTCATTGGTGGTTCTGTTGAATTCATGTTCTCCGACCTTGAACATCTAATAGTTGAAATCCGTCCATTATAATCAAGCGCTCGTGACAGTTCACTGCACAATGTCATCTACAAACAAGAAACAGCCAATCCTGATGCATTTCAACCAGGCTTGTTTGAAGAAAACCCTGCCTAAATACCCCAGCATGTAAGAGGTAGCACCAGAGGTCCCAACACACTAGAGCACTGTTATACTAAGATAAGGGATGCCTACCACTCCTTGCCCAGACTGCATTTTGGTAAATCAGATCAATTGGCTATCCTTCTACCTTCATATAAGCAGAGGCATAAAGCAAAGCTCCAGAAATTAGGACAACAAAGATGTAGTCGTGGGAGGGAGAGGAGTGCTTACAGGATTGCTTTGAGTCAGTGGACTGGGTTGTGTTCAAGCATTCATCTAGGGATCTGAATAAATACACAATGGTTGTAATGGACTTTATTAAAATAGCTGTAGACAAGTGTGTCCTCACTAAGTTGCTCAGAGTCCCCAATCAGAAGCCCTGGATAAACCACAAGGTCCAAAATCTGAGGGCATTCAAGTCTGGAAACTAAGAAAGTTACAAAAGGTGCAGGTACACTCTCCAGAAACCCATTTCACAGGCAAAGTGGAAATTCCAGACCAAACTTGAATCAACAAAGGATGTTCAGCAGCTGTGGCAGGGCTTGAATGCCATCACCTCTTATAAAGTTAAATCAAGCAACATGGGAGACAGCATGGCTACACTTCGCTTCCAGATGAGCTCAGTGCGTTCTCTGCTCACTTTGACCGTCAAAACATTGAGGAACCTTCACAAACTCCCACATACCCCAATGATGCTAAGATTTCAGTCTCTCAAGCTGATGTACTGGCTGCCTTTCAGGAGGGTGAGTCCATGGAAAGCATCCGGACTGGACGGGGTATCTGGCCACGTACTAAAGACCTGTACTGAACAACTGGCTGGTGTGGTCACTGAGATCTGTCTCTCTCTTTGGCAGTGTGTGGTTCCCACCTACTTCAAGCAGGCTTCAATTATACTAGTGCCTAAGAAAAGTGTGGTGATGTACCTCAAGACTTTCGCCCAGTTGCACTTGCATCCACAATGATTAACTGTTCTGAGACGTTGTTGATGAAACATATCAGCTCCTGCCTGTGAGGCGACTTGGTTCTGCTCCAACTTGTGTCCTGCTCTATTCATAGAACACAGAACAGCACAGCACAGCACAGCACAGCACAGGAACAGGCCTTTGGGCCCACAATATTGGTCAAACCAACTAAAGAGTAAATGAAAAATCCCCAAAAACTAGTCTCTCTTAACTACACAATATCCATATCCATCCATTTTCCTCACCTTCACATGCCCATCTAAATACCTCTTAAAAGCCTCTACTGTATTTGCCTCTACCATCATACTCTGTAATGCATTCTAGTATCCACCACTCTGAGTAAAAAAATTACCCGTCACATTCCCTTTGAACCTACCCCCTCTCATTTTCAATGCATACCTGCTGGTTGGCATTTCTACCCTGAGAAAAGGACGCTCCTTGTCTACTCTATCCATGCTTCTCATAATCTTATAAACTTCTATCTGTTCTCCCTTCAGCCTCCACCACTGCAAAGAAAACAACCCAAGTTTGTCCAGCCACTCAAGCCAGGTAGCATCCTGGTTAAACTCATCTGCGCCCTCTCAAAAGTTTCAACATCCTTCCTACAGTAGGATGACCAGAACTGTATGAAATACTCCAGATGTAGCCTAATCAGGGTTTTATAAAGTTAAAACAAAACCTCTTTTGTACTCAGTACCTCAAATAATAAAAACTAGCATTCTGTAAGCTGCCTTAACCACCCTATAGATCTGTGTAGACACTTTCATGGAGCTATGAATGTGGACCCCAAGATCTCTCTGTTCAGTAACACTGTTAAAGGTCTTGCCCATATCTGCAACTGATCTATATTGCACTGTATTCTTTGCCAGTCTTCTACACTATCCACATTTGCTTTACACTTATCACTGTGTGGCTAAGCACAGTTCCAATGTCATATTCAAGTTTGCTGGTGATACCACTATTGTGGACCGAAACAATGATGGTGATGAATCAGCATGTATGAGGGAGATTGAAAATCTGGCTGAATGGTGTCATAACAACCTCTCACTCAATGTCAGCAAGACCAGGGCGAGGGACACCTGAGGTCCATGAGCCAAATCTCATTGGAGGATCAGAGGTAAAGGTTATCGACTTTAAATTCCTAAGCGTTACTATTTCAGAGGACCTGGCCTGGTCCCAGCACATAAGTGAAATTCTGAATGGAAAATCCTACAAAAAGTAGCAGATTTAGCCCGGTACATCATGAGTGAAACCCTCCCAGCACTGTCGTAAGAAAGCAGCATCCATCATCAGGGATTCCCACCACCCAGGTCGTGCTCTCTTCTTACTGCTTCCATCCAGTAGAAGGTACAAGAGCCTCAGAACTCTCACCATCAGGTTCAAGAACAGTTACTACCCGCAACCGTCAGGCTCTTAAGCAAAAGGGGAAAACTATACTCAACTTCCCATCATTTAAATGTTCCCAGAACTAATTAACTCACTTTCAAGAGCTTTTCAACTTGTGTTCTTGTTATTTATACATTAATACTTGTATCTCCCTCATACATTTATTTAGATTTACATTTGCACAGTTTGTTGTCTTCTACAGGATCTTTCATTGATCTTGTTATAGTTACTATTCTATAGATTTGTTAAGTATTTCTGCAAAAAAATGAATCTCAAGGTTGTATATGTAACATAGATGTACTTTAATAATAAAATCTACTTTAAACTTGGAACTTACTACTGATGTCAAGCTGACTAGCCTGTTGTACCCCTGGCTTGTTCTTGCTAAGCATCTTAAACGATGGAAATTTAGCAAACTTTCCATCTTCAGGAACTTCACCATTGACTAACAGTGGAGCAAATAACTCTGGAAGGGTCTCCACAATATCCTCTGTATCCTCCTACAGAGTCTGAGGATGTATTTGGTGAGGCACTAGGTGTTAATGCAGCTTAATGCACTGTAAGGCTGCAAATACCTCCTCCCTAGTAATATGAATGTCCTCCAAAACATCTGCATTGTTTCCTGTATCTCTTGAGTAACAGCTGTGACTTTCTCAGTGAACATCAAGGAATAATATTTGTTAAAAATCCCATCCATTACTGGCAGTTCAAGACATAGGCAGCCCTGCTGATCTCTAGGAGGACATATTCTCTCCCTAGCTGCCCTTTTACTCTTAATATAGCTATGAATCTCTTGGGATTTTTCCTGCCAGGTCCATTTTAAGCTTTCTCTTTGCCCTCCAGATTTTAGAAACATAGAAAACATACAGCACAATACAGGCCCTTCAGCCCACAAAGCTGTGCCGAACATGTCCCTACCTTAAAACTATCTAGGCTTTACCAATAGCCCTCTATTTTTCTAAGCTCCATGTACCCATCCAGGAGTCCCTTAAAAGACCCGATCGTTTCCACCTCCAATGCTGCCGGCAGCCTATTCCACGCACTCACCACCCTTTGCGTTTTTAAAAAAGAAACTTAACCCTGACAGCTCCTCTGTACCTACTTCCAAGCACCTTAAAACTATGCCCTCTCATGCTAGCCATTTCAGCCCTGGGGAAAAGCCTTTGACTATCCACATGATCAAAGCCTCTCATTATCTTGTACACCTCTGTCAAGTCACCTCTCATCCTCTGTCGCTCTAAGAAGAAAAGGCCGAGTTCACTCAACCTATTCTCATAAGGCATGTTCCCCAATCCAGGCAACATCCTTGTAAATCTCCCCTGCACCCTTTCTATGACTTCCACATCCTTCCTGCAGTGAGGCGACCAGAACTGAGCAGAGTACTCCAAGTGTGGTCCTGTACAGCAGCAACATTACCTCTCGGCTCCTAAGTTCAATTCCACGATTGATGAAGGCCAATACACCATATGCCTTCTTAACCACAGAGTCAACCTGCACAGCAGCTTTGAGTGTCCTGTGGACTCGGACCCCAAGATCCTTCTGATCCTCCACACTGCCAAGAGTCTTACCATTAATACTATATTCTGCCATCATATTTGACCTACCAAAATGAACCACTTCACACTTATCTGGGTTGAACTCCATCTGCTACTTCTCAGCCCAGTTTTGCAGCCTATCAATGTCCCACTGTAACTTCTGACAGCCCTCCACACTATCCACAACACCTCCAACCTTTGTGTCATCAGCAAACTTACTAACTCATCCCTGCCCTTCCTCATCCAGGTCATTTATAAAAATTACGCAGAGTAAGGGTCCCAGAACAGATCCCTGAGGCACACCACTGGTCACCGACCTCCATGCAGAATATGACCCATCTACAACCTTTCTTCGCCTTCTGTGGGCAAGCCAGTTCAGATCCACAAAGCAATGTCCCCTTAGATCCCATGCCTCCTTACTTTCTCAATAAGCCTTGCATGGGGTACCTTATCAAATGCCTTGCTAAAATCCATACACACTACATCTACTGCTCTTCCTTCATCAATGTGTTTAGTCACATCCTCAAAAAATTCAATCAGGCTCATAAGGTATGGCCTGCCCTTGACAAAGCCATGCTGACTATTCCTAATCATATTATGCCTCTCCAAATGTTCATAAATCCTGCCTCTCAGGATCTTCTCCATCAACTTACCAACCACTGAAGTAAGATTCACTGGCCTATAATTTCCTGGGCTATCCCTATTCCCTTTCTTGAATAAGAGAACAATATCCGCAACCCTCCAATCCTCCGGAACCTCTCCCGTCCTCATTGATGATGTGAAGATCATTGCCAGAGGCTCAGCAATCTCCTCCCTCACTTCCCACAGTAGCCTGGGGTACATCCCGTCTAGTCCCGGTGACTTATCCAACTTGATACTTTGCAAAAGCTCCAGCACATCCTTTTTTTTTAATATCTACATTCTCAAGCTTTTCAGTCCACTGCTAGTCATCCCTACAGTCGCCAGGATCCTTTTCCGTAGTGAATACTGAAGCAAAGTATTCATTAAGTACCTCTGCTATTTCCTCCAGTTCCATACACACTTTTCCATTGTCCTATTCTCTCATGGCTTATCCTATTGCTCTTCACATACTTGTAGAATGCCTTGGAGTTTTCCTTAATCCTGTCCGCCAAGGCCTTCTCATGGCCCCTTCTGGCTCTCCTGATTTAATTCTTAAACTCCTTCCTGCTAACCTTATAATGTTCTAGATTCATGTCATTACCTAGTTTTTTTTAACCTTTTGTAAGCTCTTCTTTTCTTCTTGACTAGATTTACAACAGCCTTTGTGCATAACGAACCTTGTACCCTACCATCCTTTCCATGTCTCATTGGAACGTATCTACTCAGAACCCCATGCAAATACCCCCTGAACATTTGCCACGTTTCTTCGGTACGTTTCCCTGAGAACATCTTTTTCCAATTTATGTTTCCAAGTTCCCGCCTGATAGCCTCATAGTTCCCCTTACTCCAGTTAAACATTTCCCTAGCTTGTCTGTTCCTATCCCTCTCCAATGCTATAGTAAAGGAGATAGTGATCACAATTCTATCTCCAAAATGCTCTCCTACTGAGAGACCTGACACCTGACCAGGTTCACTTCCCAGTACCAGATCAAGTACAGACTCCTCTTGTAGGCTTATCTACGTATTGTGCCAAGAAACCTTCCTGAACACACCTAACAAGCTCCACACTGTCTAAACCCCTCACTGTAGGGAGATACCACAACAACCCTGTTATTATTACTCCTTTCCAGAATCTGTCTCCTTAGCTGCTCCTCGATGTCCCTGTTACTATTGGGTGGTCTATTTTCTATGTATATTCCAAATTGCAGCCTCACCAGCAACTGCAATGTGATGTCCCTACCTAAACTTGATGCCCTGTCTGATGAAGGCCAGCATTGTAAATGGCTACTTCATCACCGTCTCTATTTCCATAGCTGTTTTCAGCAAAGTGTGCACATGTACTTTCAGGCCTTGTCATTCACAGTGTAAGTTCTACTCTAGTTTGACTGTCTAAAATATGTTGCCTCACTCTTACGTAAATTTGAAATCCTTTTGCCATTCCCAAACTAATCAAGATCTTTTTTGCAATTCGTTGTAACATACTTCAATATCAACAAGACCTCCTAATTTATTATTATCTGCAAACTTGCTAATCATGACATGTACATTTATATCTAAACCATTTATATAAATAATGAATAACAAGTCCTAGTACTGATCCTTAGAGCACCCCACTAGTCTCAGGCCTCCAGTCTGAGAAGCAGCCTTCACCTATCACCCTCCGCTTCCTATCGTTGAGCCAATTCGTTCTGCACCTTGCTAGCTCTCTCTGAATCCTATGCAACCTAATTTTCCAGATTAGCCTGCCATGTGGGACCTTGTGATGGCCTTACTATAGAACATATAAACAACATCCACAGCCCTACCTTCATCTGTCCTCCAAGTTACCTCTTGGAACATCTTCATAATATTTGTCAGACATTACCTCCGACACACAAAACCATGCTGACTATTCCTAATCGGGCCTTGACTATTCATGTGATGGTAGATCTTGTCCTTCACAATTCTCTCCAGTAGCTCCACTACAGTTGAAGTCAGGCTCACCAGCCTGTAGTTCCTTAGTCTGTCCTTGCTTTCTTGAACAATTGAATAACACTAGCACCCTGCAGTTTTTAAAATATTTTTGCTGGTTGCTAATCATGAAGCAAATATTCAAAGGCCACCACAATTTCTTCCGTTACCTGACATAAGGTCGGGGGGGGAGGGGGGGGAGAGGGGTACTTCAGGATTTGTCCTCCTTTTTGCGCCTCAAGGTTGTAAATAACTCTTTCTTCATAATATGCATATGATCGAATACCTTACCACCACATTACCCTAATTTCTTTGACATCCACGATATTCTCCTTTGTAAACACTTTGGAGAAATAGATATTAAAATCTTAGCCATCTGCTGCAGCTCCACAGCGGATGGCCTTGATATTTTTTAAGAGGTCCATTGTCACCCCTTTTCTGTAATATAAATGAGGAACTTTTGGATCAAAGTACAAATTGAAATATCAGAATATTTCAGTTTTTTAGTTTAGAATAACTTGGTATTAAACTGTTCAAATGTAATTGCAGTTTGTAGTAAATTACTTTCTAAAGGCCAAGTATTCTGCTATGTGTTAATAAAATTTGCAGAACTCTGGTCACAAAGCATACGAATATCAGAATAATCTATCCTGGTTACTTTATAAGGAACCAAAAATGAAGACTCTTACAATTACATAGTGATTGTATTGAATAAGGTTGCAAACAGCTTAGAATATGAAGGTATGGTACATTATTGATAGTGCCTAAAGAACTCCCTAGTTAAGATACATGTGTATGAAAACCATAAGATATAGGAGCAGAATCAGGCCGTTTGGTCCATCAAGACTGCTCCACCATTTCATCGTGGCTGATCCATTTCTCTCACAGCCTCAATCTCCTACTTTCTCTCCACATCCCTTCGTGCCCTGACTAACCAAGAATCTATCAACCTCTGTCTTAAATATACCAAATGACTTGACCTCCACAGCCACCTGTGCCAACGAATATCCTAGATCCACCACTCTCCGGCTAAAGAAATTCCCCCTCAACGTTCTAAATGGACATCCCTCTATCCTGGGGCTGTATCGTCTGGTCTTAGACTCCATCACCATGGGAAACATCATCTCCACATCCATTCTATTGAAGCCTTTCAACATTCAATAGGTCTCAATGAGATGCTCGCTCAATCTTCTGAATTTCAGTGAATATATTTCATTGCTATAATAATAGATTGTTATGATGGGTGATTTTAACTTTCCTAATATTAACTGGCATCACCTTACAGCAAGTGGTTTAGATGGAGTGGAGTTTGTTAGGTGTGTTCAAGAAGGTTTCCTGGCTGTACTCGATCTGGTATCAGGAAAAGAACCTGGTCAGGTGTCAGATCTTTTGGTGGGAGAGCATTTTGGAGGTAGTAATTACAACTCTATCTGCTTTACCATAGGACTGGAGAGGGATAGGAGCAGACAATTTGGGAAAGCATTTAATTGAGGTAGGGGGAAATATGATGCTATTGGGCAGGAATACGGGAACATAAATTGAGAGCAGTTGTTCTCAGGGAAATGCACAGCAGAAATGTGGCAAATGTTCAGGGAACATTTACATGGTGTTCTGCATAGGTATGTTCCATTGAGGCAGGGAAAGGATGGTAGGGTAGAAGAACCAAGGTGTACAAAGGATGTAGAAAATCTAGTTAAGAAGAAAAGAAACACTTATGAAAGTTCAAGAAACTAGGTACTGTTAGAGCTCTAGAAAGTTACAAGGGTGTCAGGAAGGAGCTTAAGAATAGAACTAGGAGAGCCAGAAGGGGCCATGAGAAGGCCTTGGCAAACATTATTAAGCAAAACCCCAAGGCATTCTGCAGGTATGTAAAGAGCAAGAGGATGAGTTGTGTGAGAATAGAACTGATAAAATGCAATAGTGAAAGCGTGTGCATGGAGCCAGTGGAGGTACTTAATGAATACTTCAGTATTCACCAGTGAAAAGGACCTTGGGAATTGTGGGGATGATTGACAGTGGACTGAAACACTTGAGTGCATAGACATTAAAAAAGAGGATGTGCTGGAGCTGTTGAAAGGTATTAAGTTAGATAAATCACCGAGACTGAATGAGGTATAACCTAGCCTACTGTGGGAAGCAAGGGAGGAGAATGCTGAGCCTTTGGTAATGATCTTTGCATTATCAATAGGGGCAGGAGAAGTACCAGAGGATTGGATGGTTGAAAACATTGTTCCTTTATACAAGAAAGGGAGTAGAGATAACCCAGGAAATTATAGACCAAGTGAGTCTTACTTCAGTGGTGGGCAAGATCCTGAGAGGCAGGAATTATGAGCATTTGGAGAGACATGATCTGATTAGGGATAGTCAGCATAGCTTTGTCAAGGGCAGGTCGAGCCTGATTGAATTCTTTGATGGTGTAATAAAACGGATTGATGAAGGTAGAGCAGTGGATGTAGTGTTTATGGATTTCAGTAAGATATTTGATAAGGTTCCCCATGCAAGGGTCATTCAGAAAGTAATGAGCCATGGGATCAAAGGAGACCTTGCTTTGTGGATCCAGAATTGGCTTGCCCAGAGAAGGGAAAGGGTGTTTGTAGATGGTTCGTATTCTGCATGGAGGAAGGTGACCAGTGATGTTCTGCAGGGAACTATTTTGGGACCCCTCCTCTTTGTGATTTTTATAAATGACCTGGATGAGCAAGTAGAAGGGTGGGTTAGTAAATCTGATGATGACACAAAAGTTGGGGTGTTGTGGATAGTAGGGAGGGTTGTCAGAGGCTATAGTGGGACATCGATAGGATGCAAAACTGGGCTGAGAAGTGGCAGATGTTCAACCCAGATAAGTGTGAAGTGGATCATTTCGGTAGGTTACATTTGAAGACAGAATATAATATTAATGGTAAGACTTTTGGCAGTGTGGAGGATCAGTGAGATCTTGGGGTCCATGTCAAGAGGACACTCAAAGCTGCTGCGCAGGTTGACAGTATTGTTAAGAAGGTGTATGGTGTGATGGCCTGAATCAACCGTGGGACTGAGTTCCAGAGCCGTGAGGTAATGTTAAAGCTATAAGACCTTAGTTACACCCCACTTGGAGTACTGTGTTCAGTTCTAGTCACCACATTACAGGAAGGATGTGGATACTATAGAAAGAGTGCAGTAAAGATTTACAAGGATGTTGCCTGAATTGGAGAGTGTGCCTAATGAGAATAGGTTGAGTGAACTTGGCCTTTTCTCCTTGGAGCGACAGAGGATGAAAGATGGCCTGATAGAGGTGCATAAGATGATGAGAGGCATCGATCGTGTGGATAACCAGGGGCTTTTTCTCCGGCTGAGGTGGCTAACATGAGTGGGCGTCGTTTAAGGTGCTTAGAAGTAGGTCCAAGGGGGATATCAGAGGTAAGTTTTTCACAGAGAGTGGTGGATGTGTGCCAGTGTCTGTGGTAGAGGTGGGTACAGTAGGGTCTTTTAAGAGTCTCTTGGATAGGTACATGGTGCTTGGAAAAATAGAGAACTATGCAGTGGGGTAATTCTAGGCAATTTCTAGAGTAGATTACATGGTCAGCATGACATTGTGGGCTGAAGGACCTGTAATAAACTGTAGATTTCTATAGGATCAGTGTCATCAAACTGTCATGAACCCTGCGACAAGGTTGAAAAGGACCAGCAGAAATGGAACACACCTGGAGTCTGGTTTACTATAAATTAAGACTATATTTATTACTACTACGAATTAATATCATTAAACCGAATAATACAATACAGATTATAAACTATTATATAAATAAATATATCCATAAATGTGTGTGTGGATACAAAAAAAATAATAGTCTAGGAGGTAGATATCGGTGTCAGGTAAGTTTAAGCAGTTCAGTTCACTTTGTGTTGCGTCGAGTTGAATTGATGGAGAGAGAGAGAGAGTTGAGTTGATGTTCAAGTTGGCAGCTTTAGTTGTTCTTGCTTTTGAAATCTTCAGAGTCACTTCGTGTGACCCCCACACAGACACAGATGGACAGAGCCCCTTCTAGGGAACGGTCTACTAACCCACAGCACGAGTTCACCACCAGCAGACCCCCCCACAGGCAAGCTCTTACCCGCACTGGTAATCATGGGTCGAAATTAATCTGTCCGGGGCCTCCACCCTTGTGGTGGTCTTAAACTCCACCAGTGGTTTCTTGGGTACCTTCCGCAGTTCTTTCGTGTCGTGTCCGCTCTGCTGTTATCAGACTGAAGGATCAATTTTTTATAATCCATCCAAAATTCCAGCATCTGTTAGCTCAACTGCTCTGAGCTGTTACCATGGTGACTTCCCAGCTCGTGTCTCAGCTCGCGCCATGCTATCTCTCTTTTAATTGCCTCCTTGTTCATTAGACTGCTGAACTTTCTAGCAGTTTCTCACCTGCGTGACACAATGCTTTTCATATCATAAGCCTCTCAATCCCAGAATCCTTTTTGCAAATCTACTTTGATCCCTCTCAAGTGTCAGCACATACTTTCTTAGATCATCATCATCATCATCATCAGGTGCCGTACCCAGTTTGAGCTTTGACTGCCATGGCCCACACACTCCTGTTTCGGGTCAAGTGGATCAATTCATTGGTGTTCATTTCCAATTCTCTGGCTGCTGTCTCCATCATCATTTGTCTTTGACTTCCTCTTGCTTTCTTCCCTTCAGTCTTTCCCATAATTACCGTGCATTCTAACTCCTCTTTCCTAATCACATGTCCAATGAAGTTACGTTGCTTATTCATGATCTCATACATTATTTCTCTTTTTGTGTTTGCTTTGTTCATGACATCCTCATTAGATATTCATTTCGTCCATGATATTCTTTGCATCCTCCTCAAAAACCACATTTCTGCTGCTACAATTCATTTCCTCATGTTACTAGATATTGTCTAACATTCTGAGCCATACAACATAACTGGATAAATGTAACATTTCAGTACTCTGAGGCGGGTTGTCATGCCTAGTTTAGTATTGGTCAGTATACTCTTCATTCTCGGAAAGGTGTCTTTTGCCATCCCTATTCTTCTTTTGATGTCCATGTCGCACTTGCCATCCGATGTCACCCAGCTTCCTAAGCACCAAAAGTTCTTTACTTGTTTTATGTCTTCCCCATTTATTCTCAGCCTGCAGATAGGATTCTCCTTTTTGGATATCACCATACATTCTTTTTGCAATTGATAGATAGACCCATTTTTGCACTTTCTTCAACAATTATATCAATTAAGTTTTGTAGTTCTTCCTTCGTAATTGCAATTAACACAATGTCATCTGCATATCTGAAATTATTGATGTTTTCACATCCAAATTTGATTCCCAAGATGTCTCTTATTTTTTGTAATATTGTTTCACTGTACACATTAAATAAATCAGGGGAGAAAACACACCCTAACACCTCTCTTGATTTTCATAAACTGACTCACTTCTCCATCTATTCTTACAGCGGCAGTTTGTTCCCAGTACAGATTTCTGATTAGGCAGAGGTGTTTCGAATCTAGATCTAGAATATTCTGTAATATTTCAAATAACTTATTGTGCTTCACTTTATCAAATGCTTTTGTGTAGTCAATAAAACAAACAAATCTTTTTGTACTTGAATAGCTCGTTCTGATAGTATCCTTAACATCAATATTGCGTTTCTTGTACCTTTGTCTTTCACAAAACCACATTGTTCTTTGCCTATTTCAGCTTGTATCTTACTTTTAGCTCTTGTTATTAAAATTCTTGGAAGTATCTTAGTGATATGACTCACTAAACTTGTGGTCCTATGTAATTCACATTCTATTGCTCTAGCTTTCTTAGGAAGAGTGATAAATACTAATTTTTTCATCTCTTCTGGTATTATTCCAGTCTCATAAATGTCATTGATTAAATCAGTAAGTTTTTCAATTCCATAATCTTCAAGGGCAATAATTTGTTCTGTTACTAATTCATCAGGACCTGCTGCCTTTCCTTTCTTCATCATATTTATTGCATTACGAACTTCAGATTTTAAAATACTTGGACCTTCAATGTTTTTCTTAATTTCTGGTTTTTCGCCTTGATCGTCTTCAAACAATTCCTGAATATACAGTCCATCTGTTCATAATCTCATCTTTTTTCATGATAATGGTACTGTCCTTTGCTTTCAAACATCCACCTGAAGAACAGAGGAGCTTTATACCAGTGATATTCTTAATTTGTTGATGTAACCTTTTTGGATCAGTAATAGGGATTCTATCTATTTGCTCACATTCCTGGTTTAACCATTCTTCTTTGGCTTTTTGACATAAGCTTTTAATTTTTTATCTAAGGACTTATATTCTATTGGATTTGCTTTCTTCCGTCTCCTTTCTTCCATTAGATTTTTGATGTCATCTGTCATCCATTTATTCTTTGTGCTTTTTTCTTTTTTAGGAATCACTGACTTTGCTGATTCTACCAAAGCATCCTTTAGAGAGTTAAATTTCATTTCTACATGATTGCTGTCATCTTCAACAGATTCTATTTCTAGGCTTTGAAATCTATTCCTTACTTCAATTGTAAATTTTTGTCTTAAGTTTTCTTCTTTAATTAATTGCAAGCAGTCAAGGGATTGTTCAGGTATTTTCTTCTTTAGTTTTTTAAGTTTTACTTTTGCATGACGTAGTACTGGGTTATGGTCACTATTACAGTCTACACCTGGATATGTTTTGCATTGAGTCACTGAGTTACTAAATCTTTGGTTTATAGTAATAAAGTCAATTTGATTTCTAGTGTTATCACCTGTACTTTTCCAGGTCCACAACCCCTTAGTCATTCATTGTTCCCAGGGCCGCTCTAACCCGGAACGGTAGCACCTGCAAAGGTTCCTGCTCAGGATACGAGCGAAGGCCAACGGCAGATCCGGCAGGTTCAGTAACTGAACTTATGACAGAGAAGGCGGATGAGCTACGACCTCAAATGTCCTTGGGAAGAGAAATGGCGATTTCTTTAGTTCATCCAACGGCTGGCAATAGCAAACCACCATTGCTGTTTGCTAAGAAAACTCACAAAATGTATCACACAACAACAGCGTCAAGAGGATCTTCAAGAAAACTCTGAAGATGTTTCGCTCGGTAGGGTTGATTCTGGCCAGCAGGGAAACCCCAACTGTCATCAAGCTACTGCTCATAAAATTAAATTAACACAAAAGAACATTATTGCCACTAAACCAAGCAGGAATATTGGACAATGTGATAAATGAAATGGAAAGACTAAAGATTAACATCATGGGAATTAGCGAAGTTCGTTGGATAGGTGCTGGAACATTTCAGATTAGAAATAAAACACTAGTTTATTCTTGTAGAATAACCCATACTAATGGAGTAGGAATTCTTATGGATGAAAACATGACAAAAAGTGTTTTAGGACATTGGGCAATATCAGAAAGAATGTTCCTTGTTAGGTTCAGAGGACAACTATTTGATTTAACAATTATACAAGTATATGCACCAACAACAGGTAGAACAAATGAAGGTATAGATAAATCCTATGAAGAGTTTGAACAAGCAAAGAATGGATGCAAATCTCAAGATATTGTTATTGTCATGGGAGATCTAAATGCTAAAGTAGGACAAGGTGCTGATGGAAATACCATAGGAAAATTTGGATTAGGGGAAAGAAATGAAAGAGGTGAGAAATGGGTAGAATGGTGCAAAATGAATAATCAGGTCATTATGAATACCTACTTTCTTAGGTAACTAGCCCAAAAATTGCTCACAATACTCCAAGTGAGGCCTCACTAGTGCCTTATGAAGCCTCAACATTACGTCCTTGCTTTTGTATTCTAGATCTCTCAAAATGAATGGAAACATTGCATTTTGGATCCTCACCTCCAACTCAACCTGCAAATGAACCTTTAGGGAATCCTACACAAGGACTCCCAAGTCCCTTGCATCACAGATTTTTGAATTTTCTTTCCATTTAGACCATA
The DNA here is from genome assembly GCF_030028105.1 of Mobula birostris. Lineage (NCBI taxonomy): Eukaryota > Metazoa > Chordata > Chondrichthyes > Myliobatiformes > Myliobatidae > Mobula > Mobula birostris. The sequence goes on along the minus strand of NC_092380.1, from coordinate 44,536,757 downwards.
GTCCACTTTCAGACCTTTCAGGCTCCCAAGCTCCTTCTCCCTAGTAATGGCAATTTCACTAACTTTTGCTCTTTGACATTCTGAAAATTTCCGGCATTCTTACACAGTGAAGGCTGATGCAAAATACTTATTCAGTTCATCTGCCGTCTTCTTGTCCTCCATTACTACCTCTCCAACATAATTTTCCAGCATCATGAAGTTATTGTTAGTACTGTGAAGAAATGATAGCAAGGAAATTGACAGATTGTTGCTGATGTAATGACAAAATTGAATTCTTAATCTTTAGGCAAGGAAACCTCTAAAAGTCAATTTTTAATTATTAAACCTGATTTCATATATTTCTTTATCACTGTAAGGGGAACTTGTAACTGTTGTCAGGTACGTTTCAAGGAATTTGTATGAAGTGTGGTAGGTTGAAATCTAGAAGTAATTCTGAACTGGATGTTAAAAAGGTAACATCAATCAGTGAACCTCAATCAACTACTCTTGATGTTTTTTTAGGAAGCATATTGATTATTTAGAAAATTATAGATGAAAAGCCATCACCTTGAAGAAATAATTGTTTAAACTATATTATTTAAAGTCAAATAATATCCAGTCTCCATAAAAACTTGATCCCCTGAAATGTTTGAGTTAACTACCGACCCTAATATTTTGTAATTTGCAGTTTTACTTTAGCATTAATTCACTTTGCTATCAAATTACAATTTTACCATTGAAAAGAGAAAAAATATTATTTAACCTGAGAGATTGTCTTAAATGAAGTAACAAGGTTAGTTTAGAGGCATATGGGAAATTTCCTTTATTATGTTAAATTTATTTGATAAATAAATATGTAAGATGAATACGATCTTTTGAATATCATATTTTTACTTAAAAACAACTAGTGAATCTAATGAATATTTCTAGTATTTACAGCTTAATTTTTTTAAACCTAGGGCCACATAGAGGTGATATTGAATATGGAGATATTGCAACAGGGAGTTCCAAAAATGCCCATAAGTGTCTCCATGGTCCCAGGTCCTGCTTGTGGCCCCGTAATCGTTTTGGGATCGTTTACATACCATATACACTTGATAGTGTCTACAGTAAGTCAGATTATTTTTCCCAATATTTGCTATTGATAAATACATATACTGAAAAATTGCTGTAGTTATAATGAAATAATACATAAGAAATACATTTTTAATGAAAGATTTATTATGGTATGATGTTGTTTGTTGTTTTAACTTCCACTGTTATACTGTATGAAGTATTACAAAGAATTCATAGTTTTGTTAGGTTAAGGCTTTGAACTCAATTGTTCACTATTATTGTAATTCCTTATTCTGGATTTGTTTATTTTAATAGATATGTTTCCAATGTATACATAGAAAAGCTCTAAAAAGATAGAAATAACTTGTGAAATATAAATAGAGGTAACATTTGATTAAATGTTCAGAAATGATAACACCAATGTGAAGATATTCAGAGACAAAAGTAATTTAAGGGATGGGGAGTTCAATCTCTCCAACTCGATAAGAGAGATTTCCTTTGGCATTAGTACCATTAGTGTATATAAAGGAAGGGAGTGGTTCAATACTGCACACTTCTTCCCATTCTGATAAAAACAACCATTCACCACCAGTTAGCCCTTTCAGTTTATTGGTCAATTTGTATCCATGAAGATCCTTTAATGACATTTGTTTGATTTTTTTTTCCTAACAATTCATTTATGTGACCATTAATCAAACAACTTTTTTTTACGGTAGAGCTGTCTCTTTTGTTCATGAATTGAAATGATTACAAATCTGAGGTCTGGTATTTCTAATGCATACCATAAGTTATCGAAATGGCCATTTAACCTGTGGAAATTCTCCTGCAAAATTCAGATTTAACTGAAGTGGGGGAAGAAGAATTCCACTGACAGTTTGTGTTGGAATGGAAGTGATGGTGGTAAATGAGGAGGCTGGGAGAAATGAAAATAGGAGCCTCGGTTAGGGAAATAGAATTAGGTTGAGGGCTAGTAAGAGCAGGCTGGGAAAGAAGATTTGAGCTGGTGGCATGGGTTGAGGGGTTTAGTTAAAAGGAAGAAGAATTAAGATTTTTGCCTTGGGTTAAGGTTGGAGGCCCCAAACTTGGGCTGACAGTAGGGCAGGGGATTGGAGACCATAGGTCATAGGTGACTTTGATGATAGTGGCTGTGAAGGAAGTTTGATTGGAGTTTATATCTTCCGTCAGAGTTTTGACAGATTGATGTTTGGCAGTTTGAGAGGTCAAAAAATTGGAAGGTTTGGTGGATTGACTGTGACATCATGGTGGTTGGGGAACTTATAATAATAATTAATTTTTAATTATAGGTTATTAATTATTAATACCAAAATATTAATCATATTAATTAAATCCAAATAAGGAACTAACCTGATAGGGTACTAGTATGGCATTAATTTAGGAAAACGTAAGCACAAAAATTGAATTGAATTGAATAGGGTCCACTTTTGTGAGCTGTTTGGTCCAATTTCTGCAATACGAAGTAGATCACTCTAATTGACTTCAAACAGAATTGTGGTGACATATCTTAGGTGTGGTGCTTGTGCATTATTCATATCAGCACATTTTCTTATCAGCACGTGGTCATTAAATATCTAATGGCTATTTCCATCCATACCAAACAAAAATTAGTACAGAGAATTGCAATGTGTAGCTATCACGGAACACCTTCAATAGAATGGTGCTCTGTTTTTTCCCTATTTCAATGGGCAGAAAGCTAACTTTTCAAAGTGCAAAAAGTGTGCAATAACTAACCATAAGTGGTTTTTCAGTATTCAGTTTGGCACTGCTAGCAGCAGTCCATAATTGAAGGTGTTATTAAGGCTATGACCAACTGATCAGGAGGTTGGTGAGCCAGGAAGCAAAGTAATAATGTGTCACCACATCCAACCCTGCTGTTCTGGTAATTTAAGTATTTCCAGGATCAATATTACTTACGCTGCTATCACTGCAATATAGGACGTACTGCAGGAAGACCTCCAGTCCTGTTTTGTGCCTGGACTATTCCCTCTGTTGAGGCTGTAATTACATTAATATATACATTCCTTGCTAAAGTACTTTGCAAGTGGCAACTACAGATCTTTGTCTTGTTTCCCAGTTTGCTGTTCATTACTGCATTAGAGAGATCATTTAGGCATTGTTCCCAAAAAGAAATAATTTCATTGGGAAGCAGATGGCATGAAGTGTTGGTACTTGGCAGCTTTTCTGGCTTCCCCTAGTTCAAGAAAAAAAATTCTGTTCAGCAGCCAACACTACTTAGAGGGATGGATTCTGGAGAATGAAGATTATTCTCCGCCACTTTGGCTCCATAGACCAATGCGCACCCTAGCCACTGCAACAAAACATTAATACAGGTACTACCAAGTACCAGCGAAGTAATGGAATATGGCATGGGCTGCCTTAAATTGAGATTGGATTACCTATGCCTAAAGTATATTGCAAGTAGATGTGGAGACTTTGGCACTATCTGATGCACATTGCACAATCCAACAAGTCATTGACAGAGGAAGATGAGTAGGAATACTCAGTCTGAAAAGAAGAGGGGAATAGTAGATTAATAAGTAGATGTTCTTGCTCAGCATGCATGAGATGACCATTGACTGTAATTATAAGGGATTCTTTAATAAAGTAATTTCCCAAAGAACTTGCAAAAAAAATTACAGCTAGCTTTTTCTGTACTACACTTCTTAACACCAAGCTATTACCAAACTACAATATCAAGAGGCTAAATGATTGATAAAATATTTACTACTTTGCATCTCTATCCGCCCTGAATAAAAATTCCCTTTCTCCAGTTACGTGACTACTTTGCTACAAAATCTCCTTGTTTCCTGATGGGTGGCTTGTCGTTTAAGGAACTCAAATCCTTTCATAAAATAAATCATCCGTGTGGATCTCTGTTCTATGGGTTTTTAATCATAACATTTCGATAGTTCATGGGAGCGCTCACTCCCAGAGGATACGACTATGCTACAGTTGACACTTCATGCCAGGCTCATTTTATGATGGCCTTGGCCAATTACATATACTTCCTTGCCCTCTATATAATAGTTAAAAGCTTTCTCCTGCCATCTATCTTCTAAAGCAAGGTTTGCATTCCTTCTTTGAGTGTTTGTTGTTACTGTCTCCCACCCTTCAGTCTATCTTTATTGCAGTCATATTCTACATTGGTGTTATGTAGCTGCCTTGCAGCGCATCTCCAGAGGCCTGAGGGTCTTCTCAAAATACTGTTCAACCAAGTGTCAGGAGATGCATGAAACTGTATGGCCCCCTTTTAATGCTTGTTTATGCAGGTAAATGTATCCAATTCAAAAACATTTTGTATTTTAGTAAATTCTGTTTGAACGGGACTCAAATTGGAGTTAATTCTGAATACAAGCATGTTTTAACATATGCGAAATGAGTGCAATCCAACTTCTTGTCATCCCTTGTCCCAGGAATGACCAGCAATGTTAATTCAAGTCTGAGTTCATCCCAAGCTTCTTTACAAGTTACACCAAACCAAGCACATTCATGCAAGCACATGAGGGATTTGCATTCAGAAGTATCTAGTTCAAGTTTTGAAGCAATACAAAGTGGCTCAAACATCTCATGTTTCACTCAGAAGATAGTATGTTTTCTTTTTGCGTGATACTGAAAAAGCAGCAGAATGCCATCTGCTGCTGAAAATTATGATTCCACAATCTCAACATTCATATCTAGGAAGATGATGCACTATGGTAACTCAAAGGTGCCATAGTTGTAGTCTCTTTCTTGAATGTGACACGCTCTAACTGTAGTGAGCACAAAACAGTCTCCTCACTGTATTTCACAGAGAATATCGTTACTAGAATACGCTCTAACTGTTTTACGCCCAGTGGAGAAGAACTAAGTCATGCTATGGATTCCATCCACTTAGCGGCACAAGATGCATGATCTACTGGTAAATAGTGATCCCTGTATGCTTCTAAGACGTGGGTTAGATATAGCAGGCTTCTCATAGCACTGGAAAAAGATCACCAAAATTGTCTCTGCGGAATTCTCCAAGTTCTCCCTAAAGCTGGACAAACCACCTCATTGCCCTGTCCTAAACTAGCATTGCCAACAGTGAGAGTATACTTATATTCAGTTGACTGCTTTGGGTAGGCCATATCATTTGTTAATGGGAAGCAATTAAAGGAAAAATAACTCTATTTATCAAATGTATATCAAGACATTGAAACATACAATGATATGCATCGTTTGCGTCAACAACCATCAAAGCCCAAGGATGTGCTGGAGGCAGACTGCAAGTTTCTGCATGCTCCAGCAACAACAAAGCATTCCCACAACTTACTTATCCTAACCTGTATGTCTTTGGAACGTGGGAGAAAAGAGGAGCACCTAGAAGAAACCCATACGATCACAGGGAAACATACAAGCACTTTACAGACAGCAACAGGAATTGAATGTGGGTTGCTGGCTCTGTAAAACGTTAGGTTAGAAGAAAAAATTCAAGGATGTGCTCTTGAAGTGAAGAAGTAACAATGAGAATATATTGAGAATCTTGAATCCATGAATTAAGGGCACAAAGAAGCCCAGTGTAGATGGTTACCTCAGAAACCACCCACCCAGCCAACCAGTCTACCCCATCCATGGAAAACTCAGTGAGCCCTATATTGGCCTCTTCCATTACTCACAAAACCCAATTGGTAGTTACACATCCTCAACCCCAAGTGACTGTCTAATGCAACAAAAAATTGAAAAAGCAAAGTTATGTGATTAAAATTTTAAATGAAAAAAATGCAGATGTTAGAAGGCTGGAGCACACACAAAAGAGCAGAAGAAACTCAGTGTTTCAGGCAGCATCAATGGAGGGAAATAGACGATCAATGTTTTGGGACAAAACCCTTCATCAAGACTGGGAAGAAACAGGCAGCTAGTATAAAAAGGAGAGAAGAAGGGGTGAAGCAAAGGCGTGGCATGTTAGGTCGATTCAGATGAAGGGTGGGGGTAAAGAGGGTGGGTATGCTGTAAGAAGCGAGAAGTGAATAGGTGAAAGAAACAAAGGGCTGAAGAAAATTGGACATGATGAGAGAGCACAGTAAAATGCACAATAAAGGGAAGGAAGTGAGGAGGGGAACCAATGCTAGATTAGAGTGCCAGGTTGAGGCTAGTCGTAGGTTAGTGGAACCACACTTTAAGTTCTGCCTTGGTGGTCTCCAACCTAATAGCATGAACACCAATTTCTCTAACTTATGGTAACCATTCCCCTCTTCCCCCCCCCCCATTACACTAGCCCCATCACCCCATCTTTTCTCTTCCCCTGGTGTAACAGAGAGCCCTCGATAACACACACCCTACACATGCACACAACTTTCATTCTGCTGTTATTGCACTGAAAGTACACACTTCACTGTCTTTCCCAGTATAGTGGGCCCTAGACCGAACTGATGCACTCAGGTTGGCTTTATGGTGCCTTTCCCACCATACATTCCATTTCTTCTGTATATGTTTGTATACTGTATTTAATGTAGATGCTACTTTTTTTGTAAAATGATTGTGTACATTGTGGGGTGCATCATATTCTAAGTCATGTGTAGTCTTAAATTAGCTTTGTCAGTAATTAAAATGGTATGTCTTGGTGCCTAATAAACGAGGCTGTTTGCTCTCAGTGGAAAAGAGAGGTAGGGACTGCCAGGATTTCAATACTGGACAGAATAGTACAGAGCTAATACTGTATTTTCTGGTAGATATCTTTTTGTAAATATTGGTGGTGTTCCTTTCATTATTCTCACTAATTCTGTAAGTTTGATTTTTAACGCACCTAATAAGCACGCTTGAGCTAAAGTGGTAAGTGACTCCAGCCATTTTTTCTTTTGGTCATAACCCACATACTGTATTTAACACCTGCCCTCTTGGTCTGCCCATTACCCACACCTCACCGACTGGTTACACTCTTACTTCAACTGAAACATCAAAGTGTTATTTCCATCCATAGATGTTGCCTGACTCAATGAATTCCTCCAGCTCCTTTGTGTGATTAAAATTTTGATTTTCTTTCACTTGTTCCACGGGTTCAAGTTCTAAGTTGGAGCAAGGCAAATTTTGACTGCTAAACAGCAGTTTGCAAAAGTTGGAGTGGGTGTTTGTGGGCAAAGTGACCACCAAAAAGTGGGAGGTTTTTAAATGTGATGTAGTGAAAGTTCAAAGTCAACCTGAGGGAATAACTTCACTCATTTTAACTTGCCCCAGCACTGAACTGTTCCCACAAGCTTTGTACTCATATTCAAGGACTCTTTGCCTTAGGTACTCAATATTTATTGCCTGTTTATTATCATTTTTTGTTTCTTTATGTATTTGCACAGTTTGTTGACTTTTACACACTAGTTGTCTGCCCTGTTGGTGCGATCTTTCATTGAATATATTATGGCTACTGAATTTATTGAGTATGCCTACATACTGTTATATAGTGACAGAGGACAGATCCTCTGAATTGGTAACACTGAGGAATTTTAAGTTGCTAACCCTCTCCACCTCAGATCCCCCGATAAGGACTGGCTTGTGGACCTCCAGTTTCATTCTTTGATGTCAATAATCAGCTCCTTGGTCTTGCTGACATTGAATAAGAGGTTGTTGTTGTGGCACCATTCAGGCACATTTCCAATCTTCCTCCTATGTGCTGATCTGTCAATCGAGTGCCTGCACCATTATCTTTCATGCTTCCAAGGAACTATTCTTGGCTCTTCCTATTTCTCATTTGACTCCATTTCTGCTTCAGCTCACCTACTTAGCTGAAATTTTAACATTTCTGTGAGCTAAGAAAATTACCATTCCAGTGCATTTCTGGCTGTACGTTCTAATTTTGTCAAAAACTAACACATACGTAGATCTGTTTAAGTGTCTCCCCTATGTTGAGTTAAAGTTAAGGCAAACTACAGTCTTAAAACTCAGAATCTGAATAAGGTTTGTTATAACTGACTTACTTAATATGCAAAGATAAAAAATTACTATAAATTACTTTTGTTTCAAGTCTCCATGTTTTCAATGCTTCTTTCTCTGCAAGGTCTTCAAATCTATATATAGGTTACATAGATTTATATGGCATGGAAAGAGGCCACTTGGCTCAACTTACCTATGTCAACCAAAATGTCTGCTTAAATAATCCAATTTGCCTTGTTTATCCCATATTCCTCTAAATCTTTTCTTTCCATGTACCTGTCTGAATGACTTTTAAACATTGAAATTGTATCCAGCTATAAAGCTGCCTCTGACAGCTCATACCATTTACCCATCACCCTCTATGTAAAAAGCTTGCTATTTAGATCCATTTTAAATCCTTCCACTCTTACCTTAAATCTAATTCCACTAATTTTATACTTTTCTACCCTAGTGCTGGTGGGAGGTTTCAACTTTGAGGCCATATGGCAAGATCTACCTGAGATAGTCCAGGTGATTCTATTTAAAGGAAAAGTTTACAAATGGGAGGGTTCAAAAGGGTCATATCAAGAACCCAGAGGCAGTATATTCCTGTCAATAGAAACATAGAAAATAGGTTCAGGAGTAGGCCATTCGGCCCTTCAAGCCTGCACCACCATTCAGTATGATTATGGCTGATCATCCAACTCAGAACCCTGTACCAGCCTTCCCTCCATACCCCCTCATCCCTTTAGCCACAAGGGCCATATCTAACTCCCTCTTAAATATAGCCAATGAACTGGCCTCAACTGTCTCCTGTGGCAGAGAATTCCACAGATTTACCACTCTGTGTGAAGAAGTTTTTCCTAATCTCAGTCCTAAAAGCCTTCCCCTTTATCCTCAAACTGTGACCCCTCATTCTGGACTTCCCCAACATCGAGAACAATCTTCCTGCATCTAGCCTGTCCAATCCCTTTAGGATTTTATATGTGTCAATAAGATCCCCCCCCTCAATCTTCTAAATTCCAGAGAGTAGCTAAGCCTAGTCGATCCAGTCTTTCATCATATGAAAGTCCTGCCATCCCAGGAATTAATCTGGTGAACCTTCTCTGTACTCCCTCTATGGCAAGGATGTCTTTCCTCAGGTTAGGGGACCAAAACTGCACACAATACTCCAGGTGTGGTCTCACCAAGGCCTTGTACAACTGCAGTAGTACCTCCCTGCTCCTGCACTCGAATCCTCTTGCTATAAATGCCAGCATACCATTCGCCTTTTTCACCACCTGCTGTACCTGCATGCCCACTTTCAATGACTGGTGTATAATGACACCCAGGTCTCATTGCACCTCCCCTTTTCCTAATCGGCCACCATTCAGATAATAATCTGTTTTCCTGTTTTTGCCACCAAAGTGGATAACTTCACATTTATCCACATTAAATTGCATCTGCCATGAATTTGCCCACTCACCTAACCTATCCAAGTCACCCTGCATCCTCTTAGCATCCTCCTCACAACTAACACTGCCGCCCAGCTTCGTGTCATCCGCAAACTTGGAGATGCTGCATTTAATTCCCTCATCTAAGTCATTAATATATATTGTAAACAGTTGGGGTCCCAGCACTGAGCCTTGCAGTACCCCCACTAGTCACTGCCTGCCATTCAAGATAAAGGATAGATATGTCAAGATCAGGGAACCCTGCCAGAATAGAGATATCATGGCTCTGGTAAGGAAAAACAAGGAAGCATACATCACATTAGGCAGCTTGTTACAAGTAAATCCCTCAACAAATATAAAGCTTTAAACCCAGGCTAGAGGATATGAGATTGATTTGGCAGGCAGGATTAAAGAAAATCCCAAGAGGTTGTTCAGTTAAAAATAACCTCAGTCCATCAGAGAATGTGGGATCTCCCAGTAGCCACTCATTGTGAGCCCATGCCTGTGCACTCTGCTCACACACAACTGCATGGCCAAACACCGAAATAATCTCTGACAAGTTTACCAATGACATGCCATGCTGGGGCTCATCACTAACATCAGTGAGACTGCCTACAGAAAGGAGGTGGAAGAGCTCAGTACATGGTTCTATGTAAATGACCCTTCATCAATATAGCAAGACAAAGGAGATGGTTATTGACTGGCAACTCCCGCGATGCTGCTGGTTCCAAACTGTATCGGTCTCTGCCATTCCTTTGGGTTCATAAGATGCGTGGAGAGGGGGAGTATGCTACATGGGCAACAGCTCTCCATATCATACTGCCCAGGCTTGCGTATCTAGACAGCTAGGACACAATATCCATGGTCTGACTAACAGAGACCTCAGAGAAGTATTTATATTTGTTGTGGGTTTTTTTTATTATTGTGTTCTTTCTCTTACTGTGTTTAATTTTTTGTGTTGCATCTGATCTGGAGTAATTATTATTTTGTTCTCCTTGATGCTTGTGTACTGGAAATGATAATAAACAATCTTGAATCTTGTATACAAATGGCAGTTATTAGACTCCCATTATTTCTTTTTCTGCTTTAAAACTAGCATTCAATTTGAATTGAAATACCTGATTTTAAAAGTCTCTAGCCATGTTCTGCTTTCCTTCATTAGATTTTTGAATAATTGCATTATATTTTTTACAGCTTATAAATTATATGCTTGTGCATGTAATAAATGATGAATAATATTGTACTTTTGTAACTATAGGTAAGTCACAACAGGCTGTGATACACAATGCCATGCAGCACTTTGCTATGCTAACATGCATAAGATTCGTATATAGGCAGCAAGAACGAAATTATGTTCGAATAGTCGCAGAAGATGGGTAAGTTCATGATTATTGATATTCAGATCTATGCCTTTTTGTATCTGCTGCAGTTATTATGTGAACGAACTGATAGAGTATGAAGGTCTTACCAATTAACAAGGAAGTCAATATATTTTAATAATCTACAAAATGCCATAGTTTTTAAAAATATTTTTTGAGTTATATGTTCTGGTATATGTGTCATGTAATCAAATTGGCCATATTATTGCTTCTGAAAAAAGTGACTAATTATTGAAAGCAATGCCTAATTTTGAGAGAACTGGAAACTCACTCCATAGTAAAGGCAGATTCTCTGCAACAATGTGATCATTGGCATACTAAAACTGGATAAAAAACGTGGAGATTGAAATTTACAATGACATTTGGAGAATGTATTATGTCTGCCAACAACACTCAACAACCAGTTAATCTGTTGAGTTGTTAAATTGTGAAAACAAATACCATGCAAAGCTGATTTGGTATGAACTGTTATTAATAAATGCTCCAAATCAATGCTTCTACAAAAATGTAATCTTTATGGAATTCTTCAAAATTATTAAGATTTACAGTGATTAACGCTGAAGGGAGTTCATCTTAATTGCATTCTTATGAATTATTTGTTCTGAGCATTATGCATTAGAAAGCATTCCCTATAGAATAGTGCATGAAAAGCAGAATTAGTAGGTGGTACACAGGTGAGAACAAGCTGCTAGAAGAGAGAGGATAAGAAAGAGGAAGCAGCTGTGGGTAGAGTGCTGATGGGTGATGTGCTGAAGAATGGCAATGGCTCCTAAGGTTTTTCAGGGATGCTTTCTTTTTTTTGAACCTCACCACGGACTGTGCATAAAACACCTACATTTCAGAAAAGACAATCTCACTAAACCCAGCCAGCTACTGCTTGATGTTGGCTATATGCTTAGAGACAATGGTCAAATGTTTTAATGTTAGTTTCTCCAATTTACAGATGTTTACTCTTATATTAGGGTAATCACTTACACCCTCTATTCAGATGCAGTTAGCTACATAGTAAGCAGCCGGAGAGCAGGTAAATGGGGGAAAAATCATTGGTGTTGTAAAGAACTGAAATTTAAAATCCCTAATCACAAACCCCACTTTACTTTGCCCTCATGTAGCCTGAGGCAGAATTTACAAAGTGAAAATACAGTAGAAACCAGCACAAAACTCTTCAGTGAAATTTGTAAAGAATTTTAAATAATACCAAAATCAAGCTGGAATGTTTGTTATAGTGTTACTGTTTGATGTGCTATGTAGTGGTTGCAGTATGGCTGGTGGAAAGCTGCTCTCTTTCGGTGAAAAAGGTTACAGGTGACGGTGAGGATAGCCAAGAATAGTTTTAGCCTGAAGGGCTATGACACCAGTATGGGTTAGTTGGCTCAAAGTTAAGGAATTAGTGTATGGCAATTATTGTATCATGGTCACTGTCATCCAGATAAATATCATCAGATCCATGCCCTTTGGTACCACATTTGTGCCTGGCAAATGATTACAGAAGCAGCAGTCTGAACTTGTACAGCACAATTTTTTCCTTTCACTCTGGCTCCCAGCTGTTGAGTGCCTTTTGCTCATGATGAAGAGACCTATACTGGTCAAAAGTATTACTTATAGTCTCATTCTATGACCCTGGGTTTTAGATTTCTCCTGCCGGGGGAAGAAAAAACATTCTCCCATTCAGACAGTAAATATACTAAGAAAACAGATTGGGCAGAGTCACTGCAACAAGCATGAGTACCTGTTAGATTGTACTCCAAACGTATTTTCCAGAATGAAAATCAAGTCAAGTCAAGTCACTTTTTATTGTCACTTTGACCATAACTGCTGGTACAGTACACAGTAAAAACGAGACAACATTTTTCAGGACCATGGTGCTACATGAAATAATACAAAAACTACACTGAATTACTTAAAACAACACAAAACTACACTAGACTGCAGACTGCATAAAGTGCACAAAACAGTGCAGGCATTACAATAAATAATGAACAAGACAATAGGCACAGTAGAGGGCAGTAGGTTGGTGTCATCCTGGCTCGTGGTATTGAGGAGTCTGATGGCTTGGGGGAAGAAACTGTTACATAGTCTCGTCGTGAGCACCCGAATGCTTTGGTGCCTTTTGCAGATGGCGGGAGGGAGAAGAGTTTGTATGAGGGGTGCGTGGGTCCTTCATAATGCTGTTTGCTTTATGGATGCAGCGTGTGGTGTAAATGTCTGTACTGGCGGGAAGAGAGACCCTGATGATCTTCTCAACTGACCTCACTAACCACTGCAGGTCTTGCGATCCGAGATGGTGCAATTTCCGAACCAGGCAGTGATGCAGCTGCTCAGGATGCTCTCAATACAACCACTGTAGAATGTGGTGAGGATGGGGGGTGGGAGATGGACTTTTCTCAGCCTTCGCAGAAAGTAGAGATGCTGCTGAGCTTTCTTTGCTATGGAGCTGGTGTTGAGGGACCAGGTGAGATTCTCCACCAGGTGAACACCAAGAAATTTGGTGCTCTTAACGATCTCAACGGAGGAGTCGTCAATGTTCAGCGGAGAGTAGTCACTCCGTGTGCTCCTGAAGTCAAGCATAGAACATAGAACAGTACAGCACGGTACAGGCCTTGCGGCCCACAATGTTGTGCCGACCCTCAAACCCTGCCTACCATATAACCCCCCACCTTAAATTCCTCCATATACCTGTCCAGTATACCTGTCAACAACCATCTCTTGTTTTGTTCACATTCAGAGACAGGTTGTTGGCTCTGCACCAGTCCGTTAGCCGCTACACCTCCTCTCTGTATGCTGACTCATCGTTCTTGCTGATGAGACCCACCATGGTCGTGTCATCGGCGAACTTGATGATGTGGTTCGAGCTGTGTGTTGCAGCACAGTCGTGGGTCAGCAGAGTGAACAGCAGTGGACTGAGCACACAGCCCTGGGGGGCCCCCGTGCTCAGTGTGATGGTGTTGGACATGCTGCTTCCAATCCGGACTGACTGAGGTCTCCCAGTCAGGAAGTCTAGGATCCAGTTGCAGAGGGAGGTGTTCAGGCCCAGTAGGCTCAGCTTTCCAATCAGTTTCTGAGGAATGACTGTGTTGAATGCTGAATAATACCAATATATTTCCCTACTTCCTCCTTGCCAACCACATGCTGAAAGGAGATAGCATCTTTTCCAATCCTGGCTGTGAAGTCATCTAAAAGTTATTTAATTCTTTCTTTTTCCTCTCCTGCACTTTCTCTCCCCCATCTCACCCCTCCCCTCTCCTTCTCCTTCTCCTCCCCCTCCCCAATCCCCTACCTCTCCCCCTCTCCCCCCTCTCTCCCCCCTCTCTCCCCCCTCTCTCCCCCCTCTCTCCCCCCTCTCTCCCCCCTCTCTCCCCCCTCTCTCCCCCCTCTCTCCCCCCTCTCTCCCCCTTCTCCACCCCTCTCCACCCCTCTCCCCCCTCCCTTCCCTCACCCCTTCCCTCTCGCCCTCTCTCCCACCCTCCCTCCCCCATCCCCACCCTCCCACTCCCTCCCCCTCCCTATTCTTCCCTCCCCCTCTATCTCCCTCCCCTGTTTCCCCCATCCACCTCTCCTCTCCTCTGTCTCTCTCCCCTCTCCCCTCCTTCCCCTTCCCTCCCTCCCTTCTAAGTTTCTTTCGTAAACCTTCCAGTACTCCAAGATTATGGAATTTATGTTGACAACTATCGCATATTAATTCCTCCAAAAAATGGCAGATAGTTGAATGTGGTGGTAAATTTCACCAATGTCTGTCGTTGTTGTGCGGTAGCACCTTAGAATATTTTCCAGGGTCTTTCTCAGTCTTTATTGCTGATGACAGTCAAGCAGTGGAAATTGGTTGCTAAAGAATTTTGATCTTTTTTCATGTGGTTTTGTTTTTACATCAATGAGCCCATGATAGTTGGAATTCAGCATCTGTACAATCACCATCACAAATATTTCCAGCTCCATTACTGAAGTTCAGGAGAGTCTTGTTTCTGGAGCGTAGTTGCTGCTGATTAAATGCTTCCTAGGAAATCCTTCTGTGCCCCTCCCTCCCTTTCTCTCATGGGAAGTTTGTTGGAAGTAAGGTATCATGTTGTTGACCAGTCTTCTTTGACATGGATTTCTCACCCCATCCTCCTGCCACCCCACTAGGAATAGGGTTCCCCTTGTCCTCACCTACCACCCCACCAGCCTCCAAATCCAACATGTAATTCTCCGTAACTTCTGCCACCTCCAATGGGATCCCACCACTAAGCACATCTTTCCCTCCCACCCTCTCTCTGCTTTCCCCACTGATCTCCCCCCGGCACTTATCCTTGTAAGCGGAACAAGTGCTACACATGCCCTTACACTTCCTCCCTCACCACCACTCAGGGCCCCAGGCAGTCCTTCCAGGTAAGACGACACTTCACCTGTGAGTCAGCTGGGGTGATATACTGCGTCTGGTGTTCCCGATGCGGCCTTCTATATATTGGTGAGATCCGGTGTAGGCTGGGAGACTGTTTGCTGAACACCTACGCTCTGTCCGCCAGAGAAAGCTGGATCTCCCAGTGGCCACACATTTTAATTCCACATCCCATTCCCATTCTGACATGTCTATCCATGGGCTCCTCTACTGTAAAGATGAAGCCACACTCAGGTTGGAGGAACAATACCTTATATTCCGTCTGGGAAGCCTCCAACCTGATGGCATGAACATTGACTTCTCCAACTTCTGCTAATGCCCCACCTCCCCTTCATACCCTGTTTGTTCTTTATTTATATACACACATTCTTTTTCTCTCTCTCCTTTTTCTCCCTCTGTCCCTCTGACTGTACCCCTTGCCCATCCTCTGGACTTCCCCCCTCCCCCTTTCTTTCTCCCCGGACCTCCTGTCCCATGATCCTCTCATATCCCTTTTGCTAATCACCCGTCCAGCTCTTGGCTCCATCCCTCCCCCTCCCCCTGCCACTTTCAAATCTCTTACAAGCTCTTCCTTCAGTTAGTGTTGACGAAGGGTCTTGGCCCAAAACGTCGACTGTACCTCTTCCTAGGGATGCTGCCTGGCCTGCTGCGTTCACCAGCAATTTTTATGTGCGTTGCTTGAAATTCCAGCATCTGCAGATTTCCTCGTATTGACACGGGTTTTCACTGTTTGGTTTTGTTGGCAGCCCCATTCTTCATCCACAATAATACCTGTACCTCTGATTTTATCTCAAACCCTCTATTAATGAAATCATTTTTTAATTCTCAGACTCAAATTCCTTCCTGGCCAGATTTCATTCTACCTTCTATGAACCTGCCCATCTTAAGAACATGAGAAAATAGCAGCAGATATAGATAACTAGGTCCTCAAACCATTCCAACATTCAAACTATTAACCACTTAATCAGAGCTCATTGAGTTTTCTAGAAACTACTAGACATGCTTTGTAGATCGGATTAGTACACAATGAAATAGGTTATATTTCAAAGCTGTGAATGTCAACAGTCATCCAGCAATAAGAAGTCCCACATGGAAGTATATGCAGGTTTTATTTTAATTCATTGTATCATTTGACTACTTCATGATACACAGTGACAAGGAATTAATGACCAGTTACGATAAAAGCACTGTCCTTAACTCAGTCTTCAGCAATTGGATGTGATTAACTTAGTGTCATGAATTCCTGTTTAAAGCATTTTTGGCTAACTCTCACTTCTGTTATAAGTGCTTTCAATCCTATCCATACAGTGGCACTGTGGCAGAAGCAGCAACAAAGAGCAGATGTCCTATTTAATCAAATAAGTTTATCATTTTTTTCAGGTCCTTATAAAAGTCCCTCCTTCCGAGTCTTTCAATGTAAATATTGCAAGAATACACTTAACAGGAGAAAAGACTCAGTTTCACATTGGAAAACATTGACAGAATAAAGAAATAGCAGAAGTCATCAGCAGGTTTAGAAACATCAGTGGAGAGAGAAACTGTGAAAATTTCAGGTCAATGACCTTTCATTAGACTACAATGTTAGTGTATCTCCTGCAATGAAAGCTAATGGCTGTCCCTGCAGTTTGAGTAAAAGCCTTTGCTTCACATTTACTAGATCTACATTTGGTTTCTGCAATAACAGAAAGACTACATTGTAAGTACTGAATGTATTACGTCAGATTGGAAGAGATACTTCACCCAAAAGGATTGCTTGGTCCTTGATTGGAAGGACCAAAGATAAAGTGCAGGTATTTTCTGCAATTATGTTGAAAGGCACCATGCAATAATGGAGATGGGAGAGTGGACTTGAGAGTCATAAAAGCAATGATCTTTTCAGAAAGAAGATGAAAGAAACCACAGATGCTATAATCATGAGCAAAGAAAACAAAACTGCTGGAAGAAGTCATCAGCTTCTGTGGAAGCAAAGGAATGTTTGATGTTTAGGATCAAGGCCCTGCTCCAGAATTGAGAGATTGAGAACATAGAGAAAGGATAGCTAGTACATCAAAGTGGGAGGGAAGGGTAAGATAGAGGCAGGTGGATGATCAGTGGAACAGGTGTGGGCGGGGACGGCTGAGAAAGGGGGCGAGACTGATGGGTAAATAGAGCCAGGTGGGAGAAGGAGGAATATTGAGACAGGTTGATAGATGAAAACAGAAAGGGGAAGGGGATGGGTTGGAGATAGAGGCTGAATAAGTGATAGTTGGAACCAGATAAGGGGAGGGTGATCAGCATATGGGACCACTTAGGAGAGGCAGAAGGAGGTTAGGAAAGGTGAACTAAAGGACAAGACACCTGGTGAAGTGGAACTGAGGTGTAGGATAATGAGTCTGCGATCCCACAAGCATTGTATCTTGGGCAACCTTATCTCACTATAAACTAGAAGCTGAGCTACTTTAGGTTGATAGAAATCTTTATTATTGCCTAATTAAAATGACATAAAGTACTTCATATATGGAAATTCTAATTCAAAGCATTCCAGAATTCTGAAGTGAGACAGAAGCATTGAGATCTGAGCAGGTAATTCACTTATTTGGTGTAGACTGGAAAACCACTGCACATAAAACAGCAAATAGAAGAATTTTAATTCCTGTTTGTTGATAAAATAATTAACCATCAGAATAACATTGCTGAAAAATTTAACTCAGCGGATTTCGAAGAATGAAATATTAAGTTTTTCATCTTAATTGTTTATTTTTAGCTGCTGGTCACATGTAGGATATCTTAAGCAAATACAGAATGTTTCACTCGACAAAAGTGGTTGTGTCACTCGTGGGGTAATACATCATGAGTTACTGCATACCATTGGTTTTAATCATGAGCAAAGTAGAAGTGACCGTGATGACTATGTCACCATCCTATTTGATAATATTGAGGACGGTAAGCGTGTTTGAAGTATTCATGTTAGTAAATGGTGATAATTAAAGGGGGTAGGGCCAATTGGCAGTACAATGAAAACCTTTTGGACAATGAGTGCACTAGAGTATACAGGGATTTTGTTTTGATATTTATGATACCTAGAGGCATAAGGAAACTAAACCATCACTTGCAACTTAATCTTTCAAGTGATGATTATTAGAGGGTTGTTGAAAGAAAGTTCCCCTGAGCTAACGGCATACAAATGTTCTCATATTTGCAATTCAGTATCTGTAGAATTGGTAACACACATCAAAGTTGCTGGTGAATGCAGCAGGCCAGGCAGCATCCCCAGGAAGAGGTACAGTCGACGTTTCAGGCCGAGACCCTTCGTCAGGACTAACTGAAGGAAGAGTTAGTAAGAGATTTGAAAGTGGGAGGGGGAGGGGAAGATCCAAAATGATAGGAGAAGACAGGAGGGGGGAAGGATGGAGCCAAGAGCTGGACAGGTGATTGGCAAAGGGGATATGAGAGGATCATGGGACAGGAGGTCCAGGGTGAAAGAAAAGGGGGGGGAGAACCAGAGGATGGGCAAGGGGTATAGTCAGAGGGACAGAGGGAGAAAAAGGAGAGTGAGAGAAAGAATGTGTGTATAAAAATAAATAACGGATGGGGTACGAGGAGGAGGTGGGGCATTAGCGGAAGTTAGAGAAGTCAATGTTCATGCCATCAGGTTGGAGGCTACCCAGACGGAATATAAGGTGTTGTTCCTCCAACCTGACTGTGGCTTCATCTTTACAGTAGAGGAGGCCGTGGATAGACATGTCAGAATGGGAATGGGATGTGGAATTAAAATGTGTGGCCACTGGGAGATCCTGCTTTCTCTGGCGGACAGAGCGTAGATGTTCAGCAAAGCTGTCTCCCAGTCTGCGTCAGGTCTCGCCAATATATAGAAGGCCGCATCGGGAGCACCGGACGCAGTATATCACCCCAACCGACTCACAGGTGAAGTGTTGCCTCACCTGGAAGGACTGTTTGGGGCCCTGAATGGTGGTAAGGGAGGAAGTGTAAGGGCATGTGTAGCACTTGTTCCGCTTACAAGGATAAGTGCCAGGAGGGAGATCAGTGGGGAGGGATGGGGGGGACGAATGGACAAGGGAGTTGCGTAGGGAGCAATCCCTGCGGAAAGCAGAGAGAGGGTGGGAGGGAAAGATGTGTTCAGTGGTGGGATCCCGTTGGAGGTGGCGGAAGTTACGGAGAATAATATGTTGGACCGGAGGCTGGTGGGGTGGTAGGTGAGGACCAGGGGAACCCTATTCCTAGTAGGGTGGCGGGAGGATGGAGTGAGAGCAGATGCGCGTGAAATGGGGGAGATGCGTTTGAGAGCAGAGTTGATAGTGGAGGAAGGGAAGCCCCTTTCTTTAAAAAAAGGAGGACATCTCCCTCGTCCTGGAATGAAAAGCCTCATCCTGAGAGCGGATGCGGCGGAGATGGAGGAATTGCGAGAAGGGGATGGCATTTTTGTAAGAGACAGGGTGAGAAGAGGAATAGTCCAGATAGCTGTGAGAGTCAGTAGGCTTATAATAGACATCAGTGGATAAGCTGTCTCCAGAGACAGAGAGATCTAGAAAGGGGAGGGCCGTGTCAGAAATGGACCAGGTAAACTTGAGGGCAGAGTGAAAGTTGGAGGCAAAGTTAATAAAGTCAACGAGCTCAGCATGCGTGCAGGAAGCAGTGCCAATGCAGTCGTCGATGTAGCGAAGGAAAAGTGGGGGACAGATACCAGAATAGGCATGGAACATAGATTGTTCCACAAAGCCAACAAAAAGGCAGGCATAGCTAGGACCCATACGGGTGCCCATAGCTACACCTTTAGTTTGGAGGAAGTGGGAGGAGCCAAAGGAGAAATTATTAAGAGTAAGGACTAATTCCTTGTAAGCGGAACAAGAGCTACACGTGCCCTTACACTTCCTCCCTTACCACCATTCAGGGCCCTAAACAGTCCTTCCAGGTGAGGCGACACTTCACCTATGAGTCAGCTGGGGTGATATACTGCGTCCGGTGCTCCAGATGTGGCCTTCTATATATTGGCGAGACCCGACGCAGAATGGGAGACCGCTTTGCTGAACACCTACGCTCTGTCCGCCAGAGAAAGCAGGATTTCCCAGTGGCCACACATTTTAATTCCACATCCCATTCCCATTCTGACATGTCTATCCACGGCCTCCTCTACTGTAAAGATGAAGCCACAGTCAGGTTGGAGGAACAACACCTTATATTCCGTCTGGGTAGCCTCCAACCTGATGGCATGAACATTGACTTCTCTAACTTCTGCTAATGCCCCACCTCCCCCTCGTACCCCATTCGTTATTTATTTTTATACACGCATTCTTTCTCTCATTCTCCTTTTTCTCCCTCTGTCCCTCTGACTATACCCCTTGCTCATCCTCTGGTTCCTCCCCCCCCACCCCTTTCTCCCCGGACCTCCTGTCCCATGATCCTCTCATATCCCCTTTGCCAATCACCTGTCCAGCTCTTGGCTCCATCCCTCCCTCTCCTGTCTTCTCCGATCATTTTGGATCTCCCCCTCCCCCTCTCACTTTCAAATCTCTTACTAACTCTTCCTTCAGCTAGTCCTGATGAAGGGTCTCGGCCTGAAACGTCGACTGTACCTCTTCCTGGAGATGCTGCCTGGCCTGCTGCGTTCACCAGCAACTTTGATGTGTGTTGCTTGAATTTCCAGCATCTGCAGTATTCCTGTTGTTTCTGTAGAATTGGTGCCATCTTTTCAATTATGTCAATTTCAGCCCTTCAAGGGTGGAAAATGCAGGCCCTGACATATTCTCAAGGGCACACTGTGATTTTCAACTACTTTATTCAGGCAGAAATGTATATTCTCATTTTTCCATGTTACCCTTAGCCACCAACCTTTTAGTTTAATAGATCACAATAGATATTGTATGGATACACTAAATATTAGCATAACAGCCTATTGAATTCCCATTTAAAAACTGGTGAAGTCACACAAAGGTTACATTAAGAATAATACAATGGTGTTTGTATTTGGAGTTGTGCCAGAAAAGTAACTGTTGGGGTTACCATCATAAGCTACTTGAAAAGCCTACAACTTCTGCAATATTGCCACATTGACCTCTCGAAAGAGTCTCAGATCTTAAACGAGTCTGACCTCCTAGCTTATCTGGTGAGAACTTGTGAAATGTTGATTTCCTTCCATAAAATCTTATGTAGGCAATGATACCTCAAGATAATTGAGATCCAAATGTATAATAGGAGCTCAGAACTTCCTGATGGTTATATTTGGGAAATGTCTGCAATTCCGAGCAGAGCTACACTTCAGAAAAATCTGGCACTAGGTGTTACCATTGCTGAGATGCTGCATTATAACAATTTCAGAGCTGCTCATCTTGGAGCACTGGGATAGTTACTTTAAATGTTGCACCAGTTTGGGAAAAGAAGTCTTTATCATTGTCAATTATAATTAGGAATAGTCATTACAAACTGACCACCCATGTATGCTCACTCTCCAAATATGAAATATGAATAGACAGTTTCTATATTCCTATTCTTCAGTTGGTACTCATTTTTTTAGATTATAAATACATTAATCAAGTTGATCAGGTCTTTTCTGATTATGTTCAATCAAGACTGAAACAATATCCAAGAGTCCACTAAGTCTTGTCTCGGTCATAGTTTCATAGCTGTTAATGGGGAGCCATGAATATCAGGCCAAGTAGAATTGACATAAGAAAACTGCAGAAACTGGACATTTGAAATAAAACACTGTAGTCAACAGGTCAACACTGCAGGAAAATACTTGATGCTTTAGTCTAATACCCTTTGTCAGAACTGGGAAAGAAAGATAAGGTAGTTCCATGTTACAGATAGGTTGTTGGCCATTGAAATGTGCTAATGTGCTCACTGTCCTCATGGGTATGAAATTGTTACATTTCTAATGCTTTGTTCCTGGGTTTGTCCATCTGGTCACTTTTTCCCACTGATGCTAATTTTGACTGTGCAAGATTGTTTTTACCTGATGGCTGGCACATAAGACCTCTTTTTATTCTACAGTGGTGGTGTAGTGGCATCAGTGCCGGACTTCAGGACGAAAGGTCCCATGTTCGAATCCAGCCAGCTCCCCTGCACGCTTTCCATCTGTGCTGCGTTACAAGCTGGTGATCTCTTTGGAAACTCACCCAGCAGAAGGCTGTAACTTGCCTCATACGTGGTTCCCCACTACATCAGAGAGGCGTGGAGGGAAATCGTCTGCTAACCGGAGAAACTCCGGATGCGACGCACCTTTCCTTCTTTATTCTACAGTACTTCCATTGATAAATATATCTAACAAAATGTCTCAAAAGTTGAAGTCCCAAGTGAGAGCAATAAATGTTGCTGCAATTAATTATCTTGGTGCTGCATTGTGACTGAAAATGGTTATTAGCAGAGGACATTGCCCCTTTAAGAGATCTAGGCATAACCAGTCAGCCAACAACTTTACCTGGCTACCCAGCACCTTCTCTTTAATAATAGCAGCAACACACTCTTCTGCCTCTCCCCCGCCCCCCCCCCCATGACACTCAAATTTCTGGCATACTGCTAGTGTCTTCTACAGTTAAGACTGATGCAAAATAATTATATGGTTCATCTGCCATTTCTTTGTCCCTCGGTATTACCTCTTCAGCATTACATTGCATTTGTCCAACATACACCCTCGCCTCTCTTTTACTCTTCATACGTATATAAAAAGAATTGTGGGTGCGTGGAATGCACTGCCAGTAACGGTGATAGAGGGGGATACAATAGGGTCTTATAAAGGTACATGGAGCTTAGAAAAATAAAGGGTTATACAGTAGGGAAATTCTAGGCAGTTTCAAGAGTAGGTTACATGGTCGGCACAACGTTGTGGACTGAAGGGCCTGTAATGTGCTGTAGATTTATATGTTCTATATCTTCCTTTATATCTTCATCTTTTCTCTCCTTATTGCTTTTTTAGTTGCCTTCTGTTGGTTTTTGAAAGCTCCCCAATCCTGTTGCTTCCCATTCATTTTTGTTATGTCTTTGATGTCGGTTATCAGCTATGGTTGCCTCACCATTCTTTTAGAATGCTTCTTCTCTGGGATGAATCTGTCCTGCTCCCAAAAACTCCAGCCATTGCTGTTCCGCCGTCATCCCCACTAGTGTCCACTTCCAATCAATTATGGACAGCTCCTCTCTCATGCCTCTGTAGTTCTCTTTATTCCACTGTAATGCTGATACATCTGGCTTTATCTTCTCCTTCTCAAACTGCAGTGTGAATTGTATCATATTATGATCACTGCTTCCTAAGGGTTTCTTTACCTTAAAATATCTAAACAAATCTGGTTCATTATGCAACAACCAGGGAAATAGCCTTTCCCCTAGTGGCCTCAACCACAAGCTGTTCCAAATAACCATCTTGTAAACATTCTGCAAATTCATTCTCTTGTGATCCATTACCAAATTGATTATCCTGATCTACCAGCATTTTGAAATCTTCCATGACTATCATAACATCATCTTTTTTACATGCCATTTCTTGCCACCAGTGTCCTAGAGGTGACCAATTACAAGAAATTCAACTTAACTAGCATATAAATATCACGTAGGTATTCATTTTGGCAGCTAGCAAAACACTCAATAAGAACTTTGATTTCCTCTGAGTTTGATCATTTTCGCTCTCGTTAATCTGCACTCTCACAAAACATACGTAGCAGGCCTGTAGCGAGTAATTAAGGATTTTCTCACCAAAGCTTTTGTACACTGTCCCTATGTGATTTGCTTACTAAATGACGCTTTAAAAAATCAAGTTTCCAGACATCACTCCATTCCTTCCCACTTGCATATTCTCCAGCAACTTTTGCATCATGACGATATTTTTCATAGTTGCACGTTCCTGACCTCATGAACTTCCGGTGTAGCAGTTTTCACTGTTTTATTAAGCCGTTCTGCTTTAAGTGAACAAGAAATTCTTTTTGTCTTTCATGGCCTTTGTTTCTTTGGAATTCGACATATTGAAGAAATTATTGATTAATTCACTAAGAGCAGTAGAAATAAGCTAGTTCTAAAATCTGCAGATGAATCACTGCAAACTCCACTTTGTCAACAGCATCTGCATCAGATACTGGAAAAGGAATTATGATTGTGTACAAAATATAGTTAACATGCCACTGAGGTAGAGGGTGACAACCTTTTGTGCGCAGTTTTGATCCCTTTGTGGAGTTGTAGCAAAAGATGTATGCACACACACACACCTTGGAGGAAACATAGCTCCTGTTATGCTCTCTTTCTGAATATTGGTGTTGGCATAAGAGGTCAGCCAAGAAGCCTCTTTAAGAACTGCCCATTCATTAAGTAATTCTGTGCTATGTTGGCACAAGATTACTCTATAAATGTTGTGATACTTAAAAGATACTGAACATCATCCACAAAAGTGCTAGATTTTATAGAAGACATAAATCTTTGTACTGCTGCCAGTTGTTATTGTGCTATACTAACAGATTCTTCATAAAATCCATCATAGAATCCAGTAGGATAAAGGAAGGGTGTTGACCCCAAACGTCAACTATCCATTTCCCTCCACAGATGCTACCTGATCTGCTGAGATCCTCCAGCAAATAATTTTTTGCTTCAGATAGTAGCATTTACATTCTTGAGTCTCCAAATCAAATCACTTTGAAGAAAAAGGCATGTTCAACTAACGAACGAAAAATAAATTTATTTCAGTAATTTCTTTGTCTTTTTGCAGATTTAAAATTCAGTTTTAATAAATTGGACACCAATAATTTGGGAACGACATATGATTATTCTTCAGTCATGCATTATGATAAGTAAGTGATTGAGAATGCCAAGCATGATTAGGGGGTGTTGATGAATCCTGTAACATAAATTCTGTTTTTCACTGTTTGATCTGCAAGGTATTTTGTTTTAGATTTACAGCAACTGCTGTGTCTGCATTTTATAAACCCAAAAATTGTTTTTTTTCTTCTTTCTCTCTCTGCCCTTATTTACTGTATTTGTATCTAGATGGCTTCAAGAGCACTGTATCACCTTGATTAACTTGGTCTCTACGTTTCCATAGCTATTACCTTTGTTTGTATTTCCACGTTTCAACTCTCCCTTTGCTGAAACTTAAAGCAATGTTTTTCCTATTCTGGTTGACCTCAAATGTTAACCATGTTTCTCTTCCCAGAATGCTGCCTGAATTGCCATATATTTCTAGCACTTTTTTTTATTTCAGATACTGTATATAGTATTTTTGTCATCATCTAGCATTAAAATTAATATTGATGAATTTAATGGGATTGAAAGATGTTAAGACCCCAGGACGATGACTTGAAGAAGGTGGTTAGGATATAGTGATTGATCTGGTGATCATCTAAATAATACTGCAAAGTAAGAATAAAGGAAGGTCATCTAGCCCTTCGAACTAGTAAAGTTCTGATTAGTTTTCCACCTTAGAGCCAGTTTCCTGCATTCTTCTAATATCTTTAAGTTGCAAAAGTACATTGCTGGTTGTTTTGAATGCTGAATCGTGAATTTCAAAAGATTCATCATATTCTGAAGAAATTTCCCCTCGTCTTATTTTAATTACAGTTTCTTGACCCTTTGCAACCCCCCATCAAGCCCTGTACACATTTTGTAAGTTTCAATAATACTCATTCTCCTATAAAACACAGACTATGCAACACAGGCCTGGTCTATAAAATCCTTCCTCCTATGACAAATTGGCCATCTATTGCACCTTCTCTATGGCAAGTACATCCTATTTCTAAGAAAGAAGATAAAAGTTGTACATGAGAGTCCAGGTGCGGTATCATTAAGGATCTGCATATTAACTTTTTGTAACATGTGGAAGTGCACCATGATTCCATTAAACAGCAACAGTATCCAACTTTTTACCTTTAAGCATACTCTACTTTTCTGTTTTGCACACCTAAGTTGAATGCTAAATATTTTCCCCACGTTATATTCCATCTAACCTACTCATTCAATTTGTCTATAACTCTTAATACCTTATACTGTTCTCATCATCCTATTTGTTATACACATAGCCAACTTGGAAATATAATATTTAGTTCACTTAGCCAAGTCATTGATATAGTTTATGAATATCTGGGGTTCTAACTCCTGTGATTCCTATCTCGCTGCATGATGACTCACTTGTCTGCAAGATCTGTGAAAGCTTGTAATAATTCAAAATTCTTTGAAATCCTACCAATATTTTTTTTCCTGTTGGATAGTTCTATTCTGATTCTGCACTTGAAAAAGGAACTGCAGTATCTTTAATGTAATTATAATAGCCAATGTCTACTGTGTCTACTGACATGGTTGATGTTAATTAAAGTTTTTGTTGCTTCTAGGTAAATCTGAGAATCATATATTCAACACAAGTTAAAATAGTAGTGTTTCTATTTGCAGATATGCTTTTTCTAAAAATGGCAACATTACCATTTTACCCAAACCAGATCCAAATGTATCTATTGGACAGCAATATGGAATGGCCACTCTAGATGTTGATAAGGTTAACAAGTTATATAACTGCAGTAAGTATAAAATGTAAACTCAAGCTTCTGCAGATACTGTACTGCAAATTTATGCTGGAAAGTATAATTTTATGTACGTGATAAACCTATAGTCATATTTGTGTACCAAATGATAAAATAAATATAGATTGTCTCGCTGAATAGCAAATTACCATTCTCTTCCCCGACATGGTTCTCTGTACCTACCTCTGTAACTGTATACACAACTTCCTTATCAGCAGACCCTATGAGAATTGGTAACAACATCTCTTCACTAACCATCAACACAGGTGCATCTCAAGGCTGTATGCTAAGACCCCTACTCTACTGTCTGTGCACACATGACAGTGTTGGCTTCAAAGCTAAAAACTGATTGATGACTTCAGGAAGGTGAAGAAGGGCAAATCAGAATCTGATTCTGAAGCACAATTCCAATGTTGGTTTCAAATTTACCACTGACACTATGTTGGATGAATCACAGATGGTGACAAGTCAGCTTACCAGAACAAGATAGGTCACCCGGTTAAGTCGTGCCACAAAAACAACCAATTGCTCAAAGACTGCAAAGCTAAAAAACTGATTGTTGACTTCAGGAAGGTGAAGGAGGGCAAATATACAAGTCTACTTTGAGGAGCTGGCTATTGAGAGAGTCAGTAGCTTTAAATTCCTGGGTCTCAACCTATCAGATGACCTGTTCTGGGCTCAACACATTGATGCAATCATAAAGAAAGTCTTTCGTAGGAGGTTAGGGAATAGCAGGTTTTTATCAAACTCTCTAACAAATTTCTACAGATATACTGTTGAAGATGTCCTGACTGATTACATCAATAATCTAGGTTGGTAAG
This sequence comes from Mobula birostris, assembly GCF_030028105.1. NCBI lineage: Eukaryota > Metazoa > Chordata > Chondrichthyes > Myliobatiformes > Myliobatidae > Mobula > Mobula birostris. The sequence continues at coordinate 44,509,364 of NC_092380.1, read as the reverse complement.
TTGAACTTGCAGGAACATAAGCTGTAGAGAATAATGGATTTAGCCCTGCATGTCATGGGCATGTACCTCCCCACCATTAGTAGTATCTACATGAACACTAGGTTCCCTCCTGTGAGTACCTACAAGGAGCTCTACCTCAAGAAGGCAACATCTAACATCAAAGACCCACACCATCTGGGCTGTGCCATTATTAGGCAATCACTAAAGAAGCTTGATGTCCACCAGGTTCAAGAACAGCTACTGTACTTTAGCCATTTGTCCTTGAAGCAACTGACAAAACCCCCAATCATGCCAGTTGAGCAACACTTTCTTGTAAAAAATGATTGTATCTAATTTGTAATTAATTTATGCTTTCTTGTCAATACTACATATATGATGCTATGTACCTGTGATGCTGCTGCAAGCTTTTCATAGCATCTTGTTCATAATTGTATTTGCGTATGACAATAAGCTTGACTTTGATTTGGACCACTCAGTAAATTGCTCATCTTAATTAAGGTGTGTAAAAATGAAAGATGCCATTGTTTTACTCATAGCCCAAGATCACTTTTGAAGTTAATATTTACTTTTAACATGATTTCCCCAAATGCAGAAGAGGAGAATTATGAAGCAAAATTTTAATAATCAATAACATAAATAGATGTTAAGGCAAGTGATAACTCATTTTGCAGAGTATATGCACAAGAGATTCTGCAGATGCTGGAAATATTGAGTAACATGCACAGCCTGGTATGAAAACACCAATGCCTTTAAATGGGAAATTCTACAAAAAGTAGTGGATATGGCCCAGTCCGTCACTAGTAAAGCTTGTCTACATGAAACACTGTCACAAGAAAGCAGTATCCATCATCAGGGACCCCCACCACCCAGGACATGTTCTCTTCTCACTGCTGCTATCAGAAAGAAGATACAAGAGCCTTAGGACCCCTCAACCATCAGGCTCTTGAACAAAGGGGATAACTTCACTCAACTTACTTGCACCATCATTGAAATTTCCCCACAGCCTGTGCACTTGCGCTCAACGATTCTTCATTTCATGTTCTCGATATTTTTTGCTTATTTATTTATATTATTGTTTCTTCTTTTTGAATTTGCATAGTTTGTTGTCTTCTGCACTCTGGTTGTATGCCCTAGTTGTGTGGTCGTTCTTTGCTTTAGTTAAAGTTACTATTCTATAGATTTGTTGAGTATGCCCTCAAAGTGAATCTTGGGTTGTATATGGTGGCATAGATGTACTTAGATAGCAAAATTTACTTTGAACTTTGAAATGCTGGAGGAACTCAGCAAGTCAGGCAGTATCTATGAGGCACAGGAGGCACTGTTAAGAAGAGAAGCCTTTTTTTAAATACAGAATAGTCAGGATGGAATGCTTCTCCTGTCAGATGTGGGAATTCAGGACACCTGACTGTTCCCCTGATGATTACATCTGCACCCAACTTCAGTGCCTGACTGTCCAGATCAAGGAGTTGGAGCTGGATGTACTCAGGATCATTTGGGAGGCTGAAGATATTAGAGATGAGATTTTTGACGAGATGGTCACACCCAGAGTACAGGCAGTAGATAGGTGACCGATATGAGAGATGAGGGATTAGGAAGTCCGTGCAGGGTTCCCCTGTGATAGTTCCCCTCAGCAACAAGTATATCTCTTTGGATATCAGGGCACAGCAGCAGCATCCAGGCTGGTGGCACTGTGGCTGGCTCTGAGGCTCAACAGTGAAGGGAAAACTCAGGCAGTGTAGTAGTTATAGGGGAATGGATAGTTGGGGGATAGAAAGAAGATTCTGTAGCTGCAAAAGAGGTACCTCCTGGGTACAGGATGTATCAGAGCAGTTACAGGATATTCTCAATGATAAGGGTGAATAGCCAAGTCAAGTCACTTTTATTGTCATTTCAACCATAACTGCTGGTACAGAACATAGTAAAAATGAGACAACGTGAGGTCGTGGTGCATATTGACACTAATGGCTTAGGCAGAAAAGGGGAAGAGGTCCCACACACCAAAGTGCTGGAGGAACTCAGCAGGCCAGGCAGCATCTATGGAAATTAGTACAGTTAACGTTTCGGGAGCAGGAGTCTGCTACTTGGCCTACTGAGTTCCTCCAGCATTTTGTGTATGTTGCTTGGATTTCCAGCGCCTTCAGATTTTCTCTTGTTTGTGAAGAGGTCCTACACAGTGAGTATATAGACTTAGGAAAGAGGTTGAAGAGAAGAACCTCCAAGATAGTAATCTCTGGATTACTCCTAGTGCCACAGGCTAGTGCAGGTAGGAATGGGGTGATAGCACTGGTGAATGAGTGACTGAAGAGAAGGTGCAAGGGACAAAGTTTCAAGTTCTTGCATCCTTGTAAACTTTTCTAAGGAAGGTGACCTGTGCAAGAAGGATGATTTGCACCTGAACTGGAGGGGAACCAATATCCTGGCCAGGAGGTTTGCAAATGCTACTCGTGAGGTTTCAAACCAGTTTTGCAGGGAATCCGAGCACCAGGATCGAACTAAAAGGTAGGTATCAGGGAAAGTATTGAAAGGCAAAATTGAAGTAACAAGTATGATGGGCCAGATAACTTGAAGTGTGTATATTTTAATGCTGGAGTATTATGGGTAAAGGTGATGAACTTTGAGCATGGATCAGTACATGGAACTATGATGTTGTGGCCATTGGTTGAGAGAGGGATGGGAATAGGTGATTAATATACTAGATTTTCAAATTTTAGCTAAGTTAAAGGAGGAGGTAAAAGGGAGGGGAGTTGCAATACTAATCAGGGTCGATATCACAGCTGCACTCAGGGGAGATGTAATGGAGGGATCAGACACAGAGTCCATTGGGTAGAACTCAGGAACAGGAAGGGTGCAATCACACTGAAGGAATTGTACTACAGACCCCCGATAGCCCTGGGACACTGAGGAACAGATGTGTAATCGGTTTAGGGAAATGTGTAAAAATAATAGGGTTGTTGTCATGTGGACTTCAACTTCCCTGAATTAAACTGGGATCTCCTTAGGGGTTTAGATGGGGCAGAATTTGTTAAGTGTATCCAGGAGCGTTTCTTAAATCAATATGTGGATAGTCCAACAAAAGGAGGGGCTGTAATGGATATGGTGTTGGTTAATGAACCTGGCCAGATGATTGACCTTTCAGTGGACAAGCAATTAAGAAACAATGGCCACAACTCCTTAACTTTCAGGATAGTTACAGTATAGATAAGGATAGGTATGGTTGTTGCAGGAGAGTTAAATTGGAGTAGCGTAAATTGTGAGGGCATTAGGCTGGAACTAAGAAGTGTCAATTGAGAACACCTTTTCTCTGGCAAGTCCATGTCAGACACATAAGGGGTGTTTAATGATCAATTGCATGGAGTACAGCAAAGAGAAACTTGGATGTCTGGAGAGGTGATGAATTTAGCCAAGAAGAAAATGGAAAGGTGTATGTAACACTTTGGAAGTTAGGATCAAACAAAGCACACGAGGAGTACAAAGAAGCCAGAAAACAACTAAAGAAAGGAATTAGGATATTCAGTAGGGGCCAAGAAAAGTCCTTGGCAAGTAGGAGTAAGATGAATCCCAGGCATTCTATATTTACATTAAGAGCAAGAAGATAACTATTGAAAGGATGGGACCACTCAAGGATAAAGAGGGTAATATTTGCTTGTATGCAGAGAATGCGAGCCAGGTACTTAATGAATACTGTTTCAGTATTTACCAAAAAAAAAGTATTTGGAGGACCTAGAGATCATTACTGAGTGTACAAATATGTTAGGGTGTTTAGAGGTCAAGGAGGAGGAAGTGTTGGGCCTCCTAATGAGTTTTAAGGTGGATAAGTCCCCAGGGCCTGATGGGATTTGTGCCAGGTTATTGAAGGAGGCAAGAGATGAGATTTTGGGGGCCTTGACCAGTACGTTTGTGTCCTCTGTAGCTACAGGCAAAGTCCCTGAGGACTGGCGAGTGGCTTGTATTGTACCTCTACTTAAGAAGGGAGCAAGGGCAAATTCTGGGAAATATAGACCAGTGTATCTCACATCAGTTGTATGGAAATTTCTGTAAAAATTATTAGGGACAGGATATATAAGCCTTAGGAAACCCATGGCCTAATTATAGCTTTGTGCAGGGAAGGTCGCATCTTACCAACTTGATTGAGTTTTTTGGCAAAGTGACGAGAGAGATTGATGAGGGTAAGGCAGTGGATATTGTCCACATGGATGTTGTTTATATGGATTTTAGTAAGGCGTCTGACAAAATCCCTCATGAGAGGCTGATCCAGAAGATTAAGACGCATAGGGTCCACAGTAAATTGGCTGTCTGGATTCAGAACTGAGTTGTACATAGAAGGCAGAGGGTAATAGTTGAAGGGATTTATTTGACCTGGAGGTCTGTAATTAGTAGTATTCCACAGGATCTATGCTAGGGCCTCAGCTGTTTGTGATGTATATAAATGACCTGGATCAAAGTATAGATGGGTGGGTTAATAAGTTTGCAGTTTACACCAAAATTGGTGGAGTTGTGGATAGTGTAGAAGACTGACAAAGAATATAGCGCGATATAGATCTGTTGCATATATGGGCAGAGAGAAGGCAGATGGTCTTTAACCTAGATAAATGTCAGGTGTTGCACCTTGGTAGGGCAAATGCAAGGAGACAGTACACTATTAAGGGTAATGTCCTTAACAGTGTTGCTGAGCAGAGAGATTTTGGATTCAAAGTTCATAACTCCTTGAAAGTGGCTATGCATGTCAATAACAACAGGAATTCTGCAGATGCTGGAAATTCAAGCAACACACATCAAAGTTGCTGGTGAACGCAGCAGGCCAGGCAGCATCTCTAGGAAGAGGTACAGTCGACGTTTCAGGCCGAGATCCTTCGTCAGTCCTGACGAAGGGTCTCGGCCTGAAACGTCAACTGTACCTCTTCCTAGAGATGCTGCCTGGCCTGCTGCGTTCACCAGCACTTTGATGTGTGATGCATGTCGATAAGGTGGTTAAAGTATCTTATGGAATGCTTGCTTTTATTAGTCAGGGCATTGTGTTCAAAAGTCAAAAGGTTATGCTGCAACTTTGTTAAACTTAGGCCACATAATTGCATAAAGTTCTGATGGCCCCACTATAGGAAGGATGTTGAGGCTTTGGAGAGGGTGCAGAAGAGGTTTACCAGGGTGCTGCCTGGTTTAGAGGACATGTGCTATCATGAGAGGCTGGATAAACTTGGGTTGTTTTTGGAGCGGCGGAGGCTAAGGGGAGATCTGATGGAGATTTATAAGATTATGAGAGGCAGAGATAGAGTAGACATTTAACCTGTTTCCCAGGGTTAAAATGTCTAATACCAGGAGGCATATGTTAGAGGTGAGAGGGAGTAGGTTCAAGGGGATGTGAGAGAGAAGTTTTTTACTCAGAGTGGTGGATGACTGGAATGGTGGTAGAGGCAAATACATTAGGGGCTTTCAAGAGATGTTTAGATAGGCATGTGGATGTAAGGAATTTGGAGGGATATGGACATTGTGTAGGTAGGAGGGATTAGTGTTTGGGTGATCTTGATTTGTTTTTTAGCTGATTCAGCACTATAGATTACCCACTACCACATGAACTTCTATATCTAGTACATAATTCTTCATAACTTCTGTCATCTTCAACAGGATCCTTCCACTAGGCACATCTTTCCTGCCTCACATTCTAGACTTTCTAAATGGATCCTTCTCTACGTAACTCACTTGTGTCTCCCAACTAATCTTCTTCATGGCACTTACCCTAGGAGTGTGACAAGTGCCACAGCTTCTACCTCACCACCATTTTGGCCCCCGAAAACACCTTTCAGATGAGACGACACTTCTTGATTGCACTTTTGTGCTGGGTCCTGGACAGGTCCTTGGAAATGGTAATAATGAGGAATTTAAAGTTGGTGTCCCTCTCCACCTCTGATCCCCCAGTGAGGACTGGCTCATGGACCTCTGGTTTCAACTCAGCCATATTTTAATCTCCCTCCTATATGCTGATTCATCACCGTCATCGATCTGACAAACAACAGTGGTGTCGTCAGCAAATTAAATATGGCGTTGGAGCTGTACTTGAAGGATAAAGTGTAGAGCATGGGGCTAAAAGCTGAGTGTTGTGGTGCACCTATGCTGATGATGTTGCCAATCCAAACTGACTAGAGTCCGCAAGTGAGGAAATCGAGGATCGAATTGCACAAGGAGGTATTGAGGCAAAGTCTTGAAGCTTATTGATTAGTTCTGAGGGGATGAGAGTATTAAATGCTGTGCTGTAGTCAGTAAAGAGCACCCTGATGTATGCATCTTTGCTGTCCAATAATTCCAGTTAATGTTAACTGGAATGAGACAGGAAGGAAGTCATAGTTTAACAAGAATGTTGCATTAATATACAAAGTCAATTCAATGAAATTGGGTAACACTAAAATTAATTGTATTGCATCTGAATGCATGAAGTATTCATTACAAAATACAAAAAGAGATAAATGGATTTCATCTAATAACTGTTCTGGAGACATGATTACACAGTGACAAGGGTTGAACATTAAATGTCCAAGGTAGTAGATGTTTAGAGGTACAGAGAAAATATTAAAATAAATAATCATAATCATTGTTATAAGGACAGTCATGATGAATAATCTTATCTGAGAAGGACAGGAACAATGTGTTGCTGATGAAACAAAAAACATTGCTTAAAGTACTTTACCAGATATCAATAGCAGAAACACTTAAGAAGTACTTAAGAGAAATAAAAAAAAAGCTTGTATCAAAAGTTATGCAATAATTATAGTGGTCTTTAATCATAATACAGACTGGAATGATAAAAATGGTAATTGCACAATGGACAATTTCAGAGGCAGTACTGTTTGCATCTTGCATTGTGATACAGTATTAGTAATCTTCATACAATCATAGAATAGTTACATGACAGGAGATTGCCATTTTGGCCAGTTCGTCGCCAGAACAACACAATTCGATCCACAGGTCTTTGTTCACCATATATTTATGCAGTACCCTTCAAGGCTATAGACAATGCATTCAAGATTTCATGAAAGGCTTTTCGTCATATTTTTAATTCTACTCCTTAATTTTGTATTAATGACTTCTAGTTCTTGAGCCTTCCACCAGAGGGAACAGTCTCTATTCACTCAGTTCAAACCCTTCATTATTTTATATACCTTGTTTAAATCCTCCCTTAAGGCTGATTTATACTTGTGTGTACTAGCTTACGCCGTAGCCTACGCAAGTGGACTACGCCGTTGTGAGCGTTTATACTTGTGCGTTGGTGTGTCTATGTCTATCTGCAATTCACCGCCAAAACTCTAGTTGGTGGTGGGGTCTCTATGCCACTGTATTGAGTTTCAACACGAAGAACCTCGAACTTCAAACAATGGCAACTGAAACTGAAGGAGGGTGAATTTTCTGTGCTTGTCCAGCTACTGAGAGACATAGATGAGGAAATGCATTTCAGATATTTTCGGATGTCGACAGGTAGATTTGACAATTTGGTTCATCGTCTCCAACCATTTATTTCACATCAGTGTACACACAGTATACTCAGAGATGGGCAATTACCATTCGAGTTTTAGCTTCAGGTGGAAGTCAACAGGCTGTAGCAGCTAGCTACAAACTGGCGTCATGCACAGGGTCCTCCATAATTTCAGAGGTCTGTAAAGCTTTATGGAAAGCATGGCAGCCAGAGCTCCTTCCCTGCCCTTCAGTCGCCCAATGGGAAGCTACTGCAACGTAGGAGGAAACGCGATGTTACCAAGCGGACCAATCACAGTTGTTGTGGTCTGTGTCACTGTGACACATAGTTACATTTTGGGAGAGGTGCGCGTTAGGCTATGGCGTAGGGTTCGCCGTAGAGTACAGTGTAGGGTACGCTGCTATGGCATACATTTGACGTACAAATGTAAATCAGCCTTCAGTCTTGTCTTTACCACATCTTTCCTATATTGAGGTGATCAGGGTGAGCACAATATTCCAAGTGTAGTCTAACTAGATTTTTATAGAACTACAACATTACCTCGTGATTCTTGAACTCAATCCCCTAACGAATAAAGATGAGCACACCATATGCATTCTTAACAACCTTATTAACTTCTGTGACATTTTTGAGAGATCTATGGATGTGGACCCAAAGATCCCTCTGTTCCTCCACACTGCTAAGAAACCTGCCAATAACACTGTATTCTGCCTTAAAATTCAACTTTCCAAAGTATATCAATTCACACTATTCTGGGTTGAACTTCATCTGCCATTCCCTAGCCCAGCACCCAGCCCAGCTCTGCTTCCTATAAATGTCTGGTTGTAACACTCAACAACCTTCTACACTATCCACAATAGCACCAATCCAAGTTATTTATAAAAATCACAAAGAGGTGTTGTCCCAAAACAGATCCCCGCAGAACACCACTGTTAACCAACCTCCAGGCAAAATACTTCCTTAAGTGCTTGTAAATCCCCTCTCTAAGAATCTTCTCTAATTATTTGTCGGCCACTGAAATAAGACTCATTGGTCTATAAGTCCTAGACTTATCCCTACTCCCTTTCTTGAACAAAGGAATAACATTTGCCACCCTCCAATCATCTGGTGCTACTCCTGGGGCCAATGAGGACGCAAAGATCATCGCCAAAGGTGCAGCATTCTCTTCCCTCAATAATCTGGGATATATCCAGCCCGGGTCCTGGGATTCAGCGATTGTTCTGTTTTTCCAAAGTTCCAGCACATCATCTTAACATCTAAATCAGAATCAGATTCAGATTTAATATCACCGACATATGTTGTGGAATTTGTTAACTTTACGGCAGCAGTACAATGAAAAACACGATAAATACAGAGAAAAAAACTAAGTTACATTAGTATATATATGTCTGTTAAATAGTTTAAGCAGCGCAAAATAACATAAAAAAGTAGTGAGGTGGTATTCATGGGTTCAGTGTCTACTTAGAAATTGGATGGCAGAGAGGAAGAAGCTGGTCTTGAATCACTGAGTGTGTGCCTTCAGGATTCTGCACCTTCTTCCTGACAATTTCAGTGTGAAGAGGCATGTCCTGGGTAGTAGGGAACTTAACAATGGATGCCACCTTCCTAAAGCACTGCTCCTTGGAGATGTCTTGAATACTATAGAGGCTAGTACTCATGATGGAAATGACTAATTTTACAAGTTTCTGCAACTTATTTTGATGTTCAAACATATCAGCCTTTTAATGCTGTCCTCCAGAATGTTAAGGCCACACTCACTGAAGCAAAATATTCATGAAGGACCCCTCTACCTCCTCCCAAATGCTTTCCTCTTTTATCCCTGATTCATCCTATCCTCACTCAAGTCATACTCCTACTCTTCGTATGCATGTAGTACCCCTTGGGGCCTTCTCAATCCCTCATGTAGTTCTCCTGCGTCTATTCTTAAGCTCCTTGGTTGCCTTTCATCTCTGATCCTTGCGCCCTGGACCTTAATGGTCTTTCTTCTTTCTTTCTCTTGCCTTACCATCCCTTTCCTACCTCAATGAGACAAACCTATACAGAACCTCATGCAAGCATTCTCTAAACAAAGTCATATTTCCATAGTGTATTTATCTGAGTACATCTGTTCCCTATTTATACTTCCAAGTTCCTGCCTAATAACAACATAATCCCCTTCCAAGTTATATACTTTCCCATACCATCTGCTTCTATCCCTCTCCAAGGCTATTGTAAAGCTTGGAGTTGTGGTCACTGTCTCCAAAATGCTCACCCATGAAGAGATCTGACACCTACCAGCATTCATTGACTAGTGTCAGATCCAATGTGGATCCTTATAAATCTTTTCTGGACCTTTTCTAATAGATACACATTCTTACAATGCGATGACCAAAAATCAACACAGTGCTTGTTTAAGAATCAGCTTTATTATCACGGATATGTTGTTAATTTGTTGTTTTATGGTAGCAGTACAGTGCAAGATATTTTTAAAAAAGCTATAAATTGAAAATGGAGTGCAAAAAAAAACAAAAGTAAAAAAGTGTTTATGGGTTCATGAACTATTCAATAATCTGATGGTGAAGGGGAAGAAGTTGTTCCTATGTTGTGTGGGGGGGCATCATGCACCTGTATTCTTCCCCAATGGTAGTAACAAAAATAGCACATGACCAGATGGTGAGCGTCTTTATTGATGGATGCCATCTTCCTGAAGTACTACCTCTTGAAGATAACATAGAAACATAGAAAACCTACAGCACAATACAGGCCCTTTGGCCCACAAAGCTGTGCCGAACACGTCCTTACCTTAGAAATTACCTAGGGTTACACATAGCCCTCTATTTTTCTAAGCTCCATATACCTATCCAAAAGTCTCTTAAAAGACCCTATTGTATCCGCCTCCACCACCGTCGCTGGCAGCCCATTCCACGCATTCACCACTCTCTACATAAAAAACTTACCCCTGACATCTCTGTACCTACTTCCAAACACCTTAAAACTGTGCTCTCTCGTGCTAGCCATCTCAGCCCTGGTAAAAGCCTCTCATCATCTCGTACACCTCTATCAGGTCACCTCTCATCCTCCGTCATAACATACCATAATTATTCAGCACAACTTCCCTGCTTTTATACTTTCCATATGAATAAAGCCCAGAGTTTTTTTATGTTTTAGTAACTGTTTCCTCCGCTTTCCTTTCCTCATTCAATAATTTATGTACACATATGCTCAGGTCGCTCTTAGGGTGAATAATAGACACCTGACACCTGTTCTCAGTATAAAACTGGAATATATCATTAATAATATAACCGTAGGGCACTTAGAAAAGTATAATCAAAATGGTTTTAGTGAAGTTCACGTTGTGTTTGGACAGTCTAAACATTCTTGGGACTTTTGAGGAATGCAGAAAGGTTCAAAGATCCATCTCCACATCTATTTATAGAACTTGGGCAGTGGATTCAGGTGTATGGCTTAGTCTGACAAAATGAAGAATGGTGAAATCTGTAACCATTGGTCAGCTATCAGGTAACCAGAAAATATTTAGCTAATATGCTGCTGGTGGAATTCCCACAACGGAAAATCAGGAGGAACTATCCTTAAACCTTTAACTATTTTGTGTACAGTCACTTTAGATTTTCTTGCCATTGTATCATGACCCCACTCTGGCAATTTTGTGTAGTGGCTTTGTACTACAGCCTTTCCATAATAAAAGTATTTAAATCAAAATCCTGCAGATGGAAATAAAATGCTAAAAACGCTAAGCAGCTCAAACACTGTTTGTATGGAGAGAACAGACAGAATTTAGAGAACATATTGTAATTTGTGGACTAAGAGACTAAAATCTTTTTTTTTTAACTTCCTCTCACTAATCAGAATCATAGAGCAATTTAGTATGGATACAGGCCCTTTGGTCCATTGAGACCATGCTAACAGCAGTGCCCACCCAGCCTGCCCCTCTAGATACCTGTACAAGTGTCTCTTAAATTATAACATTATGCTTGGCTCAATCACTACCAGATGCACACCACCCTCTTATTGGAAAAGTGATCCATCAGGTCCTTTTTTAAATCTTTAGGCTCACACCCTAAATCCATACACACTAGTTTTGGACACCCCTTCGGGAAAAGATTTATTATCCACCTTATCTGTGCCTAAGCTGTCTCCAGCACTCCCTTGGGTGTGCTGGTTGTTAACACAAACAACACATTTCACTGTATTCTTCGATATACATGTGATAAATGAACTTCTATCTTGAAACCTGCCTCTCATAATTTTAAATATATCTATAAGGTCACCACTCGCCCCATTCTACATTCCAAGGAATAAAGACAGTCTAGTCAATCTTTCCCTCTTACTTAGGCCCTCTAGTTATGAAGTCCATCTTCGTAAATCTTTTCTGCACTATTGAGTTTAACCACATCTTTCCTATTCCTGGTGACCTAAACTCAGCAGTATTCGAAGACTGAGTTCACCAGTGACTTAGACAACTGCAACTTTACATATCAACTCCTATACTCAGTGCCCTAATTGATGAAGGCCAGTGTGCTAAACAACTTTCTTACCATCCGGTTGACCTGTGGCACTGATTTCAATGAACTATGACTTTGTATTCCAAATTCCCCTGTTCCATTGCACCCAATAGTCCTGAATATAAGATTCTGCAGATGCTGGAAATCTTAAGCAACATACACAAAATGCTGGAAGAACTCAGCAAACCAGACAGCATCTGCAGAGGAAAATAAGTCCAAAGGACTATGGAGCATATACTCAATTACTATGGAGTCTGTCCTACACTAATTTGACTTTCTATATTGAAATTCATTTACCACTAAGACTACTTCCTTAAGTGGTCAAGATCCCTTCCCATAGTCTATAATAACCATATTTGCTATTAACAATAGCTAATTTAGTGCAATCTGCAAACTTATTTATCAGGCTTTGTCCATTTAGACCCAAATCATTTGTATGATGTGAATCAATGAAAGGTGCTCAACAATTGTGGTAGGGCTTGAATACTATCAACTCTTATAAAGTTAAATCAAGTGACATGGGCAACAACAGGGCTTCACTTCCAGATGAGCTCAATCCCTTCCATGTTCACTTTGACCATCAAAACAATGAGGAACCATCACGAACTCCCACAGTTCCCGATGATCCTGTGATTTCAGTCTCTGAGGTTGACGTGCGAACAGCCTTCAGGTGGGTATACCCACAAACTGCATCTGGCCCAAATGGGATACCTGGCCAAGTACTAAAGACCTGTGTTGATCAACTGGCTGGAGTGCCACTGAGATATTTAACCTCTCACTTCGGCATTCTGGGGTACTCACCTGCTTCAAGCAGGCTTTAATTATACCAGTGCCTAAGAAGAGCGTGGTGACCTGTCTCAATGACTATCATCCAGTAGCTCTTACATTTACAGTGAGGAACTGTTTTGAGAGGATGATGATGAAACATATCAACTCCTGTTTCAGAAGTGATTTGGATCTGCTCCAATTTGTATACTGAAACAATTGGAGCACAGCAGATACCATCTTGTGGGCTCTTCACTCAACCCTGGAACAGTGACAGCAAAGCTGCATACATAAGGTTGTTCTTTATCGACTGCACCTCAGCATTCAATAACATCATCCCCTCAAAACTAATCAATATCCTCCAATATCCCTTTGTGGAATTGGATCTTCAATTTCTCATTTACAAAGCCTAGTCACTTTAGATTGGCAACAACATCTCCTCCAGTAACTCCATCAGTACAGGTGCACTACGAGGCCGTGTGCTTAGCCCCCTGCTCTACTCGCTTTACACTTACAATTGTGTGGTGAAGCACAGCTCCAATGCTATGTTCAAGTTTACTGACAACACCACTATCGTAAGCCAAATGAAAGGTGAGGATAAATCAGCATATAGGAGGGAGATTGAAAATCTGGCTGAGCAACAACCTCTTACTCATTGTCAGCAAGACCAAGGAGCTCATTATTGACTTCAGGAGAAGATAACCAGAGGTGGACAGGGTCAGCAACTTTAAATTTCTTGGAGTTATTATTTCTGAGGACCTGACCTGGGCCCAGCATGTAAGTGCAATTATGAAGAAAGCACATTAGCACCTCTAGTTCCTTAGGAGTTTGCGAAGATTCAGGGTGACATCTAAAAACTTGCCAAACTTCTATGGATGTGTAGTGGAGAGTATATTGGCTAGCTACATCTCAGCCCAGTATTGAAACACCAGTGCCCTTGAATGGAAAATCCTACAAACAGTAATGGATATGGCCCTGTTCATCATGGGTAAAGCCCTCCCCATTATTGAACACATCTACACAATGTCCAGGAAAGCAGCATCCATCATCAGCGAACCCCACTACCCTAGATCTGCTGTCTTCTCGCTGCTGCCATCAGGTGGAAGGTACAGGAGCCTCAGGACTTACACCTCTAGGTTCAAGAACAGCTATTACCTCTCAGCCATCAGGCTTTTGAACCAAGGGGGATAACTGTTATGATTGTTATTCTAATATAGATTTATTGAGTATGCCTGTAAGAAGATTAATTTCAGCGTTGTATATGGTCACAAATATGTCCTTTGACAATAAATTTACTTTGAACTTTAAATAATGACTAACCAGGGTCCTAGCACTGACACCACTGGTCACTGGTGAAAGTTCTGAACAACCTTCAACCACCACCCTCCAGTTCCTACCTCCGAGCCAATTTTAAAGCTTCCTTACTGATCCTGGATTCAGGAAACTAACCAAAGTTAGTTTCCTGGATTAATATGACATTAAAGTCCCCAGAAGGTTATTTTCTAACAATGGATAATTACTTCCGTGTTAGGCAAATGGTTAAGGTGTCGGTCTAGTGATCTGAAGGTCGCTAGTTCGAGCCTCAGCTGAGGCAACATGTTGTGTCCTTGAGCAAGGCACTTAACCACACATTGCTCTGCGACGACACCGGTGCCAAGCTGTATCGGCCCTAGTGCTCTTCCCTTGGACAACATTGGTGGCATGGAGAGGGGAGACTTGTAGCATAGGCAACTGCTGTTCTTCCATACAACCTTGCCCAGGCCTGCGCCCTGGAAACCTTCCAAGGTGCAAATCCATGGTCTCACGAGACTAACAGATGCCTATATTATAATACCTCCAGCGCTGGCTTTGAGTTCACATTTCCAAGTCATCCATCCAAGTCTCTAGATTACTAATCCAGAAATAAGTATTATATTAACATCACTACCAAGAAATCTAACCTAAGAACATTTTTTAAATCACAGTTGGGCAATAATTCTTAATTTCATTTTACAGAAACATGTGGAGGATTGTTAATGAAGGATCATGAACTTCTCAACTCTCCAGGATTTCCAGATTTATATCCAAACAATCTTCATTGCATATGGCTAGTTAGAACACCTAATTATAAAAATAAAGTAAGTAATTCTGTAACAAAATATTGCAACTGCTGGTGGCAGATATTTATCAAGTCCAAGGGCACTGTCATCAGAGACCTTTAATTACTTCTTTATACACGTAATCATCACATGTAATGATTGAGGAAATCTGAATGCCAATTAATGCCACAGTATACAAAAATACACATTAGTGTGACTTTTTCATTTTTAAATAAGAACACTTAAAAATAGTAGTGGACCAGTTAGAGCCTTGCAGCTGTTTTCATGGATTCATACCTCTCTGTAATTCAACTCCCATTTCACCTAAGATCTTAGATTAACAAAATTTATCGGATTTAAAATGTGTCAGTTGTTGTTAGAAAGGAGTTTGAAGTTTCTTCTAATCTTTCTGCATTGAAATTCTTTGCAAGTTGACTCCAAAAAAAAACATTGCTCTGATTTTTAAATATTC
The DNA here is from genome assembly GCF_030028105.1 of Mobula birostris. Taxonomy (NCBI): domain Eukaryota; kingdom Metazoa; phylum Chordata; class Chondrichthyes; order Myliobatiformes; family Myliobatidae; genus Mobula; species Mobula birostris. The sequence continues at coordinate 44,494,088 of NC_092380.1, read as the reverse complement.
TCCCTTGCGATCAGACTTTTGATTCAAAATACTTACTATTAGTCTATAAACACAAGATTCTGCAGAGCCGCTAATCCAGAATAACACACACAAAATGCTGGAGGAACTCAGTAGGTCAGAGAGCATCTATGGAAAAGAATAAACAGTTGATGTTTCAAGTTCAAGTTTAGTTTATTGTCATTCATCTGTAAAAATATATATCACCAAATGAAACAAGGTACACAACACACTACATATTATTCAAACTCTTAACACAAAGTAATATTATCACAAATAATAAGGTGCATATACGTTACAAGTTAAAAAGTAAGCAGTATAATGTTACCGGCGCTTCGTACGTGATGAGACCTGGGTGGTGGCAGGGAGTTCAGTAATCTTTGAGCCTGGGGGGCAGAAGCTGTTTCCCATCCTAACAGTTCTTGTCCTAATACTACAGTACCTCCTACCTGATAGTGCGGGGGTTGGGGTGGGGGAGGAATGGTCAAAGAGAATGTTGGCCAGATGGGAGGGATTATTGACAATGCTAAAGGCTCTGCATTCATGGCACTACTAATAAATATCTCCAATGGGTGGAAGAGAGACCCCAATTATTCTCTTAGAAGTCCTCACAATCCTTAGTAGGGACTTGCTGTCAGAAGCCTTACAATTCCTGTGCCAGACAGTAATGCAGCTGGTCAGGACCCTATTGATGGTGTAAAAATTGGTAAAAAATATGGACGAGGCCAGTTTACCCATCAGCTTCTGAGAGATTATCAAGATGAAGTCAATAACAGCATCCTAGCATATGAGGCACCATTTTCTAGGTGGTCCTGGACAGAGTGGAGAACAGAAGCTATGGCATTATCAGTGGACCGACCTGAGTGATAATCGAACTGGGAAGGGTCCAATGTAGCATAAAAATGAGATTTATGCAATCAATAACCAGTTGCTTAAAGCTCTTCATTATTGTTGCAATCAATGCCACTCGACAGTAGTGGCTGAGGCAGGTTATTATAATCCGCTTGGCCACTGGGATGATTGTAGTCACCTTGAAGTCTGAAGGGGCAGTGGATTGTTCTAAAAGGATGTTGAAGATGTCTATTAGAACCTCAGTTAACTGAGCTGCCCGGTCCCTCAGCACCCGACCACGTACAATACAGGCCCCACAGCTTTATGTGGGTTGTCCCTGGCTAAGGACTTCCTCACATCAGCTGTATCCTGACAGTGTGCCTGGTCCTCAAGGAAAGGGACCACTGGCTCATTATTCCATGCAATAAACCAAGTGTAACAAGCATTCAACATATCAGAAAGAAGCATCACTGTCATTGATGTGCTAGGTGGACTTGTAGTCCGTTATGGTCTGGATGCCCTGTCATATGCACCTCATACTTCTGGTGTCACAGAATGGCTGTATGTTCTCTATGACTAATCCCATTTTTCCTTCCTGATGCCACGGGAAAGCTGACCTGAAGTCTTACTGTATGACCTGAAGGGAGCTCATGTGTTTGATAACAGTGACATCCTCAGTGTAGTTCTCTATGTAGTTGGTGACAGATCTCTCATATTCATTGTTGTAAATGTGATGGTCAGAGGTAGCCACCTCCCTGAACATGTTCCAACACCGTCCTGGAAACTGAGGTGGTTCTTTCTGGCTACGTCTCCCCTTGAGATGCTATGACACTTTTTCATTTGTGTAGCATGACAGATAAGTGGTCATTGAATCGTTGTGGAGATGGAGAGCTACTTTGTATGCACCAGGGACGTTGGTATAAATCAGGTCTAAAGTATTCTCACCTCTCGTAGCAAAATCAACATGCTGGTAGAATTTAGGCAAGACTGTTTTTAAGTTAGCATAGTTGAAGACACCAGCAACTATAAAGAAATGATCAGGGTGTGTGGTTTGCAAGCCACAGATGGCGCCATAAAGCTCATGCAGCGTTTCCCAAGAATTAGCATGGTGCGGTGGGGGGCGGGCAGTGTGGGTGATGTATACAAGCACAATCGCAATGGCAGTGAGCTCTCTTGGTAAATAGAAGAGCCTGCACTTCACCATTAAGAATTCTACCATAGACAAACAGTGGCTCATCATTACCAAAGTGTTCACACACCAGTTCTTATTAACATAGGTACTTACAGCTCCATTGCAGGACTTGCCAGAGATCACAGGAATTCTCTCAAGGTGAACCATCCAGATGAATGGTATTTTGGAGCCATATTTTTGTTAGAATAAGAGGGCAGCTATCCTCCATCTCATGCTGATTCAGTCTTTCTTCTTTAATGATTGCTTCAATCACTTTCCTGACTGCAGATGTTAAGCTAACAGACCTGTAGATACCCACCTTTTGCCTATATCCATTTTAAACAGTGGTATGGCATTATAAACAGTGGTCTTCTAATCCACTGGGATCTGCCCGGTGCCCAGAGAATTTTGGTTAATTATCACAAGTGCGTCTACTATAACTTCCACTATTTCTTGCATCCCAACAGGACCAGGAACTTGTCGAATTTTAGGCCCACTAGTTTGCTCATCACTGCCTCTTCAGTGAGAGTGTCTGTATCAAGGTCCTCACCTCCCATTGCTTTCATAACTTGTTTTTATATTTTGTGTTTGTTTACTTTCATTATCTATCTTCCCTAGTTTTTTGTTGCTTTATAACATTTTCCCGATCTTGCAGTTTCCCATAGTCTTGGTGACTTTGTATGCAACTAGGAGATGCAAAATGAAGATGACTGGCAAAAGAACTGTGATGAAAGTAAATTTATTCTACATTTGGTTAGGAACTGAAATACCTTTCAGTAGCAGAAGAAACAAATTGACTTGTAGACAAAAGTGATCTGCATTATTATCTCGAAGGAGGGATTTTGCAGAGCATCAGGGATAGTTGTACTAGTTGGATTATTCTTACATAGGGCCTGTGAGCTGAGTAGCTTTGTTTCATGGTGTAGCCATTATAGGACCTGGTACCACTACACTGCCTTAATTATTTTAATGTAGTTCTTTAATGAAATGTTTGTCCTACTGTCCCAAAAAACATATTTGCAAGCTCTTTATGATTAGACTCTTCAGGCCAAGAAGACAATAGTTTAATCGAAGGACTGCATTAAAGTAGTTTAGGAAGTGTAATGGTATCAGGTCAAAGGGCAATGAAAAATATAAATTGACATCAAATGAAATTAGTAAAGGATCAATATTGCAGTACCACTTCCTCATTTGCATCCCCTCCTCCCCCACTACTCCTTGCTTGAAAATTCTATAACCTGCAATGTTGAGTTGCCCATTCATCAAACAGAGAGCAGCACATCACAGGAGCATGCCGATTTAAACTACACGTCTGCCCCTCAGGGCCTCTATTCCTCAATTCCATGTCCGTTCATGTGCTTATCTAAATTCCTCTTGGATGTTTATACCTGCTCCTATCATTTCCCTGAAATTTACATTCCAGGCACCCATAATTTTCTGTGTAAAAAGATATCCCAAGTAAATCTTCCTTACTCTTTCCCCATCTGACCTCTCTAATATTTGACATTACTACCCTCGGAAGAAAGACTGTCTATCTATCCTGTCTTTGCCCGTCATCATTTTATATATTGTACTTATATCAGGTCACCTCTCAACCTCCAATGTTCCAGAGAAAATAATTAACCTCTTACAGCCATTTCTCTCTAATCCAAGCAATATCCTCCACATTCTTCCTGTAATACAAATCCAAACATGGCCTAACCAAAACTTTATACAGCTGCAATGTGAATTTCCAACTTTTGGACTCAGCACTCTGATCAATGAAGTGAAGCTTGCTATATGTCTTCTACTCTGTTGCACTTTCTGGAAACTATGGCCTTGGACCTCCAGATTCCTCCTAAATCAATGCATCTAAGGATCTTCACTAGTCCATGTAGTTTCAAGATGGCGACATAGCTAGTCACAGCAGCCACTCCAGCTCCAACTATTGGTGTAATTATTCATCCTTTACATCTTTTTTTATGATCGCAAGACACTGCTGCATATTAGGAACACCAAGTACTTCACGTCTACCTCACTAGTGAGTTGTTGAACTGCAGATGAGTTCCCCAGCATAGGCTTATTGCACACCGTGTTGTTGCCTGCTACAGACACCCAGTGGAGATGCTGTTGAAAGCAGTGCACAAGGAAGCAGTTATTTATGAGAGACTAAAGGCAAAACTCTTTAGACCAGCTCTCCTGATATTTCTGCTTTCAAATGTTCAATTGCTAGAAAATAAACTAGATTACCTGCATCCGAGACTGAATCAGTGTTAGATGAAGGACAGCTGTATGCTTATTCTGACGGAAACGTGGCTCCAGGATACCATCCCTGAAGCAGCCTTCCAGCTAGAGGGTTTCATCTCTTTTTGGACCAACAAAATTCCCATGATCTCTATTAAGATCTGAAGTGATGGTGTATGTAGCTACATCAATAAAGACTGGTGTGTAAACAGTTGGGTAGTGACAACCCACAGTTCATCTATGGTAGAGTTTTTAATGGTGATGTGCAGGCCCTTCAATTTACTGAGGGAGTTCACTGCCATTGTGATTGTGGCTAAGACCATAAGAGAAATGAACAGAATTAGGTGATTCAGTAATCTCTCATTTATTTTCTTTCTCAACCCAATTCTCTCCCCCTACTCCCCATAATCGTTGACACCATTAATCAAGAACCTAGCACCCTCTGTTATAAATGTACCCAATGACTTGACTTGACTTGACCTTCACAGCCATCTGTGGTAATTAATTCCACAGATTCACCACCCACTGGCTGAAGAAATTTCTCCTCATCTCTGTTCTAAAGGGATGTCCTTCTATTCTGAGACTCTGTCTGATCCAAGACTCTTCTTTTACTGGAAACTTTCTCTCCACATCCATTCTATCTAAGCCATTCAAAATTTGGTTGGCTGCAATGAGATCCCCCTAATTCATATACACCCAGTGAGTACAGGCCCAGAGCCATCAAACACTCCTCATAGATTAAATCCTTCATTCCCAGGGTCATTCTTGTGGACCTCCTCTGGACTTTCTCCAATGCCAGCACATCTTTTAGATATGAGGCCCAAAACTGCTCACAATATTCCAAATGCGGTCTTGACCAATGCCTTACAAAGCTTCAGTATTATATCCTTGCTTTTATGCTCTCAAATTGAATGCTCACATTGCATTTGTCTTCCTTACGATCACCTCCCCCTTCAAGTTAACCGCTAAGAAATCTTGTGCTAGGGTTATTGAATTTTCTCCCCATTTTGAAAATAAACTGCACCTTTTCTCCTTCTTCCAAAGTGCATGACCAGACACTTCCCTACTTTGTATTCCATCTGGCACTTCTTTACCCATACAGTACTCCTAATCTGTCCAGGTCCTTCTGCAGACTCACTGCTTCCTGAGCACTGTCTACCTCTTCACCAATGTTTGTATTGTCCCCAAAGCTAGTAATTCCATTCTCCAGATTGTTAACATATTAACATGACAAGTGCAAAACCCAACATCTATCCCTGTGGAACACTGCTAGTCACCAGCAGCCAACTTTGTCAAAGACCTTCTGAAAATCCAAACAAACAGCATCATCCAGTGACTCTCTTTTGTCTGTCCTGCCTGTTATTTCCTCAAAAATTCAAACAGGTTTGTCAGGAAAGGTTTCCCCTCAAGGAAACCATGCTGACTTTGGCCTGTTTTATCATGTGCCTTTAAATACCCTGAAACCCCAGCCTTAATAATGGACTCTAACATCTTGCCCACTACCAAAGTCAGGCTAATTGGCCTATAATTTCCTAGCTTCTACCTTCCTCCCTTCTTAAACAGTGGAGTAATATTTGCAATTTTCTAGTCCTCTGGAACTATTCCAATATCCAGTATCCAGTATTGTTGAAAGATTATTCCTAATGCCTTCATAATCTCTTTAGCTACGTCTTTCAGAACCCTGGGGTGTATAACAGATCGAAGTGACTTTTCTACTTTCTGAGCTTTCAGCTTCCTAAGCACCTTCTCATTAGTCATTAGTAATAGCAACTACTACTTTCCCCTGGCACTGTTGCACTTCTGGCATGCTGCTGGTGTCTTCCACAGTGAAGGCTGATGTAAAATACTTAGTTAGTGCATCCGCCATTTCTTTGTTCCCCATTACGGTCTTCTACCATCCTTTTCCAGCAGTCCACTATTCACTTTTGCCTTTCTCTTACTCTTTATATATCTAAAAAAATACTTCTGGTATCCTCTTTTATGTTATTGGCTGGCTTATCTTCATGTTTCATTTTATATCTCCATATTGTTTTTTTAGTGGCCTTCTGTTGGTTTTCAAAACCTTCCCAATCCTCTCACTTCCCTCTAATTTTTTCTATATTGTATACCCTCTCTTTCACTTTTATGCTGTCACGTTTGCCTCTTCCTCACTTTAGAATGCTTCTTCTTTGGGATAAGTCAATCCTGCATCATCCAAATTACTCCCTGAAACACTAGCCATTATTACTCTACTGTCATCCCTTCTATATCCCCTTCTGATCAACTTTGGCCAGCTCCTCTCTCATGCCTCTGTTGTTTCCTTTACCTCATTGTAATACTGATACATCAGACTTAGTTGTTTTTAAAGTTCATAGGAATAGTTTTGGGCACAGGGAGACAGGTTAGGATTAGGTTAGGTTTTAGGGATAGGGATGTGGAGGAGTTAGAGGTCAGACCTCCGCTCTATTATCCATGTTCAAAGTCCAGTGATGCGCCTGGTTAACAAAGTTCATCTGCAGTCTAGGTCTCCACTCAGTGGTTGAAGGCCAGCGATATGGACAGGTGATGAAGGACATCCATGGATGTTGGGCTGTCCCAAGTTGGTGGATCCTGGGATCGGATGTCTGTGCGAACAGAAAAACAGAAAGCACAAGGAGGCCCGAGAGCCTGCGAGTTGGCACACCCAATGTTTGAGTCTGGAGTTTGGAGTTTCATCATCGCCTTGTCCATGGGTGAAAAAAGCTGCAGAAGGTTGTAAATCTAGTCAGCTTAATCTTGGGTACTAACCTACAAAGTACCCAGGACATCTTTAGGAAGTGGTGTCTCAGAAAGTCAGCGTCCATTATTAAAGACCTCCAGCACCCAAAGCATGCACACTTCTCACTGTTACCATCAGGTAGGAGGTACAGAAGCCTGAAGGCACACACTCAGCGATTCAGAAACAGCTGCTTCCCCTCTGCCATCCAATTTCTAAATGGACTTTGAAGCTTTGGACACTACCTCGCTTTTTTTAATATACATTATTTCTGTTTTTGCACATTTTTTAAAATAATTATTCAATATATGTAATTGATTTATTTGTTTATTATGTTTTATTTTATTTATTATTTCTCTCTCTCTCTCTCTCTCTCTTTCTCTCTCTCTCTCTCTCTCTCTCTGCTAGATTATGTATTGCATTGAACTGCTGCTGCTAAGTTAACAAATTTCACGTCATGTGCCGGTGATAATAAACCTGATTCTGATTCTGATTCTGAAAGTCATCTCATAGGCATTCTATAAATTCCTTCAATTAGGATCCAGCACCAACCTGATTTTCCCCAATCTACATGCATATTGAAATTCTTATTGACCATCGTAACTTCGTAACTTTATTACATGCCTTTTCTATCTCCCATTGTAATTTGTACCCCATATATGAGCTGCTGTCTGGAGGCCTGTATATGACTCCCATCAGGGTCTTTTTATCCTTGCAGTTTCTTAACTCTACCCACAAGGATTGCATGTCTTCTGATTCTATGTCACATTTTTCTAAGAATTTAATTTCAATTCCACCCCAACTGCCTGTCCCTTTGATACGATGTGTATCCTTGGATGTTAAACTCCCACTTCTGATTTTCCTTCAACCATAACTCAGTCATGTCATTCCCGCCAATTTCGAACTGCGCAACTCTTTTCAATTTTGTTTCCATTTTGCCTGAAGTTAATTTTTTTTATCCCTTTCTAAACTTTTTGTCTTATTCTTTATTCTAGAGACTTCAATAACCTCTCCTGCATTCTACTTTCCTTTTACTTTATCCTACTTTTCCAAACTCAAAGCCCATCCTCAGACCTAGTTATATGATTTGGGAGAACCCTAATCCTATCATAGTTCAGATGGAACCTGTCCCATTGAAACAGTTGTCAATGTCCCACATATTCAAACCCAATCTTTGAGCCACGCATTTAGCTCTCTGACGTCTGTGCCTGTTTGCACATGACTCAGTTAACAATCCTGAGATTACTATCTTTTTTGGTTCTGTGTTTTAAATTTTGCCCTTCGCTGCTCAAATTCTCTCATTAGAACCCCTTTTGTTCTCCCTACATCGTTGGTGCTCATGTGGACAAGGACAACTGGATCTTTTCCTTCCCATTCCAGATTTCTCAGCAAGTCAGATGAAATGTCCCGAACATGGGCATTGGGCTGACAACCCAGCCCTTGGGACTCTCGATCCCTGTTTCAGAGAATTGTATCTATTTCCCTGACTATACTATCCCCAAGTACTACAACATTTTGCTCAACACCCTGCTGTTGAATGAGTTCCTGAACCATGTTGCTACTGTTTGGTTACTCCTATTTCCTATAGCCTCCACTCTCAACCTCACATAGTTCCCAGAATTATGTTGTAGAACCTCCTTCTTTTTACCTATGTCATTAGTACCAATGTGGACCTCAACCTCTGATAATTTACTCTTCCAATGGAATGCTCTAAAGTGATTGTGAAATATGAGATACTTTTTGTCACAGTATGAACCCAAGAAGCAAATACATGATTAAAGCTGGAGTTGTGGCAGATGCTGTCCAAAAAGTCTTTTGTGATTTGCTGCAGTGTTTTGCATAAATTGTGCACACTACTAGCGACAGAGCAAATGGATGTTTTTTTAAGGAGAGGGGTGGACACTGACAAGGTGTCTGCTCTGTTTGGTTTCACATGAATTCCTGTATTATCTTAACTTTACCCAAGTAGACAAGTGGCAATGAGAATTGTGCTTGAAAGACCAGAATAACTGAACAAACTTGAATTTCCAATTGGCTTTTATCTTCAGACAATTGAAGACAAATCTTACAATGATAAAGATATTCTCAAATTTCTTCTTTAAGAGATTGTTCATTTTCTTCTGCTTATTGATTTTTGGTTTTGTTACAGTATTTTTGAATAATTTTTCATAACCAGTCTGTTATAATTCTGTTTATTTTTCACAGATCTTCTTGCAATTTACTAAATTTCAAGTAGAACAGTTTATTAACTGTTATTCCGACCGTGTAATAATTTATGATGGTGAAAGTTTAGTGTCTCCTGTTCTTGATGGACCAACTTGTGGTTCAGAAAATCCAGCAGTAGTATCATCTGGAGGATCTTTATTAGTGGAATTTTTCTCCTCACGCATATGGAGAGCATTTGGTTTCAGTGCAAAGTTTCAATTTGGTAATACTCTCATCTAGTTAGAGTTCATATATTTATTTGACTTTCTGTATGTTTTCAAACTGTTCTGTTTAATAAATATTTTCTCCCTTTCAGTTGAATGTGGTTATACATTGACAGACAAAAAGGGCAATATTAATTTTAGAACTTGGAAAAAAGCTAATTCAAGACAAAGATGTTGGTGGGCCCTGCTAATGCCAAGAGCATTTAAGGTACTGTACAAAAACAAAAATACTGTGAGTATATCTTAGAAGTATTTATGTTTTATAAACCCTAAACTATTTTTAAAAATCCTAGAAATTCAGATTTGAATATTCGGTAAGTTGACATCTACTTTGAACGGAGGAATCCTGAAGAAAATTAATATTAAATAACTTCTCGTGAGTTTTGAGTTATATTGAATAGTTGTTTTTAATTATAACATTTAATTTTACTTATTTGGCTCTGGATTCTGCTAAAAACTCTCTATGATAATATAGAGTAATCCTCCATGCATCCACAATCAGGCATTTTCAGTAAAAGCTATACCACTCAAATTGATCTTTTGTTCTGGAGCATGCTCGATTTCTTAAGTGTTGCAACCATATCTATCCAGGCCATGATGGGAGTTCCAGTGCACGCCTTTTAAGCCATTCGTATTATGAACAAGGATTGAGTGACTGCACTATAGCCATTGTGTTGTTTTTAATTAAGTGGGCTTGCTCACAGAAGGTAAAGAGTGGTTGTAGACAGGTGATATTCTGTATGGAGGTTGGTGACCAGTGGTGTGCTTCAGGGATCTGTTCTGGGACCTCTTCTCTTTGTGATTTTTATAAATGACCTGGATGAGGAAGTGGAGAGATGGGTTAGTAAATTTGCTGATGACACAAAGGTTGGGGGTGTTGTGGACAGTGTGGAGGGCTGTCAGAGGTTACAGCAGGACATTGATAGGATGCAAAACTGGGCTGAGAAGTGGCAGATGGAGTTCAACCCAGATAAGTGTGAGGTGGTTCATTTTGGTAGGTCAAATATGATGGCAGAATATAGCATTAATGGTAAGACTCTTGGCAGCGTGGAGGATCAGAGGGATCTTGGGTCCGAGTCCATAGGACACTCAAAGCAGCTGCGCAGGGTGACTCTGTGGTTAAGAAGGCATACGGTGCATTGGCCTTCATCAATCGTGGGATTGAGTTTAAGAGCTGAGAGATAATATTACAGCTGTATAGGACCCTGATCAGATCCCTCTTGGAGTACTGTGCTCAGTTCTGGTCACCTCACTACAGGAAAAATGTGGACACTATAGAAAGGGTGCAGAGAAGATTTACAAGGATGTTGCCTGGATTGGGGAGCATGCCTTATGAGAATAGGTTGAGTGAACTTGGCCTTTTCTCCTTGGAGCGACGGAGAATGAGAGTAACCTGATAGAGGTGTACAAGATGATGCGAGGCATTGATCATGTGGATAGTCAGAGGCTTTTTCCCAGGGCTCAAATGGCCATCACGAGAAGACTCAGTTTTAAGGTGCTTGAAAGTAGGTACAGAGGGGATGTCAGGGGTAAGTTTTTTTTTTACGCAGAGTGGTGAGTGCGTGGAACAGGCTGCCGGCAACGGTGGTGGAGGCGGATACAATAGGGTCTTTTAAGAGGCTCATGGATAGTTACATGGAGCTTCGAAAAATAGAGGGCTATGGGTAAACCTAGGTAATTTCTAAAGCAAGTACATGTTCGCCAAAGGGCCTGTATTGTACTGTAGGTTTTCTATGTTTCTAATTTATCATGCCCAAGAGAGAGGCACTTGCTTTTTTATAAATTAAGATGTCATTATTGCAGGCAATTAACGTGGGTATAGTTTCAAATCTGGGTATTTATCTAGGTCTTGCAATATTGCAATGGGCTGTCCCATTAGTAAAAATATTTTTAAAATTGGAAATAATCTTTGTGCATCTGCTGCATTCACAGCTTAACGGATTTCTCTGTGAGTCAGAAACCAAATCAGAGTGTGCTTAAAATGTATGTAAAACCTATGCACGCGCGCGTGCGCGCACACACACACACACACACACACACACACATCCAAACTGACACATAAACACACACGCACATGCGCGGGCTAGGCTCATTAGTACCCTGTTGAGTGTTTGCCCCACTCTTCAGCAACATAAGCAGGTCAACATTCTTCTCCCCAGCTCTGGCTATACACCTGTCTCAAGTTCCCCATTCCCAGCTCCAGATGAGTGCTTGTTCCATATCCTTGCTCCCATTAGGAAAGGACAGTGATAGACTCTACAGTATGTGATGCTAGTAATCCAAATACAATCAATCCTCCAGCTCTTTCAATTTCAAAATTGGATGAAATATTTTCATTTGCAGATATGGATGGTGTAATTCTGTTCCGTATTTCCAAATATGTTGTTTTAAGTAGTAATTTGAATTAGATGATTCCTGTACAGTCTGAATTGATCCAGTTAGTGCTTAAATAGGATATGATGCAGCATTGATAAATCTTCTGCCTGACTTAGGATATAAGTTCATTCTGTGTTACAATGGTAAGGCTGTCCAAATTTCATGGCACCATTCCAGTTTTCCAGTATAGGACAAGGATTGACTCAATTAGATGCCAGGTATGCAGATATATCATTCCTGACCACAAATTTACACATATCCCTGACTCCCAGCTTCAGTTGGAAAACTCACTTTTCCATCCAGGTCTCTAACAGTACAGCTTTCCACATTCACAAACTTCAGTCTGACTTCACAATCTCAAATATCTTCCTCTGGCCACAAATGTATCCATGGTCTGGTTTTCTGGCTCTGGTGACGAAACTACTCACATCTTTTGGCAACATTTGCAAAACTATCCATATTCCCATCCCTTAGCTCCAGTCACCCATGTATTATATTCCACTTCCTGTCTCTGACTATAAATCTGAGTTTGATAGCAAACGAACAGCTCCCAATATTTAATATATTTACACTCTAATGTAATTCAATGCTGTTAAGCATCCTGCCAACCAACTGTAATTTGTTTATCCATTTGATCTCCCAAAGTGCAACTGCTCACACTTTTGAAATTAAAGTGCCTTTTGCCATTTCTCTGCCCATATTTGTAACTGATCTACATCCTGTCCTATCCATTGACAGTCTTCTTCACTGTCTACAACACCACCGATCTTTGTGTTATTTGCAAACTTACCTACCCATCCAGCCACATTTTTATCCAAGTCACAGACAGCAGACATCTCAGTACAAATCCATGGAATATTACTGGTCATGGACCTCCAGCCAGAATAAGACCCATTGACTTCTACACTGTATCTTCTTTGGGCAAGCTAATTCCAAATGCAAGTGGCCAAGTCACTGTGGATCCTATGCATCTTAAATCTTCTGGATAAAGTTTGTTGAATGCCTTACTAAGATCTATATTGGCAAAATGCACTACTCCATCTTTATTGATCATCTTCGAAACCTCCTCAAAAAACTGAATCAAATTAGTAAGAAATGACCATTCCCACGCAAAGCCATGCTGACCATCCCTAATTAGGCTATACTTTTCCAATTGCTCATAATCACTAAGAATCCTCTCCAGTAGCTTCCTGGCCATGACATGAGACTCTCTGGTCTATAATTTCCAGGATTATCTCCATTTTCCTTCCTGGATAGAGGATAAACAGGTCCTCTGGGACCTTGCCTATGGCTAGAAAAGACACAAATATATTGGTCAAGATCCCAGCCATCTCATCTCTTGTCTTTCTCTGTGTAACCTGGGGCATATCTCCTGAGACCCTGGGGACATATACCTTAATATTCTTCAAAAGACAAAACACCACCTCTTTGTTTATCTCAAAAGGTTCTGACGTATTAGCATATTCCAGAATGATCTCACTGTGTGAATCTCCTTCGTGAATATCAATGCAAAGTACTTATTTAGGAACTTACCCATATCCTCTGCCTCCAAGCCTATTTATCTTCTTAATCCCAAAACTATTTGACCTGATGTACTGGTTCCCATTCAGTTCTGATTTAAATTCCAGCCTCTCATCTGCCCCACTACACATTTGGATCCCACCTTCACACACACCCCCCCCCCCCCGCCACCACTACCACCCGCCATAACAGATCTAGTTTAAATTCTCTCTAGTAGCATGAGCAAGTCTGCCCACCTGGAGGTTAGACCCCTCCAGTTCAAGTACAACCTATTTCTCTTGTACAGATCACCTCTGTCCCAGAATATATGCCAATGATCCAAAAGTATGTATTCTTGTTCCCTCCTCCAACCCTTCAGCCACACGTTCATCTGCCAAACCATCCTTTTCTTGCCTTCACTACCACATGACACTGGGAATAATTCAGAGATTGCTCTGCATGAGGTCCTGTTTTTTATAACCTTCTTCTTAACTTGGTATATTCACTCTGCAGGACCTCTTCTATCTACCTGCATAATTTATGTCAATATCCACCACAACCTCTGGCTGCTCAGCCTCCTATTTCAGAACGTTCTGCAATTGTTCATAGACATCCTTGACCCTGGTACCAGGAAGGCAGCATATCATCCTGGAGTCCCTTTTGCAGCCACAGAATCTCCTCTGTACTCTCTAACTAGGAAATTTCCTATCACTAGAGTCACGTCTAGCTTCACCCTTCCCTGCTGAGCCTCAGAGCTGTTACTAGTATCACAGATCTGGCTGCTGCTGCTGATTTTCCTGTTTTCAAGGGGATTAGCCACCGGAAATCCTGCATTGCCTGCTTACCTTTCATGATAATCACCCAGCTACCTGCAGCGTGCATCTTAGGTATGGCCACCTCACTTAAACGGTTATCTATGATGCTCTCAGCATCCCAGTTGATGTTCAGTGTGTCTGGACACATTTCTACAGAGGTTATTTTTTCCAGATATATAAAGAATAAAAGAGAGTGATTACTGAACTACTGGATAATGATGTTGGAGAAGAGGTAATAATGGAGGACAAAGAAATTGAAACAAACTCAATAATTTTCCACATATTGAGTGGGACTCCCATACTGTTAGGGGTCTAGATGGTTTAGAGTTTGTAAAATGTGTTCAAGAAAGTCTTCTAAATCAATATATAGAGGGACCAACTAGAGGGGATGCAATATTGGATCTCCTGTTAGGAAATGAGTTAGGACATGAGTTAGGACAAGTGACAGAAGTGTGTGTAGGGGAGCACTTTGGTTCCAGTGATCATAACACCATTAGTTTCAACTTGATCATGGAAAAGGATAGATCTGGTCCTAGAGTTGAGGTTCTGAACTGGAAGAAAGCCAAATTTGAACAAATGAGAAAGGATCTAAAAAGCGTGGATTAGGACAGGTTGTTCTCTGGCAAGGATGTGATCAGTAAGTGCGAAGCCTTCAAAGGAGAAATTTTGAGAGTGCAGAGCTTGTATGTTCCTGTCAGGATTAAAGGCAAAGTGAATAGGAATAAGGAACCTTGGTTCTCAAGGGATATTGCAACTCTGATAAAGAAGAAGAGAGAGTTGTATGACATGTATAGGAAAGAGGGAGTAAATAAGGTGCTTGAAGAGTATAAAAAGTGCAAGAAAATACGTAAGAAGGAAATCAGGAGGGCTAAAAGAAGACATGAGGTTGCCTTGGCAGTCAAAGTGAAGGATAATCCAAAGAGCTTTTACAGGTATATTAAGAGTAAGAGGATTGTAAGGAATACAATTGGTCCTCTTGAAGATCAGAGTGGCCGGCTGTGTGCGGAACCAAAAGAAATAGGGGAGATCTTAAATGGGTTTTTTGCGTCTGTATTTACTAAGGAAACTGGCATGAAGTCTATAGAATTAAAGGAAACAAGTAGTGGGATCATGGAAACTGTAAAGATTGAAAAGTAGGAGGTGCTTGCTATCTTGAGGCAAATTAAAGTGGATAAATCCCCAGGACCTGACAGGGTATTCCCTCGGACCTTGAAGGAGACTAGTGTTGAAATTGCAGGGGCCCTGGCAGATATATTTAAAATGTTGGTGTCTACGGGTGAGGTGCCAGAGGATTGGAGAATGGCTCATGTTGTTCTGTTGTTTAAAAAAGGATGAAAAAGTAATTCGGGAAATTATAGGCTGGTAAGTTTGACGTTGGTAGTGGGTAAGTTATTGGAGGGAGTACTAAGAGCCAGAATCTACAAGTATTTGGATAGACAGGGATTTATTAGGGAGAGTCAGCATGGCTTTGTGCGTGGTAGATCATGTTTGACCAATCTATTGGAGTTTTTTGAGGAGGTTACCAGGAAAGTGGATGAAGGGAAGGCAGTGGATGTTGTCTACATGGACTTCAGTAAGGCCTTTGACAAGGTCCCGCATGGGAGGTTAGTTAGGAAGATTCAGTCGCTAGGTATACATGGAGAGGTGGTAAATTGGATTAGGCATTGGCTCAATGGAAGAAGCCAAAGAGTGGTAGTAGAGGATTGCTTCTCTGAGTGGAGGTCTGTGACTAGTGGTGTGCCATAGGGATCAGTGCTGGGTCCATTGTTATTTGTCATCTATATCAATGATCTGGATGATAATGTGGTAAACTGGATCAGCAAATTTGCTGATGATACAAAGATTGGAGGTGCAGTGGACAGTAAGGAAGGTTTTCAAAGCTTGCAGAGGGACTTGGACCAGCTGGAAAAATGGGCTGAAAAATGGCAGATGGAGTTTAATACGGACAAGTGTGAGATATTGCACTTCGGAAGGACAAACCAAGGTAGAACATACAGGGTAAATGGTAAGGCACTGAGGAGTGCAGTAGAACAGAGGGATCTGGGAATACAGACACAAAATTCCCTAAAAGTGGCATCACAGGTAGATAGGGTCATAAAGAGAGCTTTTGGTACATTGGCCTTTATTAATCAAAGTATTGAGTATAAGAGCTGGAATGTTATGATGAGGTTTTACAAGGCATTGGTGAGGCCGAATCTCAAGTATTGTGTTCAGTTTTGATCACCAAATTACAGGAAGGATATTAATAAGGTTGAAAGAGTGCAGAGAAGGTTTACAAGGATGTTGCCGGGACTTGAGAAACTCAGTTACAGAGAAAGGTTGAATAGGTTAGGACTTTATTCCCTGGAGCGTAGAAGACTGAGGGGAGATTTGATAAAGGTATATAAAATTATGATGGGTATAGATAGAGTGAATGCAAGCAGGCTTTTTCCACTGAGGCAAGGGGAGAAAAAAACCAGAGGACATGGGTTAAGGGTGAGGGGGGAGAAGTTTAAAGGGAACATTAGGGGGGGCTCCTTCACACAGAGAGTGGTTGGAGTGTGGAATGAGCTGCCAGACGAGGTGGTAAATGTGGGTTCTTTTTTAACATTTAAGAATAAATTGGACAGATACATGGATGGGAGGTGTATGGAGGGATATGGTCCGTGTGCAGGTCAGTGGGACTAGGCAGAAGATGGTTCGGCACAGCCAAGAAGGGCCAAAAGGCCTGTTTCTGTGCTGCAGTTTTTCTATGGTTTCTAATTATTTTGTATTGGTCTTTACAATGGAATGCACCAGCTGTATGCCAGAAATGCAAGATAGTCGGGGCAGAAGCAATTACTAAGGAGAATGTGCTCGGGAACACGAAAGGTCTGAAAGTAAACTACACCCAAGATTCTAAAAGGGGTAGTTGAAGATGTTGTGGAGGCATTAGCAGTGATAGACAATAGACAATAGGTGCAGAAGTAGACCATTCGGCCCTTCGAGCCTGCACCGCCATTCTGAGATCATAGCTGATCATCTACTATCAGTACCCGTTTCCTACCTTGTCCCCATAACCCTTGATTCCCCTATCCATAAGATACCTATCTAGCTCCTTCTTGAAAGCATCCAGAGAAATGGCCTCCACTGCCTTATGAGGCAGCGTGTTCCACACCTCCACAACTCTCTGGGAGAAGAAGTTCCTCCTCAACTCTGTCCTAAATGACCTACCCCTTATTCTTAAACCATGCCCTCTGGTACTGGACTTTCCCAGCATCTGGAACATATTTCCTGCCTCTATCTTGTCCAATCCCTTAATAATCTTATATGTCTCAATCAGATCCTCCTCAATCTCCTTAATTCCAGCGTGTACAAGCCCAGTCTCTCTAACCTCTCTGCGTAAGACAGTCTGCACATCCCAGGAATTAACCTCGTGAATTAACCTAGCTGCACCTCCTCCACAACCAGGATGTCCTTCCTTAACCCCGGAGACCAAAACTGCACACAATACTCCAGGTGTGGTCTCACCAGGGCCCTGTACAATTGCATTTACCTTCAGAGACTGATGAACAAGTACTCCTAGATCTCTTTGTATTTCTCCCTTACCTAACTCCACACCGTTCAGATAATAATCTGCCTTCCTGTTCTTGCTCCCAAAGTGAATAACCTCACACTTATTCACATTAAACGCCATCTGCCAAGTTTCTGCCCACTCACCCAGCCTATCCAAGTCATCTTGAATTCTCCTAACATCCTCATCACGTCACACTGCCACCCAGCTTAGTATCATCAGCAAACTTGCTGATGTTATTCACAATGCCTTCCTCTAAATCATTGACGTAAATCGTAAACAGCTGTGGTCCCAATACCGAGCCCTGTGGCACCCCACTAGTCACCACCTGCCATTCCGAGAAACACCCATTCACTGCTACCCTTTGCTTTCTATCTGCCAACCAGTTTTCTATCCATGTCAATATCCTCCCAGTAATGCCATGAGCTCTGATTTTACCCACCAATCTCCTATGTGGTACCTTATCAAATGCCTTCTGAAAGTCAAGGTACACCACATCCACTGAATCTCCCGCGTCTATCTTCCTCGTTACATCCTCGAAAAACTCCAATAGATTAGTCAAGCATGATTTGCCCTTGGTAAATCCATGCTGGCTCGGCCCAATTCTGTCACTGCTATCAAGATACGCCGCTATTTCATTTTTAATGATGGACTCTAGCATCTTCCCCACTACTGATGTTAGGCTAACAGGGCGATAGTTCTCTGTTTTCTCCCTCCCTCCTTTCTTAAAAAATGGGATAACATTAGCCATTCGCCAATCCTCAGGAACTGATCCTGAATCTAAAGAACGTTGGAAAATGATCACCAATGCATCCGCAATTTCCAGAGCCACCTCCTTTAGTACCCTAGGATGCAGACCATCTGGACCTGGGGATTTGTTAGCCTTCAGTCCCATCAGTCTACTCATCACCATTTCCTTCCTAATGTCAATCTGTTTCAGTTCCTCTGTTACCCTATGTCCTTGGCCCCTCCATACATCTGGGAGATTGCTTGTGTCTTCCCTAGTGAAGACAGATCCAAAGTACTTATTAAATTCGTCTGCCATTTCTCTGTTTCTCATAACAATTTCTCCCAATTCATTCTCCTGTCTAGTAGTCTCTTAAACTTTCCGGGTGTATCCACCACTGACTCAGGCAGATCTTTCAAGAATCATTAGATTCGGGAATGGTTCCAAGGCACTGGAAAATTGCAAATGTCACTTCACTCTTTAAGAACAGAGAGAGTCAAAAGACAGGAAATTAAAGGTTATTTGGCCTGACATCAGTAGTTGGGAAGATGCTGGAGTCCATTATTAAGGATGAGGTTTGTAGGTACTTGGCACATAATAAAAAGGGTTAACATATGAGGAGAGTTTGACTGCTCTGGCCTGTACTCCCTAGACTTTAGAAGAATAAAGGGAGATCTCATTGAAATCTATCAAATATTAAAAGGACAACACACAAGATACTGGAGGAACTCAACCAGTCAGGCAGCATTTATGGAAATAAATAAACAGATGATTCAGGCTGAGTAACCTTCATCAGGACTGGAAAGGAAGGAGAAGCTGCCAGAATAATAAGCTGGGGGTGGGGGAGGAGTACAGGCTAGAAAGTGTTAGGTAAAGTCCGGTGGGTGGGGGAAGGGCTGAAGTAAGAAGCTGGGAGGTGAAAGGTACAGAAGAGAAAGGACTGGAGAAGAAGGAATCTGATAGGAGAGGAGAGTGGACTATCAGAGAAAGGGAAGGAGGAGGGGCACCGGGGGGAGGTGAAGAAGAAGTCATGACAGAAGAGGAGGCCATGGACAGACATGCCAGAATGGGAATGAGGATAGAAATTGAAATGGTCGGCCACCAGGTAATCCTGCTTTATTCTGATGGAGCGAAAGTGCTCGACAAAACAGTCCTCCAGTCTACTTTGGGTCTCACTAATGTGGAGGAGGCCACATCAGAAGCATCGGATACAGTAGACAACCCCAACAGATTCACAGGTGAAGTGTTGCCTCACCTGGAAGGACTGTTTGGGGCGCTGAATGGAGATGATGGAGGAGGTGAATGGGGGGAGTAGCACTTCTTCCACTTGCAGGGATTAATGCCAGGAGGGAGATTAGTGGAGAGCGATGAATGGACAAGGGAATCACAGAGGGTGCAATCCTTGTAAGCAGAAAGTGGATAGATAGTCAGGTTTATGGATCGGAAGTAGAAATGAGCAGTGTGATGTAAGGGAACTATGAGGTTGGTGTCAGTGGATGGGAGACTGCTACAGTTGATGAGATTTGTAATGATGCTGGAGACAAAATCCTAATAGTCCTGAGTGGGGTCCGTATCGAGGGTAAGTAAGAGGAGGTGTCTGAGAGTTGCTGTATGGCCTCAGCACTATAGAGGCCGGTCAGCCAGACTACAACAGTACCCATTTTGTCTGTGGGTTTGATGGTGAGGTTGGGATTGGTGGGCAAATAGTGCATTCAGAAAGGGTAAGGTTCGAAGAGGAGAGAAGAATGCTGAGTTGAGGGCGTGGATTGACATGTGGAATTATGATGTTGTAGCAATTAGTGAAACTTGGCTACAGGAGGGGCAGAACTGGCAGCTTAATATTCCAGGGTTCCGATGTTTCAGATGTGATCGAGGCAGAGGAATGAAAGGTGGGGGAGTAGCATTGCTTGTTAGGGAAAATATTACAGCAGTGCTCAGGCAGGACAGATTAGAGGGCTTGTTTACTGAGTCCTTATGGGTGGAGCTGAGAAACAGGAAAGGTATGACCACATTAGTGGGATTGTATTACAGACCACCCAATAATCAACGAGACTTGGAAGAGCAAATCTGCAGAGAGATAGGCAACTGCAGGAAACATAAAGTTGTGCTGGTAGGGGATTTTAATTTTCCATACATTGATTGGGACTCCCATACTGTTAGGGGTCTAGATGGTTTAGAGTTTGTAAAATGTGTTCAGGAAAGTTTTCTAAATCAATATATAGAGGGACCAACTAGAGGGGATGCAATATTGGATCTCCTGTTAGGAAACGAATTAGGGTAAGTGACGGAAGTCTGTGTAGGGGAGCACATTGGTTCCAGTGATCATAACACCATTAGTTTCAATTTGATCATGGACAAGGATAGATCTGGTCCTAGGGTTGAGGTTCTGAACTGGAAGAAGGCCAAATTTGAACAAATGAGAAAGGATCTAAAAAGCGTGGATTGGGACAGGTTGTTCTCTGGCAAAGATGTGATTGGTAGGTGGGAAACCTTCAAAGGGGAAATTTTGAGAGTGCAGAGTTTGTATGTTCCTGTCAGGATTAAAGGCAAATTGAATAGGAATAAGGAACCTTGGTTCTCAAGGGATATTGCAACTCTGATAAAGAAGAAGAGGGAGTTGTATGACGTGTGTAGGAAACAGGGGGTAAATCAGGTGCTTGAGGAGTATAAGAAGTGCAAGAAAATACTTAAGAAAGAAATCAGGAGGGCTAAAAGAAGACATGAGGTTGCCTTGGCAGTCAAAGTGAAGGATAATCCAAAGAGTTTTTACAAGTATATTAAGAGCAAAAGGATTGTAAGGGATAAAATTGGTCCTCTTGAAGATCAGAGTGGTCGACTTTGTGCGGAACCAAAGGAAATGGGGGAGATCTTAAATAGGTTTTTTGCGTCTGTATTTACTAAGGAAGCTGGCATGAAATCTATGGAATTGAGGGAATCAAGTAGTGAGACCATGGAAACTGTACAGATTGAAAAGTAGGAGGTGCTTGCTGTCTTGAGGAAAATTAAAGTGGATAAATCCCCGGGACCTGACAGGGTGTTCCCTCGGACCTTGAAGGAGACTAGTGTTGAAATTGCGGGGGCCCTGGCAGAAATATTTAAAACGTCGCTGTCTACGGGTGAAGTGCCGGAGGATTGGAGAGTAGCTCATGTTGTTCCGTTGTTTAAAAAAGGATCGAAAAGTAATCCGGAAAATTATAGGCCGGTGAGTTTAACGTCAGTAGTAGGTAAGTTATTGGAGGGAGTACTAAGAGACACAATCTACACGCATTTGGATAGACAGGGGCTTATTAGGGAGAGTCAACATGGCTTTGTGCGTGGTAGGTCATGTTTGACCAATCTGTTGGAGTTTTTCAAGGAGGTTACCAGGAAAGTGGATGAAGGGAAGGCAGTGGATATTGTCTACATGGACTTCAGTAAGGCCTTTGACAAGGTCCCGCATGGGAGGTTAGTTAGGAAAATTCAGTCGCTAGGTATACATGGAGAGGTGGTAAATTGGATTAGACATTGGCTCGATGGAAGAAGCCAGAGAGTGGTGGTAGAGAATTGCTTCTCTGAGTGGAGGCCGGTGACTAGTGGTGTGCCACAGGGATCAGTGCTGGGTCCATTGTTATTTGTCATCTATATCAATGATCTGGATGTTAATGTGGTAAATTGGATCAGCAATTTTGCTGATGATACAAAGATTGGAGGTGTAGTAGACAGTGAGGAAGGTTTTCAGAGCCTGCAGAGGGACTTGGACCAGCTGGAAAAATGGGCTGAAAAATGGCAGATGGAGTTTAATACTGACAAGTGTGAGGTATCGCACGTTGGAAGGACAAACCAACGTAGAACATACAGGGTTAATGGTAAGGCACTGAGGAGTGCAGTGGAACAGAGGGATCTGGGAATACAGATACAAAATTCCCTAAAAGTGTCGTCACAGGTAGATAGGGTCGTAAAGAGAGCTTTTGGTACATTGGCCTTTATTAATCGAAGTATTGAATATAAGACAAACAACAGGAATTCTGCAGATGCTGGAAATTCAAGCAACACACATCAAAGTTGCTGGTGAATGCAGCAGGCCAGGCAGCATCTGTAGGGAGAGGTGCAGTCGACGTTTCGGCCGAGACCCTTCGTCAGGACTAACTGAAGGAAGAGTGAGTAAGGGATTTGAAAGTTGGAGGGGGAGAGGAAGATCCAAAATGATAGGAGAAGACAGGAGGGGGAGGGATGGAGCCAAGAGCTGGACAGGTGATAGGCAAAAGGGGATACGAGAGGATCATGGGACAGGAGGTCCGGGAAGAAAGACAAGGAGGGTGGGGGGGGACCCAGAGGATGGGCAAGAGGTATATTCCGAGGGACAGACTGAGAAAAAGGAGAGTGAGAGAAAGATTGTGTGCATAAAAATAAGTAACAGATGGGATACGAGGGGGAGGTGGGGCCTTAGCGGAAGTTAGAGAAGTTGATGTTCATGCCATCAGGTTGGAGGCTACCCAGACGGGATATAAGGTGTTGTTCCACCAACCTGAGTGTGGCTTCATCTTTACAGTAGAAGAGGCCGTGGATAGACATGTCAGAATGGGAATGGGATGTGGAATTAAAATGTGTGGCCACTGGGAGATCCTGCTTTCTCTGGCGGACAGAGCGTAGATGTTCAGCAAAGCGGTCTCCCAGTCTGCGTCGGGTCTCGCCAATATATAAAAGGCCACATCGGGAGCACCGGACGCAGTATATCACCCCAGTCGACTCACAGGTGAAGTGTTGCCTCACCTGGAAGGACTGTTTGGGGCCCTGAATGGTGGTAAGGGAGGAAGTGTAAGGGCATGTGTAGCACTTGTTCCGCTTACAAGGATAAGTGCCAGGAGGGAGATCAGTGGGGAGGGATGGGGGGGATGAATGGACAAGGGAGTTGGTAGGGAGCGATCCCTGCGGAATGCAGAGGGGGGGGAGGGAAAGATGTGCTTAGTGGTGGGATCCCGTTGGAGGTGGCGGAAGTTACAGAGAATAATATGTTGGACCCGGAGGCTGGTGGGGTGGTCAGTGAGTACCAGGGGAACCCTATTCCTAGTGGGGTGGCGGGAGGATGGAGTGAGAGCAGATGTACGTGAAATGGGGGAGATGCGTTTAAGAGCAGAGTTGATAGTGGAGGAAGGGAAGCCCCTTTCTTTAAAAAAGGAAGACATCTCCCTCGTCCTAGAATGAAAATCCTCATCCTGAGAGCAGATGCGGCGGAGACGGAGGAATTGCGAGAAGGGGATGGCGTTTTTGCAAGAGACAGGGTGAGAAGAGGAATAGTCCAGACAGCTGTGAGAATCAGTAGGCTTGTAGTAGACATCAGTGGATAAGCTGTCTCCAAAGGCAGAGCCAGAAAGATCTAGAAAGGGGAGGGAGGTGTCGGAAATGGACCAGGTAAACTTGAGGGCAGGGTTTATTTGAACTCGTTTCTGCATACCTCGACACGGTTTTATCACCTCTTGTTCAATCCCTTCCGACCTAAGTTCGTGACACTTCTAACGCTCTTAAACTTTTCGATGATTTTAAGTTCCCTGGCCCCCACCACTTTATTTTCACCATGGATGTCCAGTCCTTATATACTTCCATCCCCCATCAGGAAGGTCTCAAAGCTCTATGCTTCTTTTTGGATTCCAGACCTAATCAGTTCCCCTCTACCACCCTCTGCTCTGTCTAGCGGAATTAGTCCTTACTCTTAATAATTTCTCCTTTGGCTCCTCCCACTTCCTCCAAACTAAGGGTGTAGCTATGGGCACCCGTATGGGTCCTAGCTATGCCTGCCTTTTTGTTGGGTTTGTGGAACAATCTATGTTCTGTGCCTATTCTGGTATCTGTCCCCCACTTTTCCTTCGCTACATCGATGACTGCATTGGCGCTGCTTCCTGCACGCATGCAGAACTCGTTGACTTTATTAACTTTGCCTCCAACTTTCACCTTCCCCTCTCTCTCGCTCTGCGCCTTGTAAAAGCCATGAAAAAGACATCATCACAGACGCATGCACACAGACGCACACGCACAGACGCGCATGCACGCAGACGCACAGACTCGCACGCACGCAGACATATGACAAAAAGAAAAGATCCAGAACAGACAGAAAACCAGAGTAAGGCTTCCAAGAAGAGGATGAGTGTTGGAGACAAAGGAAGAATCATCGTCAAAGAAAGAATATTGAAAGGCTTAGAAAGAGTAGACTGGATAGTATGTTTCCTGTAGTGGGGGAGTCTTGGACCAGAGGGCACGGCCTTAGAATACAAGGACATCCCTTTAGAACAAAGATGAGAAGGAATTTCTTTAGCCAGAAAGTGGCGAATTTGTGGAATAACTTGCCGCAAATGGCTGTGGAGGGCATGTCTTTAGGTATATTTGAGTGTGTAGGAAGTACAATGGGGCTTGAGAACACAGCCTTGTGGGGCACCAGCATTGAGAATAATTGTGGCAGAGGTGTTGCTGCCTAGAGTGATGATTGTAGTCTGTTGATCTTGAAATTAGTGATCCAGTTGCAACGGCCCAGATTTAGGAATTTGGAGATGAGTATGTTTGGAATTATAATAGTGAAGGCACATCTTCAGTACATAACGAATATACTCCCAGTACAGGAAGTATGAAGTTCTACTGAAGGGTCATTTACCAAAAGTCTTAAATTCTGTTTGATTTGTCATCTGTAATCTTGAAGAAGATCAGTCAAACCACTCAGATACTGTTTTAAGCCAATCAAACTAGTCAGCTTTTTTTTTGTACTCACATACACAAGGCGTGACTTAGACAAATAAATGGCAAGTAACATTTACATCAAACCTGTGTGAGCAAAGGGCACTTTCAACTGACTTAACTATGTTTGACATTGAATGGTATTACCTGTATGTGAGCACAAAACACTGCTTTCCTGAGCATTATCCGTAGAATGTTGTGTATGTCCATGCTGCAGCTCAAGGGACCTGCTATCTTGACCACCTCCACTGTTTCTCTTGCACATCTCTTCATTCCCTTTATCTTTTTCCTCCAACTGCACAGCTGCAGGTAATAACTACCTCTATGAGGATTCAGGCTTCTGGAACACGCAGTAAGCCAACACAAATCTTAGACTGTAATAGACTGCGCTTGTGTCCTATTTGTCCCGTGTGCCCCTGAGACCTGAACTGCCTATATCAGATATCTCAAGACTTTGGAAAAATACAAAATTGTTTTCATAAAATCTTCCAAATTCACTGGAAGGACAATGATCAGCAATGTTCTCTGTTAAGCCAAATTCCCCAGTATTGAGGTCCTAGTTAAACTCAGTCAGCTCCTTTGGGCCAGCATTATTACATGCATGCCCAATGCTAAATTCTAGAAGTAGACACTATTTTCCAGGATTCCAGAACAAGAAGATTTTTCCCTATAGAAACAAAAGATAGAAAGTTGTGCTCAAAATCTCTGATGAAAGCCAATGTCCCCTCTAACTCATACGTATCTCTCACCTATGACTGCTCAAAGTGGCAAAGGGACATTTAAGATGATATTAAGAACTTCAGGTAATACATGGGAGAACACAAAAGCCAAAACACATCAACTTGGAAGAGTGCAGCATCTTACAAACTACTGGACCATTGCCTTGCCTGACCCGTCTTTGATAGAGTATGCTGCTCCAGCATTGGTCTGTGTAGCCACATTAGTACTCAAAAACTGGTGTAGAAATCAGTCAGGCTTGATCCCAAGGAATAGCCTAAGGAGAAATTTTACTTTATGAGTGGCTGTTTATCTGTACTTTTAAAATCATCGTTTTTGTGTACATCAAATCTTCACTAGAATCAGAACTCCTTTGGTTGTCCATCGAAATCTGATGACAACATCCACTCCTTTAACAGTGAGATCTTTGATGACTCTACAGTCCTATCCTGAACCCACAAGCTCTATTGCAGGTGGAACCATGGCTGCATTTCTCCTGGCTTTCTTCTGCTGTCTTCTGGTTGTTCTTTCCATCTCCAGAATTCGAACCCCGTCCCTACACAGCTGTCGCTAAGTGTCATGGTCAGCAGCAACATCCTCCAGGTCTTCGGGTCTGATCTTGCACTTCCTTAAAGCATTCTTCATCTGATCCTTATAGCGCTTCTTCGGCCCTCCAGCTGAGCGTCAACCATGATGTAGCTGGACGTATAACACTCTGTGAGGTAGCCAACATGGGGGCATCCTTATCACATGCCCCAGCCACTGCAGCTGACGCTGGGTGATCATGGCCTCAATACTTCTGCAGTTGGTCTTTACAAGTATTTCAGTGTGAGGCACTCGCTCACGCCAGGTGATTCCCAGGATGCGCTGGAGGCAGCTTATGTGGAAGTGCTCCAAGGACTTGATGTGTTGACTGTAGGTTACCCAAGCTTCACAGCTATAAAGGAAGATGGTGACACAGACTGCTTGGTATACGGCGACCTTTGTGGAGGAACGAAGACACCTGTTCTGAAAGACTCTATGCCGAAGTCTTCCAAAGGCAGCTGATGCCTGTCTAATGCGGCTCCGGATGTCGTTGTCAACGCCACTATCCTCAGAGAGGATGCTTCCCAGATATTTGAAAGATGGCACTACTGACAGCTTTTTATTGGCAAACCACTTCTGTCTGGGCGGTATTGACAGTCAACCCCATCCTGCTGTACGCTCTCACCGCCACAGCAAGGACAGCCTGAAGATCCTCCAGAGTATGGGCCACAAGAGCACAGTTGTCTTCATTCTGCAGCTCCAGGACCCGCTCTCGACGGAGTTTGGTGGTTGCATGGAGCCTCCTGATGTCAAAGAGGTTGCCATCTAATCTGACGTCCACTGCCACACCGCTGCTGTCTTCAGTCTCCTTGTGGAGAAGCTTGGTAACACACAAGAGGAAGATGTTAAAGAGCACTGACGGTAGTACACACCCCTACCTCACCGCTGTGCATGCAAGGAAGGGCTCGGACTCTTGTCCTCCTATGGTCACCGGAGCAGTCATCCCATCATAGAGCTGGCAGAGGATGTTAACAAATTTATTGGGACAGCCAAACCTAAGGAGGACATCCCATAAGAGCTCTCTTTGCACAGTGTTGAATGCTTTGGAGAGGTTGACAAAAGCCATAAACAGGTCCTGATGTTTCTCCCGGCAGTTTTCCTAAAGCTGCCGGGCTGTAAAGATCATGTCGATCGTGCTCCTGTTCTTCCTAAATCCACACTGCGATTCAGTCAGCATTGACTCGGTGATGTTGCTAATGAGTCTCTGAAGCATCACCTTAGTCAAGACCTCTCCAGCAACAGAAAGGAGTGATACACCCCTACTATTGCTACAGATGGCCTTGTCACCCTTGTTCTTATAAATGACAACGATGTTTGCATTTCTTTATTGCTGTGGGATGTTCTCATCAGTGCAGGCCTTGGTGATGTACTGGTAGAGGGTGCGCATACACATGTACCATCCGTTCTTCAGTAACTCAGCAGGGATATTGTCAGTGCCAGGGTACTTATTGTTCTTAAGGGAATGGACAGCTGATAGAACCTCCTGGAAGGTTGGTGGTAGACTGAAGTCATGGATAGGAGGAAGTTCAGGTAGTTCGTCCAGGATGGTGGGGTCTGCATCAGAGTCCTGGTTAAGCAGGGTGTTAAAATGCTCAGCCCACCTCAGCAGAATGGTATTCTGATTCTTCAGAAGTGTTAGACCATCTGCTGTTTTCAGGGGAGTAACGCATCAACTTATTGGGCCGTAGGTGGTTTTGACAGCATTGTAAAAATTATGCACGACATTATTATCGGCAAAGAACTGGATTTCATGTGCCTTTTCAGTCCACCACTCATTTCGAATGACCCGTATTGCCTTTGCACGTTCCTCCAAGTTGCCTGCCAATGCTGCCTGATGCTGGTGGATGAAGAGTTGTCTAAAGTTGCCTGGTGTGCTTTGTGTGTATCCTTAAGCAAGTTGTGGATGGCGTCTGAGTTATCGTCAAACCAGTCTTGGTGGTTCCTGCTCTTATGGCCGATGGATTGGGCTGCTGCCTCATAGAGCGCAGAGCTGATGTAGGTCCACTGTTGTTCCATGGTATTTTCTGAGCGCAGACAAGGTTCCAACTCCCTTAATTTCTCAGCTAGGATGCATTGAAACTCACTTCTTGCTTCTGTGTTTCTCAGGCGGTTGCAATTTAGCCGCTTTTTAGAATCAGAACTAGGTACTGCTTATCCTTAAACAGCCATTCATTATCAGCACAAGATGAATAAGTTGTGTAAGTTACCTTGACGTTTGTCATTGATTATATATTCTGGTCTGGCCATGCACTATTGAAGATTAAGTGAATAAAAGGTTATATGGTTCCAGTTTAATCAAGCATTGTAAAATAAGTTCAATCATCACCAACTGTACCATAATGAACAAATTGAAAATCATTTCCTGCTCTTCGCTTTTCAAAGAGGACTTGAAGTTTCTTCTCCTTGCGAGCCTGTATTATATCAGAAATAATATTGAGCTACTTTCTGACATTCCCAACACAGTGTTGAATGAACTTTACATACATTTACAGATTATTTATGCTCAGCACCATAGCTGCAATGATGGATACACCAGCTTCTTGGAAAACCACAGGCTGTAAAAGAATTGAATATCTGTTCCCTGAATTGATATGCTCCACTGGTAAAGTCATAGCCCCTTTCTCTTCATGCTAGCAGATTGCCCTTTTCTCCTTGTGTTCATTGTGTTGAAGGTTAACTGAACTACACGGACACAGCTGCTTGTGACTTGGGTAGTTTGACAGGGCAGGCATATCTGCAAATGGAAATATTTCATCCAATTCTAGTACCAGGAACAATAAACATAATGAATTCCCCTTTTACTAGGTGTCTCCGGAAAACTCTTGCTAACAGCCACTGGATTCTACAGCGATAAACGCACCTTCCTCCAGCTTCGTACATCTAGGATGTATACAACTTTAGTCCCGTCAGATCTGTGAGGTTGGGATGTCTCACCCACCCAAATCCCAGTTTATGTGAATACTGTGTGATTTACTGTCCCCAGCAAGAAATAACAGGTCATACTCTGTATACAATTATAAAGAAGTACATTTAAGAATGCTAATTTTAGCAAACAGTTATTAAGTGAAAAAAGAAAAAAGGGCCCATTAGTCTTAAACAGCCAAATGTGCACCCAAGTTGGAGCTCATCTTGAACTTGTCTGTCACTCACAGACTAGACCTTCATTCTGCATAAAAGCACACATCACCTTCTGCTTGTCGCTCAAAATCCATCTCGAACAAACGGGTCTCCAGAGTATTGGTTCTTCCTCCTTGAAGCCATTCATCTGCACAAAGCACCTTGTGCAACAGGGACAGCCTCCTCAGCCATCATCCCTCCTGTCTTCTCCCAGCTCCCGCCAACAGAAACCTCTCTGGCAGCATCCTCTAGAATCTCCTCCCAAATCTACTGTTCTGATTGGTTGACAGCACATTCCTAAATTGAACAAGAAAGCTTCTTATCTCAGCTCAAACCCAACAAGCTGAGAGCAGTACAAACTGCTCTTACAAAATTGCTAAAATGAAATACCTACAACATAGCAGTAAAAACCTTAACCAGGGCATTAAAATAAGAATTATTAAAATTATATTGGGTATTTGATAGAAACCTATTTTCTTTTGTGTGAGTGGGCCAGTGTAGAGTGGAGTGATGAGGCTTTGGCGTAACAGGATTTGGCAAGAAGAGGTGGAGACCAAGGTGATGTTTCTGTTAAGTTCCCTCTTTCTTTTTTATTGCACAACTAGACTAGTGGAAATGGAACCCAGAGCAATGGTGTGCCCATCGCATGATGTGTGAAGTCAGGGAGACCTCCAATGCCCCTGATGAGACAATCTGCGAGAAGTGCATTCAGCTGCAGCTCCTTACAGACTGTATCAGAGAACTGGAGCTGATGACCTACAGATCATTTAGGAGATTAAGATGTCGATAGACAGGAGTTAAAGGGGGCAAGTAGCTAGGTGACTGTCAGGAGAGTGAAAGGGAATAGGTAGTCAGTACAGTGTAAACCTGTGACCATTCCCTTCAATAGCAAGTATACTGTTTTAGCAACACACACAAAATGCTGGAGAACTCAGCAGGCCCGGAGAAGAGTCAACAGTCGACATTTCAGGCCGAGACCCTTCATCAGAACTGGTCTAAATAGTGTTGAGGGAGGGGGTAGTGAATCAACCTACGAAGGAGAGCAATGGTGTTCCAGTCTCTGATACTGAGTCTGACTCTTTCTCTGTGGCTCAAGGGAAAGGGTAGAAGAGGTGAGTGATAGTGATAGATGATTCCTTGGTTAGGGAAGCAAACAGGAAGTTCTGTAAATGAGAATGAGACACTGGATGGTATGTGACCTACCAGATGCCAGGGTCAGAGGCATCTTGAATCAGATCCATAGCATTCTAAAGGAAGGGGGTGAGCAGCCAGAGGTTGTGGATCATTGTGACATAGACAAGAAGGGCAATGAGATCCTGCAAAGTGAGTTCAGGGAGTTAAGTGCCAAGTTAAAAGACAGGACCTCCATGGTGGTGATCTCAGGATTGCTACCCATGCCAAGCATTAGCAGAGAAAAACATAGTAAGATAGTGTGGGTTAATATGTAGCCAAGCAAATGGTACAGCTGGGAGACCTACAGATTCTTGGGTTATTAGGCTCTCATCCAGGGAAAGTGCAACCTGAATTTGGTTTGTACGTGGTCTGGAGAGGAACCAATCTCCTTGGAAGAATATTTGCTCATGCTGCTCCGGAGGTTTTAAACAATAGTTGGAGGGGATGAGAACCAGACTGCCAGGACATCTAGTGGAGTGGATGTGGGGAAAGTGGACAATAAGCGTACAAAAACCAAAAGCTTGAGCATTGCAGGGCTAGTGTTCTGAATTGCATCTATTTTAATGCAAGGACTATTGTTGGTGAGGCAGATGAGCCTAGAGCATGGAATTATATTGTACCTTTACTGAGATCTAGTAGCAGGAGGGGAAGGACTAGCAGCTCAATGTTGTTAGGGTTCCATTGTCTATATTAAATAGGGAGGGGTGACATTACTCACGAGGGAAAATGTCACAACACCGCTCATGGAGGACATAATGGAGGGCTCATCTACTGAGGCAATTTGGGTGGAACTGAGGAATAAGAAAGGGATGACCACATTAATAGAACTATATTTTAGACCTCCCAATAGTCAGCATGATTTAGAACAGCAAATTTGTAGAGATATAGCAGACAGTTGTAGGAAATAATGTGAAAAGTTGTGATAGGTGATTTTAAATTTCCACTTATGGATTGGGACTCCCAGACTGTAAAAGGAGTGCATGGAATGCACTTTGTCAAATGTGTTCAAGAAAGTTTCTTTAATCAATATACAGAGGTCTAAACTTGAGAGAGTGAAATTCTGGAACTCCTCTTAGGAAATGATACAGGGCAGGTGACAAGTACGGTGCCTATAAAGTATATTTACGCCCTTGGAAATTTTCATGTTTTATTGTTTTACAAAATTGAATCACAGTGGAGTTAATTTATCATTTTTGACACTGATCAACAGAAAAAGACCCTTTTCTGTCAAAGTGAAAACAGATCTCAACCAAGTGATCTAAATTAGTTACAAATATAAAACACAAAATAATAGGTTGCATAAGTAGTCACCTCCTTTAATATGACACACCAAATCATCACCGGTGCAGCCAATTGGTTTTAAGAAGTCACATAATTAGTTAAATGGTCTTATGTTTTTGGACACCTGTGTGCAGTCAAGGTGTTTCAATTGTTTGTAGTAAAAATACACCTGTACCCGGAAGGTTCAACTGCTGGTGGGTCAGTATCCTGGCAAACACTACACCATGATGACAAAAGAACATTTCAAGCAACTCCAGGAATAGGTTATTGAAAAGCACAAGTCAGGAGATGGATACAAGGAAATTTCCAAGTCACTGAATATCTCTTGGAGTACAGTTAAGTCAATCATCAAGAAATGGAAAGAATATGGCACAGCTGTAAATCTGCCTAGAGAAGGCCATCCTCAAAAACTGAGTGACCATGCAAGAAGGGGACTAGTGAGGGAGGCCACCAGAGAAGTTAAAAGCTTCAGTGGCTGAGGTGGGAGTGACTTCATATACAACTGTTGCTTGGGTGCTTCACCAGTCGCATGGGAGACTGGCAAAGAGAAAGCTACTGTTGAGAATAACTCAAAATCTTGGCTAGAGTTTCCCAGAAGGTGTGTGGGAGACTCTGAAGTCAACTGGAAAGAAGGTTCTATGGCCTGATGAAACCAAAATTGAGCTTTTTAGTCATTGGACTGAACGCTATGTTTCGCAGAAGTCAAACACTGCACATCATCAAAAACACACCATCCCTACTGTGAAGCATGGTGGTGGGGCATCACACTGTGGGGATGCTTCACTGCAACAAGCCCTGGAAGGCTTGTGAAGGTAGAGGGCAAAATGAATGCAGCAAATACAGGGAAATCCTACAAGAGAACTGCGACGTGGGAGAAGATTTGTTTTCCAGCAAGATAATGAGCCTAAGCATAAAGCCAAAGCTACTCAGGAATGGCTTAAAAACAAAGTTAATGTCCTGGAATGGCCAAGTTAGAGTCCAGATCTCTATCCAATTGAGAATCTGTGATTGGACTTGAAAAGGGCTGTTCACTCATGATCCCCATGCAATCTGACAGAGCTTGAGCAGTTTTGTAAAGAAGAATGGGGAAAAGTTGCAGTGTCCAAATGTGCAAAGCTGATAGAGACCTATCCACACAGACTCAAGGCTGTAATTGCTGCCAAAGGTGCATCTACTTATACTGACTTGAAGGGGGTGAATACTTATGTAATCGATTATTTTGTGTTTTATATTTGTAATTAACTGAGATCACTTTGTAATGATCTGTTTTCAATTTGACACGAAAGTGTCTTTTTCTGTTGATCAGTAATCAAAAAAACCAAATTAAATCCACTGCAATTCAATGTTGTAAAACAATAAAGCATGAAAACTTCTGGGGATGGGTGAATACTTTTTCTAGGCAATGTAAGTGTGGAGGAACACTTTGGATATTGTAATCATAATGCTATTAGTTTCAAAATAATTATGGAGAAGGGTAGGACTGGTCTTCGGGTTAAGATTCTAAACTAGAGAGATCTTGCTGAGGAGTTGCGGGGGGGATCAGAACCAGAGGACCAGAACAGATAGTACATTGGTTGTGGGGAAAGATGTTGTTAAGCCTACGCACAAAGTCAGGACTCTTAAGGCCGAGCATAATGGAACTTAAGATCTGCATTGTGTATATTTCAATGCAAGAAATATTGTAGGAAAGGTGGATGAGCTTAGGCCGTGGATCAATTTTCAAAAATTCAAACTAAATCTTATGATAAAAGTACATATATATCACCATATACAACTCTGAGATACATTTTCTTGTGGACATACTCAACAAATCTATAGAATAGTAACCATAATAGAATCAATGAAAGACTGCAGATGACAACAAAATGCAAATCTTATGTTACATACCCTGTAACTGGGTTGTCAAACCAGCAGAAATGGACTGTCGTCGTAACACAGTACTCTAATCGTAAGGATATAAATGCAACAGGTTAGCAATGATAATACACACATGTACACAGAACTAGGGTAATAGGAATCAAATCAAGCTCTATCGCAGTCTAGGCGTAAAATGATCAGTCTTAAGTGACGCAGAGTTCAGTCCAGCTTAGTACACTTCGCAGTAATCGCTGTTGTGCCGTTGGAGCGGGGGGAGATGCAGTTTGTTTCAGGCAGACCTTTGATGTCTTCTATCCCGCTGTGGTCACCGACTGTGACCCCTTCGTTCCAGATACGACCATTCTTCCGCGGTGAACCTGGCACCCAGGCAAGGGCGGACACACACACCAGGTTCCCACCGATCGTACCTTTACACCCTGTGAGTCTATGATCAGTTCCCACGAATCGGACCTCCAAACTCCCACCGACTTGTGGGGGCACACCGCTCTTTCCAGGGTCTCATTGTCTCGTGGTGTCCCGTGCCTTAGCGGACCTGCTCTTTTTATCCCCCTGCTGGGGTTTCACCTGTCCATCAGACTTCAAACAGTTCAGGTTCAAAGCAACCGGTCTGTCAGTATTCTGAATTGTGTTTCTTTTCCGTTAATCTCTCTCTCCTCTCTCATTAGCATTTTGAACGTTTCTCTATTGTCTCTCTTATCTCTCTCATTAGCATCAATCGCCCAATAACTTGGTTTGGTGTCACAGTAAATATAAATAAATAGCAAAAAATATCAAGAACATGAGATGAAGAGTCCTTGAAAGTGAATCTATTGATTGTGGGAAATGTTCAATGATGGGGCGAGTGAAGTTATCCCCTTTTATTCAAGATCCTAATGGCTGAGGGGTAGTAACTTTTCCTATCCTGGTGGTTTGAGTCCTGAGGCTCTTGGTCCTTCTTCCTGTGGCAGCTCCAAGAAGGGAGCATGACCTGGGTGGTAGGAATCCCTGATATTGGATGCTGCTTTCATGTGGCAGTGTTTTATGTAGATGTGCTCAGTTGTTGGGAGGGCTTTACCCATGATGGACTGGGTCAAATCCACTACATTTTGTAAGACTTTCTGTTCAAGCGCTTTGGTGTTTCCATACCAGGCTGTGATAAAGCCAGTCAATATACTCTCCACCACATATCTATAGAAATTTGTCAGAGTTTTAGATGTCAGCATATGGAATCATAACATTGCAGCCATTAGTGAGAATTGGTTGCTGGAGGGGTAAAACTGGGACCCAACATTCCGTGGTTGTGTTATTTTAGATACAATAGAGTGGAAACGATCAAGGGAGGAGAGGTGGCATTATTAATAGGAAAATGTCACAACAATGCTCAGTCAGGACTGACTGGAAGTTCGTCTAATGAGGTGTTATGGTTATAACTGAGGAATAAGAAAGGTATGATCACATTAATGGGATTATAGACCACCCAACAGTCTACGAGATTTAGAGAAGTAAATTTATAGAGACATCGCAAACTGTTGCTAGAAACGTAAGACTATGACAGTAGATGATGTTTAACTTCCCACATATTGACTGAGGTCCCAATACTGCAAAAGAGTGGGATGGAGAAAGACTTTGTCAAATATGTTCAGGAAAGTTTCCTTAATCAGTACATGGAAGTCCCAACTAGAGTGCGTGTGATACTAGATCTATTAGAGAATGAAACAAGGCAGGTCACTGAAGTTTATATAGGGGAACACTTTGCATCTAGAGATCATAATGCCATTAGTTTCAAGGTAATAATGGAAAAAAATAGGTCTAGTCCTGGGGTTGAGATTCTAAATTGAAGAAAGGACAATTTTGATTATATCTGAAAAGAACTGGAAAGTGTGGATTGGGACAGATGGTTTTTTGGCAAAGGTGCACTTTATAAGTGGGAGGCCTTTAAAAGTGAAATTTTGAGAGTACAAAGTTTGTACGTTCCTGTCAGAATAAAAGGTAAAATTAACAGTTTTAGGGAACCTTGGTTTTCAAGAGATATTGAAGCCCTGGTTAAGAAAAAGAAGGAGGTGCATAGCAGATATAGGCAAGTAGGAACAAATGAGGTAATTGAGTATAAGAAATCCAGGAGAACACTGAGGACATTAGGAGTGCTAAAAGAACACATGAGGTTGCTTTAGCAAGCAAGATGAAGGAGAATCATAAGAGCAAAGAATAGCAAGGGACAAAATTGGTCATTGTCAGGAGGAGGTGATTTTGTGTTGATGCAAATTAGGGTGGATAAATCGCAGAACCTGACAATGTGTTTCCTCAGACCTTGTGGAAGGTTAGGGCAGATATTGCAGGGGGTCGGGCAAAGATAATTAAGATGTCTTTAGCCATGAGTGAAGCACCATAATACTGAAGGTCAGGGATAAAGTCCTAAAATATTCAATTTATTTCCAATCTATTTAACTTGTCCCTGTACAGTAACTCAGGTCATTAATTCCCAGCATTCATGTAAATTTTACCTGCAACATTTCAAATTTATTTATATCTTTCCTGTATGTTGGTGATTAGGACTGCATGTCATACAATACTCCAAATTAGGCCTCACCAATGACTTATGCATTTTCAATATAACATCTCAACTCATGTACTTAATGCCAATGATTCAAGAGCTCTCTGTGATCCACTCTCCCTGTGATGCCACTTTCAAGGAATTACGGTATTCCCAGATCACTTTGTTCTACCCCACACCTCAGTGCCCTACAGTTCACTGTGTAAATCTTACCCTTGCTTATCCTCCCCAAGCAAAACACTTCACACTTGTCTGCATTAAATTAAATCTACCATTCCTCAGCCTATTTTCCTAGCTGATCCGGTTACTTTTCAATATTTTATAGCTTTTGACATTGTCCACTTCACCCTAATTTTGGTATCAACTGCAAATTTATCAAGTCATGAATATAAATTATAAACAACAATCGACCCAGCACCAATCCTTGCGGGATGCGGGATGGTTTTTTGAACCAACATGTTGAGGAACCAACTAGAGAGCAGAACCATTCTAGACTGGGTTTTGAGCAATGAGGAAGGGTTAATTAGCAATCTTGTCGTGAGAGGCCCCTTGGGTAAGAGTGACCATAATATGGTGGAATTCTTCATTAAGATGGAGAGTGACATAGTTAATTCAGAAACAAAGGTTCTGAACTTAAAGAGGGGTAACTTTGAAGGTATGAGACGTGAATTAGCTAAGATAGACTGGCAAATGACACTTAAAGGATTGATGGTGGATATGCAATGGCAAGCATTTAAGGACTGCATGGATGAACTACAACAATTGTTCATCCCAGTTTGGCAAAAGAATAAATCAAGGAAGGTAGTGCACCCGTGGCTGACAAGAGAAATTAGGGATAGTATCAATTCCAAAGAAGAAGCATACAAATTAGCCAGAAAAAGTGGCTCACCTGAGGACTGGGAGAAATTCAGAGTTCAGCAGAGGAGGACAAAGGGCTTAATTAGGAAGGGGAAAAAAGATTATGAGAGAAAACTGGCAGGGAACATAAAAACTGACTGTAAAAGCTTTTATAGATATGTAAAAAGGAAAAGACTGGTAAAGACAAATGTAGGTCCCCTACAGACAGAAACAGGTGAATTGATTATGGGGAGCAAGGACATGGCAGACCAATTGAATAATTACTTTGGTTCTGTCTTCACTAAGGAGGACATAAATAATCTTCCAGAAATAGTAGGGGACAGAGGGTCCAGTGAGATGGAGGAACTGAGCGAAATACATGTTAGTAGGGAAGTAGTGTTGAGTAAATTGAAGGGATTAAAGGCAGATAAATCCCTAGGGCCAGATGGTCTGCATCCCAGAGTGCTTAAGGAAGTAGCCCAAGAAATAGTGGATGCATTAGTGATAATTTTTCAAAACTCGTTAGATTCTGGACTATTTCCTGAGGATTGGAGGGTGGCTAATGTAACCCCACTTTTTAAAAAAAGGAGGGAGAGAGAAACCGGGGAATTATAGACCAGTTAGCCTAACGTCGGTGGTGGGGAAACTGCTGGAGTCAGTTATCAAAGATGTGATAACAGCACATTTGGAAAGCGGTGAAATCATCGGACAAAGTCAGCATGGATTTGTGAAAGGAAAATCATGTCTGACGAATCTCATAGAATTTTTTGAGGATGTAACTAGTAGAGTTGATAGGGGAGAACCAGTGGATGTGGTATATTTGGATTTTCAAAAGACTTTTGACAAGGTCCCACACAGGAGATTAGTGTGCAAACTTAAAGCACACGGTATTGGGGGTAAGGTATTGATGTGGATAGAGAATTGGTTAGCAGACAGGAAGCAGAGTGGGAATAAACGGGACCTTTTCAGAATGGCAGGTAGTGACTAGTGGGGTACCGCAAGGCTCAGTGCTGGGACCCCAGTTGTTTACAATATATATTAATGACTTGGATGAGGGAATTAAATGCAGCATCTCCAAGTTTGCGGATGACACGAAGCTGGGCGGCAGTGTTAGCTGTGAGGAGGATGCTAAGAGGATGCAGGGTGACTTGGATAGGTTGGGTGAGTGGGCAAATTCATGGCAGATGCAATTTAATGTGGATAAATGTGAAATTATCCACTTTGGTGGCAAAAATAGGAAAACAGATTATTATCTGAATGGTGGCCAATTAGGAAAAGGGGAGGTGCAACGAAACCTGGGTGTCATTATACACCAGTCATTGAAAGTGAGCATGCAGGTACAGCAGGCGGTGAAAAAGGCGAATGGTATGCTGGCATTTATAGCGAGAGGATTCGAGTACAGGAGCAGGGAGGTACTACTGCAGTTGTACAAGGCCTTGATGAGACCACACCTGGAGTATTGTGTGCAGTTTTGGTCCCCTAATCTGAGGAAAGACATCCTTGCCATAGAGGGAGTACAAAGAAGGTTCACCAGATTGATTCCTGGGATGGCAGGACTTTCATATGAAGAAAGACTGGATGAACTGGGCTTGTACTCGTTGGAATTTAGAAGATTGAGGGGGGATCTGATTGAAACGTATAAAA
This sequence comes from Mobula birostris, assembly GCF_030028105.1. Lineage (NCBI taxonomy): Eukaryota > Metazoa > Chordata > Chondrichthyes > Myliobatiformes > Myliobatidae > Mobula > Mobula birostris. Next base: position 44,455,292 of record NC_092380.1, on the reverse strand, counting down.
TCCTAAAGGGATTGGACAGGCTAGATGCAGGAAGATTGTTCCCGATGTTGGGGAAGTCCAGAACGAGGGGTCACAGTTTGAGGATAAAGGGGAAGCCTTTTAGGACCGAGATTAGGAAAAACTTCTTCACACAGAGAGTGGTGAATCTGTGGAATTCTCTGCCACAGGAAACAGTTGAGGCCAGTTCATTGGCTATATTTAAGAGGGAGTTAGATATGGCCCTTGTGGCTACAGGGATCAGTGTATGGAGGGAAGGCTGGTGCAGGGTTCTGAGTTGGATGATCAGCCATGATCATAATAAATGGCGATGCAGGCTCGAAGGGCCGAATGGCCTACTCCTGCACCTATTTTCTATGTTTCTATGTTATGGCACAACACTAATCAGAGAGACAACCATCCACTACCAATCCCTGGTTTCTCCCAACATTAAATCCAATTGACTACTTCATCCTGAATGCCAAGCAACTGAACCTTCTGAACCAGCCTCCCATGTGGGATTTTGTGAAAGTTTACACAGGTGCACCTCAGAGATGTCTCCCTAGCCCAGTGCTGTACTCTGTCTACACCCCTGACTGTGTGGCTAGGAACAGCTCAGATCCCATCTATAAATTTGCTGACAGAATTTGAGATGATGATGATGATGATGATGAGAGGCCATACAGGGGCGAGATATATTAGCTAGTTGAGTGGTGTCACAGCAACATCCTTGCACTCAACATCAGTAAGACCAGAGATCTGATTGTAGACACCAGAAAACGTGAGACAAGGGAACACACACTAGTCTTCATAGAGGGATGAAAAGTAGAGAGAGTGAGCAATTTCAAGTTCCTACGTGTTAATATCTCTGAAGATCTATTCTGGGTGCGACATATTGATGCAGATAAAAAGAAGGCACAACAGTTGCTATATTTCATAAGGAGTTTGAGGAGATTTGCTATGTAACCAAAGACACTCGCTAATTTCTACAGATGTACCGTAGAGAATATTCTAACTGGCTGCATTATTATCTGATATGGGTGGGGCTACTGCACAGAATCAAAATAAGCTTCAGTGAGCTGTAAACTTAGTTAGCTCCGTCATGGGCACTAGCCTCCCTAGTACCCAGGGCATCTCCAAGAAGCAATGCCTCAAAAACGCAGCATCCATCCCAGGGCATGCCCTATTCTCATTGCTACCATCTGGAAGGAGGTACAGGAGCCTGAAAGCACACATTCAAAGTTCAAGGTAAATTTTATTATCAAAGTACATATACGTCACCATATACAGCCTTGAGATTCATTTCCCCGTGGGCATACTCAGCAAATCTATAGAATAATAAATATAACAGGATCAATGAAAGACCAACCAGAGTGAAGACAATAAACTGTTCAGCGGCAACAATTCAGGAGCAGCTTCTTCCCCTCTGCCATCCAGTTTCTGAATGGACATTGAACCCATGAACACTACCTCGTTACTTTTTTTGCACTACTTAATCAAATTTAATTATCTTAATTCCTGTAATTCACAGGTTTTTGTCAATTATTAGATACTGCATTGTATTGTTGCCAATGATAGTAGTTCTGATTCCGATTTTGAATTTACTTTGAGCTTTGAACTTTCACATTGGAAATGTATCAGTTCTGACAAAGGGTCTCAGCCCAGAACGTCAACTGTACCTCTTCCTGTAAATGCTGCCTGGCCTGCTGTGTTCCACCAGCATTTTGTGTGTGTTGCTTGAATTTCCAGCATCTGCAGATTTTCTCGTGTTTGCTCTGATATCTGTTGACTTGGGCTGCCAGCAGCACCTTTTAGATATTCAATAGCACAGTAATAGGTTTATAGTCATTATAAGAAATTCATACAATTCACAGAGTAAGCAATTGCAAAACTTGCATAAACAAATAATTTAAGTAGTGAAACTTTATTTAAGCATGCCACTTTAGGGTAGTCAAAGTCTTCTTTACAGTGGACATTCAGGTTAGTTGGAGGCATTGACATTAGACTGCTAAATAAAGCTTATAGTAGATTTGTTGATTTCAGAATCAGAATCAGGTTTATTATCACCAGCATGTGACGTGAAATTTGTTAAGTTAGCAGCAGCAGTTCAATGCAATACATAATATAGAAGAAAAAAAAATAAAATTTTAAGAAGTGAGGTAATGTCCAGTGGTTCAATGTCCATTTAGGAATCGGATGGCAGAGGGGAAGAAGCTGTTCCTGAATCGCTGGGTGTGTGCCTTCAGGCTTCTGTACCTCCTACTTGATGGTAACAGTGAGAAAAGGGCATGCACTGGGTGCTGCCTTTCTGAGACACCGCTCCTTGAAAGTGTCCTGGGTACTTTGTAGTCTTGTACCCAAGATGGAGCCAACTAAATTTATAACCGTCTACAGCTTCTTTCGGTCCTGTGCAGTACCCCCCCCCCCCCATACCAGACAGTGATGCAGCCTGTCAGACTGCTCTCCACAGTACATCTATAGAAGTTGACACACCAAATCTCTTCAAACTCCTAATGAAGTATAGCTGCTGTCTTGCCTTCTTCATAACTGCATTGATATGCTGGGACCAGATTAGATCCTCAGATCTTGACACCCAGGAACTTGAAACTGCTCACTCTCTCCATTTCTGATCCCTCAATGAGGATTGGTATTTGTTCCTTCGTCTTACCCTTCCGGAAGTCCACAATCAGCTCTTTCATCTTACTGACATTGAATGCCAGGTTGTGGCTGTGGCACCACTCCGCTAGTTGGCATATCTCACTCCTGTATGCCCCCTTGTCACCACCTGAGATTCTACCCACAATGGTTGTATCGTCAGCAAATTTATAGATGGTATTTGAGCTATGCCCAGCCACACAGTCATGGATATAGAGAGAGTAGAGCAGTGGGCTAAGCACACACCCTTGAGGTAAATCAGGATTGTGAAAATGATAGTATTAAATGCTGAGCTATAGTCGATGAACAGCATCCTGACATAGGTGTTTGTGTTATCCAGGTGGTCTAAAGCTGTGTGAAGACCATTGAGATTGTATCTTCCATTGACCTATTGTGGCAATAGGCAAATTGCATTGGGTGCAAGAGGGCACTTCCGCCTATAGCAGTAAGAGGTTGAAAATGTCCTTGAATACTCCCGCCAGTTGGTTGGCACAGATTTTCAGAGCCTTACCAAGTACTCCATCGGGACTTCCGCCTTGCAAGGTTCACTCTTTAAAAGCAGCCTAGCATCGGCCTCTGAGACAGAGATCACAGGGTCATCAGATGCAGCAGGGATCTTCACAGCTGTAGTTGTATTCTCCCTTTCAAAGCGTTGAGTTCATCTGGTAGTGAAACATTGCTGCCATTCATGCTATTGGGTTTGGTTTTGTAGGAAGTAATGTCTTGCAAACCCTGCCAGAGTTGTCGTACATTGGATGTTGCCTCCAACCTCGTTCAAAATTGTCTCTTCGCCCTTGAAATAACCCTTGGCAAATCATACCTGGTTTTCTGGTACAAGCCTGGGTCACCAGACTTGAATGCCACAGGACTAGCCTTCAGTAGGTGACGTACATCCTGGTTCAGTCTTTGTAGACACACACTCATCCACACAGGCTTTAATGAAGTCAGTAACAACTGCAGCATACTGATCCAGTATCAAAGATGAATCCCTGAATACAGTCCAGTCCACTGATTCAAAGCAGTCCTGTAGGCGCTACTGTGCTTCCCTTGTCCATACCTCCTTGGTCCTCACTGCTGGTGCTGCAGTATTCTGTCTCCGCCTATATTCAGGGAGTAGAAGTACAGTCAGGTAATCAAACTTCCTGAAGTGAGGACGTGGAATAGCATGGTAGGCATTCTTGCTGGTGGTGTAGCAATGGTCCAGTGTGTTGTTTCCAGTGATTTGTTATCAGTACAAGGTGTTCCAAATGTAATATTAAGTATAAATTTTATTTTAAGATTCTGAATTAAGCTTCCTCGTAATGACATACTATTTGCAAAACTTTCACTTGAAACTGTCATATGTTTATGAACGTATCCTACGGTGCCATTATTTTACAGATAGTCTTCACATTAATTACATTGCACATGAGCAGTAATGGAACCTGTACAGAGGACTACTTGGCCATCCATGATGTTGCTGCAAATCCTCCTACACTCCTTGGAAAATATTGTGGAAAGCTACCTCAGCCAGTTGTTTTTACCTCAACTGGAAGGACACTTGTACTAGAATTGTCTCATCCAATGCCAGATCTTGGATGGGGAATTTCAGCTGAATACAAATCTATTATTAGTAAGTATTTATAAACACAAAAGCTACAGAAATCTTTCTCTTACATGAACCTATAAGAATGTCAAACATTTCAGCTTTGAAAAACATTTGCAGCACTGTTTATCACGTTTTTAGATTTCTCAAGTGCCTTCGATACCATACAGCCCTCATTGCTGGGGGAGAAGCTCCATTCAATGCAGGTTGGTACTTCCATTGTATCCTGGATAATGAACTATCTGACTGGCAGACCACAGTATGTGCAGCTTCAGAGCTGTGTGTCAGACATGGCTACAAGCAGCACGGGGGAATGTATCAGCTCCCTTCCTGTTTACCCTGTATAGCTCAGACTTCAGCTACAACACTGAGTCATGTCACCTGTAGAAATTCTCTGATGGTGTATCAATAGTTGGGTGTATAAAGAGAGGAGGACGGGAGAATGAATAAAGTGCCTAGTGGAGGACTTCGTCAAATGGTGCAAACTGAATCATCTGTAGCTCAACATCAGTAAGACAAAGGAAATGGTGATGGACTTTAGGAAGGCCAAATCTGTACTGCTCCCTGTCACTATTGATGGTGAGGATGTAAATGTAGTGAGGAGGACCAACAAGTACCTGGTGGTGCACCTGGATGACAGACTTGAGTGGAGCACCAACACAGAGGATATGTACAAGAAGGGCCAGAGTTGCCTCTATCTCCTGAGGAGACTGAGGTCCTTTGGAGTATGCAGGCCTTTCCTTCACATTCTACCAGTCAGTTGTCGTCAGCACAATCTTGCTTGTGGTGGTATGCTAGGCAATGGCATCAACACGAGTGATGCCAACAGGCTCAATAAACTGATTAGAAAGGCTGGCTCTGTCTCTGCCAGATCCATGCTCTCAACTGTCAGTTCTTAACCTTCCTCACATCCAGTAAGGTTCAGAAGATCACCCGTCTCCAGATCACAGATCCTGCCACCTCCAAGTCTGGTGGCCCTGGACACCCCTAGACCATGATCATTCCTGCTTCCTGCTCAGGTCTTAATTCAGTTGGATGCCCTCAGATCACGGATCTCACCAAATCCATCACTGACCCCACCAACACCTGTTCCAATGGCTCCACAGCCTCTAACTCCAGCTCCAGAATGGACCTTGACTACCACCATCTCCAGGCCAAGACTTTACTCACTGCTGCTGGGCCTCCAGTTTCATCTTTCCCCACCACCACTCTCCAACCACTTTCCACACCCTGCACAGATGACCGCCTTCTATCTTCAACCCTCTTCTCTGATTCCTGCTCTAGATTGCCAACAAGACATGAACCATTTCAACTTCAACACTTCTCTCTTCAAACCTTACCCCTTTTGAACACACTGCCCTCCACTCTCTCTGCACTGATCCCAACATTACCATCAAACACACAAAGTGGGATGCTTTTGTAGTGTGGCACACTGATCTCTACTTTACTGAGGCCAGGCACCTCCTCATAGCTACCCCTTGAAGAGGAACCCACTCCAGGCCATTAGAAAACTATCTCTGACTTCATCACTGACCTCATCAAGTCTGAAGAACTCCCATCCGTTACCATTAAACTCAGTCTTCTTACCCTGAACTCTACCTCCTACCCAAGATCCACAAACTGGGCTGTTCAAGTAGGCCTATTGTTTCTGGCTGCTCCTGCCCCACTGAACTCTTGTCCTCATACCTCAATTCCATTCTATCCTTCTTGGTTCAGTCCCTTCCCATCTATATCCATAACACCTCCCATGCCCTCAATCTCCTCAGTAATTTTTAATTCCCTGGCCCTGACCACCTTATTTTCACCATGGATGTTCAGTCCCTATACACTTCTATCCCCCCTATCAAGAAAGCCTCAAAGCTCTCCACTTCTCTTATGACAGAGGAACCAACCAATTCCCCCTCCTCCACATGGTGGAACTGGTCCTCACCTTCAATTTTTCCTTCGACTCTTCCTACTTTCTCCAAACACGAGGGGTAGCCATGGGCATCCACATGCACCCCAGCTATTCCTGCCTCTTCATTGGCTATGTACAGCAGTCCATGTTTGAGGCCTTCCCCGGTTACTCCCCAAGACTTCCTCTGCTACATAGACAACAGCATTGGTGCTACTTCGTGCACCATGCTGCACTTGTCACTTCTATCAAATTTGCCTCTAACTTCCACACTGCCCTTAAATTCACTTGATCCATCACCTCCCTCCCCTTACTTGATCCTTCTGTCTCCATCTTGGGAGGCAAGCTGTCAACTGACATTTTTATAAACCTGCTGATTCCCACGGTTATCTTAATTATACCTCTTCCCACCCTATATCCTGTTAAAATGCTATTCGTTTTTCCTCAGGTCCTTGGCCTCAGTCACATCTGTTCCCAGGATGTGGCTTTCTGTTCCAGAGATCAGAGATGTCCACCTGCTTCAAAGAATGGGGTGTCCCTCCCTCTACTACTGATGCTGCTCCCATCTGCATCTCCTCCATTTCCTGGACATCTGCACTCACCCCATCATTTGCCACCTTAAGAATTATAGAGTTCCTCTTGTCCTTACCTACCACCCCATCAGCCAACGCATCCAACAAATCCTCTGCAACTTCCGCTGGCTCCAAAGGGATCCTACCACTAAACATATCTGTACCTCCCCCCACCGAACCCCTGCTTTCCACATGGATTGCTCCCTGTGATTCCTTCACCCATTCACCTCTCACTAATCTTCCTTGCAGTAATTATCCCTACAAGTGACCTAAGTGCTACACCTGCCCATACACGTCTTCCCTTACTTCCATTCAGGCCCTAAACAGTCCTTCCACAAAAGGCAACACTTCATCTGTGAATATGCTGGGTTCATCTATTGTGTTCAGTGCTCTCGTTGCAGCCTCCTCTATATTGGTGAGATCCATCATAAATTGGGGGACTGATTTGTTGAATACCTTCGTTCCATCCTCCAGAAGTGGAACTTCCTGGTGGCCGAACATTTTAATTATGATTCCCATTCCGACAAGTTGGTCCATGGCCTCCTCTTATGAGACGAGGCCACCCTCAAGTTCACCTGGTGCAAGGAAAATCAATTTCTCCTTCCAGTAAAAAAAATTGCCCTTCTCCCCTCTTCATCTATTCTTCTACTTTTATCATGGGTCCTCTCCTCCTTCCCTTTCTCTTATGGTTCACTCACCTCTCTTATCATATTCCTCTTTCTCCAGAAACTGGCTTTCCACCCACCTGGCTTCACCCATCACCTTCCAGCTAGCCTCCTTCCCCTCATCCCACCTTTTTATTCTGGCATCTTTCCCCTTCGTTCTCAGTCCTGAAGGGTCTCAGTTAAAAACGTTATTTCCATAGATGCTGCCTGGCTGCTGAGTTCCTCCAGCATTTTTGTGTTTATGAACAAGAGACCACATCTGATGCAGCTCAATAGAATATGATGAACACTGAATCAGTTTGGCTGCTGCACTAATTTATATGCATTAATTTCATACTAAATTTGATAATTTGGAGTTTGAGCTTAGATGTGCTTCCTTATGATGCAGGACATGATGTATGCAAGAGACTAAAAAATCAATTTTCATCGTAAATCTGATTTTTGCCCCATAAAACTGGCCACACCTTCCAGTTGAGTCAATTACTATTGAGAGTTTCATTTCATTATGCTATTTGCAGATCTTTGAATTCTAAAAGTGAAACTGGATCTTTTAGACACAAGAACTATGTATAAGTCATTGAAGAACTTTAGAAGTACTGTTCAATTCTTATCTGGAAAATCTAATGAGGGAAGAGTTTTATTACTTATTAAAATAGCTTTCATTAAACTGCATTCAAATTTGCAATTTAAGTAATTTGGTAGAAAAAAAATGTTAGACGAGGAAAGGAAATGAAGGCGAGGAATAACACAAACAAGTTCTCAGACATGGTTATCTATGATTGACACAGTTGAAGCAGCAAGACCATTTGAGGTAGCAACTTTTAAAGTTTGGAGTCTAGACTGTAGTCACAGCTGATGAATGTCCTTCTGGATCCACAGTGCCCTGATACATGGCCATTTGGAAATTAAATATGTTGCCTCCTTACCTGATTTCTGGGAATCCTTCAAGCACTGAAGCTGTGCACTGCTATAATAGACTTCCCCTGATGAACCAGCAACGACAAGGGCACAAGCTACCGTTACCTTTGAAGAGTATGGCCAGTACACTTGCAGTACTTTTTTTAGACAGTCATTTCAGAAGGAGAGAAGAGATGTAAAAGCATTAGATATTTGCATTCTTTGTGAATTCTTTGCCTGTGCTGCAACTTGTTGTCCTAGAGATATGGTCTACAGGAGGGGGGAGCTCTACGTCAGTTGGTTTCCAAGCACAAGAGGGCCCCTTCCTCCTATGGATATACAGCCATCATTCGTAAGGCCAGTGATGTTGTGGGGATGGAACTGGACTCTGTCGGTGGTGTCTGAAAAGAGGATGCTGTGTAAGGTGCATGCCATCTTGGTCAATGTCTCCCATCCACTACATAATGTACTGGTTGGGCACAGGAGTACATTCAGCCAGAGACTCATTCCACCGAGATGCAACACAGAGTGTCATAGGAAGTCATTCCTGCCTGTGGCCATCAAACTTTACAACTCCTGCCTTGGAGGGTCAGACACCCTGAGCCGATAGGCTGGTCCTGGCATAATTTACATATTACTATTTAATTATTTATGGTTTTATTACTATTTAATTATTTATGGTGCAACTGTAACAAAAACCAATTTCCCTTGGGGTCAATAAAGTATGACTATGATCAATTATGTCACATCTTGGGCTGCAAGAGGAATAGACTAATTAACAAGGTAGATTTATGTCATGGTTACTTTAGTGAGTGGTAATAAATAAGAATGTTGTAGTTGAAGGAAGTACAATCAGAAGTGATTTTTGGGTGTGGACTTTCATACATCTCATGATTGTTATTCCTAATTTGCTCCATATTTTGGAGCATCTTACTCCTGGAGATTAACTACGTCCCATCTTCTGCCATGGCATCTGGCTTAGGTAAGAATGGCCTTCTGGTCCCACTGGAATAAAGGAGTTCTAAATTATTGTATTTCCTCCATTAGGATCCCTCAGTCTCTGAGTTCGTTCTTCCCTTCAAAAGGTGTTGTTCAGAAAAAAAAAACCATGCTTGCTCTGCTGTATTGAGATCATGAATAAAACAGCTCAATAGAAATGTACAGGCCCAGACTAGCTCCCCTGTTTGGAACCCAGAATATCTATGTTATTCCCAGTGAGTTAAATATTCAAAACAGCTCACTAAAATGAATGGAGTGAGTATGATGCATGAATGCATGGAATTCAGCAGAGTCAAACTTGTGTTGCCATATCATAATAATTTCCCCATGCATTCCGTGCTCCACACAACTCATTGATTCATTACCTGCATGCATCATCAAGGAAACCAATAACTTGACTACCTTTCAATGTATGACAGTAAAACAGAATCTGATAAAATTGAGGTACATTATAGCAGAAGAGCTTACTGAGAATCATTAATCAGATTCTTGTGCTTCCAGCTGGGTACAAATATCAATTTTATCAGCCGTTACAATTCCATTTTCATCAGAAATTATGGCTGGGCATGTCTAGGCTGGTGATATTTATACCCTCATCATCCGTCCCACCTGATTGGTTAGTTCTCATCCAAGCAGACCTCTGCTATCCCACCTTGTTTACAACTGAATTCCAATTCTTACATAGGACGAGACCTTCATCTTTGTTAAAATCATTTCCCTATAGTTTTATTTCAATGGCTTCCTTTACCAGGCAGTCCCAAAAGCCATTGGCATAGCACAGTAGATTTGTGCCAAAGTCAATCCTATGTCCATTGCGAATGCTATGTTCTGCTACTGCCAATTTCTCCGGGTAACCCAAATGGATACAAATCTTGTGCTTCTTGATATTGAGAGCTGATGACAGTTCTGATGAAAAGCAATGAATGGTTATCTAAAGGAGATAGAGTGTCTTCATGCTGTCATGTTACAATGGAGATCTTAGTGAAAGAGTCAGAAAGCAAATATCAAGGGGATAGGCAAGTGATTCTCCAGACACTTGTAGAGAAGGCAGAAAGAATGCATACCTGCAAAAGCCATGTTCCAGAGTACAGCCCCTACAACCCAGGTGCATTGTCAGTCAAGATGTAGAGATGAAATGCATGATCAAGATTCAGTAAAATTATATTCAAATACTCTATCTTACTGATTCTGTTACTGTTCACAGCCTCTGTCCTGTTTATAGTGGCTTCAGGTCAACAGGGAACATATTTTGTAATAGTCTGTCTCATAACCAGCATTGCCTTGTCATAGTAAACAAAACCGAGCTTAGCACACTACTACCCCATGAGCAATCTATCAATGAGATTCTATAAGCATGCACTTCTATTCTTCTTTCCTTCTGAATGTAGCAGGTGAGATAAAAATTTGAATGCATGTAAAACTCTAGAAAATCTTCAGTTGTAGGTTTTTGTTTAGTTTTGTTACTTCTTGCTCCTTTTGAAGTCCTTGCATTTAACTTGGTTAGATTTGATCACAATTTCTGCCAGCTGTAACTTGGCAAAAAGGTAAGTGCTGTCTATATATATTGCAGAGTTGTGAACGTTGCTTTGTGACAATCAGTATTTAAAAGAAAAGTAATTTTAGTAAATGTCTTTCAGATTTTGGCAATCACTTTTCCTTTCATCTATACTCCAATTTGGTTCTTGGACTATTTAGAATATTAAGTTTATATTTTTCTTTCTTTTTGCAGATAAGAACCCTCCTGAAGTTATTACCTACAACAACAAGGGGAGTTACCCAAATACTTTAGCATTAGTGCTAACTTCTGCAGTCCTTTATTTCCACTACTTATAGAATCTGGAAATTCTAAATCCATGTGCTTTGTACAATGATTAACTAAAATTAAAGCATTTAAGGCAAACTGGGAATTACTGTTGCTGTTAGAATGAACAAGCACATTATTTTTTAAACAGGACAATTAATTAAATCAACAAAAGAAAAAACCTGAAACTGGTAAATATGGAACAAATATTTTTGTGCTGTATTTGCTTAATTAATTGTTTAATCCTGGAGCCAAATATATTGTAATGTGTTCTTGTTTTCATTCACTTCTGTTGTCCTTAACTGAAATAATTAAAGATAGAACACATTTTTGTTAAAAGAAAGCCCAAAAATCAGGCATCCAGCATCCATTTGTAGGGTACTGATTGGCCTACCGAGGGATCAGGAACTCTGCTAGGAAGTATGCATACAGGTATGGCTAGAAAGGGGAAAAGCTATGTCCTTTTCTAACTTAAGCCATCTGCAGGTACAGAAAAGGAACCTCACATCTAAATAGGCATGCTCTGAGGAACCACACATCAGCTAAGTATGGAACTGAGAGAATCTGGAGCCTCAATAACAATCTTAACCTTGATGTAGTCAACTGCCACCATGTTCACTCCTGACTATCACCAATCCTCCCCATAAAAAATTCCTTCCTACCAGTTGATACTAGCCTCCTCAATACTAGCCTTCTGAACCAGGGACTGCAGATCAGAACTTGGTCACTGATAACCTTGACTTTCCTTCATAACACCAATCCTGATGACTGGCTTCAACCTAACTCATGATGCACAAAGTTCACAGCAACACCATGAGTTTGCATTCTTCTGAAGCAATTTCAATTTTAAGGTGATCCAACAATAAATGTCAGGAGATCCAGGGACTCTCTACATCTGGCATACTTTCCAGGTGACTGACAACATCTGATTTTCTAACCTAAATACTTAACAGTCAAAAACTAAAATAACTTCTAAGGGAAATTAAAAGGTCAATGATCAATTTTCCCAAGTGGCTTTCACTCCAAACAGAATATAGTGATTGACTCTAAGGATTTTGCTGTTTAACATCAAATCAGTAATTCTCCATTTGCTGATATGTAATTAACCCTACTTTCATTGTTTAATTCTTGCTCTGCTGGTAAAGCAATTGTGATATTTATGTGAAATTATTTATCATTAAAAATGCTATTTTAATAGTTTAAGACCAAGCATATTTGTCTTTAAATTACAAAAGAAAATTAAAAACATACTCTATCCCATTAAGTTAATCTACAATATATATACATATGCAACCACCTGAAGCTAATCCAGCTGCAAGCACCAAACCAAGGTACTGAATTGTTTGAATCCCAAATTTCAAATACAAATACCATACATAATTCTCAACTACAGTGTAGTTGATGTAGCCAACTAGATGTAGTTTATGATCCATGAAGGTCATCAGTCATTCTAATTTACATAATACTTAAGTATATACACCTAATTTGGATATGAGATGCTTAAAAAGATGTATAGCATGTAGGCTCACAGATAAAATTCTGAAGTATCAATTGACCAATGGAAAAGAAAGAAAGATGCTCAATGTGCAGCCATCCTGCTGGAATACACTGGTCTCAAACTGATATTCCTATGCAAACCAGTGAAATTAGGACTCGTTAAAGTGAAGACTCAAGCTTGGCACCACAGGACAAAAAACTGAATAGGCTGGGCACAACAAAAATATAGAAGTAATTAGTAGTCAGGGAGAGAGAGAACCATTAATGTGAGACCTTTGTTGTGTGTTACCTCATTGGTGACCAGGGAAAGGAAGAACATGGACATTCTACTAGAAGAGCAAGTAGAACTCTTGGCCTGTTTTGGAACAAATAGTACCGTAAATTCAGTTGGGATTCTGCCTAGGGTGAGGGTTTTGGAGCTACAAAGAAAGTTAAAAGGTTGATCCACAAAGCTTTCAAAGCTTTTAGATTACTTCCAGGGCCTTGTGATGCTGAGAAAACATTATTTGACTATTTGATGAGAGGTACAGTCAGCAAGAGAGAACTTCAGATTTCTGAGACATTGGAACCAGTTCTACAGTTGTAGGGTTGTGCATGCAAGTTGCATCTCAAAGATCAGGCCCATTATCCTCAAGAGCAAGTCTGCTCTCGAGTAGCTTAAACTAATTGAGCATGAAATGGCACATTGAAAAAACAATGTACAATTAGATGGCATCAGAAAAATAAGAGGCCTAAGTAGATTTGGAATGAGTCAACACCAATCCCTCCAATCCACTGGAAGGCCATGTAAACCAATGTTGGTGATCTCTCCCAGGCCATCATCCCAACACTAAGGCATTCATTTAGTTGCAGTGGGAAGATTACATCATTTATGTGTCCACACCGAATTCCCAAGTAGATTTTCTATCCTAATTTTACGCACAAGTCACAGAGCGATACAGCAGAGATACTGGGTCTTTGGTTGAGTCAGCCCTTGCCGATAACCCCAGCTAGTCCCAATTTCTGCATTTGGTTCATATTCCTGTTAGCTCCACCCTCCAAGTGCTGGTACTTTAACTTGATACCATTGCGAGAGAGAGATTACCAACCAGGAGAAAGGATTCAGGGATATGCTCAAAGCCTCAATAAAATGCAGCATCTCCATTGACTCTGGGGATTCTTTAGCCCCAATAACTTAAAGGAGAAGATTCAGGATGGTATTGGGAACATGGAGGTCATGCATGAGAGCACACAGATTCCCCATGTCATGGGAAAAGGAGTGCATCACCTTACAAACCACTCACCAACCCCGTCAGGCACTTCCTTCCCCACCTGTGAAGAGTCTGCTTTTTCCATTTTGATGCATCAGCCACAGCAAGAGTAGAAGGACGTCATCCTTCAACCCAAGGGTCTACCAAAGAAGAAATGGCAGGAAAAAATACTCATGAGAATATGATGTTAAAGGGGAAGAGACTGATCACCTTCTAATTTGTGGGTGTAAGGGCCTAGTAGTTAAGTGCTGTTGCCCAAATCTATGCACAGAACAGTTGAATAGGATCCATAAAAAAGATCAAATAAACTGCATGACATGACTGAATAGTTCTGAATGAGTCATACATACAAATAGAATACAAGTAGTAATATTACATAGAACCTAGAATAGTACAGCACAGTACAGGCCCTTCAGCCCACAATGTTGTGCCGACCCTCAAACCCTGCCTCCCATATAAGCCCCCACCTTAAATTCCTCCATATACCTGTCTAGTAGTCTCTTAGACTTCACTAGTGTATCTGCCTCCACCACCAACTCAGGCAGTGCATTCCACGCACCAACCACCTCTGAGTAAAAAACCTTCCTCTAATATCCCCTTGAACTTCCTACTCCTTACCTTAAAGCCATGCCCTCTTGTATTGAGCAGTGGTGCCCTGGGGAAGAGGCGCTGGCTATCCACTCTATCTATTCTTCTTATTATACATCTCTATCATGTCTCCTCTCATCCTCCTTCTCTCCGAAGAGTAAAGCCCTAGCTCCCTTAATCTCTGATCATAATGCATACTCTCTAAAGCAGGCAGCATCCTGGTAAATCTCCTCTGTACCCTTTCCAATGCTTCCACATCCTTCCTATTGTGAGGTGACCAGAACTGGACACAGTACTCCAAGTGTGGCCTAACCAGAGTTTTATAGAGCTGCATCATTACATCACGACTCTTAAACTCTATCCCTCGACTTATGAAAGCTAACACCCCATAAACTTTCTTAACTACCCTATCCACCTGTGAGGCAACTTTCAGGGACCTGTGGACATATACCCCCAAATCCCTCTGCTCCTCCACACTGCCAAGTATCCTGCCATTTACTTTGTATTCTGCGTTGGTGTTTGTCCTTCCAAAGTATACCACCTCACACTTCTCCAGGTTGAACTCCATCTGCCACTTCTCAGCCCACTTCTGCATCCTATCAATGTCTCTCTGCAATCTTTGACAATCCTCTACACTATCTACAACACCACCAACCTTTGCGTCGTCTGCAAACTTACCAACCCACCCTTCTACCACCACATCCAGGTCGTTAATAAAAATCACGAAAAGTAGAGGTCCCAGAACAGATCCTTGTGGGACACCACTAGTCACAATCACAATATTAGCACATGTATGACATACAATTAACATCTCATACAGCATATACTCACAATTCATGTGAATGCTTGGAGCATGTAAGGCTGGTCATACAGAAAACAGCACTGCATTTGCACTCAAAGGAATAATCAGTTACTTGCAAGCTTGTTAGAGAGTAATTTGGAGCTGAGATTGTGTTGAATAAGGCAGAAGGCTATTAGTGGAAGTCTTGGAAATTACTTACATTTAACTCAAGTGAATGTTGTAAATTAGATATAGGAGCCCCAGTAGTGAACAGGTTTTGTTTGTCTTGTGATTGGGACTTGTGTAAAAATCTTTAGAATTAGAAGAGATTAAATGTATAATATACTGTATATTCATGCCTGCAGTGTGAACGGTTGATTGGCAGACCCTGCTTTTGTTGTATGCAACTATGGGTTTTGAATCCCTACCATCTGGCATTTGGCGAGGCCCCACCTCAGTGATGCCGAGGAGTGGAACCAGCAACTTGCCAGGCACAGCACCTCAGTGACGAAAGGTCTCGGCCCAAAACATCGACTGTACCTCTTCCTATAGATGCTGCCTGGCCTGCTGCGTTCACCAGCATTTTGTGTGTGTTACGTCAATGATTAGTTGGGAGTCAACCTCATGTAGAAAGGTCATAGCCAAAATTGTGCTTGAAGAAACTGGTGCAAGGTCATGCAATGAGCAAGCTTGGTCATCAGTACAACCAACTCATTCTATCTGTACCTTCTTCATGTCCTTCCAATAGCCGGCTCTTCCATCTAAATTTGCATCATTGGCAAAATTGCAGGAGATTCTTTCATTTGTTTATTACTATAGATCACAGAAAAACCAATATTTGCAGCTTATTAATAAGATCCTGACAACCTGAAAGTGACCAATCTATTAACACTTTTTTTTGCCATTAACCAATTTTCTATCCATACTAGTATGTTACCACATCCCTACAAGTCTGTACTTCCTACTAGTTCTCCGTGATTTTGCAACTTACTAAATTACCTATCTGCCATTAAGAATCACTGAAATTCATGTCGACTCTGCCTAATCATACTAAGATTTTCTGAGTATCCTTTTATCTCTTCCTTAACAATGCCACTATCAACTTGACAATTGATTCAGGCTAGCTGCCTTTATTATTCCATAATTTCTCTCCCATCCTTTCTTGGTGATATTTAGAGAATTTTTGAAGATCAAATGTATCTGCTTTCACTACTGCCACTTCTTTTAAAACTCTGAGGCCAGCATTATGGCTTCTTGCCACCCTTTCAACAACACCCTGCAGGGCAACAGAAAGCTGGCTATGCCTGATGACTTCTAGCAACAGCAGAGGATCTGTGGTGTCCAGCTGTGTCCCCATACCCTCAAGATACCAGAGGAGAGTATCCAAAACTTTGACATTCTCCTCTGCCTGCACGAGATGTACGGCAGATGCCATCCCATTGGTTCATCACTCAACCTTGGAACATCTGGACAGCAAAGATGCATACATCAGGCTTCTCTTTATTGACTACAGCTCAGCGTTCAATACCATCATCCCCTCAAAGCTAATCAATAAGCTTTAATATCTCCTTGTGCAACTGAATGTGGATTTCCTCACTTGCAGACTTCAGTCAGGTTGAATTGGCAACATCTCCACGATCTCCATCAGCAGAGGTGCACCACAAGGCCTTGTGCTTAGAGCCCCTGCTCTTCTCAGTTTACACTTATGACTGTGTGACCAAGCACACCTCCAATGCCATATTCAAGTTTGCTGATGACACCCTTACATTGGCTGAATCAAAGATGGTGATGAATCAGCATATAGGAGGGAGAATGAAAATCTGGCTCAGTGGTGCCATAACAACAACCTCTCACTCAATGTCAGCAAGACCAAGGAGCTGATTATTGACTTCAGGAGAAGAAAACCAGAGGTCCATGAGCCAATCCTCATTGGATCAGAGATGGAGAGGATCAGCATCTTTAAGCTCCTCAGTGTTATTTCATGAAGACTATCCTAGGCCCAGCACAGCAGCAGTTCACTTCCTTAGGAGTTTTAAGAAATTCAGCACGACATCTAAAAGTTGTTCAAGTTTACATTGAAGTGTGGAGAAGAGAATGTTGATTGGAAGATGTAATGTTGAATCAGGTTCATGGGTCTGGTAAGCAAGACAGAGAACATGGACTGTGAATAAGCACTACTGTGAATAAATAATAAATGTGATTTATTTACAAACAGTAAAAATTCAACTAAACATTCATGTTCCCCAAGTTACAGAAACTACAAAGCTGAATATTCAACCAACATACTTAGCTAAAAGCGCTCAGAGCATACTTTCCCCAATGGTCATGTGCAACGCTTGCCTTAAAGGGAGAGAGAAAGAACCTCAAACACTTGCTCTCTATATATTCAAGATATTTGAAACTGGAAACCAGGCAGCCAACCAATGGGAAAAGAAACTGCAGTTTCAGAACTAACCAATGACAATGAAAGCTACTTTCAACAATCAGAATACAGCACTACCCCTCAAAAATTGCAAATGTGATGATTCAATCCTCAGAATAGTATCCCAAATAAGCTACATATAAAACACAAGAGTACAATATTCAATACTACAAACCCAGTTGTCAACCCCCAGTCTACTACAATGGTGCACAGCCTCCCTGTGCCCCAAAAGGCCCCATCCCAGTGTGTAATAGCTAGTGAGCTGGTCCCCACTTAATCTTATACACTGGCTCTCAGATGTGATCAATACCAGGTGAACAATGTTACCAAACTCATCAGGAATGAAGGTGCAGCAATTTTGACCCAGTGCTACCTACTTGTGAGCAGGTAGTCTAAGGTCATTGAAATCAGTTCCTGGGACAGTCTGGACACCATGCTGAGAAAGGCCATCATTCAAATCCTTCCCTCCTCTGGAACAGCCCTCTTACCGACCGGCATGGATGAGGGGGGGTGCTCATTAAGAGCACTGAGGCGGTAGACAAACAACACCACCCTGCGGGAACCCGGGTAGCCTTCACAACACTTAGCATAGACACAGCCATCCTAGGATACTGTTCCTGCTCACACTTCCCATCCACCTTACACCTTGTACCACAGACCACCTACACCAACACACTGTCAAATGGGGAAATCACTTTAAGAGTCAGGACTTTCCAATTATACGAAGGTTATGTGGGGAAATGCCAGCCCTTAAAGCATTCACTCCACCAGGGCTATTAAGGCTCAAGTCCCTCAAGCCTGTTACCAAACTCTGAGTTGAGGTTGGCTGGAATAGACTACTCCTCCCAACTCCCCCAAAACAGAATGGCCAAATCCGAGAAGCCAGATAATTTCCTCAACAGTCTCTTTCTTGTCAAAGGGATCAATATCAGTGACATCCCTTCCGTGATGCAGTAAGGATCCTCATACAAATTCAGCAATCTGACCCATTGGTCCAGTGTGAAAATTCAAACGCCATCCACGGGAATATATCTCAGGATCTCCCACAAGTTAGCATCCACCACTTTGTCATTCTGTAATGCAGAGTGATACAAATGCACTCACTCCTGATTAGTCACTGGATATTTAGAAAACACAACAACCCTACTGGAATTGCTCCCCAAATGCTATGTCCCTCTGAAATACTGGCATCTCATATCTGGAGTAAGTTGCCCAAATTCTTACCTCATTAACTCAAATTTCATCTGGCCAGTATGAAATGAGTCATCCTTACCAACTGCATGGGGAAAACAGGTAACAGATTAAGACACAATTAACACGCAACAGATTAAGAAAACAAGAAACAAAGTAATTGCTTAAACAACCACAAGAAAAAAAGTAACAGATTAGAACAAAACAGGAAACCCAGGCTGTACTCACCTTCTCAGGCTGCGTCCACACTAGACCGGATAAATCTGTAACCGAAGCTTTTTCTCTCCGTTTTGACCCTCCACCCACACAAACGGTGTTTTCCTCCCCCGAGAACGGAGCTTTTCTAAACCGTTCTCCAGAGTGTGTAAATCTGAAAACGCTGGTTGGGCGGTGTAGTGTGTACGGGGTTACCGGAGCTTTTTAAAAATGCTGTCATGACGTGCCAGAACAGATGGTGGTGGCAGCGCAGCGTTTCATTGTTTTCTTGAACGCAACTTCCAACACCACAACAATGGCGGACGGCTTCATGCATGTGTTGTTTACTTTATTGTCTATGTTAATAGCTTGTTTGGAATTAAACATAGCTACCTACCATGTACAGGCAGCATATCTACATACAAAAAGGTGTCTTTTGTACTCAAAGTCGTTGTGCAATAGATCAGCACAATGTCAACATCATTATCAACCGTACAAAGACGGGCAGTTTTGGAGACGACCCGGCCAAACCAGTACCTGGTGGGACAATTTCGCAAATGAAGTTGTGGTTCCTGACAAAGGGTGTGATAACTTTAGAATGTCCAGGAGCTCCTTCCTTCATCTAAATGAACTATTACTTCCTCACATCAATGTCATAATGGAGGTGCGTTGTGAACGGACCCAAATGCAAGACACAGACACTGAAGTACTAGGAACAGGAATGGACAGAACTAAATGATGGGACAGGACGCAGACTAGGAGTAGGGACAAGAACACGGACTAGGCTTGGGAAGCAGGACCAGGATGAGGGACTGGGAACAAGCAGCCTGGGTGTGGGCTCCGAGCCAGAGACTGGACAAGGACCCAGAACCTGAGTCTTAACTCGGGCTTGGACACCAAAACTAGGTGAAGACGTGACAAGGCTTGGGATCTTGGAGACCAGGCGAAGGCATGATGAGGCTCGGGGTCTTGGAGGCTAGACGAGGACATGATGGGGCAAGGGTACTTCGAGGCAACTCCTGGGCAGGATGCGGGACTCCACCCCAGGGAAGCAAGGACAGGGAGGGACAGACCCAACTGCAGGGTAACGGCAAACGGCCTGGCTTACCTGACGGAGGCATGGAACAGAAAGGGGCAGAACCAACCGCAGGGTAACAGCAAATAGCCTGGCTTACCTGACGGAGGCATGGGACAGAAAGGGGCAGAACCAACCGCAGGGTAACGGCAAATAGCCTGGCTTACCTGATGGAGGCAAGGGAAAGGAAGGGAGCTAGGTCCGGGGTGGCTCCAAGACTCGAGGTGGCCAGTAACCTCAGCGGGTTATGGAACAGCCAAATCCATATCTCGATGACTGCACTAGCCTTCCACCAGTGGGTTGCTCCAAGGGGAGACTGACAAGACGACCCACCAACCACATTCAATCCCAGGGCCACTTATATTCCCAGCCCCAAGATGAGCATCAGGTGCTTATGGTTAAATCCAACCGAAACAAGGGACAGCCGGAAGACCTGAAGTCCGGAGTCCATGGACCGGACCATGACAGTACACACCCACCCCTTCTATGGGAGCCTCCGGGCAACCGAAGAGACTCTCCAGGACTAAGGACGACTCGAGCGGGTGGGGGGGGCAGTGTATACAATCAGGAGGGAACCCCGGGTGACGGGAGTTAGACGACAGTGTCTGCGTTGCTGGGTCCATGAATGGCTGGGTTGTTCTGTCATAAAGAGGGGCGTTGTGAACGGACCCAAATGCAAGACACAGACACTGAAGTACTAGGAACAGGAACGGACAGAACTAAATGACGGGACAGGATGCAGACTAGGAGTAGGGACAGGAATACAGACCAGGCTAGGGGAGCAGGACCAGGACGAGGGACTGGGAACAAGGAGCCTGGGCATGGACTCCAGGCCAGAGACTGGACAAGGACCCAGAACCTGGGTCTTGACTTGGGCTCGGACCCCAAATCTAGGCGAAGGCATAACGAGGCTTGGGTTCTTGGAGACTAGATGAGGACATGAAGGGGCAAGGGTACTTCGAGGAAACTCCTGGGCAGGATGGGGAGGGACGGACCCAACTGCAGGGTAACAGCAAACAGCCTGGCTTACCCGACAGAGGCAAGGGACAGAAAGGGACAGAACCAACTGCAGGGTAATAGCAAATGGCCTGGCTTACCCGACGGAGGCAAGGGACAGGAAGGGAGCTAGGTCCGAGGTGGCTCCAAGAATCGAGGCGGGCAGTAACCTCCGTGGGCTACGGAACAATCAAATCCATATCTCGATGACTGCACTAGCCTTCCACCAGTGGGTTGCCCCAAAGGGAGACTGACAAGACAACCCAGCAACCACACTCGATCCCAGGGCCACTTATAATCCCAGCCCCAAGATAACCATCAGGTGCTTATGGTTAAGTCCAACGAAAACAAGGGACAGCCGGAAGACCTGGAGTCCGGAGTCTGCAGACGGGACCGTGAACCAGAATGCGGACTTCGGACCGGACCATGATAATCGAAGGCCAGACAACACGACTGAGATCACCGCTGGCTGTGGTTAAAAAGGTCGCTTGCACTTCGTGCTACCTAAGCGAGGAAGAAAGGCTCAGGAAAACGGCTAACGCGTTTGGATTATCAGGGCAGGTGGTGCCCAAGATCATTAGAGAAGTATGCAAGGCTATAACTGCACATCTGGGCCCTGCATATATCAAGATCCCACGCACAGAGTCTTAAGAGAAATACTTTGTAACCAACTTCCACCATGCTCACGGCATGCCACGGTGTTTGGGGGCGGTTGATTGCACACACATTGAAGTTATACAGCCTCCAACAAACTCCACAGATTACCTGAACAGAAAGGGCAGATTTTCTTTGAATGTACAGGCTACATGTGATTACAAATTCTGCTTTATGGACGTTGTTGCGAAATGGCCAGGCTGTGTCCATCATGCTCGTATATTTGCAAGTTCAAAAATTAATGACTATTTGAAAAATGAGAGGATTCCCTCTTACAAACGAGTTGTGGTGGAGGGTGAGGATGACATTCCTGTTTTTTTTGCTGGGAGACCCTGCATACCCCGATGCCTTATGTTATGAAAGAGTACACTAACGGTGGTGTGACCCCATATGGAACAGTACTTTGGCATGTCATTCTGCAAGTCAAGAATGGTAATTGAATGCTCTTTTGGATGTTTGAAGGCAAGTTTTAGTACTCTGTGCAGAGTAATGGACAAAAATATAGAGGACTTTCCCTGTCATTTATGCATGCTTTGTGCTGCACAGTTCCTGTGAGACAAACAAGGAGACTGTCCCTGAGCAGAATGTTACTGCAGCTTTGCAGTACGACAGAGAACTTCAAACCCCCACACAACCTAACAATTTCAGAACAGACGGCAATGAGACTGAAGCCAGATTTAGAAATGTACTCACCAAATACTTCGACCCATAGTTTACTGAATAAATAAGTATACTCACTTTGCCCCATTTTCTGTCCTTGCTTGTATGAACGTGGTTTACCTATTTATGCAAGTACTTCTCTGACAATAAATGTGTAACAACCTAATGTAACATTGTATGGAAATACAAGATAACACTGATGCAACACACATCAAAGTTGCTGGTGAACGCAGCAGGCCAGGCAGCATCTCTAGGAAGAGGTACAATCGACGTTTCAGGCCAAGACCCTTCGTCAGGGCACTGATGCAGACATGTCTTATAAATTTAACAAGGTGCTTTATTAATGTATTGCTTGTGCAAACATTCAATAGATGCAATTGTCACTACTTCCAAAATGTCATTTTTAAATAGTAGCTTATGTTTGACATAGACGTGAAAATGTTAAGGCCAAAAAAGGAAAATTGTAAGTTTCACTTTCACTCAGGTAAAAATAAAATCACTTTTCCCCGTAACTCGTTTTATTGCACATGTTAAATACAGCAAAATAATACAGGAAGACATGGCGAAAGTAAAGGCAAACAGATGATGTAACAGCAAATTTCACTTTTGCCCAATAACAAGCCTTAATGCATTTAGTTGTAGCTGTCGTCCCTTTCATCGGTGAAGAGACTATGGCTGTAGGAAATGTTTCCAGGGTGACCCAGAGAGGAGCCATCATATTCCTCATCATTGCAAATCCCTCTGCAACAGAGTTAGTCGGTTTTTCAATGTTCGTCATCAGCCGGGTCATACTGTCCGTGAACTCCCAGTCGGTTGCCTCCATACGCTCCAGTATTTGTTGTTTTTTTTTCAGTTTTAAGTCCTCCTGCGCGAGGGCCAACAGCTGTCCATCGTTTGGCAGTTTCCTTTTAAGTTTTTCTGGTCTGTAACTGGACAAATGCGCACCAAGTCTTTCACGGCGAGATTCCACACCAAACGTGTCACAGCCGTCACCTGTTGCTGCTCCAAACTGTCCGAGTCGGGGGTACTGGAAGCGGGTGAAGAGGCTGTACATCGGTCGCTGTGATGTGCGTCGACCCTATCCTCCAAATCGCAAGTTTCAATGCCGGCTTGAACTGCTGTTGTGGCTGGTGAGCCCCCCACCCCGCAGATCTGCTCACACAACTCGAAGTACAGTAGAACTGCTCTACCGTGTCCACCCTTTCGTCTACCTGCCGGTATTTGTGGCGAATCACCTTAAGTTTGGTTTCAATAATTGTCTTGGTTATATTGTCCAATTTATGCGGGTAGTCCTTACCCAGAGATTCCGACTGCTCTGCCGCGAGGTACTGTTCTTTATAACGGTCATTGTATTTGGTCTGGCACGACTCCCAGTCCACGTTCGCCACTGCTTTGCTGACTTTGTAGTCTTTTGTAACTCGCAGAAGCAGCTCAACTTCATCGTCTGTCCAAACAAAGAAATCCAGTCTGTTTTTCCAGCGGAGGTTTTCTTTGTATTCCTCGAAGACATTGTTGAAAACCTTCTTTCGCTGTTGTTGTTGGTACTCTAGTTTTTGACCAATGGAAATAGCACAACGCCGCCGCGGAAACGGAGATAGTGTGGCGTGTTCTCTGCGCTTGCTTGCTGTAGGTATGTCCTCCGCGTACCCAGTAGCAGGAGACCCGTTTTAATGTCGACGGAATGAGGCCTGGTGTGAACGCCTATCGGTGTTACGCGAAACCGGCGTTTTCAAAATTATCCAGTCTAGTGTGGATGTAGCAGTATGGAACTGCAGAAAGAGAATGAATTTCTCTCAGAGAAAGAGCACCCTTATCAGAGAACAACTGCGAAGGGAGAAGTATCCGGGCGGCCTTTTAAACCTTACATTCACACCTCATTTCTCCGCATTCAAATCATTCACGCTCGATTTACAGGGAAGAAGGAAGCAGGCCGAACGACCCCCCCCCCCCCCGCAACAATGAGACTCGAATATGTTAGCCAACGCACACCCCTCCCCCACTCCCACTGCTGGCGAACGTACACCGGGTCCTTTGTAGGGAACCCTGAATGGACTGCGAGGACTCTAGCATAGGACAAAAGATGCCATTATAGGGGGAGGACTTGAACAATCCCTTCTCCTCAACAGCCTCCCTTTCTTGCTCGGACACAACTTCCTCCACAGTGCATAGAGGGTCGGGTGCGGGGGTGGGGGGAAGCAACACTGAAAACATTTATTTGCGGGAACCCCCACTCCCCGTCGGCTTCCTCAACTTCCGTACCTGGCTACGCGCACCCTCCAAACCTTATAATAATTGAATGGCTGTGTTTATAAGATGATGAGCAGTTGCTATAAAGCCAGTACTGCCCCTTCTATTGGATAACGCACAGCGATAACCATATGGCCTATCATTCCAGAAGTTAATTCAATATCCTTCCGGCAGACTACTACTATCGGGTACAATTCAGTGATCAGAGCCCACTGGCAAAGAACTTCCGTATCTCCCTCTACTGTGCTCCGTTCTGCTTTGGCGTTTTAAATTCCATTCAGTAAGTGTGGGACACCTTCTGCCGTTACCCGGTGTATTATGCTCAGGGAAGCAAGCAGCGTTCTCAGGCTGTTATTAATTGTGTGGGGGACTATAGTCTCCCTAAAATACCCATCTCTATTAGATAGGCTCACTCCGGTTCCCCCCTCATCCCATATACTCAATAACCACACGGACAAAGACTTCCCAGCCTTTTGCCTGAGCCTGTCGCCTAAACTCACCAATTTCTTAGCAGAGAATTCCCTGATCTGTAGTCTCCAAGGTATCCATTTTACCATCTCCCACACATTCCTGATCCTATGCCCCCCCCCACCCCCAGGGGAAAGAAGCCACGGGCTGATACCCCCATGGCAGGTGTCAAAACGTGTGCTCAATGGCCTGGTCCCTACTGTTTCAAGTACAGAGGAGAGAGGGCAATCATCTCGAGGGATAAACTGAGGCGTCCACACTATCCTCTTCCTCATTTTCATCATCCATCCAGACATCTAACATATGGAGAGGCTTGAAGGAAAGAGAAGCAGAATAAACGATGTAAAGGCAGTAAGGTAGGAGGGCTAAAGTGTGTGTACTTCAATGCAAGAAGCATCAGGAACAAAGCTGATGAACTGAGAGCTTGAATACATACATGGAATTATGATGTAGTGGCCATTACAGAGACTTGGCTGGCACCAGGGCAGGAATGGATTCTCAATATTCCTGGATTTCAGTGCTTTAAAGGGGATAGAGACGGGTAGAAGGGGAGGAGGGGTGGCATTACTGGTCAGGGATACTATTACAGCTACACAGAGGGTGGGTAATGTAGCAGGAACCTCTTTTGAGTCAGTATGGGTGGGAGTCAGGAACAGGAAGTGAGCAGTTACTCTGGGGGTATTCTTTTGGCCCCCTGGTAGCAGCAGAGATACTGAGGAGCAGATTGGGAGGCAGATTTTGGAAAGATGCAAAAATAACAGAGTTGTTATCATGGGTGACTTTAACTTCCCTAATATTGATTGGCACCTGATTAATTCCAGTGGTTTAGATGGGGCAGAGTTTGTTAAGTGTGTCCAGGACGGATTCCTGTCTCAGTATGTGGACAGGCCGACTAGGGGGAATGCCATACTAGATCTAGTACTAGGTAATGAACCGGGTCAGGTCACAGATCTCTCAGTGTGTGACCATCTGGGGGACAGTGACCACTGCTCCCTGGCCTTTAACATTACCATGGAAAAGGATAGAATCAGAGAGGACAGGAAAATTTTTAATTGGGGAAGGGCAAATTATGAGGCTATAAGGCTAGAACTTGTGGGTGTGAATTGGGATAATGCTTTTGCAGGGAAATGTACTATGGGCATGTGGTCAGTGTTTAAGGATCTCTTGCAGGATGTTAGGGATAAATTTGTCCCAGTGAGGAAGATAAAGAATGGTAGGGTGAAGGAACCATGGGTGACAAGTGAGGTGGAATATCTAGTCAGGAGGAAGAAGGCAGCATACATGAGGTTTAGGAAGCAAGGATCAGATGTGTCTATTGAGGAATATAGGGAAGCAAGAAAGGAGCTTAAGAAGGGGCTGAGAAGAGCAAGAAAGGGGCATGAGAAGGCCTTGGCGAGTAGGGTAAAGGAAAACCTCAAGGCATTCTTCAATTTTGTGAAGAACAAAAGGATGACAGGAGTGAAGGTAGGACCGATTAGAGATTAAGGTGGGAAGATGTGCCTGGAGGCTATGGAAGTGAGCGAGGTCCTCAATGAATACTTCTCTTCAGTATTCACCAATGAGAGGGAACTTGATGACGGTGAGGACGATATGAGTGAGGTTGATGTTCTGGAGCATGCTGATATTAAGGGAGAGGAGGTGTTGGAGTTGTTAAAATACATTAAGACGGTTAAGTCCCCGGGCCTGACGGAATATTCCCCAGGCTGCTCCACGAGGCGAGGGAAGAGATTGCTGAGCCTCTGGCTAGGATCTTTATGTCCTCGTTGTCTACGGGAATGGTACCGGAGGATTGGAGGGAGGCGAATGTTGTCCCCTTGTTCAAAAAAGGTAGTAGGGATAGGCTGGGTAATTATAGACCAGTGAGCCTTACGTCTGTGGTGGGAAAGCTGTTGGAAAAGATTCTTAGAGATAGGATCTCTGGGCATTTAGAGAATCATGGTCTGATCAGGGACAGTCAGCATGGCTTTGTGAAGGGAAGATCGTGTCTAACAAGCCTGATAGAGTTCTTTGAGGAGGTGACCAGGCATATAGATGAGGGTAGTGCAGTGGATGTGATCGACATGGATTTTAGTAGAAGGAAGCACGGAAACTTTACGTGTTAATTTGCTGAGACAGAGCCACCAGTTGCGAAAGGTGGTAACCGACGATACAGTTTGAGATGTCAGAGTAGAGGCGTGTATATTCGTTCGGGGAGCTGCATTTTAGTGTATACATTTGCAAGTGTGATGCAAAGGCACCATGAGTTCAGGTACTCACAAGTGGCAGATTGTGGAATACATACTCTGTGGTCTTAAGTGTGTGCTGTTTAACTGCTACCCACCTTTTATATTTCGTGTAGTGTGGGGATATCTCAGGAAGAGGTTTTACCCAGAGAGATCGACCAGAATGGCACCTATTGAGGTCAGGCAATGTCAGGTTGAGAACCCTGATGATCCGAGCCAACCCTTGACCTTGATTACAACTATCATAAGCCCTTCACCCCAGGGAGAAACAGAGCATCTTGTCTGAGTTGCCCTCACTTAAAGTTGCCTGTGGGAATTCAGAATTCTGGCGCAAGCTTGAGGAAATAGTTGAAATTCATCAGATGCACCCTAAAGATATACACGCGTTAGTGAAAGCGAAGTGCCCGAGGAATATGTGTGAGAGGGTGGCCCAGGGGGTGCGGGATGGTACATGGGCAACTACCGGGAGCCCCAGTAATGAAGAAAGATATCGCTCTTTTAAAGGGGAAGTGAGGCAGCGGCTGGGGGGAGGCGAGAGTAGCTGGGGAATGATAATGGCAGTAATTTAAAAAGCTGACGAGACAGCCATGGATTATGCAGAACGTAAATATCAAGAGTACGAGGAATATTCCGGGTTGGATTACCCAGGCAGGGACGACCCAGTCTTCCTAAAAATGCTGAAGGAAGGCCTGAGCTCAGCCCACCAGGAAGTTTTAGATTTAGGCATAACGGTGGGGTCCAACTACTCTGAGATAGTTTTGTGGGCCAGTGAGATAGACCAAAGAAAAGGCAAGAGAAATCGTAAAGTAGGTATATTGGATGCAGCTGCTGTGATGTCCCGGAGAGCTTGTTTTGCTTGCCGGCAGCAGGGCACCTAGCAAAGGACTGCCAGACCAGGTATAAGGCAGTGAAGGAGCTATGGCGTATTGGAACATGGCTGGAGACAGTGTCCAAAAGGGAGGGGGAAAATCCAGGTGAAGGTCATGGCAGGCACCCAGTCACTCACCCCATCAGCACCCAGTCTGTCCAATCTGACTGCTGATCAGATCATAGAACTAGTAAAGACGGCTTCTAAGTCAGGAAAATAGCTGGTGGCGGCCCCCACTGCCAGCGCCGGTGACCCGCGGATGTACACAACAGCATTGTTAGGGGGACGGCATTGCAATATGTTAGTGGACACAGGGGCATCAGTATCGATAACTGACCTACCCTTGCCAACAACCAGACAGGCTATTTATATTACAGGAGTAGGAGAGAAAACGGTAAAAGCAGAAAGAAGCGAGTCACAAATACTAGAAATCGGGGGAGTGCAGCTTCCAGTGTATTTCTGGGTATGTCCAAATAATGAGGGCGCGATCCTCGGAATAGACACCCTACGGGAAGCAGGAACTGTTATAGATTTATAGAAAGGGAGAAATGATATGGACAAGTCAGGGACAGCGAACGCGTACAACCAACAGAATACACAGCCTGGCCAGCACAGGCGCAGCTGCCCCGATCATTAGAGACTGGAGCCAAGATGGTGTCTATGGGTTACCTTGTCAGCAGTTTCCAGCAGTGTGGGCTAGACACAAGCAAGATTGTGGCAGGTAAAGATAGGCCCAGTTAAAATAGATGGGGACCTGCATAAACCCCATAAGCAGTATCCTATAAAACCAGGCGCGCTGGCAGCTGTTCAGGGTATAGTGAAGGAACTAAAACACCAGGGGATACTCAGAGAGACTGCGGCCACTACTAACTCACCTATATGGCCAGTAAAGAAACCCGACGGGTCATATCGGTTAACAATAGACTATACCGCCCTTAATAAGACCACGCCCAGATTGCATCCCATTGTGGTGAGCCCCGCGACAATCCTGAATGGCCTGTCTCCAGGACATAAATATTTTTCAGTCCTGGATATTGCTAATGGGTTTTGGGGGCGCCCCTTAGCACCCGAATCCCAAGACCAATTTGCCTTTACCCTGGGTGGGTGGCAGTATACGTGGACCAGACTCCCCCAGGGATTCCACAATAGCCCAGCTATTTTTCATAAGGTCATGTCGCAGACTTTGGAAAACATCATAAACATAGAACATAGAACAGTACAGCACAGTACAGACCCTTCGGCCCACGATGTTGTGCCGACCCTCAAACCCTGCCTCCCATATAAGCCCCCACCTTAAATTCCTCCATATACCTGTCTAGTAGTCTCTTAAACTTCACTAGTGTATCTGCCTCCACCACTGACTCAGGCAGTGCATTCCATACACCAACCACTCTCTGAGTTAAAAACCTTCCTCTAATATCCCCCTTGAACTTCCCACCCTTTACCTTAAAGCCATGTCCTCTTGTATTGAGGCGTGGTGCCCTGGGGAAGAGGCGCTGGCTATCCACTCTATCTATTCCTCTTGTTATCTTGTACACCTCTATCATGTCTCCTCTCATCCTCCTTCTCTCCAAAGAGTAAAGCCCTAGTTCCCTTAATCTCTGATCATAATGCATACTTTCTAAAGCAGGCAGCATCCTGGTAAATCTCCTCTGTACCCTTTCCAATGCTTCCATATCCTTCCTGTAGTGAGATGACCAGAACTGGACACAGTACTCCAAGTGTAGCCTAACCAGAGTTTTATAGAGCTGCATCATTACATCGTGACTCTTAAACTCTATCCCTCAATTTAACACCCTACCAGTCGACCATCTTACAATATGTAGATGATATGTAGATGTAAAGGAGGAAGCTTGATTGGAAACTCCAGCAGAGCAACATGAGAGAGGTCTGGAGGGGGATGAGGACCATCACTGGGTTCTGGCAAGCTAGCAGTAGAGGAGCTGAAGGCAGTGTGGACTCCCTTTCTCTTCACCATTTACACCTCGGACTTCAACTACTGCACAGAGTCTTGTCATCTTCAGAAGTTTTCAGATGACTCTGCCATAGTTGGATGTATCAGCAAGGGAGATGAGGTCGAGTACAGGGCTACTGTAGGAAACTTTGTCGCATGGTGTGAGCAGAATTATCTCCAGCTTAATGTGAAAAAGACTAAGGAGCTGGTGGTAGACCTGAGGAGAGCTAAGGTACCGGTGACCCCTGTTTCCATCCAGGGGGTCAGTGTGGACATGGTGGAGGATTACAAATACCTGGGGATACGAATTGACAATAAACTGGACTAGTCAAAGAACACTGAGGCTGTCTACAAGAAGGGTCAGAGCGGTCTCTATTTCCTGAGGAGACTGAGGTCCTTTAACATCTGCCGGACGATGCTGGGGATGTTCTATGAGTCTGTGGTGGCCAGTGCTATCATGTTTGCTGTTGTGTGCTGGGGCAGCAGGCTGAGGGTAGCAGACACCAATAGAATCAACAAGCTCATTCGTAAGGCCAGTGATGTTGTGGGGATGGGACTGGACTCTCTCACGGTGGTGTCTGAAAAGAGGATGCTGTCTAAGTTGCATGTCATCTTGGACAATGTCTCCCATTCACTACGTAATGTACTGGTTGGGCACAGGAGTACATTCAGCCAGAGACTCATTCCACCGAGATGCAGCACTGAGCATCATAGGAAGTCATTCCTGCCTGTGGCCATCAAACTTTACAACTCCTCCCTTGGAGGGTCAGACACCCTGAGCCAATAGGCTGGTCCTGGAATTATTTCATAATTTACTGGCATAATTTACATACTACTATTTAACTATTTATGGTTTTATTACTATTTATTATTTATGGTGCAACTGTAATGAAAACCAATTTCCCCTGGGATCAATAAAGTATGACTATGACTATGACCTACTCATTGCTTCTGAAGATGAAGAAGGCCATTTAGGAGCGATGGTCAGTGTCTTAGAGGTACTGCAGGACGAGGGGTTTAAAATCAGTCCGCACAAGGCTCAGCTAGGCAAACAGACCGTACAGTACCTGGGCTACACCATTTCCCAAGGGAGGAAGGACATGTCAGATGACAGACGTTCGGCAATCAGCTCCATGCGCTGCCCAGTCAATGTAAGGGGACTGCGTGAGGAAGGTGATGGGTTTAACTACTGCCGAAATTTTATACCGGTGTTCTCAGCACTAGCGGCCCCGATACAGGCCTTGATTAAAGGAGGGAAGCCCCCCTGGAAGCAGCAAAGTGGGGGTCAGAAGAAGAAAAGGCCTTTACAGAAATCAAGAAAGCCCTGGTCTCTGCACCCACGGTAGGGTTACCAGATGCAGCTCGCCCCCTTCACCTATACTGTAGTAACGAGGGAGGGCACTACAACGCGGTAGTAGTGCAGGACCATGGGGACACTGGAAGGCCAGTGGCCTATGAAACAAGACCCCATTGCCGCAGGGCTCCCCACTACATTGCAGCTTCAGACTGCGCCGCGTGGGCTGTGCGAGTAAGCGAACCAGTTGTGATGATGGGGCAACTGATCTTACACATGTAATATTGATGTGACTCGGACACCGCTGTAGATTGAACAACCACGTTTATTCACCAGGCTTCCATTTTTAAACCTTTTCCACGTCCTGACGTCATACGGACTCTGACACTACAAATACTCACACAATACATTACATCCCCCTTCTCAAGACTTTTTTTTAAAAAAACTCTGTGAATTACCAAAACGATGCCTCCAGGTACGCCCTTCTTACAGTGCAACAACCATGTCATAAACAAAAAAAAATCTTAACTTGTACTGTATTCTGCATTGTATCTTACAATACTAACAGCAGTGTATTTTCTTTTACTAACATAGACTAATAAACCTTTTATTTCACACCTTGGAACTTATGACATGCGTGACTTTGCCTCACACTATGTCTAGTCTCTGTATCTAGCTGGAAGTTTGACTTGTCTCCCAGACCGTGTGTGATACAACTGACTGTGCTGGACCTTCTTCAGCGTCAGTCTCTCGAGTGACCTCTGTGTCTTTGGGGTCTGCTTCACTCTTGGTGTCGTTTGTTTCCATGTCTGTATCTGTGGAAATGTCCTGTGCATCTGTACGTGGAAACTCCCTCTCGCCTGTCTTCAGCAGATGCTTCCTGTTCCTCCTGTAGACTCTTCCATCCAGTGTGCGAACTATGAAGGATCTTGGTTGCTGATGTCTGTTCACAACCACAGCTGGTTGCCAAGTGTCTCCTCTCTGTATTCTGACATTTCCACCTGTATGCAGATCTGGCAACTGTATTGTACGTCTGTCATAGTAGCTCTTTTGCTTTACTTGCTTGTACTATTGCTTGTCATGTACTTGAGCATTACCTTCAAGAGTCAGTGGAGTTGTGCACGTTGGCAGTTTGGACTTCAGACGACGTCCCATCAACAGCTGCGCAGGAGAGAACCCCACACCCTCAATCGGTGTGTTGTGGTATTCAAGCAGAGCAATGTAAGGGTCACCGTTGCTGCTATGTGCCTTCTTGAGCATGTTCTTGACAGTTTGTACAGTTCTCTCTGCTTGTCTATTAGACTGAGCGTGCCCTGGACTGGAAGTAACATGTTGAAATTCCCAGCTTTCTGAGAACCCTCTGAACTCACCACTGGCATATTGTGGACCATTGTCACTAACAACAATATCTGGAATACCATGTCTTGCGAATGCTGACTTCATTGCGGTAATGACACCTTGACTGGACGTGTCACTTAACTTGGTGATCTCCGGATATTTTGAATAGTAGTCCACTCAAAGCAGATATTCTGCACCATTGTAGTGAAAGAGATCTGTGCCAACCTTCTCCCATGGTCTTCCTGGTAGTGGGTGGGGAAGCAGAGGCTCTCTTGGATTGCTGTTTTTGTTTTCATTACAGACAGCACACTGAGGCACAATGTCTTCTATCTGAGTTGACATGCCTGGCCAATAGAGAATGTCTCTTGCTCTTTCTTTACATTTCACTATCCCCAGGTGTGACTCATGAATTCTGTTGAGCATTTCCTGTCGCATTTGGTTTGGTACGATGAGTTTTGCTGTTTTGAACATTAGTCCTGATGCATAGCTGATTTCTTCTTTAAATGTCCAGAATTTCTGCATTTCCTCTGGAACATCTTTTCTTTCTGCTGACCATCCATTCATTGTAATGTCTCTTAGCATTTGCATTTCAGGATCATCTGCAGTCGCTTTCCTGAACATGTTCAACTTCTCCTCAGAGATGGGTAGCTGAGGTGTAACCCAGTTGACCTCCAGCTCTCTTCCTAGCAACTCTTCCGTTTGCTCTTTAAGGTAAGCACGGCTCAAAGCATCAGCGATGTGCAGTTCTTTTCCTGGCTTATGGGTGACTGTGAGAGTGTACCTCTGTAGCCTGAGAAGCATCCTTTGCAGCCTCATAGGAGCTTGGTGGAGTGGCTTTTTGAAGATGCTCTCAAGTGGTTTGTGATCACTCTCAACCTGGATTTCTTTGCCATATACATATTGGTGGAACTTCTCACACCCATACACTATGGCGAGTAATTCCTTCTCGATTTGAGCATATCGGCATTGGCAGTCCATAAGTGCTCATGATCCATACGCCACAGGCCTCCCATCCTGCAGTATAACAGCTCCTATTCCCTCTGAACTGGCATCCACAGACATCGTCACTGGTTTATTGACATCATAGAACTTGAGTGCTGGTGCATTGGTGACCAACTGCTTCAATGTCTCAAAACTTTTCTTTTGTTTGTCTTCCCAATGCCATAAGTGTTGCTCTCTAGTAGCTTTCGGAGTGGAGTGCTGACCTCTGATAAGTTGGGAATGAATTTGGCAAGATACTGTATCATGCCCATGAACCTCAATAGTTCTTGCTTGTCTTTGGGTGGTGGTAGTTGTACCCCAGCTCTGACCTTTTCATCATCTGGTTTTAGCCCATCAGCGCTGAGTACCTGACCTATGTATTTGATCTCTGTAGTTCTGATCTTACATTTACTTTTGTTCAGTTTTAGGTTGTACTCACGTGCTCTCTCCAGGAGCTTCCTCAGTCTCTGATCATGTTCCTCAATTGTGTCACCCCATATCAGCAAATGATCAATGATGTTGACCACTCCGTCCAGGTCTTCAATCATTTGTGCCACGGATCTCTGGAATACCTCTGATGCAGAAGAGATCCCAAAGGGTAGACACAGGAAATGATGCCTCCTTATGGGCATGTTGAAATTGCATAATTTGGAACTTCCTTCATCCAGCTTGATCTGCCAGAAACCTTGATTTGCGTCTAATACTGATAAGTATTTTGCATTAGGCATGCGGGAGACAACCTCTTCAACCGTGAGCAGTGGATAGTGCTCTGTTTTGATGGCTTGGTTGAGATCTTGTGGATCCATGCAAATCCTCGTCTTTTTTTCTGTGACCACCGTCACCATACTATTTACCCAGTCAGTTGGTTCTATTTGTATTGTTATGACTCCCATCTGTTCCATTCTGTGTAGCTCCTCCACTACTTGATCCCTGAGAGCTACTGGAATCTTTCTCAGGGCATGCACGACTGGTGCAATAGTTGGATCAATCTGGATATGCTGTTTCCCTGGTAAACATCCTAATCCAGAAAACAAGTCATCAAAGTCTTTGAGAATGTCATTTTCTTTTTCAACACCATAGATTTGTTTCACCAGGCCTAGCTTTGTGCATGTTGCTTTGCCCAGTATTGCTGAAACATGTTGCTGCACTATTTCAAACTCAATCTTGTATTTTTGACCTTTGTATACACAGGTGAGTGCTTTTTTGCCCAGTGGCGCCGTCTTGTGGCTAAAATATGCAACAAGCTTGCAGGTGGATTTTTCCAGTCTTCCTCTGATGTCCAGTGAGTTGAATGTTTCTGCTGACATTACATTGCACTTTGCCCCAGTGTCAAGCTTAAATGTCACTTTCCTCCTGTTTATTATCAGATCTTGGGTCCAATCATCTTCATCCTCCATCTCTGCATTGTCAATATTCTTGATGCACACCTCCTGTTCCACTTCAACTGTGCCAATGAACATGTCACTGTTGCCCTCACTCTGTTCCACAGCACGCATTTTCCTTGCGTGCTCCTTCGATCTGCACATCTTTGCAAAGTGATTTCTTTTCTGGCATAACTTGCATGTCTGACCAAAGGCTGGACATTTTCTGTATCCATGTTTATAACCACACCTGTTGCAGTTAACTTCCTTTTGATCATCCTGTGGAGCTGGCTTTGTCCTACTCGTGTCAGTTTTCACAGTTTTTATTTTGTGCACTTCAATCTCTTCATTGAGCACTTTAACCTGACTTGACGTGATCTCGCTGGCACGGCAAACATCAATCGCCTTTTCTAATGTAAGATCTGCCTCTCTCAATAGCCTGCGTCTCACTTGATCATCCCTTATGCTGCATACAATCCTGCCACTTATTAAAGAATCATGCAGTTGTCTGAATTCAGTCTTTCGCCTTGCTCTTCAAATCTGTTACGTAGGCGTCTATGGTCTCCGTTGGTCCTTGAGCCCTCGTGAAAAACTGGTATCGGATGAACGGCAAGTTTTTTCTTGGCTTGCAGTAACCTTGACACTTTTTCTTCAACACTTCAATTTCATCTTGCTCATCATCTTGGAAGACAAACGTGTTGCAAACCCTTATTGCCTCTTCTCCCGCTACATGCAGAAACGTAGCACACTGCACTTTCTCCATCTTTTCAGCTACGCCGTTAGCGGTGCAACGCAGCTCAAACTTCTGGATCCATATATTCCAGTTCTCAGCAAGATTACCTTGTAGGCTTAAATCTGACGGCGGCTGTAACTGTGACATCTTTTACGTGTCTTCTATTCCTTTTTATTTTTCGCGTTTTCTTCTGACACCATGTAATATTGATGTGACTCGGACACCGGTGTAGATTGAACAACCACGTTTATTCACCAGGCTTCCATTTTTAAACCTTTTCCACGTCCTGACATCATACGTACTCTGACGCTACGAATACTCACACAATACATTACCACACACACCCCATACCATTGTAGAGCTCCTGAGCACAGGGAGGCTGAGGGCAGTCACCGATAGCCGAAGAGCCGCTTGGGAGCTAGTTCTTATTCCAAGTCGGTAACCATAATTAGAGACACGGGAGAGAATCCCGCGAGCGCCATCCCAACAGAGGGAGAAGCAGATGAGTGCCAAATTGAAATTGTCAAGGAAGAAGATATTGGTGTGAAGGAAACACCTCTGGAAGGAACAGATGAAATCTTTACAGATGGTCTAGGAGGTACATAGATGGGAAACCACGAACTGGGTGGGCTGTGGTAAAGGAAACCAGTGAAGAGTAAGCTTCAGGAGCACTGCCAGGGGGCTGCTCAGCTCAGGTAGCAGAACTGGCCGCTCTGATAGAAGCTCTACGCTGCAGTGAGGGCAGACAGGTAAATATATATACCAACAGCTGGTATGCATTTGGGGTGGTGTATGATTACCTAACAGCTTGGGCACGACGAGGATTCGTAACTTCAACAGGTGCTAATATTCAGCATGGGCACCTAATACAACAGCTACTGGAAGCAGTGAGCCTACCAGAAGGGGTGGCAGTGATTAAGGTTAAAGCACACCAGAAAGGCGAGAGCATGAAACGGAACGGAAGTGAGTGGGCAGATGTTGCTGCGAAGGCGGCAGCAGAGGAACAAGAGGCAATTGAAATTGCAAGTGTGCAGGAGGAAACTACAGAAGCCAGCTTAGTAAAATTATATGAAGAGGTAGGGGCAGAAGAGAAGGAAAAATGGAGGAGAAAAGGAGCAAAGGAGGGATCAGATGGGTGCTGGACACATGGGGAGGAAAGAGTCACAGTGGCCCCACCCTGTATTAGACAGACACTACTAAAGTGATATCATGGGGTGATGCATCAGGGAAGGCAGAGCATGATCACTACCCTCCAGCAGGACTGGTGGTGGCCAGGGATGGGCGGGGATGTTGAGAAATTCCACCACTATTGTATTATTTTGCCCAGCAGAACCCTGGTAAGGGCAGAAAACTGCAGCTGGCAAATCAGCCTCGGCCGAGGGGACCCTGGGAAAACATCCAGATAGATTTCACAGGGCCCCTGCCAAATGGATCACTTCACTCAGTGGGTAGAGGCTTTCCCAACAAGGGACTGCACCGCCCGTACCGCTGCATGGGTCTTAGCTCAGGAAATCCTCCCAAGGTGGGGAACCCCAGTTCAGGTGGATTCAGATCAGGGAGCACATTTCATGGGGAAAGTGATGAAGGAAAATTATTGACAGCGGTTCCACGTACCCTACCACCCCCAGAGTTCAGGAATGGTAGAAAGGATGAACCGAACAATCAAGAATGCGTTAGCCAAAGCTATAGCTGAGACAGGAAAGAC
Source organism: Mobula birostris (assembly GCF_030028105.1). Taxonomy (NCBI): domain Eukaryota; kingdom Metazoa; phylum Chordata; class Chondrichthyes; order Myliobatiformes; family Myliobatidae; genus Mobula; species Mobula birostris. Next base: position 44,417,768 of record NC_092380.1, on the reverse strand, counting down.
ATAGGTGGATGCATTACCAGGAATCCTGATGAGATTGCATACAACCCCGAACCACAGTTTGAATCTCAGCCCCTACAAATTATTGATGGGGCAAGCAATACGACTCCCTTATGGGGTAATTACAAGGAGCCTGGGGCTTACAGGGATAGAATGACACAATATGTGAAAGACCTTTGTAACCAACTTAAGGTGTTGAAGGACCGAGTGAAACAACGGCAGCAAATCGCTGATCAGAGAGAGCCAGAAGGAAAGGGGATAGTCATTCTACAGCCCGGCAACCAAGTTATGGTGAGGGTGCTGCTGGAAAGGCCGGGGTTTGACCCCAGATGGATAGGACCACAGACGGTACCCTGAATCAATGACTCGTGTGTCTGTGTACAGACTCGGCGAGGCAGCCAGTGGAATCACTTGACCTGGACCCAGATTGAAGCATATGACTCACCCTCTTGTTGCCCCCACAGACAGAGCAGGGGACCAAGTGTACCCAGTAACCATGTAATTACAAAGAATCTAAGACCTGACCACAGCTGATGAAAACATACCCGGAGAAAACGCAAAGGCAGAAAACGCCAAAAGCATGTTGGAAAACCATGAATAGCCTGATAAAGTGTGATGATGACGGTACTCTAAAGAAGGCTGGTTGATGAAGGTAGATGATTAATTTTACAGCATAGAATAGAAAATTATTGGGAAATAGACAGAGGGATTTTTGAGTTAAAGCAGAGACAGCAAGTTCCACCACTTTGATCACATTTCAGATTGCGCATGGCATCTGAAAGCAGACACCCCCAGTCTGAGGAGCTGGGCCCTTTCAGCAGTTGGGCCAGTGATCGACGGGCCAGTTCAGAAGGGGGTGCCACCGGGGAGAGGTGGTTGCAGACATTTACGTAGAGGCCACCCCAACCCCTTCCTGTACATCGATGAGAGAGCCCGTGGGTGCTCCTGGAAGGAGAGTTTCAGCGACCAGAGGATAAAGGGCTGAAGACAAAGGGATGTGATTAAGCTGCAGTCGGCCTGCAGGGAAAGAGCCGACAGGCATACGAAAGGAGCCGCATTTTCCTAAAGACTTGGGGCAGCCTCTCTGCTTAATATTTGGTAGGTAGCGATTGGGGAATGCTAGGATAGATATCGAGACACAAAATTGGGGGGTTAATTTCGAGACAGGGCATTTTTGCTGCCCTGTTTGAGCAGATCCTCCTAGGTTGGCCTTTCCTGATACAAATTTAATTTTTGTCCAGGAGGGCCAAGAGGAGGGACTGTTAGAGTGAGTTTTTGGGTAGATGATTCATTTACACTTAAATGACTTTGGCCATCAGTCTTCTGTTTGACAAAGTACTGTAGATTGAGTTCACAACAATGCATTTCCTAAAAGCTGTGAAGACCGGAATACTAGCCCAGACGCTGCGCGTGGAAGTGTGAAGTTTACAGGTAGTTTTGAAGACAGCCTAATCTATACTTTATAAATATTAATTGTCCTCTATTAGCACATTGGTCCCTTTCGGAATGGCAGGTGGTGACCGGTGGGGTATCGCAGGGTTCAGTGCTGGGACCGCAGCTGTTTACAATATATATTAATGATTTAGATGAGGGAATTAAAAGTGACATCAGCAAATTTGCCGATGACGCAAAGCAAGGTGGCAGTGTGAAATGTGAGGAGGATGTTATGAGAATGCAGGGTGACTTAGGCTGGGTGAGTGGGCAGATGCATGGCAGATGCAGTTTAATGTGGATAAATGTGAGGTTATCCACTTTGGTGGTAAGAATGGGAAGGCAGATTATTATCTAAATGGGATCAAGTTAGGAAAAGGAGAAGCACAACAAGATCTAGGTGTTCTTGTACATCAGTCACTGAAAGCAAGCATGCAAGTACAGCAGGCAGTGAAGAAAGCTAATGGCATACTGGCCTTCATAACAAGGGGAATTGAGTACAAGAGCAAAGAGGTCCTTCTGCAGCTGTACAGGGCCCTGGTGAGACCACACCTGGAGTACTGTTTGCAGTTTTGGTCTCCAAATTTGAGGAAGGATATTCTTGCTATTGAGGGAGTGCAGCATGGTTCACAAGGTTAATTCCCAGGATGGCAGGACTGTCATATGTCGAAAGACTGGAGCGACTGGGCTTGTATACTCTGGAATTTAGAAGGCTGAGAGGGGATCTGATTGAAACACAAGATTATTAAGGGATTGGACACGCTGGAGGCAGGAAGCATGTTCCTGCTGATGGGTTAGTCCAGAACCAGAGGCCACAGTTTAAGAATAAGGGGTAGGCCATTTAGAACAGAGTTGAGGAAAAACTTTTTCACCCAGAGAGTGGTGGATATATGGAATGCTCTGCCCCAGAAGGCTGTGGAGGCCAAGTCTCTGGATGCTTTCAAGAAAGATGGATAGAGCTCTTAAAGTTAGCAGAATCAAAGGTTATGGGGATAAGGCAGGAACTGGATACTGATTGTGGATGATCAGCCATGATCACAGTGAATGGCGGTGCTGGCTTGAAGGGCTGAATGGCCTACTCCTGCACCTATTGTCTATTGTAAAATACCAAATAAATGTACTGTGGATTTAACTTGCATTCCTAAAGGTTGAGTACAAACCCAGACATGCGGGTGTCAGGAGGAAAGGATGAAGTCAGAAGGTGTGATGTTTTGTATGTAGCTTCAAAAGGAAGCATTGTCTATGACTTTGTAAATAGCGATTGCCCTTTGTGTTTAGCATATAAATATCGAGCCCACATTGGGCTAGCAGACCTTTCTACCAAAAGCATCTCCATCCGTATGATGCCTGCTGTACCTTGTTGTGTCAAATAAAGAAGCTGCTTTGTATCCAGCAGTGACTGTCTCTCTGGTGATTTCACCCTACAACAAGGCATTTGACAAGGTTCCACACGGTAGGCTTATTCAGAGTGTCAGAAGGCATGGGATCCAGGGAAGTTTGGCCAGGTGGATTCAGAATTGGCTTGCCTGCAGAAAGCAGAGAGTAGTGGTGGAGGGAGTACATTCAGATTGGAGGGTTGTGACTAGTGGTGTCCCACAAGGATCTGTTCTGGGACCTCTACTTTGTGATTTTTATTAACAACCTGGATGTGGGGGTAGAAGGGTGGGTTGGCAAGTTTGCAGATAACACAAAAGTTGGTGGTGTTGTGGATAGTGTAGAGGATTGTCAAAGATTGCAGAGAGACATTGATAGGATGCAGAAGTGGGCTGAGAAGTGGCAGATGGAGTTCAACCCGGAGAAGTGTGAGGTGGTACACTTTGGAAGGACAAACACCAAGGCAGAGTACAAAGTAAATGGCAGGATACTTGGTAGTGTAGAGGAGCAGAAGGATCTGGAGGTACATGTCCACAGATCCCTGAAAGTTGCCTCACAGGTGGATAGGGTAGTTAAGAAAGTTTATGGGGTGTTAGCTTTCATAAGTCGAGGGATAGAGTTTAAGAGTCGCGATGTAATGATGCAGCTGTATAAAACTCTGGTTAGGCCACACTTGGAGTACTGTGTCCAGTTCTGGTCACCTCACTATAGGAAGGATGTGGAAGCATTGGAAAGGGTACAGAGGAGATTTACCAGAATGCTGCCTGCTTTAGAGAGTATGCATTATGATCAGAGATTAAGGGAGCTAGGGCTTTACTCTTTGGAGAGGAGGATGATGAGAGGAGACATGATAGAGGTGTACAAGATAATCAGAGGAATAGATAGAGTGGATAGCCAGCACCTCTTCCCCAGGGCACCACTGCTCAATACAAGAGGACATGGCTTTAAGGTAAGGGGTGGGAAGTTCAAGGGGGAATATTAGAGGAAGGTTTTTTTTATTCAGAGAGTGGTTGGTGTGTGGAATGCACTGCCTGAGTCAGTGGAGGAGGCAGATACACTAGGGAAATTTAAGCGACTACTAGACAGGTATATGGAGGAAAAGGTGGCAGGGGGTGGAATTATATGGGAGGCAGGGTTTAAGGGTCGACACAACATTGTGGGCCGAAGGGCCTGTACTGTGCTGTAATATTTTATGTTCTTGTTGCAAAGATGTGGCGGTGGTACGAACCCAAATGCTGAACACAGGCACGGAGGCAGAGTCAGGAGGCGTTATGGTCGTAACGAGCGTGGAATTGGTGTCCAGAGGGAGTCTTTAGCCGAAGTCTTGGTTTTAGTAGAGAATTCACGAACAATGCTAGAATTAGAACTGATAGTCCCAAGAACCATGGAACGAGGCTACTCATACAAGAGTCAACCAACAAACTGGCAACTCCTTGTCATGATCACGGGGTCTCTATCCTGCAGTTTCTGATGGGAAGCAGGTGTGTGTAGTTAGTGGAACCTGGGAATGATTGGAATTTAAATGAGGTGATTGAGGCCCAATTCCTGAGGTAAATGGCAAGGTGGGGGATTGCCAGAAGGGACCATGACAGTACCCCTCCCCCCCCCCAAACGGGAGTCTCCAGGCGATCCTCCAGGCCTGTCTGGATGGTCCTGATGAAAGTCCTGGATGAGGGAAGGGTCTAGGATGAAGGAGCAGGGGACCCAGGAACGCTCTTCTGGACCGTACCCTTCCCAATCTACCAGATATTGGAGACCCCTGCCCCGATGGTGCACATCTAGTAGTCGTCGGAAGGTGTATGCCGGATGGTTGTCGATGATACGGGCAGGTGGGGGAGTCTCGGCTGGGGGACACAAGCGGCTGACAGAAACTGGCTTTAACTGAGACACGTGAAAGGTTGGGTGGACGCACGTGGATTTGGGCAGCTTTAGGCGGACCGCTGTGGAATTGATTACCCTTTCAATCTTGAATGGTCCCAGGAAGCGAGGGGCGAGGTTCCTATGTTCGTTCTTGAGCGGGATGTCCTTGGAGGCCAGCCACACCATCTGCCCAGGTTGGTGCTGTGGTGCCAGAGTGCGGTGTCGGTCAGCTGTCTTCTTATTTCGATTTGTTGATCTGAGTAGGGCCATGCGTGTCTCCTCCCAAATCTTACAGCACCGATCAATTTGGTCCTGAACCGACGATACCCCAATCTCCTCTTCTGGTACGGGGAACAGCGGGGGTTGGTACCCCAGGGAGCACTCGGACAGAGACCTCCCAATGGCAGAGCTCACCAGAGAGTTGTGGGCGTACTCAACCCACGGGAGGTGGTCGCTCCAGGTCGACAGGTTGTTTGCTGTTACACAACGAAGCGTCTCCTCCAGGTCTTGGTGACCCATTCCATCTGCCCGTTCGTCTGGGGGTGGAAGCCGGATGACAGGCTGACCGATGCGCCTAAGGCTTGGCAGAAGGCCTTCCATACCTGCGAGACAAACTGGGGACCTCAATCGGAGACGATGTCCACGGGGATTCCGTGGATGCGGAAGACGTGGTGGACAAGAAGATCTGCGGTTTCCTGAGAGGAAGGGAGTTTAGGGAGAGCCAAAGTGCACCACCTTGGAGAATTGGTCTACCACCATGAGGACTGTGGTGTTTCTGCAGGAAGGGGGTAGACCAGTGACGAAGTCTAAGGTGATGTGTGACCAGGGACAGGTAGAGGACAAAGCAGACCTGCAGGTGGTCGATGAGAGACCTTTCCCCGGGCACAGAGGGAACAAGCTGAGACACAAGAATGGGTGTCCCCCTCCATGGACGGCCACCAAAAGTGCTTCCTCAGGAGATCCAGGGTCCGTTCACTCCCGGGGTGGCAGGCGAACCAGGATGTGTGCCCCCATTGGAGAACCTGGGACCTGACGGAGACGGACATGTACAGGCGATCGCCGGGTCCATTGCCCGGGTCAGGGTCGTCCCGCTGGGCTTCCTTTACTTTAGCCTCGATCTCCCAAGTGAGGGTGGCAATCACACAGGATGGTGGGAGGATAGTCTCGGGACCGGAGGTGTCATCCTTGGAGTCAAGCTGGCGGGACACGTGTCCGGCTTCCCATTCTTGGATCCTGGACGCTACGCGAGGGTAAACTTGAACCGTCCCAAAAAAAAAAAATACCCAACGGGCCTGGTGGGAGTTCAATCATTTGGCGGTCTGAATACACCCCAGGTTCTTATGATCAGTCCACACCACAAACCGGTGTTCTGCCCCCCCCCACCCCAACCAGTGCCTCCATTCTTCAGTGCTAGTTTGGCCGCCAGCAGTTCCCGATTCCCCGCGTCGTAATTCCGCACGGCGGGGGACATTCGGCGAGAATAGAAGGCGCAGGGGTGAAGCCTTTCTTCCGAAGATGACCGTGGGATAGGACTGCTCCTACCCCGTAGTCAGAGGCGTCCACCTCAACTATGAAGTGAGGTGATGGGTCCGGATGGACCAGAATGGGAGTGGTGGTGAAACGCCTCTTCAGGTCAGTGAATGCTGCGTCCGCTTCGGAGTCCCAGCAAAACGGTGTGGTAGGCGAGGTAAGCCGGGTAAGGGGGGGCCGCCACTCGACTGTAGTCTCTGATGAATCTGCGGTAGAAGTTTGCAAAGCCCAGGAATCGCTGAAGTTGTTTGCGTGTCGTGGGTCTAGGCCATTCCTCCACTGCCCGGATCTTCTCGGGTTCTGCTTTTACCTGCCCGCTCACAATGACATAACCCAAGAAGCTGACCGAAGGAACGTGGAACTCCCTTTTCTCCACCTTTGCAAATAACTGGTTTTCCATAGTCGCTGGAGGACTTGACGGACATGGTGTACGTGTTCTTGGGGGCTGCTAGAAAATCAGGATATCGTCAAGGTAAACAAATACGAACCAATTGATAAAGTCCCTCAGTACGTCATTGATCAGGGTTTGGAAAACGGCAGGAGCATTGGTGAGGCCAAATGGCATGACCAACTATTCAGTGACCCAGAGGTGTATTGAAGGCAGTCTTCCATTCGTCCCCCTCCCTCATCCTGACTAAGTGGTAGGCGTTGTGAAGGTCCAGCTTTAAGATGGTGGCTCTGTGCAGTGGTTCAAATGCCGAACTAATGAGGGGTAGAGGGTACTTGTTCTTAACTGTTATATTATTTAAGCCTCGGTGGTCGATACAAGGGCGAAGCGCCCCGTCCTTTTCTACAAAAAAGAAATCTGCCCCTACTGGGGAGGATGAAGGCCTGAAGATGCCTGCTGCGAGGGACTCGCTAATGTATTTCTCCATTGCCTCTCTCTCTGGTCGGGAGAGGTTAAAAAGGCGACTGGTGGGTAGTGGGGCCCCAGGGAGAAGGTCAATGGCACAATCATATGGGCGGTGCGGAGGCAGGAACAGGGCCCTTGGTTTACTAAACACCTATCCCAAGTCATGGTACTCTGTGGGGGCACAGGACAAGTCGAGGGGTTCCAAAACATGTGGGGTCGCGGTAGTTTCTCTGGGAGATGGGGCTGATCGCAGACAGTTGGCATGGCAAGACTGGCTCCATTCAGCTATACTCCCGGTCGACCAGTCGATGTGGGGATTGTGTTGGGTCAGCCATGGATACCCTAGAACTACCAGGGCTTGAGGTGAATGGATGAGACTGAACCTTACCTCCTCCCGATGATTGCCGGATAGGAACAAGGTCAGGGGCGGTCTATGGTGGGTCACCCGAGCAACAGCTTTCCGTCCAGGGCCCGGACCTCCGGGGGGGTGGTTAGCGGCTTGAGGTATTCCAGCCTGGGTGGCTATCTCTACGTCCAGCAGGTTGCCCTCAACACCGGAATCCACCAAAGCAGATAGGGACAGGGACTGTTGTTGGTAATTCACGGTTGCCGGGATCTGCATCCGAGTCCGGGGTGCTGAAGGGAGTATCATTCGGCTCACCCGAACTCCCTTTCTCACTGGTGAGCCCTCCCTTTTAGGCCGCTGAGGGCAGGGATCCCGGAAATGGCCTGGCTGGCCACAATAGCAGCATTCCCCAGCTCTCCTCCGAAGTAGTTCGGCCGGGGCAGGAGCCACACGGGGAGCGGCTGGGGAAGGAGGCTGGCTGAGACTGGTAAGGAGGACTGTGGGCTTTCCTGAGGAGTGGGGCAACTGGTTCTATCTCGCTGACGCTCCTGAAGTCAATAATCTAATCGAATGGCTAGCGATATCAACGAGTCCAGACCGTCTGTATCGTTCCTCGCGGCCAACTCATCCGTTATCTTGTCCGAGAGGCCCTGACGAAACACCTCCAGTAGGGCTGCGTCATTGCACCCAGAGTCTGTGGCTAAGGTCCGGAACTCAATGGCATACTCGGCCACACTTCACGAAGTTTGATGAAGAGTCAGCAACCGTTTCGCGACGTCCTTACTGCGAATGGATTGTTTGAATACTTTCCTCATTTCAGCGACAAAGGAGAAGTAGGAGGAACAAATTTCTGGTCGGTTATCCCACATCGCGGTTGCCCAAGCCAAGGCATCCCCTCGTAGCAGCCCCATGATGTACACGATCTTTGATTTATCAGAAGTGTAGGTACGTGGCTGCAGCTCAGAGACTAGGGAGCGTTGCAACAGGAAGGCCCGGCACCGACTTAGGTCCCCGACGTATAGTTCAGGATCGGGTACGTACGGCTCTCGAGGGGATGGTGTTGCTGATTTCAGGGGCGAAGCCACCCAAGCGGTTTGGGTAGTCGGGGTTCTTGGAGGGGACTGAGGAACGGAAGCCAAGAACCGGTCCGCTTGTTCACTGACCTTCTGCACATTCGTGGATAGTGTTCGAAGGTTTTCCGTGATCTCCCGAAGTAGTTGGTCGTGGGCGCCCAACAGTTAGCCCCACCTATTGTACGGGATCCGTGTCCGCTGGGCTCATCGTGGCCAGTTCATTCTGTTGCAAGGACGTGGCGGTGGTACGAACCCAAGTGCTGAACACAGGCACGGAGGCCGAGTCAGGAGACGTTATGGCCGTAGCGAGCGTGGAATTGGTGTCTAGAGAGAGTCTTTAGCCGAAGTCTTAGTTTTAGTAGAGAATTCACAAACGATGCTAGAATTAGAACTGATAGTCCCAAGAACCATAGAATGAAGCTACTCATACAAGAGTCAACCAACAAACTGGCAACTCCTTGTTGTGGTCACAGGGTCTTTATCCTGCAGTTTCTGATGGGAAGCAGGTGTGTGTAGTTAGTGGACCCTGGGAATGATTGGAATTTAAATGAGGTGATTGAGGCCCAATTCCTGAGGTAAATGGCATGGTGGGGGATTGCCAGAAGGGACCATGACAGTTCTGTGTTCTACATCCCAGAACCACAGTAGGATCATTACCCACTTCATCATGGCTCAAACCTTAACAGGGTGTAGCTTCATTAGCTGACTTTATCCTTTCACTCTGTTGCCCTACTCTGAGCCATCAATAGTGATTCAGAATAATAGTGCTGACTGAGGTTTTAAAATTCCTTCCCAAGACTCTCTATCATTTTATACTGATGTCTTACAAACACTGCAAAGAGCCAGAAAGTATCCCACTGGCTATCTTTCCTCCTGGGAAAACCCAACAATTTAAGTATGGAAACAATGAGATGTCCCATTTCATCTCTGGTGAAATCTAACTGGAGTGACAAATCTACCAGCATCCATAATCCACCTGTAGGTTAGCGACACACACAAAATGTCGGAAGAACTCAGCAATCCAGGCAGCAACTATGGAAAAAAGAGTACAGTTGAGTTCAGCAGGACTGGAGAGGGGAAAAAAATGAGAAATAGAGTTAAGATGTGGGGGGAGGGAAGGGGAAAATAGGTGAAATCGGGAGGGGGAAGGGGGAAGTAGAGAGCTGGGAAGTTGATTGGTGAAAGAGATACAGGGCTGGACAAATGGCAATCCACTAGGAGAGGACAGAAAGCCCTGGACGAAAGAAAAGGGAGGGGAGCACTAGAGGGAGGTGATGGGCAGCTGAGGAGATACGGTAAAGAGGGAAAAGGTGATGGGGAAATGATAAGGAGGGGGGCATCACTGGAAGTTCAAGAAATCAGTGTCCTTACCATCAGTTTGGAGGCTACCCAGATGGAATATATGTTGTTCCTCCAACCTGAGTGTGGCCTCATTCCAACAGTAGAGGAGGCCGTGGATAGACATACTGTATCAGGATGGGAATGGGAGGTGCAATTAAAATGTGTGGCCACTGGGAGGTCCTGCTTTTTCAGCAGAAAGATCATTGAAATCTATCAAATGTTCATAAGTCCATGTACAGTGGATGTGAGGAGAATGTTTCCTATAGTCATTGAGATGTTGGAAAAGATGCGCAGCTGGGGTTGATGGTGTTGAGTGGCTTGTCGAGCTGGCTCGTTAGTTTGCAGACGTACCGTTACCCATCTAGGTAACAACATCAGTGCAATTTATCAACAAGCACGTCGAAATGAACCCAGTTGACATCCCACTTCAGCATCAAGTGGTCAGTCCAGAGCCAATTCACATTTAATCATCATCGTAGCTTGTCACACCAGACAGCCAGCCACTCGTGTTTGGTTGATGTCGAGCAGGTCAGTGTCAGCTAAATCAGGTGAGAGTGGGCAGTTGCACAGAACGCGTTCAATGTTCTGCACCCTTTCACCACACTCACAGGATTCACTGGTCTTTAAACCCCACTTCAACGTATTGTCTCCCGTCCTACAAACTCCCGCTTTCGCTCTGTTGAGAGTGAACCACTTCCGTCTGTCAAGCAGTGCCTCGTCTGGCAACATTTCTGTGGGGTCTTGCACTGTATTGTTTGGTGGGGTTCTGGCTTCTGTTTGTTGCCAGAGGTCAATCCTGTATGTTTGGGAGGATGTTCCGTGTAGTAGCTCCTCTACTGTAGCAAAGCTTTTCCTCGACTTTAGGCGGTTGGAAACTGGCACATGATGATGTAGTGGGTGCCGTGGATCCGAGTTCTGTTTACCTTCTTCAATTTTTGTTGTAGTGTGTCTTCGGATCTCTGGGGAAACAATGCCTGCAAGTCTGTAAATGATGTTAGTGGGTGTGGGGCGCAGTGTGCCCCTGATTATTCAGCGGGCTTCATTAAGCAATGGGTCTATTTTCTTTGCATGGGCTGATCTGCCCCACACAGGAGCACAATATTCTGCGGGTGCATAGCAGAGTGCTAGGGCAGTTGATCCAAGTGTGTGAGCATTAGCTCCCCATTTCGTGCCTGCTAATTTTTTCAAGAGAGAATTGCAAGAGCCAACTTTCCCTCGGAGTTTTTGGATGTGGGTGGCAAACGAGAGCATCCTATCCAGTGTCACGTCCAGGTAAATTGGAGTCGGATGGTGTTTGAGCTCCTTCCCACACCAGAAGATCTTGAGTTTCTGAGCTGCTTCTCGATTCCTCAGGTGAAATGCACACACTTGAGTTTTTGATTGATTTGGGTTCAGAGACCATTTTTCAGAATACTGCTTCATTGCTTCGAGGACTGCTGTAAGTTGTACTTCAACTTCTTGGAAGGAGCTAGCTTGTGTTGCTATGCATAGGTCGTCTGCATAGATAAACCTGCGTGTGTTAGGAAAGGTTGGTTGGTCATTTGTGTAAACGTTAAATAGTAGAGGTGCCAGGACTGATCCTTGTGGTAGGTGGTCCGTTCTTTTGTAGACGTCGCCTACTCTTAGTTCCATTCATTTATACATAAAAGCTATGATTTTCTTGGAGGCTTCTTATTATACGTGTCAATGAGGATGAAGTTAACACTACTATCGACTAACATGGCCTGCAGCACAATTATCACCTAATGGGATTTTAACAAACCAATGGCGGATTATATAATTGGTAACCAATAGAAATGGTACATATACGCACACACACAAACGGACTAAACATAGGACACAAAAGACGAACAATGTAGATCACCCACACGTCAGTGGTAGTTGCACTGATAGTGTTGCCTAGCTGGGTAATGAGAAGTCTGCAAGCTAACAAGCCGTCTTGGCAAGCCACTCAACAGCAACATAGTCAACAGGGAGTCTACGACCAAAGGGCACAGGCTCAGAATAGACGTCCGTTTAAAATAAATGTCACCAGGTTTGGATATGGCCCAAGTGCGAAGCGAGAGACAATGAAATGGGTTGATAGTTCACAAACTTTAAGACAAACAGAGTTAAAAGGGAAAAGAAAACAATAAACACTAGGCCAAACAGGGCCATTAACTAAAACTCTCAAAAGGACAACGAAGCGTACACTGCGGCTGAAGGGACTAACTAAATATAAAATGAATACCACTAGTTTTCAGAGTCAGTTGACTCGACAGTCCCAATTGCTCAGGCCAGGCCGAATGCAAGCAGGCAGCAAAACGTTGCCATGCTGGGTTCAAGTCTTGACAACCACTACGATGGAAAGAATTGAATTAAATACTATCACAATGAAATAATAATGAGCTGACACATGCATATTCTCGAGCACAACTTCCGTATCTGTTGTGCTGCTGAATCCGTGGTTGTGACAACACGGCTAAGAAGGAATTTCTTCAGCAGGAATGTAGTCAGACTGTGGAATTCTTTGCCACAGATGTCTGTGGAGGTCAAGTCATTGGGTATGATTAAAGCGGAGTTAACAGGTTCTTGATTAGTCAGAGTGTCACAGGTTATGAGGAAGAGGCAGGAGATGGGATTGAAAGGGTTAATTGAATTGACTTTATTTCTTACATCCTTCACATACATGAAGAGTAAAAATCTTTACATTATGTCTCCATCTAAATGTGCAATCATAGTAATTTATAATAAATAGACCAGTCAATGCAATATGGGGTTTATCAGTCAGTTGGCCTGGTGGAACAAGCTGTCCCAGAGCCTGCTGGTCCTGGCTTTTATGCAGTGGTACCACTTCCCGGATGGTAGTAGCTGGAATAGATTGTGGTTGGGATGACTTGGGTCACCAATAATAATACGGGCACTTTTTACACCCCCATCCTTGTAGATGTCCTGAATCATGGGAGGTTCACAATTACAGATGCACCGGGCTGTCTACACCATTCTCTGTAGAGTCCTGCGATTAAGGGAGGTACAGTTCCCATACCAGACAGTGATGCTCTCAATTATGCCCCTGTAGAAAGTTCTTAGGAATTGGGAGCCCATACCAAACTTCCTCAACCGTCTGAGGTGAGAGTTGCTGTTGTGCCTTTTTCACCACACAGCTGGAGTGTACAGACCACGTGAGATCCTCAGTGATGTGGATGCTGAGGAACTTGAAGCTGTTTGCCCTCTCAACGCCAGATCCATTGATGTCAATAGGGGTTAGCCCGTCTCCATTTCTCCTGTAATCCACAACCAGTTCCTTTGTTTTAGCAACATTGAGGGAGAGGTTGTTTTCTTGACACCACTGTCTCAGACAGATGACTCCTTCCCTGTAGACCACCTCGATATTGTTTGAAATAAGGCCAATCAATGTAGTGTTGTCATCAAATTTAAATAGCTGTAGGTGGTGATACAGTCATGGGTATACAGGGAGTAAAGGAGAAGACTCAGTACGCAGCCCTGAGGGGCTTCTGTATTGAGAGTCAGAGTGTTGAAGGTGAGGGAGCTCACTCTTACAACCTGCTGGCGATCTGACAGGAAGTCCAGGATCCAGCTGCACAAGGCAGGGTCAAGGCCGAGGTCTCTGAGCTTCTTGTCGAGCCTGGAGGGAATTATTGTGTTGAATGCTGAACTGTAGTCCAAGAACAGCATTCTCACATAAGCATCCTGCTTCTCCAGATGTGTAAGGACGGTGTGTAGAGCCGTGGCTATTGCGTCATCTGTCGATCAGTTGTGTCGGTAGGTGAACTGTAGGGGTCCAGTGTGGGTGGTAGCATGCTGCAGATGTAGTCCCTGACCAGCCTCTCAAAGCATTTGCTTATTATTGAGGTGGGTACGAGAGGATGTCAATCATTCAGACATGTTACCTTGGTCTTTTTTGGTACAGGGACAATGGTGGATCATTTGAAGCAGGAGGGCACTCTACATTGGGAGGGGGAGAGATTAAAAATCTCTGTAAACACACTTGGCAGTTGTCCTGCTCACATCCTGAGTACTCACCCTGGGATGCCATCCAGTCCCGCAGCCTTGCGACTGTCCACCCGTTGGAAACATCTGTGTACCTCAGTCTCAGAGATGACCAGGTTGCAGGTTGTAGCGGTGGCTTTCCTCAGAGGCTCAGAGTTAACGACATCGAACTGAGTGTAAAAACGATTGAGCTCATCTGAAAGAGAGGCCGTGATATTGGCGGCACCACAATGTTTGGCTTTGAAGTCTGCGACAGTAGGAAACCCTGTGAATCTTGACTCAGTCTTCTCTCTATAAGGTTTCGCAGCCTTGATAGCTTTGCGCAGATCGTAGCTGGTTTTCGTGAGCTCTAGTTGATTGCCAGCGATGTAAGCTCGATGTCGCGCAGTAAGTGCTGCTCGGACGGACAATTGACCCAGGGTTTCTGGTTTGGGAAGACCCTGACCGACGTCTGGGGCACAACATCGTTGCTGCCCATCTGGATGAAGCACGTGACTCCATCAGTGAACTTGGAGACATCCTCATCATGGAAGACATTCCAGCCGACGTCATCGAAGCAGCCATGATGGCATGGCCTAATTCTGCTCCCCTGTCTTATGGACAAATCAGGCAGCATCACTGAACAGAGACCTTTCATCGAAACTTGAACAGGTTAGAACTACAGGGACAGGTTGGGGTAGGTGGAATGGGATGAGGAGAAAAGACAAAAAAGTAAGATGTGTTAATGGGTGAATGCAGTTCATCCCTAAGACATATGTCCCTCAGTAACTCACTTAGACTTAAAGCTTCTTGTGAAGCAGAACCCTTATGGTAGTCAGACCCAATGAGTTTCAGAACAGTGTATACTGTGCAACAATTGTTAATAATAGGGCATTCTCTTAAATGGACAACAACCCACCAATCTTAAAGTAACAATCATATTCAATGCCAATATTCAAAAAACATATACCATATTATTCATTAAGGAAATGAAAAAGAACATTTACTTTTATAAACTTATTATGCATGAGAACATATTATGTTCCTTTCAATTTGTAGGCATTATACTTAGCATATGTGCATACATGAACTGAACAAATTAACATTCAAATGTCTACACATACAGTATCAGATTAAGTATAACTCAGCTGGTACAGACCCAGGAGTCTGCATGAACACTTGAGTTGCTCTGAAGATGCTGACACTTTCTTAGCTGGAGCATTCTTCCTGGGCAGCCAAATGAGTATGTTTTCCCTTGTTACTCCCGTCATTGTTCTGGTTTCCACCAGCATCTCCAGATAGTGTGTTTCTCCTTTCATCTACCTTTCCAACCTTGACCATTGCTGTTCTCTCCTCCTCTTTCTCCAATGGTTTAAATGTCAGTTTGACTTGCTGTAGGCTCACTGAACTGACCACACTATCTCCACTTCTATAACTTCAAATGGATTTGGCTCTGGTTTAAGTACCAAATTATCTTCATAGTACTAATCATTCTTCCTATGACTTATACAATTATTACCACTTTTGATACACACTGTTCCCAATTTGCAAATGCACTGGGTCTCATGGACATAACCACTCCCGTGGAATGTGTATTGGCTTGTATTCAGCTGTGTGCTTTGTTCTATCACCACCTCTCCCTGGTGACTACGGCTGAGACTACTAGCTTTCCTGTAGAATGCCATATATTTCTCTAGGATGCTGGTGAATGATCCACGCACACACATCCAAGATATAGTCAGGTCACTGTTAGAAACATAGAAAACCTACAGCACAATACAGGCCCTTCGGCCCACAAAGCTGTGCCGAACATGTCCTTACCTTAAAACTACCTAGGCTTTACCCACAGCCTTCTATTTTTCTAAGCTCCATGTAGCCATCCAGGAGTCTCTTAAAAGACCGTATCATTTCCGCCTCCACCACCGCCGCCGGCAGCCCATTCCACGCACTCACCACTCACTGCATAACAAACTTACCCCAACATCTCCTCTGTACCTACTTCCAAGCACTTTAAAACTATGCCCTCTCATGCTAGCCATTTCAGACCTGGGGAAAAACCTCTGACTATCCACACGATCAATGCCTCTCATCATCTTGAACACCTCTATCAGTTCAGCTCCCTCCATCGCTCCATGTTGAGTCCATGCTCCCAGTAAGGGCTTACATTCTTGGCAGGAATATGTAATGAAAAATGAGTATTCACACCGACTACCTGCCTCTCGCTGCAGTGCTACCAGATAAGGTATCTGTGGGTGACCGCCTATCATTCGCTGTTCCTAGATAAGACGTCTGTGTGTGGCCGCCTATTGCTCATGCTGCCTGGTAAGATGTCTGTGTGGGATACCCATCTCTCTCACTGCTCTGCTTTTGTAATCAAGTGGTGTTCTTCTCTCTCGAGGCTGTTGGAAGATGTTACCAAAGTCCTGCAATTTATGGATTCTTTTCGGTTTTATGGCTTTATGCCCATTGTTTCTTGTTGCCTTCTGAGCATTTTAATTTTGACACAATCTCTAAGTTTTTGTTTTGCGGGGTGGGGGAGGAATTGCACAATTTATTTTTCTGCTGGGGGGGCGTGATACTCTTGTTGCCATTGCATGATTTAATTTGGGGCAATCAGTAAGTTTTTTATGTGTGGGGGGTTGTTGCTTTCTTTGAATGACTTCCATAGTTTTCTTTGTTTCGTGGCTATCTGGAAAAGATGAGTCTCAGAGTTGTATACTGTATACATACTTCGATAATAAATGAACTTTTGAAATCAAATGTAATCAGATCTTATCCATGGTATTAATTGCATATATTATCAAATATAAAATTCTGCAATGTGGCATAAAATCACAAAAAACGGACAATGGGAATTTTAATCAAAGTGCAGGCAAAGCTTTTTCACAAGAATACGGTGCAAAAAAGCAAGCTTTTCGTGTTTGTATATATACACAATAACTGTTTAAAGAATGAGTCCACAAGCTAAAACTATCTAATTGATCTGTGTAGAAGAAACTTTATAAAATATTCATGCCAAAAATACACAGAGGGATGTCCTGTTGGGAACAGCACTGTGGCATGGACAGTCAAAAAAAAAAGAACTCTGAATTTTTATTGCACAACTCACAGAGTGAAATGAGGATGGCAAGTTAGAATAAGACTACAGGGCATGAAGGTTTAGGCAGTTAGTATCTTTCCAGTAGACAGCACAGTTCTGGAACTTGGTTTGAAGACTTCTGACATTCCCAGCAAAAAAGTAATCATTTTTGGAGAGAAATATGAAAACGCCTTCAGACCTAACTTGTCCTACCTCAGCACATGCTGCACCCAGCAATGAGCATCATTGTATCAAGAACTGTGCACATTGTCAATGTAATAATGCCCAGAAAATTCTCAGCTTTTTCAATAATTTCAATAATTTTCAAGGTGTGCCTCAGGGATCTGTACTGGGTCCAATGTTGTTTATAATATATATTAATGATCTGGATGATGGGGTGGTGAATTGGATTAGTAAGTATGCAAATGAT
Organism: Mobula birostris; assembly: GCF_030028105.1. Classification (NCBI taxonomy): domain Eukaryota; kingdom Metazoa; phylum Chordata; class Chondrichthyes; order Myliobatiformes; family Myliobatidae; genus Mobula; species Mobula birostris. The sequence goes on along the minus strand of NC_092380.1, from coordinate 44,400,485 downwards.
ACTGAGATAGGTGGTGTTGTGGCTGATGAGGTAGGATTTCAAAACTTGCAGAGAGATTTAGGACAGTTAGAAGAGTGGGCTGAAAGATGGCAGATGGAGTTTAATGCTGAAAAATGTGAGGTGCTACATTTTGGTAGAACTAATCAAAATAGGACATACATGGTAAATGGTAGGGCATTAAAGAATGCTTTAGAACAGAGGGATCTAGGAATAATGGTGCATAGTTCCCTGAAGATGGATTCTCATGTGGATAGGGTGGTGAAGAAAGCTTTTGGTTTTGTGACAACAGACCAAGTTATCAGAAGATTGATGCCGATAAGAGAGATAAGAGAGAGACAAATGGGGGAAACATTCAAAATGCTAATCACAGAGAGACGAGAGAGATTAACAAAAAGAGACACAGTTCCGAGTATTGTTTAGACCGGTTACTTTGAACCTGAACTATTTGAAGTTTGATGGACAGGCGATACCCCAGCAGGGGGATAAAAGGAACAGGTTCACTAAGGCAAGATACACCACGACACGGCGAGGTAACGAGACCCTGGAAGTGCGGTGCCCCCAAACAAGTTGGTGGGAGTTTTGGAGGTCTGGTCGAGGGACTGACCATAGACGCACAGGGTGAAAAGGTACGATCGGCGGGAACCTGGTGTGTGTTCCGCCCTTCTTGAGCATTGGAGGGTGGCTAATGTAACCCCACTTTTTAAAAAAGGATGGAGAGAGAAACCAGGGAATTATAGACCGGTTAGCCTAACATCAGTGGTGGGGAAACTGCTAGAGTCAGTTATCAAAGATGTGATAACAGCACATTTGGAAAGCGGTGAAATCATTGGACAAAGTCAGCATAGATTTGTGAAAGGAAAATCATGTCTGATGAATCTCATAGAATTTTTTGAGGATGTAACTAGTAGAGTGGATAGGGGAGAACCAGTGGATGTAGTATATTTGGATTTTCAAAAGGCTTTTGACAAGGTCCCACACAGGAGATTCGTGTGCAAACTTAAAGCACACGGTATTGGGGGTAAGGTATTGATGTGGATAGAGAATTGGTTGGCAGACAGGAAGCAAAGAGTGGGAATAAACGGGACCTTTTCAGAATAGCAGGCAGTGACTAGTGGGGTACCGCAAGGCTCAGTGCTGGGACCCCAGTTGTTTACAATATATATTAATGACTTAGATGAGAGAATTAAATGCAGCATCTCCAAGTTTGCGGATGACACGAAGCTGGGCGGCAGTGTTAGCTGTGAGGAGGATTCTAAGAGGATGCAGGGTGACTTGGGTAGGTTAAGTGAGTGGGCAAATTCATGGCAGATGCAATTTAATGTGGATAAATGTGAAGTTATCCACTTTGGTGGCAAAAACAGGAAAACAGATTATTATCTGAATGGTGGCCGAATAGGAAAAGGGGAGGTGCAACGAGACCTGGGTGTCATTATACACCAGTCATTGAAAGTGGGCATGCAGGTACAGCAGGCGGTGAAAAAGGCGAATGGTATGCTGGCATTTATAGCAAGAGGATTCGAGTACAGGAGCAGGGAGGTACTACTGCAGTTGTACAAGGCCTTGATGAGACCACACCTGGAGTATTGTGTGCAGTTTTGGTCCCCAAATCTGAGGAAAGACATCCTTGCCATAGAGGGAGTACAAAGAAGGTTCACCAGATTGATTCCTGGGATGGCAGGACTTTCATATGATGAAAGACTGGATGAACTAGGCTTATACTCATTGGAATTTAGAAGATTGAAGGGGGATCTGATTGAAATATATAAAATTCTAAAGGGATTGGACAGGCTAGATGCAGGAGGATTGTTCCCGATGTTGGGGAAGTCCAGAACGAGGGGTCACAGTTTGAGGATAAAGGGGAAGCCTTTTAGGACCGAGATGAGGAAAAACTTCTTCACACAGAGAGTGGTGAATCTGTGGAATGCTCTGCCACAGGAAACAGTTGAGGCCAGTTCATTGGCTATATTTAAGAGGGAGTTAGATATGGCCCTTGTGGCTAAAGGGATCAGAGGGTATGGAGGGAAGGCTGGTACAGGGTTCTGAGTTGGATGATCAGCCATGATCATATTGAATGGCGGTGCAGGCTCGAGGGACCGAATGGCCTACTCCTGCACCTATTTTCTATGTTTCTTGCCTGGGTGCCGGGTTCACCGCAGAAGAACCATCGTATCCGGAACGGAGGGGTCACGGTCGGTGACCTCAGAAGACATTATAAAGGGCTCGCCCGAAAGCTAACTGTGAGGAATATCAAAGGTCTGTTTGAATCTGATTTGAATATCATCATTCACTCTCTCTCTCCCCAACGGCACAACAGCGATTACTGCAAACTGAACTAAACTGAACTGAACTCTGTGTCACTTGAGACTGATCATTTTACCCCTAGACTGCGATAGAGCTTGATTGATTCCTATTATACTAGTTTTGTGTACATGTGTGTTTTATCATTGCTAACCCATTGCATTTATATCCTTTCGTTTAGAGTACTGTGTTACTTATTTCTTTAATAAAACTTTCTTAGTTCCAGTAATCCAGACTCCAACTAAGTGGTCCATTTCTGCTGGTTTGGCAACCCAGTTATGGGGTACGTAACAGTTTGCTGGCCTTTATTAATCAGAGCATTGAGTGTAGGAGTTGGGATGTAATGTTGAAATTGTATAAGGTATTGGTAAGGCCAAATCTGGAGTATTGTGTACAGTTCTGGTCACCGAATTATAGGAAAGATGTCAATAAAATTGAGAGAGTACAGAGGAGGTTTACTAAAATGTTGCCTGGGTTTCATCTCCTAAGTTACAGAGAAAGGTTGAACAAGTTAGGTCTTTATTCTTTGGAGCGTAGAAGGTTGAGGGGGGACTTGGTAGAGGTGTTTAAAATTATGAGGGGGATTGATAGAGTTGACATGGTTAGACTTTTTCCATTGAAAGTGGGGAAGATTCAAACAAGAGGACATGGGTTGAGAATTAGAGGACAGAAGTTTAGGGTAAGATGAGGGGGAACTTCTTTACTCAGAGAGTGGTAGCTGTGTGGAATGAGCTTCCAGCAGCAGTGTTTGAGGCAGGTTCTATGTTGTTGTTTAAAGTTAAATTGGATAGATACATGGACAGGAAAGGAATGGAGGGTTATGGGCTGATTGCAGGTCGGTGGGACTAGGTAAGAGTTCGGCACGGACTAGAAGGGCCGAGTTGGCCTGTTTCCGTGCTGTGATTGTTATATGGTTATATTAATAATTAACTACACAACAGCTTAGTTTAGACCTCAGATAGTCAGGATGCACAGCAACGTTTCCCTCCCCAACATCTTCAACACTGGGCTGTGCTGAGCCCACAGCTACACACTCTGCTCACACATGACTGCAAGAGTAAACACCTGAATTATCACATCATCAAGTTCATCGATGACACAACACTGGTGGGGCTCGTCGACAACAGCGATGAGGAGGTGAAAGAGCTTGAGGTCTGGTGCCAGGCAAAAAACCTCTTCCTCAATGTCGACAAGAAAAAGTAGATTGTTATCGGCTCCAGCAGAACCTGAAAGACTCACACCCCTCTTTACATCAGTGGCCTAACAGTTTCTAATATCACTGCAAACAGTTTCTAATATCTCACACAACCTCTCATGGTCCCAAACCCATCCTACATAATCAAGAAAGCTCACCAATACCTCTGTTTTCTGAGGAGGTTGAAGAGAGCTGGGTTGTGCCCATCAATACCCATGAGCTTCGACAGATGCGCAGTAGAGAGCATCCTAACATGATGCACTCAGGGACCTCAAATGGTGCCAATGGCTCCTGACCATGATGGTTATTTTTTGCCCACTGGCATTCCACACAAGCTGCAGTCCAATCATGTGTTGAATCTTACTTCTAATTATCACCTGTTACCCGATGCAAGAACACACAGTATTACGGGAGAAAAAGCAACTGCTTCTTTGTTAGTAGCTCGCTACCGGAAAGAGAGCGCACTTCTCGGACACACACGGGATCCGTACCAGTGGTCTCTCCCTCTAAGTGCAGAGACACAGGGTTTTTATATCATTTATGCCATGTAACAGGAAACAAGTTTTAGCTACCCCCATGGTCATGTGCCCAGCAACAGTGGTATTTTAAGACAAAGATCCTTTGGTTTCCTTAAAAGGCAAAAGCCATCAAACTGAGATTGTGCACAATGAGGTAGTTCCTCACTTTTTTTTTAGACAATTTTACCACATCGTGCAGGTGAAACAAGAATTGCAAGGTCATATTGAACCTTTGTCTAACTTAAGAGTATTTGTACGACGAGCTTACAGACAAAGACAGAAAAGCGGAACCCAATTCACAAAACATAACTTCTGCAAAATTGTCAGTCTGAAAGCAACACAGATAGACCACCCAGACAGAAGTCCGAGCAACCCCTCCTCACAAGGGTCCGAAAACCACCCCCAACCCCTTCAACATGTCATACCCTCCTTTTATCATTCTATGACGACACAATTAAAATGGGGCTGAAAACAGTGCCACTAATTTGGTAGCGAAAGCCTTGCAGCAAGTGTTCAAACAGGTCAACAATACACGACGCACGATGATTATCACGATAAGAATGATTATCCCATGTAGGAAATAAGAGCCCCATGATCCCCCTAGCAACCAGCCGAGCCACCCTTCTCCTCCGGCGGACCCTTGCCTAAAACTATCTAACTGCTCCTGAACCTCTAGAATTGCGCGAGAGACATTCTAGGACTCGTCCCTGACATGAGTGATGCACTTATCCCCAACTACGGCACACACCCTTCCTTGCTGAGCTAACTGGTAGTCCACGGCATACCGGGTCTGCAGAGCATAAAGTCGAAGTTCAGCCATTTCTTGGTTGATTGCCTCCAGGCCCTCCATTGTGCTGTTCCCCAATGCTGTCAGCCCACAGATGAGGTAGTTGCGACTCCTGACAGCTGTGGCCCCAGTAGATCCCCCGAGGGAGAACGTGCTGAGCCAGCCGTAGCCTACCGCTGATCCCAGAATGGTCGGGTCCCTATAACCCGCACAAAAATCTTTACTGATGGATCGAGCCACCGGTCGTTGTCGAACGTGAACTTCCTGCGGGCAAGGAACAGTGAGAGGGCTGATTGTTCCTACTGCGAATAGTGGAGGTAGAACATTGGCAGCTGTAGTATAGGTTCCGTTAAAGAGGAACACATATCCGCTCTTTGCCCGGTAGCATGTGGAACTACCAGAAGAAAATATTTTCTGATACCAGATATGTTCAGAGCGGTATATTGGGGTGAAAGCCAGTGACAGTGTCCTTCTAGAAACGTGGGTCCCATTACAATGACCACATACATACTGACTCCCTTTGGGTAGGGAAACACACCTTTCTCGAGTACAGGTACATGAAAACTTCCCTCGTTTTATTCTGCAATCATGATTCAGACACTGTTTTTCAATGCAGGGGATGTTCTTAGGAACTTTGACAATTACACTCCCCCCCCCATCCTAATCCCTGGAAACAGAAAGGGTAGCTTTGGGTGCCCATACAGCTAGAGTTAGTGACTCAACGTCCCTCTTCCCAATGGTCATTTCGTTGCATTCGTGCCTTTAGGCAGGACTGAGTTCCCCAGCACTGGATTGCCAGTTCTCAGAGGTCCACCTAGAGGTATCGTTCAGACTTTCCACACACCGTCCCCTACTCCCTCTTCTAAACCTTCCCTTATCACCTTTACACTCTCTGTCTGACCTATCCTCTTCCACTAAATCCTCCCACCTCTTTTCAGATGGGTTAGCCAAAAATGGTGCCTCCACAGACTGAGCATACAGTTCTAATACCATATAATCGCATATGCGTTTCATAAAAAAGATTACTTTCCAAAGTCTGTTAGTACAAACATAAAGAGTCCAAGTCCAACAACAATCACTTTTCATCCGGCTACCATCGCTTACAATCGCTCAGGTGTATCCACCGTTCGTGACCTTGTACTTTTACTGCTGTGGGCGTTTGGAGAAGGATCTGAAAAGGTCTTCTCCACCGGGATCCAAGCTTGGGGCGCTCCCAATCCCTTATCAGTACCGAATCTCCAATTTTCAAATCCGGCCACTCCGCCTCTGGTTTTTCCTGTGGCTTAAACTTCTTCTACACCTGAGAATGAAGAAACTTTAGAGAGGATGTTAATTGCTTGAAATACCTTTGCAATTCAACCCCCATGACATTAAGGTCAACTTGAGTGGGAGGCTGCGTGTTAGCATCCCATGGGGTCTTTCCAGGACGTCTATAAACAATTTCAGCTGGTGATACTCCAGTAGTGGAGTGGGGAGTAATCCTCATATGATACAAAGCTAACGGAAGGACCTTTAGCCAGTTCAGCCCGGTTTCGGACATCAACTGAGCCCACTTATTTTTCAGGGTGCCGTTAGCCCGTTCCACTACTCCTGCAGCCTCCGGATGGTAGGCACAATGAAACTGCTGTTCAGTGTGCAGCACCTCGCGCAGCTCTTTATTTATGTTTCCCACAAAATGAGGGCCATTGTCCGAACGTATCTGTCTGGGTACCCCGAATCTTGTTATAATCTCTGTAAGTAACAACTTTACCACCGTAGAAGCTTTATTATTGGTGGTCGGAAAGGCTTCAATCCATCTACTGAACTCTACAATCACCAAATAATACTTGTAACAGTGTACACACAGTAGTTCGGTAAAAATCAAGCTGAACGCATTCAAAAGGACCACTTGGCAAGGGTTTTTTTTTCCCTGGGGCACATTTTACTCTTTTTCCCGCGTTTGTTTGTTGGCCTATCAGACATGATCGTATTTTCTCTTGCGCCGCCTCTTCCAATCTAGGGTGCCACCAGGTGCATAATAAAATGTTACTCATTCCCTCCTTGCCAAGGTGCGTATCAGTATGCAGGCAATCAATAAGCATTGGTAACAAAGCATCAGGTATACATACTTGGCCAACTGGAGTGAGCCAGAGGCTCTCAGACGCAGAGTGCAAACACTCATGCGTCTTCTAGATTAGTTTTTCTGAATCGGGGGCGTCCCCCTGTAGAGATCGAACAGTGTCCATGTCTGGAATGCCCTTGGTTGTGGTGTTTGGTTCGCAGAGCAAAGCCAATTTTTCTGCTGCGGAGACAATATAAATGGCAGTCTGCGCTACTAATTTGGCTTCCCTGTCCGCCCGATTATTACCTAGGGTAACTTTAGAGGAGTCGGAGAGATGCGCTGAGCACTTAATGATAGCCAATTGTTTTGGGAGGAGGATGGCACTGAGGAGGTTCTTTACATACATTACTTTACATTCTGGACAGGGGTCCCTGAAGAAGTATGGAATCCCCACAGTTGTCCGAAGTCATGAGCCACACTGAAGGCGTAACGGGAGTCAGTAAAAATATTGGCCACTTTATCCTCGGCCAGAGCCTGTATATTGGGCAAGGATAAAGTGGCAAATAGTTCCGCCTTTTGTGCTGAGACAGGAGGTTGTAAGGATGCAGACTCGACCACAGCCGAGTCATTCACGATGGCATAGCCGCTAAGGCGGGTCCCTGTTCAGAGAAGAGGAGGTACCGTCAACGTAGAGAGTTAAATCCGCAGATGGAAAAGCCTTGTCGGAGAGGTCCGGGCGAGGTGTGGTCAAGAAATGGTTTCTTGTTAAACAGTCACGGGGCGGGTCCGTAGGGTTTTCAGGTGGGCTTCCTAGAACGGTGGCAGGGTTGATGGTGGTACAGTAGGCAAAGGTGAGAAGTGGGTTATTAAGGAGTGCTATCTCATATCTATTCAACCTAGCTGAGGTGAGGTGTTCGGTCTGATGGGAGATCAAAAGTGCAGTAATAGTATGCGAGGAATGTATGACCACCGGCTGCTGCAAGGTGATATTCGAGGTGGCCATTACCAGGGAATAAATGGCTGGGAGTATTTGTGAGCATGGTGGCCGGCCCCTTGCTACTGGATCTAGACACGTGGAGAAGTACGCTACTGGCCGTTTCCTATCCCCGTGAGCAAGGACTGCTGTAGCACAATCTTCCAAGACATGGACGAATAACTGGAAAGGACGATCATAGAGGGGGCACGAGCCAGGGCCTGTTTAAGCTTATCAAAGGCATCCCTTTGCTCCTGGGTGAGCTCAAAGGGTCCTGCCGTCTGGCTCGACGCCAAGGTCGACAGGTGTTTGGTTAAGAGGGCAACGTTGGGCAGCCATTGCCTGCAGAAGTTTACCAGCCCCAGGAAAGCTCTAATACTCTCGGGAGTAGTTGGTGGTGGGGTCGCCAGAATGGGCGCTGTTCGTTCAGAGGTAAACTCTCTCTCATACGCACTAAGCAGGGTGCCCAGGAATTTTACTTGGCGTTGGCCACGTTTCACCTTGTGGCAAGGAACTACATAACCCCAGGAATGGAAGGCATTAAGGAGCCTGTTGGTATCCTGTTCATTGGCAGACTCGGAGGAGCTGGCCAGCAAAAGGTCGTCCACATATTGTCTTACCGTCGAGCCGCTAGGGAACTGTAAGTCTTTTAGCTGGTTATGTAGTATCTGGGAGAAAATTGTCGGTGAATGGACAAATCCCTGGGGGAGACGCGTCCAGGTATACTGTTGACCTTGGAAAGTGAACGCAAATAGATACTGCGAGTCGGAGGACAATGGAATGGCAAAGAAAGCGTGTTGCAGATCAATAATAGTGAAGACACAGACATCTGCTGGGATAGTACTAAGAATGGTAGCAGGGTTGGGAACAATATGACGTAGGGGTTCAACCATTTCATTAATTTTACGCAAGTCTTGTACCAGGCGCCAGTCCGTTCTTCCGGGTTTAGGGACAGGCAAAATGGGAGTATTACAGGGTGACTGGCGGGGAACTAAAATTCCCTGTTTACAAAAGCCGTCTATTAGGGAAGTAACACTAACAACAGCTTCTTTCCGAAGGGGATATTGCGGAATGGAAGGTAATTGTGCGCCTTGTTTTACCATAATATGCACAGGGGCACTGAAGTCAATCACACTTCGTCCTTTGATGCAGCCCATAAGTCAGGAGCCGGTTCATCTGAAGGCGAACGGTGTGGCTGATGGTCCCTGCACTGAAAAGGGGATAGGGTAATAGGTAAGTGTACCATCTGTTAGTGTCTGGGGTATTCCTAAAATGTACGGGTTTGCCTGCTGCCGCAGTCGATAGGCTAGGAAGCCTAGTTCCTTTGGCTTGTGTCCAGCCGCCACTGACAAGGTAACATGGGGGGATACAAACCCTGACTGACTCCAAATTTCAGCAGGCACTTGGATAAGTAATGCTGTCCCTTCCTTGCCCTGCACCTCCCCCAGAACCGCGACTCCGACCATGCCACCCACAACGGGAGCACATTGGGTTTCCAATTCCTTTGAGACCCCTGAAGGGTCATACGCCAGCGTCACATGTGGATCGGACACATTGAGGGGTGCGTCATAATCCCCGAGCTGAAGGTCTATGGACCACCATTGGGGAGGATGGTGTGTCCAGAGGATTCTGCCAGTTGTCGGGCCGATAACAGTGACGCCACCGTCAAGGCACTAGATACTGAGGCCAAGGGAGCATAATAGATCTCCTCCTGCTAGACTTACTCCAAGATTTGTAGTTTGTGCAAACTGAATTTCAGTGCACTAGTCTCCAGATTGCACCTGTAAAGGCGCTGTCAATGGGTAAGATCTTTGTTTCCCATCAGACCGGTCAGAGTGACATTCACCTGACATTCTAAAACTATGTTGAGTAATACATGAAGATTCAAGGGTTGAAGTAGTTGCTCCAGTATCCACCATAAAGGGGATATTAGTACCTTCCACTAACAAATTAAATACGAGCTCTTCTTCCAGGTTGTTGGTAAGTGTGGGAAACATGTGAGCGGGCATCAGTGTCTATATGCCGAAAATGGGTTATCTGTGGTAAAAGGATGTCGTCTGCCTGTATGTTCTGGCCTTCCTGGTGGGTTTTTTATGCGGTAGGGGCAATCCTTTTTCCAGTGGTCCACGGCACCACAGTAAAAGCATCCTGTCAACCGGACACTGATCAGGGCCAGGTCGGAAGGACGGGGGAATGGAGGTCTTTAACCACCACGGGACCGAGGATTTGAAGCATAAGGCGGCCCATATAGTGGTTCTCTGGGTCCATTAGGATGGACAGTGTGCTGGACCATCTCATACTTCACCTTCATAGAGTTTGATTCTTTGATCAGGTTCCAGTAAAAGATGAGCACTCGCTTCATTTGGGGGCGTGAGTTATCTGGCCAATTCATGTTATTAGTTCTTATAGCGGTGGCAATGTTCTCAGGGATACATTGAACTGCGGCGAGAGGTTACCTGTGTTATACGCGGTATCCCCCGCATAAGTAGTATATGTGGAATAAAACCAATCCCAGAAATCGGTTCCATCCTCCTTATCCTTGGGACGACACTCCAAGACTTTGGTCATATCAATGGGTTGTTGTAAGGTTTTCTTTAAAGTATGCTTAATCTTGTCTACTTGTTGCGGTGGGTCAGGATTGGCATCCCTAAAGGCCTCCCAATCCCTATGGTTCTCTAACATCTCATACCATTTAGTTCTCTCATCCTGGGTGGGGGCCATACAACATAGACTAAAAAGGCCTGAGGGGTGGCGTGATACATCTGAATTGTTCCTATCATGTAGTCTATGAAATCAACTGGGTTAGTTTTCCTATTAGGGGCTTTACCCATAATCATAATCATCTTGTGTGGCTTCCAGGGAGTATAAACCTGTAGGATGGGATTCCCTGCATTCCCATGGGGATTGGGAACAATTCGGGTGGGTAACAATCGAGGAGTACTAGTGCTCGGGGCCCCTGGCCCGAAAGGATCGTCATCAATGTACTCCTCATCTGAGTCTATCAAGGGTCGATCTCCTACCACACAATTCCTCCTTCTGCCCCTTCCTTTGGACACTGGCAGCCGGGAGGGCTTTTCCTACCACTGCTGTTTAGTTTGACTCCTAGTCTGCCGGTTATCGGGTCAGTGAATTGTCCCAACTCCCGATCCTGTTCCTGCCCATGGGGGCCTTGGGGAGAGTACAGGGGTGGCAGTTGTGATGCCTGTGGTTGCAGGAGGAGAGGATAAACGGGGACTGTGGGTCTCACTAACCAATCCTCCTTCGTTTCGTCTGTGTCATCGGTCTCATTTTGGAACAACATGGGCAATCCAGACATGTCTGGAGGTACCACCGTTTTACCCTGGTAATTAGCACCCTCCTGTCCCCATCCAGTTCCTTCTCCAGTTTTCTCCCTCCTTTTCTGTCCTTTATCATGCCCCTCACACTGATACTTCAATACTTCTCATGGCTTGGGTTTGCCTTCCCCATCACATACACTAATCCCTCTTCGACGTGCATTGTGTTCCCAACTACTTTGTCTAGACTTATTGCTTAATTCCTCAATGGTTTTTCTGCATGTTGTTATTAAAATTTTCCATTTTCCCCTGAATTTTGTTTCCACATTGCCTCCTCTGCTTGAATGCATTTTTCCACATCCCAGATCCCTCCTAGTGGCCACATTCCATTTCCCAGTTTCTTATTTAATGAGGCAGATCATTTATAGAAATCATTTTCGTCCCTGGGATTCTCCTTACAAATTGTGAACAAGGGGGTGTCTGGTCTTGACTTATCAAGGGTCTGACCCGTTTTCCTTTAATCCATTAATCTTGTGCCATGTCTCTCTGCACCCACTTCAGGGTCCTGACCTTCGTGTGGGGCATTTCCCCTCTTAACAACCGGTCTAAGGCAGGGTGTCCGAGACAGGCAAATTATTATAAGCTTACTCCAGTGAATCCTCTAACTGTTATCCCAGTGAATCCTCTAACTGTCATCCAAGGTGAATCCTCAAGCCCACTCTTCTTATACCAGGGTGAATCCTCAAGCCCACTCTCCTTACCATAGTACTCGGGTAATTTTAATGGTTCTTCAGGAGTCTGTCAGAGGGTTGCCTGCCAGACGAAGGGGTCATCAAGGTGGACAATTAATGAGAGATCAAGGTAAATCTTACCTGTGGGCCCATCCATCTCAGGTCACTGCCACCGAGCTGGTCGCTGACGCCGTCTCAGGGAATACTTCGTCTTGGTCTCCTGGCTGGCTCGCCTAATTGTTGAATCTTACTTCTAGTTATCACCTGTTACCCAATGCAAGAACACACAGTACTACGGGAGATAAAGCAACTGCTTCTTTATTAGTAGCTCGCTACTGGAAAGAGAGCGCACTTCTCGGACACACACGGGATCCGTACCAGTGGCCTCTCCCTCAAAGTGCAGAGACACAGGGTTTTTATATCATTTATGCCATGTAACAGGAAACAAGTTTTAGCTACCTCCATGGTCATGTGCCCAGCAACAGTGGTATTTTAAGACAAAGACCCTTTGGTTACCTTAAAAGGCAAAAGCCATCAATGAGATTGTGCACAATGAGGTAGTTCCTCATTTTTTTAGACAGTTTTAGCACATCGTGCAGGTTAAACAAGAATTGCAAGGTCATATTGAACCTTTGTCTAACTTAAGAGTATTTATAAGACTAGCTTACAGACAAAGACAGAAAAGCAGAACCCAATTCACAAAACATAACTTCTAAGGTCACGCCACACCAACTTTAGCGCAACCACTTTCTGTGAGGCCTTCTGGCCCAGATGCAAGAGGCATATGGAGTTGAAAACAGGCCATTTCCAGTTTCCTGTCACTATGGGGTGAGGGCGACCAGTTGAGACATTGCACAGGAGAGAAGCCCCCAGCTTCCCCGAACTTAATGTCAGCCAACCGCAGGCCTGTGACTGCTGTTTGCTAAACCTGAACCTCTGGGTCAGTTGCTTGGTCAGTTGCCATGCCACCATAGTCAACCCCTATGTGGATGGCCTCAACAGCTGGCCATGCGAGGCAATCAGCCACAAAATTAGTTTTTCCCTGTGTGTATATATATATATATATATATAATTGATGTTGTATATCATTTGTGAACTCTGAAATGTGGGCCAAGTGGTGTTGCTGCTGTGCAGACCAAGGGTCTGATGTTTTGGCCATCACATGCAGGAAGGGTTTGTGGTCAATGCATACTGTGAAATGGCGACCATCTAAAAGAGAACTAAAATGGTGGAGAGCCAGATAGAGACTGAGAAGATCATGGTGAAGCGTGTTGTGCATCCTTTTGGAGGGGCGGAGCTGCTGGCTGAAGAAGGTGAGCTGCTGTCACACGCCCCTGACCAGCTGATCATGCACAGCACCCACAGCATAGTCTGAGGCGGCAGTAGCAATGGCTATGTGTGCATTGGGGAGTGGGTGCACCAGGATGGTCACGCTGGGAAGAACTTGTTTGGTATCATCAAATGCCCTGGTCATGCCCACTGACCAGTCAAGCACGTGATTAGGGGTATTGCCTTTAAACGCACTATGCAGGTGGAGCATAAATTCACAGCTCACGGAATGAAGTGGTGATAGAAATTCACCATGACTAAAGATTTTAGTAGTGCGGGGTGGAAGGATATCCATAATAGCGGCTACTTTTGACGGGAGGAATTTCGCCCCATGGGAGATGCAATGGTTGACAACCCAAACTGGCATTTAGCAGGGTTAATATTCATCCCGTGTTGGCTTAAACACTCGAAAAGCGTGCAGAGATGAGATATGTCTTCGGATTTGGATGCACTAGTGTCATCCAAGTAAACAACAAAAAAATCAAAGTCTTCTGTTACAGAATCCATCAGTCATTACTGCTCGGCCTGCTGTATGTTTCCAGCATTTTCTATTTTTATTTTGGATTTTGACTTTTTGCATTGTTTTTCTTTCACTGTTGTAGAGCAGTGATTCTCAATGGTTTTTTGGCCACAGCCCCCTTAGGAACTCTTCTCAGGTTCCAGCGCCCTCCCCCCCTTCAAACAGGGATATAACACAAGCAGGTAGACAGAAAATCATTTATTATTGAACACCAAGAAAACTTGAACATTCCGACATACTGGACAAAACTTAAAAAAAACTTTATGAAATTAAACATCTATCAGGCCTAATGCAATCCTTGAGCTTGGTGCTTTTCTGCAAGTTTCACGATATTGGGCTCCAAATTAGACAATGACAGTCGGAGGTCACCTCTTGTTGTGATATCAATTCTGTTCCTGGATTTTGCTTTTTTTTCTAGCTAAATTGGCAACATTGACTGGGAGTGGTTTGGGAAGGCTTCCTAAATGTTTTTGACTTGGCAATAATCTCGCAAAATACAGATACATTACTGACAAAAAAATGCTGTCACCCGGAACCAGGGATTTTTTTTTTCGGTGACTTCATATGCAGTAATAAACACTTTTCACAACCTACCTTAACGTATAATATATCCAAACACATATACTTTAAAGTTACTAGGCTGAAAAAGGCCTAGCAAGACACGCTGATCTTCGGAGAATGAAGTATGGCGATACTGGATGCGAGAACCTTTGATTGAATATGTTAAGCCGGTGCAATCTGATTCGCGACTGACTCTGAAGTGAGGCTGTGTGGGGCAGCTCAAGCAATGGATTTACCAGGTGTGCCCAAGTCAAACCGTGTGTGGAAATATGTTATAAATAGGAGGGAAACTATTGACTCCAACGAAGGTTCATCGGTTCAGTTACCAGGGCCCCCATAAACACTTGGGGCTCCCCTTCTCACAGCCTTCAGTCGGTGGCCCCCTTCAAATGTGCCAGGGCCCCCAAGGGGGCCATATGGCTCCCGTTGAGAATGGCTGGTGTAGAGTAAAATTCCCAATTAATCTGAATGCCATTGTTTCTCATAATTGAAACAAGTGAACTGAAATGTCTTTAAACTTTCTCGTTTACTGCAAAGAACAAAAGTATTTATTTATTTTGTTGGCTAGTGAGTGGCTGAGGAGCCTCCGCTTACGGAAGCACAGTCAGGGGCGCCGGAAAAGATGTCGGCAGGCGCGCGCTGGCTGAGAGCGCATGCGCAGAACCAAGGCGGTTTGGACCAGCGCTCGCGCACCGGAAGCTCACTTTGAGGGATTGGTTGTGTTCGCGAGGGAAGCAATTGGCCGACGGCGCATGCGTCACGCTGGGCCAGCCGGCGGCGACGCGTGTTTTCTGCGAGACCGTGGTGTGGCAAAGAAAGTTCTGGAAGTTGGTGAAGTGTGAGGTAACTGGTTAGGAGGGAGGCGCACTCTAAACCACAATCCGGCCGAGGGTGCTGATAGGCTTCGGTTACTCCTGACCCAGGGTTCGGCTCAGGTCCCTGCTTCTGGCAGAAGGAAGGCTTCCTCGGTCACCCAACGCCATTGCACTCCCGAACTCCAGCGGCAGACGGTTCAGAGTGGTGGAGCTTACCGGGGTGTCCGTAGGGCCAGGGGTGGGTGTGTGTGCTTAACAACGTACTTATGCAAACTAATTGGCACACACCTCATTCCGCTTGACCAGCTCCACAAACCTCACCACCTCCCCGAGCTCAAGCTTGGGCAGTCCAGTGGTAAAGAAACAGTGAGTTTCCCGCACAATCATCTCTCCACCTCACCTGGTACCATATGCCCATCAGCTCCCTAGTTTGGTTCCACCTCTCATCCACCAACCTCTATTCTCCTTTCACGGACATCCCACCCTGCAAAAACTCATTTCAGGGAGGGAGCACCCCGCCCCAGTCGACCTCCAAAGGTGTATGTAATACTTTGTTTAGTGATTTTGTCTGATCTGTAAACCAAGTTGGGTATATGCAGAAAATGTGACATTAAAATATGTACTTGTATTATCATGTTTATTCTATTACAACTTTAAGCAAGTCTACAGGGAGTTGGGCCTCATCATGTAGGACATCAATAGAGTAGCTCCTTAACAGCCAGCCAGCTAGTTTAAAAATGCAAGCACAAGGAATTCTGCAGATGCTGGAATTTCAAGCAACACACATCAAAATTGCTGGTGAACGCAGCAGGCCAGTCAGCATCTCTAAGAGGAGGTACAGTCGACCTTTCAGGCCGAGACCCTTCGTCAGGAGGATGTGTGCAGCTAGCTAGTTTATATTATACTTTATTGTCGCCAAACAATTGGTACTAGAACATACAAGCATCACAGCGATATTTGATTCTGCACTTCACACTCCCTGGATTACAAATATTAAATATACTAAAAATAGTTAAAATTAGTAATTATTAAAAACTTAAATTATAAATCATAAGTAGAAAAATGGGAAGTAAGGTAGTGCAAAAAAACTGAGAGGCAGGTCCGGATATTTGGAGGGTACGACCCAGATCTGGGTCAGGATCCGTTCAGCAGTCTTATCACAGTTGGAAAGAAGTTGTTCCCAAATCTGGCCGTACGAGTCTTCAAGCTCCTGAGCCTTCTCGGTCCTGAGCCTTCTCCCAGAGGGAAGAGGGATGAAAAGTCTGTTGGTTGGGTGGGTTGTGTCCTTGATTATCCTGGCAGCACTGCTCCGATAGCGTGCGGTGTAAAGTGAGTCCACGGATGGAAGATTGGTTTGTGTGATGTGCTGCGCCGTGTTCACGATCTTCTGCAGCTTCTTCCGGTCTTGGACAGGACAACTTCCATTCCAGGTTGTGATGTACCCTAGAAGGATGCTTGCTACGGTGCATCTATAGAAATCAGTGAGGGTTTTAGGGGATAATAAATAACGTTAAATAATGTTAGCTGTGCTAATGAACGAATGACATCTGTTAAACTCACCTCAACATGTCTTTTACATTTTAACCCACCATGGGCAATAGAAAAGTCACTGTTGCAAACAGTTCAGTGAGCAACACTGTCATTATTTTCGATGTCGACTGTAAAGCCTGCCCACGGAGAAAACTGATAGGTCTACTTAGCACGAAGAGAGACCAATCAGGATGCTCGCTCTCCTTCCCAAAAAAATTGATTTCTGGGATATTGTATATAATTGCGGGCATCAGGGAGCCGCTATCAATATGCGGGAGACTCCCAAAATTTCTGGGAGAGATGGGATGTCTGCTTTCATACTATGACGACTAATTTTGATGTGAGAACGGGTCATGCTGATGCTGGCAGTCTTTTCTCTCAATGAGACGTCTTGACCCCAGACTTTGGCCTTTTGGCCTCCATGGATGCTGCTTGACTAAAGTTGTTACGATATTCTGTTTTGTTTCAGATTTTAGCATTTGCCTTTCTGCTATAATCTACACGTGTTTGTACCCTAGCCGTCGCTGAGTAATTTTAATGCCCAGGCTTTTGGCATGTTGACCATGGGACGCTTTTTATTAGTGTTATAGTTTCACAGGTGAAATGGTAGAAGTATTGTTGGATGAGTAGGGAGTGCTGCCTGAGGTGTTGAATAGTGTCTTGAGATTTAGTATCCCAGTCACAGGCAAGTGAGGTTTAGTCTTGACCAGATGTTAATTGTGGGGTAGTTTTATTGCTTTCTGATGGGTGTCCCAGTAGTTCAGTCGTGGTCTTTGTGCTTTCTCCCTAAGCCATTGAAGATCAATGAAAGACATTGGAGATGCTGACTTGCAGTACGTGCTGCTTTTGCTATTGTGTTATACCACGTAGTGACTCATCAACTGAGGGGGTGACAATATACAGTGAGCTCTAGTGGATTTCCTTTTCAATAATTGCTCTAATCTCATGAAGCTTATTTTGCATCCAGAGTCATCTTTAGGATGTCACAAGCCACCATTTCCTGTATGCCAATTTGGTACTAACTTGGATGGATGTTTTATTGGGAAACATAACCAGATGTTGTGATGAAATTGTTTGAAATTTTGGCTGAAAGGGTATAACTTCCTAGCTGTATTGTGTGGACAACTTTCCCACATTTGACAATTCCCAAATCTTATTGAGAAAGTCTTTGCAAGGAGAACTATGCTACCTGTGTTTGTGCTCGCTTTGGATCAGTTTTTTTCATTAAGCTGAAGTGGTTTGTCTTCATTTTTAGCTCGTTTCATCGTAACAACTGCATAGTTTGACAGGGCATTTCAGAGTCATTAACTACATCACTAGATCTAGAGCCACCAGAGTGGGTAAGAATGGCAAATTTACTTGTCGGAATGGAACTAGTGAGTCAGACTTAACACTTCACACCTTTATTCTAACTCGGATACAATTATGTGAATGGTAATCAAAGAGCAAATGTTGAGACTTCAGTTGGCACATTAGTGAGGCTGCTTAATGGAATCAGTAATTTGGCTTGATTATTTCTCTGGATATGTTGTGAAATACTCACAATCACAATGTCAATAGAAGAATGTAAGGAGAAATTGACATTGCGATACTTGTAGAAATTTATAGTTGAGCATGTTTGAAATTTTGTTTTGTTTGAAAATAATGTTTCATATGAATTAGACCATAAATATCTCACATCTTGGTGTTTTTCTTCATATTCATGTAAGGTAGTTGTGCAGCTAACATCACAAGATGAACTTTATCCCTGGAGTAAATTTGGTCTTCTGTCTAAGTGCTTTGTGGAGCAGTACTATGGTGGTAAGAAGAAAATATGTTATTAATATTATTACAGATCGTTCTAATAATTTAGTATCTCTGTAACCTGCTATTTATTTTAATGCAGGGAGAACAATTGTCGAAACCCTCATTTCAAGGTTTGTTTCTAGTGCAGAATTTCAAGATCAGGTATTTTCAAACATGAAGATACAGGTCGACCTTCACTAATCTGGCACCATTGGGACCTGAGGAGTGCCAGATTAGTGAAAATGCTGAGTTACAGAAGGATCACATTAAGCAAAATCAGTGCCGGATTATCAAAGGATCTGGATTATAGGTAATCGGATTAGTGAAGGTCGACCTGTATAACATGATGTGTGCTTTATGCAAATTAAAGCAAAAACCCAATTTCTTCTGTTTTAGTACAACCTTCTAATTGTGAAAGTAATTGTCTTATGTGTTCAGTTTTCTAGTTGTGATGTAAATTAAACAATGACCTGTTGGTTTTAATAACATTGCAAATATTATAGGATTGGAATATGTAATAATTTGTGGTCCTAGCAAAATTTTCACTTTTACAAAATGTAGACTTGAATGCAGGGTGCATGAATAAAATTAAATGGTAAGCAAAAATTATCAATTTCTCAAACTTGCAGAAATACAGTGAAGCTTAAATGTGTAAAGCTAAACAGGACATGCCTAGGTTGGATTTTGTAGTTTGTAACATCAACATTTTGAGGAATATTTGTTTCAGAAAGGTGAACAAGTAGCAGTGTGAGAATTTGAACTTAGTTAATTTCAATACAGAACAGTACTGTATTTAAATCTTCAACAATCCAGTTATTGTTAGATATCCAAACACTAATGTTATCTATCAAATGTTTCTTTTGTTCCAGCTTGAAATGTTAATGACCATTTTTTGGGTTCTTTGTTTCCCTCTGCCAGAGCAACCTCATGCCTTTTAGTCCTCCTGATTTCACCTTCAAATGTTCTCTTGCATTTCTTGCACTTGAGTACCTCATTTGCTCCTTTCTACCTATACCTGCTATGTAGCTCTTCCTTACCTAGGGCCTCAGTATCTCTCTAAACCTGTTACACAGCCGCATGAAAACTCGGTCTTCTCAATTTCAATTTCGCTTTTGAAGGCCTTCCACTAACTAGGTACCCTTTGCCAGAAAACAACCTGTCTGCAAGTGTGTCAAGTCCACACTCGCCAGATCCTTTCTAATACCATCGAAATTAGCCTTTCTCTGATTTAAAATCTCCACTTGATCTATCATTCTCCATAATTATCTTGAAACTAATGGAATTATGATCTCTAGATCCCAAGGGTGCCCCTACATGCATTTCTTTCACTTGTCCTGTCTCATTCTCCATTAGGAGATCCAGTATCACACTCTTGCTGGTTGGGACCTCTATATATAGATCAAGGAAACTTTTCTGAACACATTTGACAAACTATCCCATCAGCCCTTTTACATTTTGGGAACCCCAGCTAATATGTAGAAAGTTAAAAGGACCTACTATTACAGCCTTGGGCTTTTTGTATCTGTCAGCTATCTCTCTATAAATCTGCTCCTCTAAATCACACAGACTATCAGATGCTCTGTAATATAATCCCTTGAATGTGGTCATCCCTTTCTTATTCCTCACGTACCCTCATTGGATGGGCCCTCCAATCTGTCCTTTTTAAGCACTGCTGTGACATTTTCCTTGATGGTTGTGCCACTAATTCCTGTTTAATCCCTCCCACTCTAAATTTGTCTAAAACAACAGAACTCTGGAATATCTTCTCACAGAACAACTCTGCACAGTGAACTAACCCCTCCATTCCCACTTCCATTCCCTACCTTGCTAGCCATGTCTTCACTTGCCTCAACAAGGCTTAAGACTGATTTATATTTCTGCGTAGGCTCTACGCCATTGTGGGCATTTATACTTGTGTGTTGGTGTGTCTGCATCGCTCTGCAGTTCACCACCAAAATGCTAGTTGGCGATGGGGTTTCTATTCCACTGTGTTGAGTTTCTTTGTGTACTTCAAACAATGGCAACTGAAACTGAGCGCATCATGTTGGAGTTGGAGCTAATTACTGCAACGCAGAAAAGAGAGAAGACATCGGAGGAGATGGTGTGTACGACCATTGAACGGATTGAGGCAAAAGGAGGGTGAATGTTCTGTGCTTGTCCGGCCACTGAGAGACATGGACAAGGAAATGCATTTCAGATATTTTCAGATGTCAGCAGGTAGATTTGACGACTTGACGAGAAGAAGCAACCGGAAAAGTGATGCTACCAAGCGGACCAATCACAGTTGTAGCGGTCTGCGTCGCTGCGACGCGTAGTTACATTTTTGGGGAGGTGCGTGTCAGCTATGGTGTAGGGTACGCGGCTACGCTGTACCAGCGGCATAGATTCAACGTAGAAGTATAAATTGGCTTTTAGAGAGATCCTAATAAAGTCTTTGAAATCCAACCTGCCCCCAGATTTATCTTTAACAATCCTGGACACCCACAAGCCTCCAATCATTCACCAATTCTCTTCCCCAGCTCAAACCTGTAGCATTTTTTTCCATAACCTCCTATAGAATTTCTAGCCTGAAACCAAAATTAATAAAAACTTCATTGTATTGTTTAAAGGGTTATTGATTTTAAAAGTTGGATGGAATATCTATTCATAATAGTTGACTACAATCAGCTCAGCTGTGATCTTGTATCAGAGCTAGTTGCAGAGATCAATCAGCTATATTGAATATGTGCGTGCTTGCTCAGCTTTAAATTGACAAGGTTCAAAGAGGCAACAGCTGACAACACTTTCACAGGTACTCCATTAAACTTTGGAAAACACATAGTGGTGTTTGGTATCTTTCATAAGGTCTTATAACAAAGAACCAAAAACACAATGGATCTGTTGAAAAGCATGTTTATGACTTGTAAGGAAAAGACCACCTGCACTCCTGAGAATGGATGGTGGCAGCTTCTGTTTTACAGCTAACAAAGTTTTTTTTTACAAGTTTTCAGGCAATTCTTTGGCTAATATCTGTTCTGGGAGTCAGGTCTTCCATCTAGCAGCTGCGATACATTTATTCAAGGCTACACAATGTATCACCCTGCCCTTAGTTACACTGATCAATGATCAGAACATAATATGCCCCCTGCCATGTAAACACTTAGCATATAACAAAGCATTCCGTGATTGTACAGGTTATATTTTGTCACATTACAAGATTAAATACATAAAAGAATCTCAGTTTTGAATATATTTCCACATTTCCTCATTTTTGTCATTACATAGCAACACCATAATTTCATAAGCTTTTGCTTTAGAATATTGTGTGTGTGTGGCCTCCATTGGTCGTGGTCGACCATGGGTACTGTGCCTCTGGTAGTCACTGGTTTGTCGAGCAGTGTTGACTGTGGCTTTTGAGGCTGATCCTGGAACGGCAGACTCTGCCACAGTTGCTGCATGTGTAGGGCGTCATGGAATTGTTATCCACTGCCTGCTGTGCTCTTCGTTTAGCTCGCCGATCCTCAAACTGACTCAGGATCATTCTTTCGCCTTGCTCTAGGTGTTGCTGAAGGGTACCTTGCCATTTGTTGTGGCTATCTGCTGTATCCTCCCAGCACTCTGTGTTGATTTTTAAGGCTTTCATGTCATGCTTACAGAGGTCCTTGAAGCGAAGCTGGGGTCTACCAATGTTCCTCTTGCCTGTTGCTAGTTCTCCGTAGAGGATGTCCTTTGGCAGTCTACCATCCTTCATATGACGGATGTGGACCAGCCAGCGCATTCTGTGTTGTCTTAAAAGCGTGGACATTGTGGGAAGTCCAGCGCGGGAGAGGACCTCAGAGTTTGGGACTTTGTCTCTCCAGGTGATGCCGGGATGCGGCAAAGGCTGCGCAGGTGAAAATTATCGAGTTTCCTCTCCTGTTTGGGGTAGATGATCCAAGTCTTGCTACTATACAGGAGAGTGCTGATAACGCATGCATTTTATACAGCAGTCTTGGTCTTTGTAGCAAGTTTCGGATTTTCCCAAACCTGTGAGGTTTGCGGATACTCCTGTTGATTTCAGCATCAAGGGAGAGGGTGTCGCTAATGGTCGACCCCAAGTATGTCAACTCGTGGACCACTCCTAGATCGTAATTGTCGATGGTAATGACTGGTGTCTCTAGTAGATTCTGGGCAAGGACATTTGATTTCTTTAGGCTGATGGTAAGCCCGAAGTCCTTGCATGCCTTAGAGAAGCGGTCCATGAGAGTTTGTAGTTGCTGTTTGGTGTGCGAGGTTATAGCAGTGTCATCAGCAAAGAGCATGTCACGTATTTAAATCTTTCACACCTTTGTTCTTGCTCTCAGGCACGTAGGGTTGAACAGCCGCCCATCAGACCTGGTGTGCATGTAGATGCCTTCTGTCGACGTCCCAAACATGCGCCTAAGTAGCATAGAGAAGAAGATGCCGAATAATGTTGGGGCCAACACGCAACCTTCTTTGACTCCACTATGAATCGCGAAGGGTTCTGATGAGCTGCCATGGTACTGAACAGTAGCCCTCCTGTCGTCATGGAATGACTTGATTATACTCTGGAGTTTCGGGGGACAGCCCATCTTGAGAATCTGAAAGAGCCCATCCCTGCTGACAAGGTCGAATGCCTTGGACAAGTCGATGAAAGTGACATTGAGGGGTTTCTGTTGTTCCCTGCACATCTCCTGGAGTTGACAGAGTGAGAAAATCATGTCGACAGTTGACCTCCTTGTGCGGAAACCACATTGGGACTCAGGGTAGACCCGTTCTGCCAGAGTTTGTAGACGTGCCAGAGTTACACGAGCAAAGACTTTGCCGACGATACTCAGGAGGGAGATACCCCTGTAGTTGTTGCAGTCGCTCCTGTCACCTTTGTTCTTGTACAAAGTGACGATTTTGGAATGGCGCATATCCTGTGGTACCGTTCCTTTTTTCCAGCACTGACGGAGGACCTCATGTAAAGGTTGGAGGAGTGAGCTGTTGTAGTGTTTGATCAGATTTGGAGGAATCCCATCATTGCCTGGAGCCTTCCCTGGGGCTAGACTGTCAGTTGCCTTGCTGAGGTCCTCAGTGGTTGGTTCTGAGTCACCCATGACTGGTAGACAACTGATGGCATCAGTGGCTGAGCTAACAACATTTTCCCTCGAGTAGAGCTCAGAGTAGTGCTGTACCCAGCATTCCATCTGCTTGCTTTTATCGATGATTATTTCACCGCTGGATGACTTCAGGGGTGCTGTCTTGCTCTGCGATGGGCCAAGGGCCTTCTTGTTACCATCATACATCAATCCTGATGTTGCTTGTCACCCGTTGCTGTCTGAGTGTCCTCACTGAGCTGGAGCCAGTACTCTTTTGC
This sequence comes from Mobula birostris, assembly GCF_030028105.1. NCBI lineage: Eukaryota > Metazoa > Chordata > Chondrichthyes > Myliobatiformes > Myliobatidae > Mobula > Mobula birostris. The sequence goes on along the minus strand of NC_092380.1, from coordinate 44,376,786 downwards.
GCGTTGCCTTGCAGTCTGTTGCACTTTGCTTCTAGCAGCTTGAAGTGCCTGGAGTGTTTGGTTGGATGGTGAGCGCTTGTACTCTGTGAGAGTTGCATGCTTAGCTTCAGTGACAGCAGTCATGATGTTGGACTTTGCCTCAAACCAGTCACTGCTCTTTGTGGTTTTTCTTCCAAAGATAGAGAGTGCTGATTTGTGGATGGTGTCGCGAAGGTATGACCATTGTTCTGTTGCAGTATTTCCTTGTGAGGAGGTAGTCATAGCACCCTGTACTGACTTGGCAAACTGGTCAACCTTTTCTGACTCTTTCATCTCTGTTGTGTTGATGCGAAGTTTTCCAGTTTGTTTGGAGTGGTGGATTTTCTTCGGACGTAGTTCGATCTTGCAGCATGATCTGTATCGCAGTCTGCACTGTGGTATGAGCAGGTGATTAGTACAGAGTTGATGAAAGAGCACTTGGTGATGATCGTGTCTAGTTGGTGCTAGCGTTTAGACCCTGGATGTCACCGTGAGACCTTGTACTACTTCGTTTGAAAGTAGGAGTTAGTTACATACAGGCCGTGATAGGAGCAGATCTCCAGGAGACGTTGTCCATTGTCATTTATTTTCCCAATTCCAAAGTGGCTAAGACAAGACGGCCAGGAGTCGTTATCGGCTCCCACTCTGGCGTTGAACTCACCAAGGAGAACGAGGTGCTCATCACTGAGAATATTCCTGACAACAGCTTTTAATTTGTCATAGAACATGTCTTTTGCCTCAGAGGTGGAGTTCAAGGTAGGGGCGTACACGCTGACGAGAGATACTGGGCCATGACTGGTGTGTGGATGGAGAGTTGTAAGTCGTTCTGATCCATTTTCTGGTAGCTCCACCATTTGCAACAAAGAGTTCCTAACGGCAAAACCCACTCCATGCTCGCGGGGCTCGTCTTGGTTCTTTCCCTGCCAGAAAAATGTGTAGTCCCTTTCCTTCATCCTGAATCCGCCAAACGTGTTTCTTGTAGGGTAGCTATATCTACCTTGAGCCTACCTTGTTAATGACTGCTGTTTATCATGCATCTTCTATATCCTTGATGTTTTGGTCAAGTCCAGTCATCATTGTGCGGACATTCCAACATCCCAATTTGAGGGGAGTTGTCTTATTTGATTTGTTTTCTTTCTTGTCTGGTGCAGTAGTTACAGTCAGCTCTTCGTGGAATAATCCATTATCTCCATGCACCCAATGAGGAAGACTGACTGTGGCGGGACAGCACCTTATTGACTGGGGGCTGCCCAGCTTGAGGCGGGCGGTAGCTGTCCAGTGAAACGCGATGGTCTCTCCCATTGTCAGAAGTAACCCCTGGTGCCATGCTCTATGCCAATCAAGCATTATGACTTATAACCGGTAACTGTCGGACGCTATAAAGTGAAGCTGGAGTGGCCTCTCCAGGGCGCAAGCCAGGGCTGAGTTGATATGGAGATCCATCTGTTGCCCATGCAGTGGGACCCCCCTCTCCATGCTGATGACAGGTCCAAAGGAATGACGAAAGTCAATACAGTTTGGTGCCAGCAGCATCTCAGGAGTTGCTGTGCCGGTGCTGGTACAGCAGTGAGCTGCTTTCGGGACTCCGACTCCGTATTTTTCCTCTGGGTTTACTCCCAAAGCCTTTCCCATGAGCGGTGGAGGTAGTGGAGGTTTGAAATCGGAGTTTTCCCCCTCCTCTTAGAATATAGTAATCAATGATTACAGACATTCATATAATGATAGTCTCAGAACTTTAGTCAAACAAAATCCTTTTTCCTAGTTCACACCAGCAGGTATCCATTTTTAAATATCCTCTCCTTAGTCTTACTCTACACAAAAGTCGCAAGAGGGTGATTGCCAATATGGTAATACCAATACTCATTCCATAATGCAGGGCAGGAGTCCACCTTCCTCCCATCATCCCAAACGACCTCTAGCTTTCTGGGGATTGTAGTTATGGGACTGGTCGTCTACTTCTGTATTCTTGGTGACTTCTCAAGTGTGATCTGTCAAATGAGTTGTATTCTCTTGATTCATCTAGTATGTAAGTGCAACATTTTTGTCCAATCAGGGCACACGTGGCTCCTTTCTTGGATAAAACAATGCCCAAAGCCATTTGGATTTACGATGCCACTGTATGGACTGTCACCAATTTTGCTGACAATTTAGATATTGCTTATTGTGACTGATTGACAGTATATGCAGTTTTACTTGCTAACTTTTCCAATGCTGATGCCTTGTTAACCGTTTCCTGTGCTGCTTTATTGGTTCCCTAGGCAAGTGTTGCCTTCTCTAGGGCCAACCCTAGGTCCTTTTATCCTGGGGACAGCATTGTCGTATGGGGATATACCATTCTCTGAAACACATTGTTTCCAAATTTATATCCCCATCTTCCCTCAGTGACAGTCTGGCTATACTCATAAGGGAAGGAAGTGTGTCTGTTTCTGAGCCCCATCATCGTTGTACCAGTAACCAAACTTGGGCTTGGACCAGTTAAAGAAGCAGTTCATTTGTTTCATTGAAGGGAATGGTAAAAGGGGCACACCCATTTCTACATGTGCTAGGATAGCCATACAAACCCAGCAGGTTGAGTGTTCGTGGCGGTAACATCTGTCAGGGAAAGGACAGGACTCTCAGTGGTTTTATCCTCTATGTCATTAGAGTGAGAGGCATGAGTCCATGATGGCTTTTCTCTTACCTTGATGGCCATACATGAAATAGTACTTCAAATCGAGGTTCCAAACAGTTCTTTCTTTTAAATGTCTGCACCACCATGTTGTCTCCAGGTTCAATGTCATGACATCTGAGGTCCGCTACTGGTTGCTGGGTTTCTTTTACCTGTTGACGATATTTTGTAATGTTTTTTGTTAAGGCTACACAATAATTCAGCAAGCCAGGTTGTGTACCTCCATTTGTTTAATTCTTAGTGGCGTATCAGATATGGGCACAGGGGCCTTCCATTATGATTTCATGTGGGAACAGACCATTGGTTCTGTTAGCAGTGGCTCATCATCAGAACCAAAGGCAGCACCTGTTTCCACTTTTGTCCAGTTTCCTCTTACGTTTTACTAAATCTATTCTTAATTGTTCTGTTCATTCTTTGCACTAGGCCAGCTGGCCGAAGATGGTAGCTGCAATGAAAATGTTGATCCACCTGTAAGGCTTCGCATACTCCTTTAATTACTTTACCAGTGAAAAGGGTACTGTTGTCGCTGAATAGTTTCCAGGGGTTCCCAAATTGTGGGATTATTTCCTTTAATACAGCGGTCCCCAACCACCGGGCCGCAGAGCATGCGCATGCGAGGAAACGATATGATTTGGCGATAGGAGTCAGCTGCACCTTTCCTCATTCCCTGTCACGCCCAGTGTTGAGCAATTACGCATGCGAGGTCATTACCCGCGCGTCATCCATTTCAGCGTGGGAAGAAGATCAACTCCTCGAGCTTGCAATTGACAGTGGGCTGAAAAGTATGCTTGACATAACGTCTCTGCCGGCATTCCGGATCAAATTCAAGGCTGAATATCCTGAGACAGCCACGGAAGCGCTGAAAACTTTGCTTCCATTTCCAACGTATCTCTGCAATGAATGCAACGAAAACTAAATTGCAGAATAGGCTGGATATAAGGAACCCCATTCGAGTATCGCTGTCTCTTGTCACCCTTCGATAGGACCGTCTTGTTGCAGGAAAATAATCCCAGGGCTCCCACTGTTTCAGCGATATTGGTGTGTTGCAATGATTTTATATCTTCATACGGGGAAAATATGTGCTGCGTGCTTAATATCCAAATGATACTTAAAATACTTAAAATATATTGACTTATATAACTATATAACAATTACAGCACAGAAACAGGCTACCTCTGCCCTTCTAGTCCGTGCCGAACGCTACTCTCACCTAGTCCCACCGACCTGCACTCAGCCCATAACCCTCCATTCCTTTTCTGTCCATATACCTATCCAATTTTTCTTTAAATGATAATATCGAACCTGCCTCTACCACTTCTACTGGAAGTTCGTTCAACATTTACTTCAAGCTCCCCTGTCCTCCCCTGATAATTGACTTATCGCTATATTAATGCAGGGAAAATATGCGCTGTGTGTTTAATATTAAATTCGTTAGATAAACCCTTTTGGAAACGAAATTGAGTGAATTAGCTAATTATCATCTGTATTCGGTCGTGATTAACACCCCCCCTCCCCCCGGAAAAGAATCGCCAAAAACGATTTGTGGAAGAAAAATCATACACGCATGCACACTGGTGCCCGCACAAGGCTTCATGGTCATTGTAGTCTTTATCGGGGTAAACCCAGCGTATTTGACTGCTACTCTTGTCCGTTGGCAGCGCCCCCCCCCCCCAGTTGGCCGGTCCGCAAGAATATTGTCAATATGAAACCGGTCCGCAGTGTGAAAAAAGTTGGGGACCCGTGCTTTAATAGATATTTCGCTCCTGTAACTGCATCATTCTTTCTACAAGGAAATGTTTTGTGAGAACACATCAGTAATGACTAATACATACTTATACCTTTTACATCGAGGTAATTCAATAAAGTCCATCTGTAAGTGTCCAAAAGTGGCATCTTAACAGGGTATGAGCCCTGTTACTTGTACCTGTTTTCCTTGATCCTGCAAGGCACACGTCATACAGTGTTAACAGATTTGTTCTGCAACTTGAGGTACTCGGGAAATACCAGGTTTGGTATGTTTCAACAATCATTCCCCACTTGCCTACATTTGTGAACACATTGGGCAATCCACAGTACTAATTTACCCGGGTCCACAATGTGTCCTTTGGGGTAAAGCTGCATACTATCGTGCTGCTTACAAACCAGCTTTTCTCACTTTGTTCTTGTGGCCTATGGAGTAGTGGACTGGTATGTTTGTACATCCTCCAAAGTGGGAGGTGTCATCAGGGCCAACTGCTTGTTTCTGGTACAACCAGGGTGGGTCTAATTTCTATCTTTTTTGCAGCATATGCTGCCGCTTTATTACCCTCGGAGACTACATCCATGTCCTTTGCATGATTTTCCCGTATCATTATGTAAAGCCAAGCTTTCAGCAAAGAAAATTAAATCGGCATTAGCAATAGGAGTATCATTAAGGTCCTCATGGGGTTTTATGACTCGTGTAACAGTTTTACAGCAGAGTGGAAAGTGCTGCTTGGCACAGTGACTCTAAAATCAATGACATGGAAAACTAATAAGGAAACACAAATCAAAAAAGAACACAGACAAGACAGAATAATAATTGATGCTTGTACTTTTCTTCCTTCAGAACCTTCACAAGTAACTGCAAAGCTTGAAATAAACAGTCAGTTCTCATCGTGAAAAACTTTTACACATTTTACAAATAACTAAGGAGGGGGATAAAACTGCTTTTTGGGGTCCCTGGCACAATAACACATTTTAAAACATAAAAGTGAATTCATTCCAGAGTAAAATACTTCCCTTAATCATTGTTGTTTTCCTTCTGGGAACAAGTTTAATTCAAACTTCTTCCCAACGTCATACAATTAAAAGATGCAAACAGTTCACAATTTACTGCCACTTTGTATCAACTTTAAGCAACAGTGTGAATCTCCTTCAGCCCAGTCACTGGAATTCTCCCACATTGCAACCACTAGGACAAACGATCTTGGTGGATCCTCCAAATTGTGTTGATTACCTTTCACTAGGTCTTCTAATAAAGAATCGAAAACACAGAGTGGATCTACAAGAATAATACTGCCTCCGCTCCTCAGATAGATGGCGGTGGCTTCTGTTTTAACAGCTTACAAAGGTCAGTTTTAGACAAGCTTTAAGGTTATTCTTTTGCTGTTCTCTGTTCTGGCAGTCAGGTCCTCTACTTAGCAGCTGCAGTACTTTTATTCAAGGCCGCGCAATGTACCAACCTTCCCTTAGTTACACAGTGAACAATGATCAGAACATTACATGCCTCCAGCCACATACACACTTAGCACAAAGCACTTTGGAATTATACAGGTTTCACTTTGTTACATTGTAAGATTAAATGCATAAAAAAACTCAAAGTTTCGAATATATTTCCACAGTGGTTTGATGGGCAGATTTTTTGTAAGTCAAGGCCTTCGAGATTTAGACTTAAAAAATCAAAGATCTGCAGGTGTTGGAATTTTTTTATTATTTAGGGATACAGCATGGTTACAGGCCCTTCTGGCCCAACAAGCCTGTGCTGCCTAATTATACCCATGTGACCAATTAACTTAGTAACCCATAAGTTTTTGGAATGTAGGAGGAAACCGGAGCACCCAGAGGGAACACGTGGTCACGGGGAGAATGTATAATCTTACAGACAGTAGTGGCAATTGAACCCAGCTCACTGTTACTGTAAACTAAGCGCTATGCTACCATGCTGTAGATTTAAAGTGTGAAATTTAAGTGAAAAGCTAGAAAACCAAGCAAGTCAGCTAGGATCTGTGGTTAGAGAAACAGCTTATGGTTGAAAATGCAGTGTCAGAACTGTGAAAGAGTTGCAGAGATGGTGTAAAAGGGATAGGTTGGGGTATTTTTGCAGTTGCGGCAGCTCCATCCAACTTGTGTCCCAGAGAGTGATAAACTGTTGAAGTCATCTGGTTACTAGGTTAATGATTTTTATGAAGAGTGGAGTGAAGAGCACAGGATAATGCAATACTTATGAAATGTCAGTGAAAAGCAAGAGGAAATGTACAGGCATTGTTGGTGGAGAGAAAAATAATCTGAACAGGTAGTGCAGGTAGATAACCTTGTAGCAGACCTGCCCAGTTCTGATACACACAGAGAAAGCAACTTATCTGAAATTTATTGAATTAATTATTGAGTCCTTAAAGCTGCGGAATGCCTTGGTGGAAGATGACCCATTGTTGCTGAAGCTTGTGTGGGCCTCGTTAGAACACTAAGCAGGCTGAAAACAGTTTTTCTACAAAAGCGTCACCTAATAGGTTTCTCCAACGTAATATAACATGAAATCGTTTCTGAAAATGGTGCATTAGATTAGAAGTACAGGTGAATCACTGCTCCATCTAAAAGGATTGTTTGGGTCCCATGCTCTTCCACCTCTACTTCTCCCTATCTTGTGGCTAATCTTCCTTCCCTGCCAACTTTTTTTTTCAAGGAACTGCAGGCAACGATACATTTGTTTGCTTCATACCTGTACCCTTTCTGTACCTTTTCACCCATGTCAAAATACTACCTTAAATTTCACCAGTTTTTCTTATAACACAATAACATCTATTGTATAATCTTTATGAAAGTTTAGTAGAAACTTTAAGCTGCAAATTGGAAGGAATTTCCACAGACCACCTGACATTTGTGATTGGTTCTATTATTTTGGTGGCAACAAAGGGTTGCTTGGAAAGTATAGCAAAAACAGAAATGTTTATAAGGTAATAGAAAAACTTTCTAAAATTGTATGACTTTTAATTTTTAGGTAGTCCAAGAATTAAAGAAATGAACTTCAGTGATATAGTTAACGTAATCATGAAAATTAATAGACCATTAGGTAAGAATTTGCATTAAAATTTTTGTGTAATTCATAAATTGTATAGGATGTTTCATGATGCTGTTGTGAAATGGAACAATAGGCATTGATGGAAATTGTGAGGTTTTAAAAATACATTAATGAATGAGTATTCTACTGATTGTTAGTGTAAATTTAAGCATGCAGTGGAGTCTATAAAATATAGCCTATGTATGTGATTTCTGGCCTTGTTAACTGATAACCAATTAACTGTAAAAACATTATCCCCTCATTCACAATGTGTTCCTTCTGTGTCTCACCTACTTCCTCATAATTGCATTTTTCCCCCAAAGGGTTTGAGTAGAGGATCTCAGTGCAGATTTTGTGCACGTGCAAATAGTAATGATTATATTCAAATTCTACAGATCCAGTTCCATTAATATCTTTCCATCAAATGAAGGCATCAGTGCCTGTTTTCAGCTAGATCTGGACAATGTAACAGGCATAGGACAATAATTTGTGCCACAGAACTGTCAGACATTGACCATTTCAAGTGAAAAGCTTTGGCTAGATATCCTTGTTAGTTAATGACATTACTATTCAGCCTTCGACCAAAAACATCATGCTTTACCTTTAACCAGAAATTCAGTTGGACGTCCCATAAATACTGTAGCTATGCGAATAGGTCAGAGACTACATTACTTGTGACAAGTGATTCAGCAGCTAGCACTCCTTAGCCTTTCCATTATATAAAAGACATCTGTCAGAACATGATATAGTACATTTGCGCAGATGAATTAATTTTCAAACCATGAAGTAGCATAACATTGTCAAGGACAAACCAATTCATGGAGTGGGAAAAACTGAAATAATTTTACAGATGGATGACCTTACAGCAGAACTAGTTGATTCTTGTATAAAAGAAGAAAATATGGTATTCGAATCATTAAAATTGATATTAAATCCTGAAAATTGCAGTATGCCAAGGTGAAAGATGGAGCGCTATTCTTCAAGCGCACAATGGGCCTTGATAGAACAGTGCAGAAAACTATGCCCAAATAGATCAGAGTGGAAATAGGATCCAGAATTATAATTGATTATCATAGCAATCCTGGCCTTGACCTATCCGAGATGCATTTTCCTCCCTGTATCTATCCATTCCTCACCTTCTCAGTGACTTAAGACTAACTTGTTTCTTCACTTTTCTAGTTTTGAAATGACTTTGATCTGAAATATTAACTATTTCTCTTTTCATAGATCTTGTCTTACCTGTTGAACGTTTCCAGCATTTTATCACTTCTTTATTACTTGAATGTAGTAAATAAAAGTTTGAAAACTCAAGTAGCAGTTTGCAATGTACCATCTATGTTTAACTACTATTCAAATTACCTCCTTTTTTAAAAAAAGATTTAAAATGGTGGTTTTCAAAAAGTAATTTTACTTTTAAGTTTCATTTGTTAAGCTTCATGACATCAAGACATGTAATAGAAGCAGCCCTTCAATGAAAAAAAACCACCTTTGAGTAATGCAGCTTGGAAGGTTGCTTTTTTTCTAGTGAATAAATTGAGTTGTAGTTTTGTCCTGATTTTAATTAAATATGCCATGTAGATAATGGCAACAATGGTATTTATGCACATAAAATTTAAAAAAAAATCCTGAAAGTAATTATCTTGAAAGAACTTTTTCAGTAACAGCATTAGATTTGCCATGCCTGACATTTTTATTTCCACTTAATTTTTTTTCTGTTTTCTTAGTAAAGGTTAATGCCTTGCGTGGCATTATAATTGGTGATTATCAAGTCCACCCAAATACAATTTGTTCGGCTGGCCACAGGAGTTGTTTATGGCCTTCTTCACAAGATAATAATATTTATATACCCTATGCTTTCCAATCAAATTATAGTAAGTACCATAAATGTGTCATCTTGCTGTTTGTTGATTACCTTGTATAGCTTTAAATCATAACTATTCTTAATTTTTCCAATATTTAGTATGAATGCTAGAATGCACAGTGCTACACAAGATCTTTTTGGAATTTGATGACATTGACTTCATCTAAGTTTCAGGAAAAGCTTTCTTCCTGAAAGCAGATTCTTAGGAATAGATTCAAAGAAGAAAATGCTACGTATTTTTAGCAGACCTGTGAGTGTCTCCAGCATGTTCTGTTTTCACTTTATATTTGCAGTGACTGCAGTTATTCACTTTTCAGGAATGGATCATCACGCAGGGATATTAGGAATTTGGTTAATATAAGAATAATAATAAGATATGTCATATAATTGAAAAAAATGTAAACTGACTTACTGGACATGGTTACGTTCACAGTTTCATATGTTGAAGGCTTTGTCCCAAGCATTTTCTTTTCAGTGCATCATCCCCTACTAGAAAGACAACCCACCAGAATTAGTGGCACAATAGATTATAATCAGAAAGGAGTGACCCTGAGTATCCTTAATACTAACAGTAGTTCTCTCATGGTATTAAGCCCAACTGGGTAAGGGCCTTCTCTTAGGCAACAGCTGGAGACATCTGTTGCTGGATCATAAATGATTATTCCTCCATCCTTTTCAAACTTATGACTGCCTGACCAATCTATCCAAACATTTGTATTTTCCTCTGTGCTGTAAACCTGGTGATAGCAGTAATGTGGGACACGTAATCAGATTAAGCGCACTGTAATTGTTGCACTTGAGAAGCCAGTTAGCAGCAATGCTGTTAAGCTACATAAAGCAAACCAAATCTAAATAAATCAGGGGTTACCCTCTCCTACCTGACTTTTGCATGTCACAGGCCTTAGTTTAACTCAACCCTCTTACAAGAACCATTTGATGAGGTTGCATGAAGTTCCAGCAACAGTAAAGCTCAGTGACATCAAGGACAAAGTTCAAAGTAAATTTATTATACTATGTGTATATCATGATATACCCAAGATTCAGTTCCTTACTGCCATTCATGTGTAGAACAAAAGAGCAACAGAATCAATTTAAAAAAAAACTACACGCAAAGACTTAAAAAAGTCAATGTGCAAGAGAAGACAAACTGTAAATATTAACCAAAAGTAAGTAAATAATACTGAGAACGTGAGTTATATATTCCTTGAAAACGATCTGTGGGTTGTGGAATCAGTTCAGCGTTGAGTGAAGTTTTCCATTTGATTCAGGAGCCTGATTGTTGAAGAGTAATAACTTCCTAAACCTGGTGGTGTGGGACCTAAGGCTCCTGTACATCCTTCCCGGTGGCAGCAGCAAAAGAGAGCATGGCCTGGATGGTGGGTGTCCTTGATAATGGATACTGCTTTAATGTAACATTGTCCTTAGAGGATGGTGTCCTTGCATCCTTGCTTAATGGTAGGGATGGCTTTTCCTGTGATGGACTGGATTTTTTGTAGGCTTTTCCGTTAACAGGCATTGGTGGTTCTATACAGTGCTGCAATGCAACCAGTCAGAATATTCTCCACTGTGCATGTATAGAAGCTTGTCAGGGTTTTAAATGACTTGCTGAATTTTGGCAAGCATGTAGTTTGAAACCTTGACAAACTTCTATAGGTGCACAGTGGTGAGTATACTGACTGGTTCCTTCTTTGTACTAGCATTTATATGCTGGTCCCAGGACAGATCCTCTGAAATAATAGACCAAGGAATTTAAAATTACTGACTCCCTCCACCTCCAAACCCCTAATGAGGACTGGTTCATGGACCTTCAGTTTCTTCTTCCTGTAGTCAATAATCAGCTCCTTGATTCTTCCGATCTTGAGTGAAAGGTTGTTGTAGCACCATTCATCCACATTTACAATCTCGCTCTTGTATGCAGATTTGTCACTACCTTTAATTCGGCCAACAACTGATGATGTCAGAAAATTTATATGGCATTGCAGCTGTACTTAGCCTCACAGTCATAAATATACGGCAGGTAGGGCAGGGGGCCAAACTTTGCAGTGTACCTGTACTGATGATGATTGTGGAGGAGATTTGTTGCCAATTGAGTGGGATCTGTAAGTAAAGAAATTGAGCATCCAGTTGCACAAGGAGGTATCGAGGCCTATGTTTTAGAGCTTGATTAGTTTTGAGGGAATGATGGTGTTGAATGCTGAGCTCTAGTCAATGAAGAGCATCATGATGTATGCACCTTCACTGTCCAGATATTCCAAGGCTGAATGAAGAACCAATGAAATGGCACCTGCTGTTAATCTGTTGTGACAGGCAAATTGGAGCAGATCCAAGTCGTTCTTTAGGTAAGAGCTGATACGTTTCACAACCAGCCTCTCAAAGCATTTCATCACAGATGATCATTGAGGTAGGTTACCATATTCTTCTTGGGCACCATATGATTGAAGCCTGCTTGAAGTAGGTGGGAACCTCAGACTGCAGAAACCAAAAGGTTAAAGATGTCAGTAAACACTGCATCCTGTTGATCAGCACAGGTCTTCAGTACTCAACCAAGTACACTATCTGGCCCAGATGCTTTCTGTTGGTTCACCTTCCTGAAGGATGGTCATCTGGGACTTTGGGCGCTTATGAAGGTACCTCCATGTTCTCTCGGTCAAAGCAAGCATAAAAGGCATTGAGCTCCTATGGGAGAAAAACCTTGTCACATATGTTGCTTGGTTTGCATTCAAACCCTGACACAGCTGTCAGGCATCATTCTGTGAATCACATTTGGTCCAGAATTTCCACTTCACATGTGAGATGGCTTTCTGGAGGTCATACTTGGACCTCTTGTACTTGGTTGCCAGACCTGATCACTGCAGATCTAGCCCTTGGTTCAATCACAGAGCGTCATGGGAAGTCATTCCTGCCTGTGGCCATCAAACTTTACAACTCCTCCCTTGGAGGGTCAGACACCCTGAGCCAATAGGCTGGTCCTGGAATATTTCATAATTTACTTGCATAGTTTACATATTACTATTTAACCATTTATGGTTCTATTACTATTTATTATTTATGGTGCAACTGTAATGAAAACCAATTTCCCCGGGATCAATGAAGTATGACTATGACTATACAGGGCATCTGGTTGGGAAGATTGAATGATTTTATGGGGATACACTCTTCCACGAGTGTCTTTATAAAGTCTAATGTCATCTGTAGTGTATTCATTCAGGTCCTTGGAGTCCTTGAACATGGCCCAGTCCACCACTCAAAGCAACCCTGTAGTCTCCATACCTATGCTGTTTAGCCTCTGCCTGTATACAGGGAGGAGGACTGCCAGATGATCAGATATCCCGAAATGTAGTCTAGGGATGGAATAATAGGCATTCTTGAAAGTAATATAGCAGTCGAAGATATAGTATATCAATTCAAAGAGAGAGTGAGTGCACAGGTTGGTGAGAAGTGTGCAGCTGCTGTAGCTTATGCAAGGATGCTGAGAAAGCTCCGAAATAAAAGAGACACTGTCTAGTGGAGCAGTCATAGTCAGAGTAGTAGGGCTTTGGCAAGGATGGGCTTAGGTGAGGTAGGTTAATTTTATTTTTTACCCCCTCTAACAAGAATAGTGGGTATGACTGCGAGGCTAGTTTTCTGTTCAGGGTGTCAGATGTGGGATGTCTGGGCCTCCCTGATGGCCACATCTGCGCCAGTTGCATTGAGCAGCAGCTCCTTAGAGTCCCAGTTAGGGAACTGGAGCTGCAGCTCGATAACCTTTGACTTGTTAGGGAGAGTGAGGAGGTAATAGACTGGAGTTACAGGCAGGTAGTCACTCCGTGGCCACAGGAGACAGATAAGTAGGTGACCATCAGGAGAGAGAAGGCTGGGCGTCAGTGAAGAGCACCCTGTGGCTCCCCCTTAGCAATAAGTATTCCATTTCGAATGCTGTTGGGGGGAGGATGACCTTGGGGAAGCAACAGCGGCCGTGCCTCTGGCCCTGTGGCTCAACGTCATCTGTAAGGAGTTTGTACATCCTCCCTGTAGAATGTCTGGGTTTCCTCCCACCGTCCAAAGATACTGATTAGTAGGTTAATTGGTCATTGTAAATAGCCCTGTGATTAGGAGACTAAAAAGTTAGGGGCGCAGATAGGCAATTCTGTGGGCACAAAAAAGAAACAAGGATGGTAGTTTGCCCCTTAGGTGCCAGCTTTCGTGATGATTCTGAGAACGTCCATAATATCCTGAAATGAGAGAGTGAGCAGCCAGAGGACATGGCTCATATTGGTACCAACGTCATAGGTAGAAAAAGGGTGGAGGTCCTGAAAGCAGAATACAGGGAGTTAAGAAGGAAGCTGAGAAGCAGGACCTCAAAGGTAGTAATTTCGGGATTGTTGTCTGTGCCACGCAACAGTGAGTATAAGAATAGAATGAGGTGGCGAATAAATGCGTGACTGAAGGATTGGAGCCGGGCACAGGGATTCAGATTTTTTGGATCATTGGGAGGACTTCTGGGCCGGGTGTGACTTGTACAAAAAGGAGGGATCCGAGGAGATCCAATATCCTGGTGAGGAGGTTTGTTAATGTTATTAACTAGATTTGCTGTGGGGTGCAAACCGAAGTGAAGAGGCAGAGGATGGGGAGGTTGGAGCACAAGTAGACACCTTGTAGGGAATTTGTGAGGAAGGATAGGCATTCGTAAGGCCAGTGATGTTGTGGGGGTGGAACTGGACTCTCTGACGGTGGTGTCTGAAAAGAGGATGCTGTCCAAGTTGCATGCCATCTTGGACAATGTCTCCCATCCACTACATAATGTACTGGTTAGGCACAGGAGTACATTCAGCCAGAGACTCATTCCACCGAGATGCGACACAGAGAGTCATAGGAAGTCATTCCTGCCTGTGGCCATCAAACTTTACAACTCCTCCCTTGGAGGGTCAGACACCCTGAGCCAATAGGCTAGTCCTGGACTTATTTCCTGGCATAATTTACAAAGTACATATTACCATTTAATTATTTATGGTGCAACTGTAACGAAAACCAATTTCCTCTGGGATCAATAAAGTATGGCTATGAGATGTTAGAGCAAAGGTTTTCAGCCTAAATGTTTGAGATGTATATATTTTAATGTGAGGAGTATCATAAACAAGGTGGATGAACTTAGAGCATGGATCAATATGTTGAACTGTGGATGTCTCAGGAGCAGGATTGGCTGCTGAGTGTGCCAGGCTTTAGATGTTTCAAAAAGAAAAGGAGAGGTGGGTGCGTGGCATTTCTAATTAGGGATAGTGTCACGGCTGCAGAAAAGGAGGAAGTCATGGAGGGATAGTCTACTGAGTCAGTGTGGGTGGAAGTCAGAAATAGGAAAGGAGCAATAATTCTACTGGGTGTTTTTTATAGACTCCCAATAGTAACATGGATATTGAAGAGCAGATAAGGGGACAGATTCTGAAACAGTACAATAATAAGGTTGTTGTGATGGGACGTTTTAACTTTACTGATATTGATTGGCATCTTTTTAGTGCAAGGGGTTTAGATGGGATGGAATTTGTTAGGCATGTTCAGGAAGGTTTCTTGACACAATATGTAGATAAGCCAATGAGAGGAGAGGCTGTACTTGACCTAGTATTTGGAAATTAACCTGTTCAGGCGTCAGATCTCTCGATGGGAGAGCATTTTGGAGGTAGTGATCACAATTCTTATCTCCTTTACCATAACACTGGAGAGGGATAGGAGCATACAATTTGGGAAAACATTTAATTGGCGTAGGGGGAAATAGGCTGCCATTAGGCAGGAACTTGGGAGCAGATGTTCTCAGAGAAATGCATGGCAGAAATGTGGCAGATGTTCAGGGAACATGAAGTTCTGCATAGGTATGTTTCATTGAGGTAAGGAAAGGATGGTAAAGTTGAAGAACCATGAATGTAGAAAATCTGATTAAGAAAAGCTTTCAAAAGGTTCAAAAAACCAGGTACTGTTAGAGCTCTAGAAAATTACAAGGGTGCCAGGAAGGAGTTGAAAAATGGAATTAGGAGAGCCAGAGGGGTCATGAGAAGGCCTTGGTGAGAAGGATTAAGGAAACCCCCAAGGAATTCTACAGGTATGTGAAGAGCAAGAGGATGAGCTGCATGAGAGTAGGACCAATCAGGTGCATGGAGTCGGAGGAGGTGCTTAATGAATACATTGCTTCAGTATTCACCGGGGAAAAAGAACTTGGCAACTGTGGGGATGACTTACAGAGAACTGAAATCCTTGAGCATAAAACAGAGGTTGTGCTGGAGCTTTTGAAAAACATTAAGTTGGGTAAGCCACTAGGACCGGATGAGATATACACTAGGCTACTGTGGGAAGCGAGAGAGGAGATTGCTGAGCCTCTTGTGATGATCTTTGCATCATCAGTAGGGACTGGAGGATTGGAGGGTTGCAAATATTGTTCCCTTGTTCAAGAAAGGGAGTAGAGAAAATTATAGACCAGTGAGTCTGACTTCAGTGGTGGGCAAGTTGTTGGAGAAGATCCTGAGAGGCAGGATTTTTGAGCATTTGGAGAGACGTAATCTGATTAGGGATCGTCAGCATGGCATTGTCAAGGGCAGGTTGTGCCTTACGAGCCTGATTGAATTATTTGAGGAAGTAACAAAACACATTGATGAAGGTAGAGCAGTGGATATAGTGGAAGGCATTTGATAAGTTCCCCAGGCAAGGCTCCTTCAGAAAGTAAGGAGACATGGGATCCAAGGAGACCTTGCTTTGTGGATCCAGAATTGGCTTGTCCACAGAAAGCAAAGGGTGGTTGTAGATGCTTTGTATTCTGCATGGATGTCAGTAACCAGTGGTGTTCCGCAGGAATCTGTTCTGGGACCCCTCTTCTTTGTGATTTTTATAAATAGCCTGGATGAAGAAGTAGAAGGGTGGGTTACTAAATGTGCTGCTGACTCAAAGGTTGGGGGTGTTGTGGGTAGTTTGGAGGGTTGTCAGAGGTTACAGTGGGATAGCAATAGGATGCAGAACTAGGCTGAGAAGTGGCAGACGGACTTCAACCCAGGTAAGTGTGAAGTGGTTCATTTTGGTGGGTCAAATTTGAAGACAGAATATAATATTAATGGGCAGACTCTTGGCAGTGTGGAGGATCTGAGAGATCTTGGGGTCCACGTCCATAGGACACTCAAAGCTGCTGCGCAGGTTGATACTTGTTGAACTACGGTGTGTTGAACTCAACCATGGGATTGAGTTCAAGAGCCATGAGGTAATAATGCGGCTATCTAAGACCTTGTTCTGACTCCTTTTGGAGTACTGTGTTCTGTTCTGGTCACCTCACTACAGGAAGGTTGTGGATACTATAGAATTACTGCAGAGAATATTTACAAGGATGTTGCCTGGATTGGAGGGCATACCTTATGAGAATAGGTTGTGTGAACTTGGCCTTTTCTCCTCGGAGTGACGGAGGATGAGAGGTTACCTGATAGAGGTGTATAAGATGATGAGAGGCATTGATCATGTGGCTAGCCAAAGGCTTTTTCTCCAGGGCTGAAATGGTTAATGTGAGGGGGCATAGTTTTAAGGTGCCTTGGAAATGGGTACCGAGGGGATGTCGGGGTAAGTTTTTAACACAGAGAGTGGTAGGTGCGTGGAATGTACTGCCAGTGGCGGTGATGGAAGTGGATACAGTAGCCTCATAGGTAAGTACATGGAGTTTAGAAAAATAGAAGGTTATGCATTAGGCAGTTTCTAGAGTAGGTTACATGGTCGACACAACATTGTGGGCAAAGGGCCTGTAATGTGCTGTTGATTTCTATGTTCAGTGTTCGCATGTGTTGGGACCGCTGATACTGCAGGTGATGTGCAGATGGTAATTAGGCAGAGGCTTCTTCAAGTTATCCCTGGCAAGGGTGTGAAAGGTGTCAGAGTGGGCTGTTTCTTTTTTGTTAATCATGGCACTCGAGTGCTTGATTAACATTTGCCTTCTGTGGGATGTAAACGCGGTCAGGATCATATCAGAAAAAAGCATGCAGTAACTGCAGGAATACAATCTACAAAATATGCCACTCATATAAGCTACTCAAAAGCCTTCTATGCTTGTAAACTCATTCCCAAGCTGAACAATGAAAGTAGTTTTGTAAGAAAGCTTATTGCTTCCTAACCTATCCGTATTCCTGCCATGGAAAGTTTTGTCATTGTCACTAGATTGAATCCTGGAATTTGACCCAGGAGTACAATGGATCTATCTGCTAGAAAAACTCATCATCATCATCAAGTGTCATGCCCAGATTGAGCTTTGACTGCCATGGCTCACACACTTCTGTTTCAGGTCAAGTGGATCAAATCATTGGTATTCATTTCCAGTTCTCTGGCTGCTGTCTCCATCATCATTTGTCTTTGCCTTCCTCTTGCTTTCTTCCCTTCAATCTTTTCCATAATTACAGTGCATTCTAACTCCTCTTTCCTAATCACATGTCCAATGAAGTTACGTTGCCTTTTCATGATCTCATACATTATTTCTCTTTTTGTGCTTGCTCTGTTCATGGCATCCTCGTTAGATATTCGTTTCGTCCATGATATTCTTTGCATCCTCCTCAAAAACCACATCTCTGCTGCTTCAATTTGTTTCCTCATGTTACTAGATATTGTCCAACATTCTGATCCATATAACATAACTGGGTAAACGTAACATTTCAGTACTCTGAGGTGGGTTGTCATGCCTAGTTTAGTGTTGTTAATTATACTCTTCATTCTCGTAAAGGTGTCTTTTGCCATCCCTATTCTTCTTTTGATGTCCATGGCGCACCTGCCATCTGATTTCACCCAGCTTCCTAAGTAGCAAAAGTTCTGTAGAAAGACTACATCTGTTCAAATAGGTGACCCATCATACCTTTAAAGAGTAATTAGGATGGGCAATAGAGACTGGTCTTATCAACAATGCCCAAATCCCCAAAATAAATAAATATATACAGTGGGCACCACGGGGGAGTAGCAGTTAGCAAGACGATAATTACAGCTTGGGACATCTGAGTTCAGCCCCGACATCATCTGTAAGGAGTTTGTATGTCCTCCTTGTAGAACATCTGGGTTTCCTCCCATAATCCAAAGATATACTGGTTAATTGGTCATTGTAAATATCTCTGTGATTAGGGTAGGGTTAAATTGGGCATTGCTGGGCACCCGGCTTGACTGGCAGAAGTCTTATTCTGCATTGTATATTTAAATAAAATGTAATTAACTTGATCCTGTAAAGTACTAATTTCATATGAAAGTATTGACCTGGTTCTGAATGCCTGCAGAAATGTGGCTGCCTTACTGCAGTGAGCATCAGGTTGTATACCCTCAATGAAATCTCACAATCGGACACAAGTAGGCAATAAGGAGAGAGGAAATGGCAAACAGAAGACACCAGAGACCATCTGTATTTACCCATCACTGCAAAAAAATGTTTATTGTTACACATAATCTTCCTTGTCGTAACAAAAGATATCAGCACTATCACTACAGTCACCCAAGAGCAGTAATGGCAAACAGGAGTTGTAGATAATGACAATGATGGTGTCATGATGGGAAACTCAGCTACATACTGAAAGGTAAATCCAAATGGATCTCTTGGAGCCACCTGAACAGTTATCCATTTCATCATGTTGGTTCTTCCACATTTTGTAAGAACCAACATGATGAAGTTGTTAAGTTAGTGTGGTTTTTCATTGATTAAGTTACGACTATTATTCTATTATGGATTTGAGTATGCTCGCAAGAAAATGAATCTTAGGGTTGTATATGGTGACATGTATGTACTTTGATAATAAAGTTACTTTGAACTTTGATCTGTTTTCTTAGCCTGATAATCAGTCAAGTGAACAAAAGGGCCTGCCCAATGGAGTTAACTGAATGAGCATTAATGTTGTGGATGTTGGCCTAGGAGGTGTCACTGACAGTGACTGGGTCATATTCATGGACTCGCTTGTGGATCTGAATGAATACACCATGGTTGTTACTGACTTTATTAAAACAGCTGTAGATGAGTACGTCCCCACAAACCCATTCAGAGTCTTCCCCAATCAGTAGCCCTGGATGAACCATGAGATCCACGATCTGCTGAGGTAAGATGAAAGTCATTCAAATCTTGTGACCAAGAAAGTTATAAGAGGTCCAGCTGCGATCTCCGGAAAGCCATCTTGTGGGGTGAGGTGGCAATTATGGATAAAGTTGAATCAACAAAGGATATTTGACAGTTGTGGCAGAGGTTGAATAGTATCACCTCTTGATTATTGACTTCAGGTCCATGAGCAATACTCATAGGAGGATCAGAGGTGAAAAGAGTCAGCAACTGATGAATTCCTCAGTGTTATTTTTTCAGAGAACCGCTCCTGAGCCCAGCACACAAGTGCAATTATGCAGAAAGCACAGAAGCAACTTGACTTTCTTAGGAGTTTGTGGTAATCTAAAACTGACAAACTTAGAAGGATGTATAGTGGAAAGTATATTGACTGGCTATGTCAGAGCCTGGTATAGAAACACCAATGTTCTTGAATGGAAAATCCTACAAAAAGTGGCTGCGGCCCAGTCCATCATGGGTAAAGCCTGCCCTACCATTGAGCACATCTACATGAAACATCTTTGCAGGAAAGCAACATCCATCATCAGGGACACCCAACTCCCAGGACGTGCTGTCCTCACTGCTGCCCTCAGGAAGAAGATATAGGAGCCTCGGGACTCTCACCACCAGATTCAGGAACAGTTAACACCCCTCAACCAAACCAACTTGTTTGACACCAACAATCATTCCATGTTCAAAGTCACAAAGATCTCATTTCTTCCCCATTCTGATATTTGGTCTGAACAACAACAACCTCTTGACCATGTCAGCATGTTTTTTTTGTGCATTGAGTTACTGCCACATGATTGGCTGATTAGATATTTGCATTAACTAGCAGGTGTACAGGTATACCTAATAAAGTGCTCATTGAGTGTATATGCTGTAGGTTGTCCAGTCCAGGTCACAGAAGTGCTTGGGGTAACCTTGCTGCTACTCAACAGACCAATGAGTTCTGTGTTAGGTTGTTGTCTTGATTTTGGACACCTTTTCCTTAATTGATAAAAGGCTGTGTTGACAACGGTAAATTTCACTTCCAGCCAAAATTGTTGAGGAAGATAAGGGAAGTGATTTGCAGTTTGAAGAGTTCAGGAAAGAAATTTTTTAGGAAATACTTCTCTGTTTGGAAGGGGCACTGGATGTGGAGGGCATCAAATACATTTTGGGTGAAAAACATCAATGTCAGATGGCAACTGAATTAGTCAGATATGGAATGATATTGCAGAGAGAATGCAGCAAGTTCTGAGTGAACAAGGGATGAGCCTACTGGACATCTTTTCTCCAATATATGCAGATATATATGTCATTATCTATTAAACTGAATTGACAGTGTATAGTCTTTGTGGAGAAAATTTTGATTTTGTTTCATTTATTCTGTGCATAGTGTGATATGCCGTACTAAAGGAAGAATGTTAGAATGCGTGAGTCCAAAACTAGATATTCACAAATCATTCTGGGCCACTAGCAGCAGATGCCTCTTATGCGGTAATCAGTAATTCAGGACCTGGCATATATACCATTCCCTATAGCTGTGAACTCAGCACATCTGGTTCAGAGAGCAGTATAGAAGGGTGTGCTGGGATCATTGTAAACCTAGAATGTGGTGCAAATCGTGACTGGATTATGCACAACAAAAGCAGCATGGAAAAAATAGTTGAGAGCTAAAATCAACAAATTCATTTCTTTCTTCTAACGATGAGTATTTTCAGCAGCTTCTATTTCTCATTTTGATCAAAATAGAGCATTTCCTCTGTTACATCCAATTGTGATTCATGGTGAATGAAAACATTAAATGAGGTGCCAATTCCACAAGCATCTCCACAGACAACAATGCTGATGCTAAAGATAAGACTCTAGTATTTGGAAACCTAGAAAATCTACAGCACATTACAGGCCCTTTGGCCCATAATGTTGTGCCAACCATGTAACCTACTCTAGAAGCTGCCTAGAATTTCCTTGTTGCAGAGCCCACTATTTTTCTAAGCTCCATGTACCTATCCTAAGAGTCTCTTAAAATACCCCATTGTATCCGCCTCTACCACTTTCGCTGGCAGTGCATTCCACTCATCCACCACTCTCTGTGAAAAGCTTACCTCTGACATTCCCCTTGTACTTCCAAGCACCTTAAAACTATGCCCCCTCATGATAGCTACTTCAGCCCTGGGAAAAAGCCTCTGGCTATCCACATGATCAATGCCTCTAATCATCTTATGCACCTCTGTCAGGTCACCTCTCATTCTCTGTCGCTGCAAGCAGAAAAGTCCCAAGTTCACTCAACCTATTTTCATAAGGCATGCACTCCAATCCAGGTAACATCCTAGTAAATCTCCTCTGCACTCTCTATACCATCCACATCCCTCCTGAACTGAACACCTTACGGCTCTTGAACTCAATCTCATAGTTGTTGAAGGCAAACACACCATACGCTGCCTTACCAACACTGTCAACCTGTGCAGCAGCTTTGAGTGTCCTATGGACATGGACCCCAAGATCTCACTGATTCTCCACACTGCCAGGAGTCTTACCATTAATATTGTATTCTGTCTTCAAATTTGACCTACAGAAATGAACCACTCCACATTTATCTGGGTTGAACTCCATCTGCCACTGCTCAGCCCAGTTCTGCATCCTATTGATGTCCCGCTGTAACCCCTGACAACCCTTCAGACTATCTGCAGCTCTCCCAATTTTTGTATCCTCAGCAAACTTATTAACCCACCCTTCTACTTCCTCATCTGGGTCATTTATAATAAAATGAAAAAGAGGAGAGGTCCCAGACCAGATCCCTGTGGAACATCACTGGTCACCTTCCTCCATGTAGAGTACAAATCATCCACAAGCAACCTTTTCCTGCTGTGTCAGGTTAATTCTGGATCCACAAAACAAGGTTTCCTTGGATCCCATGCCTCTTTACTTTCTGAGCACTTTTATCAAATGCCTTACTGAAATCCATATACACTACATCCACTGCTCTACCTTCATCAATGTGTTTTGTTACTTCAAAGAATTCATTCAGGTTCGTAAGGCATGACTTGCCCTTGACAAAGCCATACTGACTATCCCTAATCAGATTATGTGTCTCCAAATGCTCATAAATCCTGCCTCTCAGGATCTTCTCCAACTACTTGCCCAGCACTGAAGTAAGATTCAGTGGTCAATAATTTCCTGAGTTATCTCTACTCCCTTTCTTGAACAAGGGAACAACATTTGCAACCTTCCAATCCTCTGGTACTTCTCCCGTCCCTATTGATGATGCAAAGATCATTGCCGGATGCTCAGCAGTCTCCTCCCTCGCTTCCCACAGTAACCTGGTGTACATCTCGTCTGGTCCTAGTGACTTATCTAACTTAATACCTTTCAAAAGCTCCAGCACATTCTCTTTAATTTGTATGCTCTCAAGCATTTCAGTCTGCTGAAAGTCATCCCCGCAATTGCCAATGTCCTTTTCACTGGTGAATACTGAAGCAAAGTATTCATTAAGTACTGCCACTACCTCCTCCGGCTCCACAAATTTTCTACTCTCACTCCTGATTGGTGCTATTCTCACATGGCTTATCCTCTTACTCTTCACATACTTGTAGATGCCTTGGGGTTTTTCTTAATCCTGCTTGCCAAGGCATTTTCATGGCCACTTTTAGCTCTCCTAATTTCATTCTTGACCTTCTTCCTGGCAATGTTGTAATTTTCTAGAACTCTAACAGTACCTAGTTTCTTGAACCTTTCCTAAGTTTCTTTTCTTAACTAGATTTTCTATGTCCTTTGTACACCTTTGTACACTTCTTTTACCCTGCCATCCTTTCCCTGCCTCAATGGAACATACCTATGCAGAACGCCATGCAAATGTTCCCTGAACATTTGCCACATTTCTGCTGTGCATTTCCCTGAGAACATCTGCTCCCAATTTAAGTTCCCAAGTTCCTGCCTAATAGCATCATATTTCCCCCTACCCCATTAAATGTTTTCCCAAATTACACTGGACAACAAAGATTTTGCTTCCTGAAAACCTTTAGGTGTACCTTATGAATTTTGGGCTACTGATCATGAAAATCACAATGAAGTTTCCCTATCATGCACTATTTTTAATAAACTTATATTTATGATTTCAATTCATAATTCAAGTCAATTAAAATGTTGCCTAAACGTAGGCTGGAAAGTTTCCTAAGCATGCTTGGGTATGCTTAGGTGGCGTGCTGCTGCATGGCAGGACAGGTTTTAGTAATGATTATTGGGTTCAGGACTGTAAGGATGGAATTTGCTATCACCAGGCACAAAAATTTCTGTGAGGATTTTGATATTTGAGACAGATGCTTCCCAGAATAACTGATGCCAAGATTAAGGAAAGCATTTTTGTTGGTCCACGAATCAAGCAGGTCATCAATGACAGGCAATTTGAAGAATTTCTAGTGGGACCGGAGAAAATCACATGGAAGGCATTCAAGGAAGTTGTTACAGAGCACCAAGCTACATGCAGCTGGTTGAAAGCGTGCTTCAAGCATATAAAACCATGAAATGCAACATGTCACTAAAGATTCATTTTCTGCGTTCCCACTTAGACTTCTTCCCTGCAAATCTTGGTGCTGTTAGTGATGAGCATGGTGAAAGGTTTCACCAGGATATTGTGGTCATGGAGAAAAAATACCAGGGCAACTGGAATCCATCAATGCTGGCGAATTATTGTTGGACACTTAAGCGAGAAACCTCAGACACTGAGTACAAATGAAAATCATTAACAAAATATTTTAACGTAGTTGAACTATTGCAAAGCATCAGCACCATCATGCAATTAAACACACTATAATCAATAAAAGTTAATTTGTTGTTTCTCCAAATTCCTACATGATGCAAGTAGTCTGAAATTATATTTGTGTTCATCTTCAAGTAGTCTATCAAACAAAAAAAATTCTGAGGAAGCAACACTTTTGAAAAAATTTGTTGTCCAGTGTTATCTGATCCTACTCCTCTCCGGGTAAAGGAGATAGAGTTGTGATAGCTACCTTCAAAATGCTCTCCCACCGAGAGATCTGACACCTGACCAGGTTCATTTCCCAATACTAGATCAAATACAGCCTCTGCTTCTGAAGTAGCCATCTTCATTTTGAAGTGCCAATCAAGGATACCTCTCTACTTCACAAATTAGACTATATGTTTCTTTAAGTCAGCACTGCCATTTAGTAAGGCCATGACTGATGTGAACTTGATCTCAGCTTCAGTTTTGTTTTCTTATTTCTTATAGCCCTTTCTGGCCCAGTAGACCTAGAATGTCCATGGCTTTTGGCACCAAGGGGGTAACTCCATCATCTTGTGCATTTTTTTAAAAAGTTATATGGTAGTAAGTCAAATATAAGTATATCTGAGTATTTTGGAACCCAGTGTTTTATTGCAGAAATCTGAATATTCCCAGGATATATTTGCTGATCTTGGAAACTGTCACTGTAAGGTCTTTAAGTTGTGCAAAATTGTTACTTGCCATTGCAGAACTATAGCTTTGGTATGGCTAGGAAACTCCATAAAATTGGTCTGAACTACTTTTGTTTCGGTTTTTAACTTTACAATAATTGAGCAGTAATATCATCAGTATACTTGTCTTCAGATATGCACAATATTTATGTAAAAAGGTATTTTAATTATTAAAATGTGTATTGGTTGTTCTTCCACAGAGAGAGCCCAGAGAGCATTAATAATCGCTGCTTTGTCTGAGTTTGAGTCTTTGACATGTATCAGGTTTAAATACAGATCAAGGGAAGTGACTTATCTTGCATTTATTGATGGGGTAGGGTAAGTATATACAGTAATATAATTCATATTATGAATTCAGATTGACCATTTTATGACCTATTTGTTTTGATAACATCTTAAACAAATACTCAAAGATAATAATCTCATTCTTTGCTCTCTTTAACATTGAAGTTGACAATATAGTTATTGTGGAAAAATAGATATTTTTGTATTTAAATATATTTATGGTGTAATTTCCTGCTTGCAACAACAATTTTTTTCTGTCACATTTTCTTGATTGGCCTAGTAGGAAGTTAAAGAAAATGAATACACTAGTTAAAAATGAAGGGGTGACTAGAAAAATACCAGTAAGAAATAACTAAGTGGTTTGAAGGCAGAAGAAATGGGAGTGACTAAAATCTTCTTATTAAAAAGTCAATGTTCCAATCAAATTATTGAACATACAGAAAGAAATATTGGTTATCTTAGTTGGAAAATTTGATATTTAAGATAACTTTTTCAATATAAAAGTCTGCAGAAAAACATGAATGAGCAAATGTAGTGTTGAGACATTATTTTCCCATGGTTATCATGTTCAAAAAATGCAGGACAAATTTAATCCAGCTAATTACTGGCCAAGTAGTCATCTTAATTATCAGCAAAATGATATAAGGAATCAATGAAAATGCTATCATTGCAATTTACCTATGGATGACCTACTCAATGATGATAAAACTGCAGTTGCAGGAAACCTAAAATAAAATACAAAATAATGGAAATACTCAGCTGGTCAGGCAGCATCTGTGGATAGGGAAAGATTTAATGTCTCAAATTGACCACTAGATTAGCAACCCATTTACCACCAATAGTATTCATTTTTTGCACCGTGGTGACATGTACAAAATGCCTTTCACTTATTCGTCAAGGCTACCTGGACAGCACCTCCCAAATCCACAACTGCTGCAAACAAAAAGGACAAGGGTCATAGGATTGCACACCATCTTGACTTGGAAATTATTACTGAGTCTGAATTGTGGAATTTCCTACCAAATAGCATTGTTGTGAATGTCTTCACCAGAAGGGTTACAGTATTGTTTAAACAGTTATTGCTAATTCCTCACAGCTCCTGGACCTAGTTCTATTCCTGACTTCAAGTGGTATTTACAAAGTTTGCACATTCTCTCTGAAGGCCACATGGGTTTTCTTTGGATTCTCTGAGTACCAGGAAAATCAGGAAAGAACTTTTCCATCATAGCTTGTTGATTGTTACAATTCTCATATTTTTGAGTTAGATTTTTTAATGACAAAAATTAAAGTGGATAATTATAAGGAATTTATTAAAGAATTAAACTAAAATTAATTCCTATAACTCTCACTTAAATTAATGAGGTCACGGATCTTGCAAGGAGTCTGATATAGTGCAGGGTCCAAGTGGCAATTCCCTAACATATCTTTGCTGATAGGTTCACTGTGGAGTATAACAGAGAACAAAACATGTACTGTATGTAAGCCAGCCAGCACTGGTATCCATTCAAATGGTCAATAGAAGATGATTCTCACATTGTCAGCAAGAATTGTGCAATATCTTTCTGATGTACATAATGAATCAAGAGAGTTGATAAAGAAGTAGAGTTAGCTCTTAATGTACCATGTTCATATAAAAGTTTTGGTAAGAAAACTACTTTTAAACATGTTTTTCTAGATGCTGGTCATATGTAGGGCCAGGAACAAAAACAGCACAAGAAATATCATTACAAATACCCTACTGTATGGATGTTGGTATAATACAACATCAATTAATGCATGCACTTGGTTTTTATCATGAAAGTTCTCGATCTGATCGTGATGAGCATGTGGAAGTAAAAATGGAGAACATTGAAAAAGGTAAGGAGATTAAAAAGTTGACAGTATTTTACAGTTCTAATACTATTCAGTAACAGAGCTGTAACACATTGAGCTTATGTTTACTAACTGAACAAAGGGCAAGTTTTGCAGCGTTTTCAGAGTTACAATTAATTTTACACATTGAAATTCCCATCCAAGTTAATCACACCAATAAGAATTGACCAAAGATGAGAAGGGAAAGAGCTGGAGTTATGCACGTTATCTGTTATTAAGAGTCTGCAGACCACTTAAGACAATATAGCGGTTGATCCCATCAAGGGCAAAATTGGTTAATTTTACATGACTGCAATTTTGAAGTGTTTATTTGCTGATGTTGGATGGGGAAAGTTAAGATTGTAAAATCCAAATAAGATATGAATTTAAGAATCTATAGGGGAAAAAGATGAAGTGATATAGCAAAACTGGAGTAAACAAAAAGCAGCACCTTGCGAAAAAAAGGTTAACATTTCAGTTGAAGACCTTTCTCTTGGAAAGAGACAGAAGCTGATGACCTGCTTAGTATTTCCAACATTTAGTTTTATTTTCCATTATTGGTAGTTTATAGATTTTCAGTATCAGAAGAGAGTTGCCTTTCAGAACATATCTGTCCTCAAGTGGATGGAAAGTTTCCTGACACTGTTTCAAAGAAGATTACTAGATATCTTTTGCGTTCTGGCCAGTTTTCATTCCTCAACCAGTAAATTATCCGGTTGTCATTACATTGCTGTTTGTGACACAAAAGAGTAAATTAATTAATGCATTTCCTAAATTACATTGGTGAAACAATTCAAAAGCACTTCCTTGGCTGTAAATTGCTTTGGGCTATCCTGAAGTCGTATGTAAGGACTGTCTGTTAATAACTTATTCTTATATGCGATTAATGCAAAAGTAAATTATCAAATGCACATTTATAATGTGTTAAACTCAGAACCACCAGAGTTTACAAAAGCAGTTGCAGGTCAGTGACCCCAGAAGAAGAAGAAGGAGAGAAGAATAGCCCTTAACTCGGCAGTGGAGTTATCGGGGCACCGTCACGATGGTGTTTCCATAGCAGCTATTCTTGTTTTTATGAGGCTGAGTTGCTAGCTCAATGCTCAATCCGACTTGGATTCGAACCTGGGAACCCTCGCTCCAGAAGTCCGGCGCTGATATTATTGTGGCACCAAGTGGGACAGTGACCCCAGACTCTCCCAATATTAAGCTCAGTCCCCAGACACCTTTGGATGTTGTCCTTGCAGTCTTAGAACACATAGAACAGGCTCTTCGGCCCAGAATGTTGTACCAAACCAGCTAGAAAGCAAATCAGAAACACCCAAACACTAATCCCTCCTACCTGCACAATGTCCATATCCCTCCATTTTCCTTACATCCATATGCTTATCTAAACGCCTCTTAAAAAGCTTCTAATATATTTGTCTCTATCACCATACCAGGCAGCACATTCCAGATATCCACCACTCTGAGTAAAAAAGCTTACCCTTCACATCCCCTTTGAACTTGCCCCTTCTCGCCTTCTATTCACGTCTTCTGGTATTAGACATTTGAACCCTGGGAAATAGATACTCTGTCTACTCTATCTATGCCTCTTGTAATTTTAATCCTCTATCAGATTTCCCTTGAGCCTCTGTCACTCCAGAGCAAATGACCCAAGTTTATCCGGCCTGTCGTGATAACTTGTGCCCTCTAGACCAGGCAGCATCCGGGTAAACGTTTTCTGCACCCTCTCCAAAGCCTCAACATCCTTCCTGTAGTGGTGCAACTAGAATTTTATGCAATACTCCACATGTGGCCAAACCAAAGTTTTATAAGGTTGCAATATAATCTCCTGACTTTTGAATTCAAATGTCTTGACTAATAAAAGCAAGCATTCTATAAGCTGCCTTAACCACCTTGTTGACCTGTGTAGCCACTTTGCTATGAACTTGGATCCCAAATTTTCTCTACTTGATAATACTGTTAAGGATCTTGCCCTTAACAGTGTACTGTCTCCTTGCATTTGCCCTACCAAGGTACAATACCTCACATTTATTTGGGTTAAACTCCATCTTTTATTTCCCTGCCCATTTTTGCAACTAATCTATATTGTGCTGAATTGTTTGCCAGCCTTCTACATTATCTACATCTCCACCAATCTTGGTATCATCTGCAAACTTACTAACTCACCCATGCACACTTTCATTCAGGTCATTTATATACATCGCAAACAGCGGAGATCCCAGCACAGATGCCTGCAGGACAACACTAATTACAGACCTTCAGCTCGAATAAGTGCCTTCAACCACTTTGCTCCGTCTTCCATGTGCAAGTCAGTCTGAATCCAAACAGCCAATTTGCCATGGACTCCATGAGTCTCAATCTTCTGGATTAGCCTCTCATGAGGGACTTTGGCAGATGCCTTACCAAAATCCATGTAAGCAACATCCACTGCCCCACCCTCACCAATATCTCATGTCACCTTGTCAAAAACTTAAATCAGTTGGTAAGGCACAACCTGCTATACACAAAGCCATGCTGGCTTTCCCTAATTAGACCACAGGTTTCCAAATGCTCATATATCCTTTCCCTAAGAATTTTCTCCAGCAATTTCCCTACAACTGATGTCAGATTCACTGGGTATATTGTTCCCAGGATTTTCCCTTGTTCCCCTCTTAAATAGAGGTACAGCATTAGCCACTCGCCAGTCCTCTGGAACCTCACCTGTGCCAAGAGAGGACTGAAGATATTAGTCAAGGTTCCAGCAATCTCATCTCTTGCTTCCTCCAATTACCTTGGGTAAATTCCACCATGTCCTGGGGACTTATCCACCTTAATACTCATTAGGAGGCCCAACACTCCTTGACCTCTTAAAGCCCTAACAGTCAGCTCCAATCTCCGGTTCCTTTGCCCGAAACGTCGACTGTACCTCTTCCTAGAGATGCTGCCTGGCCTGCTGCGTTCACCAGCAACTTTGATGTGTGTTCCTGTTCCTTCATGTCCTTTTCCTTGGTAAATACTGAAGCAAAGTGCTTGTTAAGTATCTCACTCACATTCTCTGCATCCAAGCAAATGTTCCCTTCTTTATCTTTGAGTGATCCTACTCTCTCCTTAGTTAACCTCCTGCTCTTGATGTATTAATAGAATGTGGTAAGATTCAGTTTAATCCTACTTGCCAAGGCTTTTTCATAGCCTCTCCAGGCTTTCCTAATTCCCTCCTTAGTTCTTTTCTGCCTTCTTTATAGTTCTCGTGCTCTGGTCAATTCTAACTTTTGAAGCTTTAAGTACTTTTCCTTTTTCTTGATTAAATTTATCACCTCTCTGGACATCCAAGGTTATCTAACCTTTTCATCCCCATCCTTCTAACCTATCATCTACTTTGTGCAATTGATCTTTAAACACCTACCACATGTCTGATGTGGACTTGCCAGAAAAAAAGGTGTGTTCCCAATTAACTCTTCTTATTTCCTGCCTAATGCCCTCGTAATTTGCCCTACCGCAATTTAAAACACTTCCTCGAAGACCATGCCTATCCTTGTATATAGCTATCCTGAAAGTTAAGGAATTGTGGTCACTTTTCTGTAACTGCTCACCCACTGAAAGGTCAGTCACCTGGCCAGGCTTATTACCCAATACCAAGTCCAGTACAGCTCCTTGTTGGAACCGTCCACATATTGATTTAATAAACCCTCATGAATACACTGAATAAATTCTGCCTCATCTAAACCCCTTGCAGTAAGAAGGTACCAGTTTATATTAGGGAAGTTGAAATCCCCTGTGACAACAATGGTATTATTTTTACCCAATTCCTTAATCTGTTTATATATCTGTTTCTCATTGTCATGGTGGCTTTTGAGGGAAAACTTCAGAAATCTGGTACGTTAATCACCCATTCCTGCCCCTCTCTCATCCAAGTTTCTGTAATGGCAACAACATCGTAGTTCCATGTACTGATTCATGCTCAAAGTTCATCACCTTACCCATGATACTCCTACCATTAAAATACACACTTCAAATTCTCCAACCCGTCATACTTGTTATTTCGATTTTGCCTCTAGATACTTTCCCTGAATCTACCTTCCTGTCTGATCCTTCGCTTACTGACCTGGTGCTCCAGTTCCCAGCCCCCTGCAAAACTGTTTAAACCAGGAGTGGCCAATCTTTTACATTCCATGCGTCAATTTTTTCACGCAGGAGTTCTATATTAACATATTTTTACAAGAATTGAATGGGGGTACAAGAGTTGTATGGCACATCTGAACTTGTGAGTGAAAAAATTGACGCATGGAATGTAAAAGGTTGGCCACCCCTGGTTTAAATTCTCCTGCATAGCATTACCAAATCTTATGGCCAGGATATTGATTCTCCTCCAGTTCAGGTCACCCCTTCGCCAGAAAAGATTCTAGTGTTTCAAGAACTTGAAACCCTGTCCCCTGCACCATCTCCTCAGCCACTGTGCTATCATCACATTCCTACCTGCACTAGCACCACAAGAAATTGGAGTTAACTAATTTGGAGGTCCTTCTCTAAAGCCTCTTTCCTAATTCTATATGCTCACTACGTAGAACCTCTTTCTTTTTTTGGCTATGTCATTGGTGCCAATATACACCACGGCTTCTAGTTGCTCACCCTCTCCCTTGAGAATATCCTGCAGCCAATGTGATACATCCTGGACTCTACCATCCTGGTGTCTCTTACAGCTACAAAATCTCCTATCTGCCCCTCACCCCCCCCCCAATGTCGAGACTTTACCCTTCCTTGCTGAGCCTCAGAGCCGACCATGGTGCCACTAGCCTGACGGCTGCTGTTGCTGCTATGTCCTGATGGGTCATTCTCCCCTCAACAATATCCAAAGAGGTATACTTGTTGCTGAAGGGAATGGCCACAGGTGAACCCTGCATTGACTGCTTAACCCCTTACATCTTGTGGTCACCCATCTACTGCCTTAAGTACTGACTGTACTCTAGATGTGACCAGCTCTTTAAATATCTCATCAGCCTCCCAGATGACCATAAGTACATCCAACTCCAGCTCCAACTCCTTGACCTGTTCAGTCAGTCAGTCAGCTGAAATTGGGTGCACTTCCTGCAGATGTAAACATCAAGGAAACCGTCAGATATCCTGAATTCCCACATCTGGCAGGAGGAGCATTTCATCCTGACTACTCTTTTTTTTTTGAAAAGGAGGCTTCCATCTTATGTGTTCCTCCGCCTGTTAATCCGAAGCCTTACCACTCTATCACCGCACACTCAGACAATGGCCAGATTATTAAATCTTGTAGATCATAATGTAACATCTTCTAATTAGAGAACTCATATATATCTCAATGTTCTCTTCTACCATCTAATAAGTAATGATGAATAAAATTAGACAAATAAAAGCCAAATATAACTAATTTCTTACTGTGATTGTGATAATGGCCTCAGTAATGTCACTATATAATATTTTAATATTATCCATTAACATTTTGGTGTTAAGCATTATGTGCAAAATACAGTGGAAAAGATAATATTTTAAATTATTTTTACAGGATCAGAAATTAACTTTAAAATAAAGAAATCTAATAACTTGGTGACAAAATATGATTACAATTCAGTTTTGCATTTTGGAAGGTAAGATACCAGTTTAGGTTTCTATTCTCTTTTAATTAGCAATTGTAACATAGCTTTAAATTGTACCAAGTGATAAATTCCGTAAATTTATTTATTGAGATACAGCGCAGATTAGCGATACAGGGCAAGCCATACTGCCCAACAATCCCCAATTTAATCCTTGTCCTAATCATGGGAGAGTTTACAATGACCAATTAACCTAACAGCAGGTACATGTTTGGACTTTGCGAGTAAACTGAAGCACCCGGAGGAAACCCACGCAGTCACGGGAAGAAAGTACAAACTCCTTACAGAGAGCAACGGGAATTTAACCTGGGTCACCTGTACAGTAAAGTATTGTGCTAACGACTATGCTACTGGGCCACCCCAATAAATAAATTAAGGATGTTCATGAACAGTTATACAGCATGAAATATAAGCATAATAATTTACTCTTTTCAACAAACGAAGTGTCTGAGCAGGATAACATACAGCCACCCATATAAGTATTTTGCTGGTAACAAGCTATTTTTTGTTGGTTTAACACATCTTTAAATTGTTCTGCCTCTATCACCATATAAAGCAGCACATTCCAGGCATCCATGAGTAAAAAAAAAACTTGCTACTCACATCCCCCTTGAATCTACCCCTCTCACCTTCAATGCATGCCCTCTGGTATTAGACTTTTCAACCCTGAGAAACAGATACACTCTATCCTCTCTATCTATGCCTCTCGTAATCTTGTAAACCTCTATCAAATCTCCCCTCAGCCTCCGGCGCTTCAGAGAAAACAACCCAAGTTTATCCAGTCTCTTGTGATAGCACATGCTCTCTAAACTAGGCAGAATCCTTATGAACATTTTCTTCACCCTCTCCAAAGCCTCAACATTGTACCTGTTGTGGGGTGACTAGAACTTAGTCCAGCAGTGTTTTTTTTTCTTTCTCTTGTGCATCAGATATTAGTCTTTTATTTTTATTTTTATTTTTCTTTAATTGGGTTCATTTGGGTTTCTTGCTTTGTGGCTACCTGTGAGCAAACAAATCTTAAGGTTGTATAATTTGTATATTCTTTGATAAAAAAATGTACTTGAATCTTGAATCTCATCTCTTGCCTTCAACAACCTGAGGATTTACCCACCTTAATACTCATTAAATGACCCAACACTTTCTCTTCCTTGACCTCTAAATGCCCTAATGTACTTGTACGCTCAGCACTGATCTCGTGGTCCTTCATTTCGTTTTCCTTGGTAAATATTAAAGCAAAGTGCTCGTTTAAGAAACTCACTCACATACTCCAAGTCCAAGCAAATGCCCCCCCCCCCCATATCTGTGAGTGGTCCCACCCTCTCTCCATTTGTTCTTTTGCTCTTGATGTATGTATAGAATGTGTTGGGATTCAGTTTAATCCTGCTTGCCATGGCCTCTCCTGGCTTTCCTAATCCCCTGCCCCTTAATTCTTTTATGTCTTATTTATACTCATATGCTTTGTTTGATTTTTAACTTCTGAAAGCTTTACATACTTTTCCCTTTTCTTCTTAACTAATTCATCACCTCTCTGTACATCCAAGGTTCTCTTATCTTTCCATCCCCATCTGTCCTTCTAACAAGAACATACCTTTTATGTACTCTGCTGCCTAACGGTAGAGATGGTTTTACATCACCAGTATCAGCCCTACAGGTAGAAGTGGGAATAATGCCTTTGGAACTAAGGATGCAATTGATGGCAAACTGCTAGGCTAATTTGCAGGGGCACAATGATTCTCACCCTGCAAAAGGAGTGTTGCAGGAGTGCTGGGAAAATGTGAGGTTTCAGAGGGGTAACTTTAGTCGGGTAGGGAATGATATTGCTAAAGAATGTGGAGTGATTGATCTAAGGATAAGTCCTTCAGTAGTTTATCCGGTTGTAGCTCCATGGAAGGTTGTATGGCCTGATATAGACTGGCATTTGTTAGAGGTAAAAAGGAAAGGAAAATGTAAAACTGATTTGGTAAGTGCATTTAACTGTCATGTGATGGAAAAGTATAGTGATCACACTCAGATTTATACGGATGGTGCTAAAGATCCTGAAACAGGAGTGACAGATTTTGGCGTGGCAATACCAGCAAAGCAAATTGGAATCAGCAGAAGAATATCTAATAAGTTCGGGGTGTATACAGTGGAAATGCTGGCAGTTGGTTGCGTTGCAATGGGTAGAGAAAGCTAGACAAAGTGTTGATATGCTCAGATTCATCCTCAGTTCTAGCAAGTTTAAGGTCTTTTCACTCAAACAGTCGGCAAGGTGTACTTTATGAAGTCCTTCAGTCAGTCACAAGAATTGCAAATCAGGGAGGTCAGGTAAA